>NC_137659.1:13743563-14343563 GCF_963422515.1 Blennius ocellaris
AAGGCTGTGGATCAATCTCGGCCCCTGACTCGCCACAGGGACACGCATGTGAAACATATTAGATGACAAGTGTGAATTAAAGGTCAATGGCTTAACAAGTATGCTGCAGCCCCCCCCCCCCCCCCCCCCCCCCCAGGCGCTCTCCATCAACAAGGGAGAGTGGCTCCTGGGAGAAGCCCACCCTTGCCCACCCCGCTGCTCCTTTCCTTTCTGAGCTGTGGCAACATTTCTCTGCTTTGCCCCCCCCCTCCCCCCCCTCCCCTCCCCTCCCTGTCCAATCTGCCTCCCCTGGACCGTGGCCAGCCTGATCCCTCATCAATTCTGGTGTCAGCAAGTAAATCAATGCAGCGGCAGCAGCACTCCCAAGTCCCAGCGGGCTCTCACGGTGAGACGATCAGCCCCGCTTCCACAACCCCACCACTAACTGTTACTCAAAGCTCAGGGGTTAACTAATATTTGTCCTCTGAGGATAAACATGAAGGGCAGATCGGCGGACGGCTTGAAACGAGGTGGGAGTGGAAGGTTTTTTTGTGGGGGTTTTTTTCTTCTTTTTTTTTTTTGTTCAACTTCCATGTCCTGTATTTTAGCCGCTTTTACTGGTGGATTTCAACACATGGCTCATGGCTTGAATCTGGGATTTATTTCCTTATTTATTTATTTCAGTCTGGCGAGTGTTTTGCGCATGGATGGTGCAAGCTGGAACGCAACTTGGTGTGTGTGCTTATTTTACAAAATCTACAGTGATGACTTATCTCCAGTTCTCACCATCACACTGCAGTGGGAGAGAAAAAAAGAACCCTCAGCAACTGTGACGTTTTTATGTTGTAATACTCTCATTTACAGTCAGTCTTTACTGTAGTCCTGTTTTAAAAGCTCGTAAAAGAGAATGCTAAAGGCATTTTATAAAGCAATCTGCATGATGTGCATGTGTGATCTTTTGAAAAGAAAAAAACAAAACATGAATTCACACATTATTTAAGAGAGTTCCCTGTATGATCACACAGATTCATTCATGTTTTCCTGCTATATTTACATCAGGATATCAACAGGAATAATTATTTGCTGACCCGTGAAAGCAGATGTAAGCAGCCCTGAAGAGAAATTGAATTAGGTCAGCTTGACTTGTTCGGAAACTGCTCATCAAGCATCAAACCGAGCGTCACACTGAACTCTTCCAGTGATACAGTCGGTCTGCGGAGAGAGAAATCGGCACCCACAGTCCAAATGAAGCCTCGCCCCGAAGGAGCCCGGCACCCTGAGTTTTTCTATTCATGGCCACGCATTTCATCTACCTGCGATCGCTGATGATGATGTTTGAGCTGTTAATATTTCATGTTTGCTTGTTGGCAGCGAGTGTCAGTGTCGTACAAGCGGAGGCCTGCCTTTCGTGATGCACCCGCTCTCACAAAGTGAATAAAACATTAGCATGTGTGCGCTCCTGTAAGCGCATTGAGAATGCAGAGTTGTGTGGCATTTGGACTCCAGCGGGCGGTGGCTGGAGGGGGGGGGGGGGGGGGGGGGGGGTAAATGCCATGGGTGGTGATGCTCTGAAGTTCCAACTGAAGCATTGTTTTCTTACCCCCCGAGGGGCAGAATGACTCCACTGCTGCTGCAGTTTTATGGGAGGGGGGGTCTGGATTTGAGTAATAGCAGTTAGGCCATCTCAGAGGCATTGTAAATTTCACAGGAAGTGTGGGGGGGGAACTGTGGAACAAATGGGATCTTTTTCAACCTGAACGGGTTTCTGGGAGTTTAACGGTAACACTTTGCCGAGGAGAGTTGTTGGCAGACGCAAACCTTTTTCATGCTGCATTTAAAAAAATATTTTTTTTTTTTCGTGTTTCAGAGCAACACATGAGCCGGGACTCAGATGTTAAGCTCGGGGATCTACAGCGTTACCCTCTCCTCTTGCCTGCTAATAATAGTTTTCGCGAAGACGCCGTGATTCTTCAAAAATCTTCGTAGACAAATTCCCCCCCCTCCCCTCCCCTCGCTCCACCGGGGAGGTCAAAGGTCCGACCCCTACATCTGCTAGGGCTTTGGTATCTCGCTTCAACCGGGGTGCAAATCTGCTTACACGGTGGGGGCTTGAGCCCAGCCTCTACGGATGCAGGTTTGGTGTCACCCCACTGCCACCCCCCCCCCCCCCCCCCGGTATGTGCGTGGTGTGAGGTGAAGCCTGTTTAAAGAGGCTCAGGTCTGCGGCGAGATGAGTTCTGAGTAATTCAGTGTGTTTTGCCCGCGGGCACCGTGAGACGGGGGGGGGGGAGAAGGAGGGCCGGATCAGACACTCCGGGGACGGGACTGAATCCGTGGATCAGCAGCTCGCAGTCCAAGAGCGTTCACTCAGCTGTGTGCCGCTGCGGGCCGAGTGTAGCCAAGCGGAGACAACAGCCGCTGATTTCACTGATTAGTTCCTCCTCTCTGGCTCAAGTCGTGCTAATCAGTAAAACAACCTTGTTCACAAACGCGTATTTGAGCTCGACAACCGAAGTTATTAACTGCTGTCGCTCAGGCCTTTCCACATACGAATATTCAAGACTGAGAGTGCTTTCAGAAACGAACAACAGGGCCGGCTTTTGTATTTAAAGCTCCCAAATATAAACGTGCATCAATTTGATGCAATGCTTATTCAATAACCTGCCGGCAAATGGGATTTCTATTGTTGACAAAATTGGATGCAGCCATTTATGCCCTTTTTAAATTCAAAGAGTTTTACCTTTTGAAGCACTTTTGATTTGTTTACTTTAAACATTGAGCCCACTTCTCCCTCCTTTAAAACATTGTCATGTGTACATTAAAGGAATCCCATCAAGGCCTGCTAATCACAAGCTAAACCGATCTATGATTCCTTTGGCTCCCCTTAAAGAAATAATCGAGCTTATGCGATTAGCGAACGCCTAACGAATCATGGTTTAATGATGTTTGATTTGTAGTTACATCATACATTAATATGTATGCCACTAAATACGCGGGAATCCAGTTTCGTAGAAACGAGCTTTCAGAGCTTTGATGGTCCATCAAGCATTAACTAATCAACATGAACTTGTAGTGACTTGATCGGCTCACAATGTTGAGCAATAGGAATTCATGAGACATTAATGATTAAATCATCATGAATCATGCTTGGAGATCTTTTTGACTTTGATGAGGTTTCGGGAGCAAATTGACGAGTTTCACTCAGGTTGAGTACCGGACTTTAAAAACAAGTCACGAGAAGATGAACTGATTCAACCTTTAAGAGACACAAGGACACCAGAGTCTGAAGGTCTGCAGACTTCATCATCCATTCCCTTTGTCTCTGTTATGTGTTTATTTTATTTAATTTTTTTTCTCCACCCCACCGTTCCTCTCACATTTACCGCCGACGCGACAGGTCGCATCCCCGGTGAAAGCAGTCCGTCCACTTCTGCACATGAACAACAATTTTATCCTGCTTCAGCAACCTTCTGAACCGAGCTGGGACCCCTCTGGGCCTGATTTCAGCCAGTGACTTCCTGCAAGACGGTCGTAACATAGGTGTGATTTGTGTGTGTGTGTGTGTGTGTTCGAACTCCTGCTGTGCCAGCTCACTCGTTCACATCTGTTGCACCCCCCCCACCCCCGTTACTCCCGGCACCTCAGGTGGAATGACATGACCACCTCCCGTATCCCACCTCCACGCCGCTCGCACAGACGGAGGGGCGTAGCAAAGGTGCAGCAGCCTTGAAACAAACTGGCTGCATGAAAGAGGGCCATTAAATGAATGGGTGGTTACAGCTTCCAAATGTTAACGTTCAGCGGCTCCGTAGGTTTGCAGAAAATGTAAAATGGCAACGTTTCCTTCTGGGGAACGCGGCTGTCGTGTCTGTTTTTTTTTTTCCGGCCAGAACGTATCCTCCTCATCATCATCATTGTCATCATCATCTGCCTAATGGCTTATCAACCGAACGGAATGACTCCCCTGGAAAGTGGGATAGGTCGATGCTCTATGAGCGAATTTCGATTTTAAAAACACAAAACGTATTTGTACAAACAAACGACGATTCAATTAGCATTTTTCTTTAATTTGCCATTCGGTGGAACTCTGAACCGTTATCTCTACGGTTCAGCTGGAGTTTGTATTTTCTACAGTTTTTCAAGTATCCTTTTTAAAATTGTACTGATTAACAACATTTCAAAAAAAAGAAACTTGGAGAGCATTTTAATTCATTTAGCTGCAAAGAAGTCCTTAGAAATAGATGTTAAAAGGTTATTTTGCATGCTCTTTTGAGAAAACAAGGAACAAATTAGGTTTTACTGCATAAACTTGCCATTTCTTGAAGGGGATTTCACACATTGGGTTCCTGTTTCGTTTCCTTTACAACACACACAACAGTAATGATCAACTGTTTCTATTTACACGCAAGTAGCATGCAAACTAAGAAGTCGGAAGTCCGATCACTTGCTGTGGGTCTTGTGATGTGAACATGACCACATGAGTAGATCATCTGTGTGCTTAGTCTCGGCTGTATCCGTGTCTTTCTTCATCCTTGAATCTCTGCGGCACACGGTTAAACAACAGAGCAAAGCAATTTAGTGTGGCTATCTAGTGATCTATCCTGTTGAACGGACCGATCTCTGTTCCTTATCTCGAAGCCTGTGAAAAGGAGAGAAGTCGCTGGGGTTTGTTTAATGAACACACAGCGCACTCTGTAAACACCGCTCATACCTCTGGCTCCACGGCTACAGATGGACGCCTGATCTGTCTGTGTAATCAGACTATTCAGAATATTGATGCATAAAAAGCCAAGGACACAGCGTACTGTAACTGCACTGTCTTCAGCCCGCCACCAGAACAAAGCCATGTTTCTTCTGCACAGGACACAGCTATTTGTTTTAGCCTCTCACACCCTCGTTTGGCGCCGTTATCAACAACTTGTGAGCAAATGGTGCACAGCAGGCGTCGTGTCATTGAGTCTCCGCGAAGAAAGTGTAATTGTTTCAGTAATTACGTGCAAACAACAACAGAACAATGTGAGCCGGCGGCGGCCACAGCTGCATATCGAGAACGCGGCGAGGGCCGACTTTCCTCCTTGAGGTGTGACGGACTGGCCGGACCACCGCTCTCAGGCGACGCCTGACCGACAGCAGTGTGACACCAGCGCTCATCCACGTCCTGCTGTTTATTCCCCCGCATATCCTCTGATCAGTGCGCCTGGCGCTCGCCTCCTCCCCGCGAACAGCCAGGTGACGAAAACATCTGCTCAGATCACGTCTCGATCTCGCGTCTGACAAACCGGAGTTGAGTGACGCAGCGAGCGTGACATGATGAATGTCGTCGTGCTTATGTGACCCCCCCCCCCTCCAGAAGTAGACGGCAGCCAAGGGAACATTTTCCTCTGAACGCGGTCCAGGGTGATACTTTGTTCTTAGTCCCGCAAATGAATATTCAAAGAAGTGCATTTGTGCCAAAACACACTGATGGAGAAAGCCTTAATTAGCCGACTTCAGAGACATGCCACCATTGTCAGTTCTTTCATAAACTGAGCGTGTGTAGGTGGGGGGGGGGGGGTTATAAAAGAGAGTGAGTGCAAGTTTTACCTGGCTCCTTTGTTGAGCACAGGGAACTCATGTGCGGTCCTTAATGCTGTGCATCAATTTGGTTTTTCTTTCCTCGCACCGTTTAATTCCAGCTGGTGAACCTTCCTCCTACTCTTAATTTGCAGAAACCCTTATGGACAGTCGGTGGGCTACCACAGAGCTGGCTTGGACCACATTCCCAGAGAGTGGGGTGAGTTAATGTGTTTAGTTTTTTTTTGTGTTCTCTCTCTCTCTCTCTCTTTCCTCTCTCTCTCTCTCTCTCTCTCTCTCTCTCTCTCTCTCTCTCTCTCTCTCTCTCTCTCTCTCTCTCTCTCTCTCTCTCTCTCTCTCTCTCTCTCTCTCTCTCTCTCTCTCTCTCTCTCTCTCTCTCTCTCTCTCTCTCTCAGAAGTCTTTAACAGCATTTGTTCCATTTTGCTTGTTAATAGAGCCCAGTCTGCCTTGAACAGCACACCTCCTACTGTTTTATATCTTTGTTTTTGCAGTGCATGTTTGCTTTCTTAGATACCATAAAGCAAATGAGAACCACACTGTGTGACACTGTGTGGAAGAAATCAAAGATTTCAGTATTTAGACCGTGCTAAAAAAGCTTGACGGAGTGCGTCAAATCCCTGCAAATTGTACTCCAAACATACGAATGGGCAAACACGCAGCAACATGAGGCAAAACCCCACAGCGCGTGAGGACTATTAGGTAGGCTTTACCTTGCATGTCTCCCCAGGATAGAGGGCCTGTTAATTGAAAGCATGTGTCTGTGTCTTTCATAATATGGGCCCATAAGCGCATTACCGGCAGAAATTAAGGTTTTTGGCTGATACCCCCTATAGGAATTGTGAGAAAATAAAACAACATGAATTTGACCCCAGGGCTAACAGCCTGACAGACCTCCCCCACACCCGGCCAGTGTAATTTGTCTTCGCTACGTGAGCGCAAAGTCAGTCAATGGAAATGGTGGGTTTCCATGGAAACGATCCTCGGCAGCCCCGGCTCCTTCCCTCGCCTACAAGGGCCGGCTCTAAATGTCCTAGCACCCATGAAGTCATATGTCACAACTGGCGAGGCAGCCCCTCTCCTCACGCCTGACAAGCCCATACGTTCAGGGGCCAGCAATTATCATATTTGTCAGGTAGTGCATCAACGTGTTGCCGGTGATTTACGACATCTAATGCTGACTCGTGGGCTCATCGTTTGGGAATAAATTGCACAGGAGCTCGGAGACGTGAGATGAGTTATGCATTATTTTCTTCCAGTTGAAATAATCAATTTCTTGGAGGTTCATTTGTTATGGAAACGAAGCATTCGGTCCAATGGGGAATTGGGAAAGAAAAAAAAAAATCAAAAAAAGATTGACTCCTCACAAGGTTATTTCCTAATGGACTGAATTTATTGACCGATGCCACCATTTATCATGGCTTCTAATGTTAGTAACCACATACAAACACCACCGTTAACAATATACTGTAGCACTTTGTATTATCCTAATTTGTCATGCGTAAACACATAAGGCCTCTGCATGTCTTATTTGTACTTAAATCACTCTTTCCAGAGCTTCACGCTATTAAAAGATATCAGTCTGGCAGGTATATAAACTGTTGCTGTACGTGTCGGCATGAGAGGATATACTGTCCATATAGCCTACGTAACCTGAAGTGCTCAGGAGTGCTGCTGGTGGTGCAATCACGCTGAAAGCATTGCGTTTAGATAGCCGTTTTAATAAATAACTCCCTGTTTGCATTATAGATATGGTTTTACATATAACAAATTTATGTGTTATAGAGACCAAATCTCCTCTCGAGGCTGTTTGGATTGCATTGCAACAGATAGAGATGTTCTTCCTGTGAGGGTGTCTGCAGTTTGTTTAATAGCCACTGAAGGTAGACTTTGATAAAGCTCCTTGACTAACGCATTTGTGATGATCCGGGCTGCAAAATGTCCCTTTTTTTTGTGTGTGTTTGTGTGTGTGTTTTTTTTCCTCCAAATCTCCAGCTCCAGATCGACATCAGAACCAAACAGTCATAATGCGTGAAATGTGTTTTAATGGGAAAATGTCTTCTATTAATAGTCCATAATGATTGGAATTTTCTGAATGATTCATGCAATTAGAAGCGTTTTAGCAGCAAATTATTCCTCACAGGCCACGAGTACGCAGCACAATGTACGGATGTGTGTCCGTGTGCATGTGCTGTGTTTCCGTAATCTGCTCGTACCAGACGTTGCTGTTTTGAAGATCCTCCGCGCTTCAATGGTCTGCATTGGGATTCGCTGCGTTTAACATGTGTTTGTATTAATTAACAGTGAGCTTCTGTTGCGGAGCCGTCATTGCTGAATGAGAAGTGGAGGACTGTTTTTGCATTATGAATAAGTCTGATTAGATAATCAATTAAAAATTGTCCTCGTTTAATTCCTAAACCCACTCCGGTCTTCATCTGTTGTCCGTGGTGCATTCAAGCATCAGGTTTTCCTTCTCTCTTCTGTTCTTAGTGTGTCTCACTGTTTTTTGTTGTTGTTTTGTTTTATGCAGTGGGAGGAGGTCAGCGGCTATGACGACTCCATGAGCCCGATCAGAACCTACCAGGTGTGTAATGTCCGACAACCCAACCAGAACAACTGGCTGAGGACTGATTTCGTCCCCCGTAAGGGTGTGCTGCGGGTTTACGTGGAGCTCAAGTTCTCCGTCCGCGACTGTGCCAGCATCCCCAACATCCCCGGCTCCTGCAAAGAGACCTTTAATCTGTTTTACTACGAGTCAGACGGGGACACGGCAACAGACACCAGCCCACTGTGGAGGGAAAACCCCTACGTGAAGGTGGATACTATTGCCCCAGATGAGAGCTTCTCTCTGCTGGAAGCCGGAAGGATCAATACCAAAGTGCGCAGCTTTGGGCCCCTGTCCAAGGCCGGCTTCTACCTGGCCTTCCAGGACCTGGGAGCCTGCATGTCTCTCATCTCGGTCAGGGTTTTCTTCAAGAAGTGCTCCACGACCATCGCCAATTTCGCCGTGTTCCCCGAGACCGCCACGGGGGCGGAGGCGACTTCCCTGGTGATCGCTCCCGGAGCGTGTGTGACCAACGCCATGGAGGTGTCCGTCCCACTGAAGCTCTACTGCAACGGGGACGGCGAGTGGATGGTTCCCGTGGGCTCCTGCACCTGTGTGGCTGGCTTCGAACCTTCTGCCGACAGCACTCAGTGCCAGGGTATGTGTATTTAACAGACATTTGGACTTTTATTTAACCAAAGCTCCTTTATATGCTTAGTGCAAGTCACCTCAGTCTGTGCCCTCTTCTCTGCATTTATTGTGTGGCTCCTGAAAGGGGGTGAAGGAGGGTGGAGGAGAGTATGAATTAATGAGGTGTTGCAGCAAGGAGCCGCATACAAATATGGTGTGAGGGGGACAGAAGAGAGGGAGAGAGAGAGATGGTAGAGAGAGAAAGATAGCGGGAAGGCACAAAACAGAGAGCCAATAGATTTGTGCGAAGAAAATGCAGATAATAGAAGGGAGAGGCGAAGTCCAGGGAAGAGCGATATTAACCGAGGGGGGAGAGATAGCAGGAGCTAAAAGGCGTGAATCGCAAAAGATGGAGCAGAAACAGCAGCTCAAAGCAGAAGAATGAAAAGGAAGGGAGGCTGCAAGGAGTCAAACACAGACCAGCGCAGCTTCCTCTCACCTGGGCGTGAGAAATGGTGTCTAACACGTGCTGGAGAGCTCATTCGTTGCCATTTGGCTGCTCAAGGTTAAAAGCTTGCCGCCAACGCCTGATAAAAAGCTCTCCAGGGCTTCAGCCAGCGGTTGCGATGAGGAAGTGTAATTTCCTCCACGGCCTCCCGTTAGTTAATCTACAGGCGGCCACACTCATTAACACCATTCAGACCAACGTGAGCCAACACTGCCACGCTAACATTAATCACTCAGACATTTCATTTCTTACCTCCGTCCCGCCACTCGCTCGCAGCCAAATGCTGCATGAGATGGAGAGGAGAGGAGAGGAGAGGAGAGGAGAGGAGAGGAGAGGAGAGGAGAGGAGAGGAGAGGAGAGGAGAGGAGAGGAGAGGAGAGGAGAGGAGAGGAGAGGCGAGGCGAGGAGACGAATAGAGGAGACGACGAGAGACAATGGAAGGAAAAGAGGAAAATCATTGTGCCCTCTCAAAGGGGTTAATGGATTGAAGGAAGGCCGAAGGGTGATTCAGCGCCCTCTCAAAAAGAAGTGGGGAAAACAAACAAATAAAAGAAAATGACGACGCCCTGTGTTAAAGGAGGCAAAATAAATCAGATCAGACTGTAGAGCCTAAAGGTCTCTGTGAATTATGAGAGAATAAAGTACATTTTCATCGTAGATTCTTTGGCATTCTTTGCAGCTGCGGAGCCATTAGCTGTGCTGATTTTTCCTCAAAGTGCCATTGTTGGGAATTAGGGTGGTTGAGAGTTTAAACCAAAAGACCACTTAGCCTAACCAGTTAATCACACTTTGTCTTTTCTCTCTGTGTTTTGCTGACTGGATTTTTACGAGCCGTCACGCTGACACGACAGATGTTTGCCAGAGACCCCACTTTTACACCAGCGGTCAGGAATGTGGCAAACAGTAAAACGGGGGGGCTCTGGAGGCTGATATAGCCAGACCTTTTGCCTCTAATCCCCTTTATCTGGATCCTTCTTTAGTCTGGGCTTATGCAGGTTTATCCTCAAGACTCCATATCAACCAAGCTTCAGTGTGACACTTTGGAATTCAAATGAATCACTTGGATACGTCGACGTAAGATCACCGCACTTTGTTATACATCCGTAATAAGTTTTGCCGGGCTAATTTTTGCGTCTGGTCGGAAGTCCCTTCATTTGAGTTGATTCATGGGTTTATTACAAAGCTGCTCTGCATGCATGTGGCGGCCTTGTTTGTATTCAGCATCGTGGTTTGCAGAACTGAGGACCGAGCAGACACTGATTGATGGGTTTAGGGTGTATCCCTTCTCTCAGAAGCATTCTCCATCCCTGTTTGTCTGACAACGGCAATCTCCTGTCAGCAGTCCGTCTTCATCTTTATCCTCCTTTTCCTCCTCTTCAACGCGAAACTTTGCTGTCATCCCGACTCTCTTTTTAGGGAGATTAATGTCACAGAGTAGAGGGAGTCGAAATGAAAGAGCAGATGCAAATGTATAGATAAGCCCTCACGCCTTAAGTGTTTGCTATTTCTCATGTACATATCAGCATTTCCTCCGTAAATATTAAGCGTCGCAGGTGCTTTCGCAGGGACGGCTTTTTATTCTGTGACAGTTGTGACAGCCGCTGGTCTTTCAGATAAGTGACAGCGCACTGTTGTTTTGTTTTGTTTTGTTTTCCCCAGTTGTTGTTTTTGTTTTGTTTTTTTCCTTTTCTTTTCTTTTCTTATTGTTCTTTTTCATTCTGTCTCCCACTCATCCAGCTTGCATCCCGGGGACTTTCAAATCCAAATTCGGAGAGGGCTCGTGTGCACCATGCCCGTCCAACAGTCGCACCAGTGCACGAGGAGCCAATATTTGTCCCTGCCAGAATGGCTTCTACCGCGCTGACAGCGACCCCCCTGACTCCGCCTGCACCAGTAAGTCATCCTCCACTGCACAGACGGAGGGAGAAAATCGTTTTCGAAAAGTTAGAAGAGGGTTCAGGTATCATACAGTGGCATGCTTCTTCTTATTTTTTTAGTTTTTAGTTTTTTTCCCCAAAATCTACACACGCTTTTTATTCTTTGTATTTATTTTTGACTTGTATTTTATGTAGGCACCAGAAATATTGTATTTTTATTTTTATTTTTTTCGCTGCTGTGATAGTTCCTTTTATATGGAGCTCCCCAGCCGCTGGAAATATTTGGTTTTGATGGATGATATTGTCGTTTCATGGGAAATGTGTGTGCAAGCACTAAAATAATTCCAATGTACACACAGGCAATTAACCAGCTGGAGGGCAGACACTGCATTTAGCTCGTTGAGTACTGTTTAAGTACTGCATGACTCTTGTCATCATTCAAATGAGAGCTCTGTTTGTGGGCCTGGTGTGAGTTTTGACGGTCTGGTTTTTGCTGTTGTCACCACAGCTGGACACACGAAAGAGAAATACACCAACACAGGAGCGTGGGACCTGGGGGTGTTGAATATGACTGCATTAATATAACAGGGTCTGTCTCAAGTCATGCTCTTTTGATACTTGTAGTTGCTATTTTCAACGTATAAGTGCCGTCACTCTAAAATGCCAGCGTGTAGGGTGCTACACGACCCCGGATGTAACACTCACACACTTAGCGGTGCTCGGGCTGTGGAGAACGCTGCTTCTCACAGTCTGTGGTTGCCATTTTGGCTTCATGGCATGAGGAGAAGAGCTGCAGCTGCTGTGAAGCCAAACATCTCTCAGCAAAAATGGAGGACGTGTCCTCGATTCATTCTCGAAGGCCAGGGGCTGGAGAAGGTGGGCGGCAACATGTTTTAATCTGAGGATGGAAATTCATTCCTCAGAAAAGGTCATTAGTCAGCTGAACATTAAATACAAAGACAAGGTTGATGAGTTTTGTCCCTGGAAAATCACTTTATAGCTCAGAAACGTGTTTGAGGTAGTACATTGATATTATATTTTAGAGAAAGCTACTTTACATGCCATGCAAGTAAACGTGCTAGCATGTTGTGCAATCTCCAAATGTTTATTACCAGATTAAGATACGGCTGAATTTTTGCAAACATCAGTCACAGAGTTGCAGCAAAACATTCTCTATTATCTAAAACATACTTTCCTTCAGAATCTCTATTATGAAAAGAGACACCAATAAATACACCTCTGTAAACAAGGTCTGTTGTCACGCAAAAAAAACACAATAAGCATTTTTGTAACATCATTGAAGGTTTGATCTCATTGCTGGTCAAGAAGAGGACATCCATCCATCCATCCATCCATCCATCCATCCAGTCATTTTGTAATCAAAACGCCGGGTCCAGCCTGTCAAATACCGCAAGCTAATTAGAAATGTACGAATCTTTTGTTCTGCATTACCTGTCATGGAGAATCGCTTTGAAACTTCATCCATCCATTTTCTTTTCATTCATTCAGTTTCTATACCTCTTTATCCTACTTAGGATATGTCATTATGTCAGCAATGCCATTATCTTTTATTTGATAAACCCAGTCATCTACCTAAGTATATGTACTTAAGTACTGCACTTAGGTACAGTTAAACGGTACTTGTAAATTACTTTGGTATTTCCCTTTGATGTTCCCTTAAACCTCTATAATTCCAGGGGAAATATTGTTCTTTCTGCTCACCGGCGTTTATGTTACAGTTTCAGCAGCTTTCATAAGAAGTTTAAGAGACTTGATACTAAAGGTCAACTGATAATAATTTGAAATTCACAACACAGTTGAAGATTGAACGGATGATTCACAGCCTTTCTGTCTTTTATAGAAACAGTATTAAGACTCTTTTTTTTTCCATTTTTCCATAGATCTTCTATACTGATTCATCCTTCAACTTAGGATCATGGGACTTGAGTCAATCCCAGATGATTGTGGTTATAGGGGACGTCCTGGACAGGTTACCAGTCCACCACAGGGCGGACATAGAGAAACAGAGAGGCACACATACTTTACATTCGTACCTATGGGCAATTTAGAGTCACCAGTCAGCCATATGGTTATAGACTTTAGGAGAAAGCCCAGACATGCTCAACAAGAACACGAAACTCAATTCTACACAACAAAAGTCCTCAAGTTTTGTCTCAAACTGTGGATGTTCTCGCTGTGAGGTTAGAGTGCAGGCCACTCTATTGCCATACGGCCCTACTGGCTTAACCAGGCTTTGTAATTTCAGTGGGAGAGATGCTTGTTCTGGTTCAGCTTCAGAATCCCACAGTAAATCCCTCACCAGGAGTGTGAGGTGGGCCTTCACATGCTTGTGCGTGCTGGAATGGAAAAAGTCTCTTCACACAATCAGCCACATTTATCCATTTGAAATCCACACCCACTTGAACACCAATGGTGTCCTCCACTCCACTGGGAGCAACTGGGGGGGGGGGGGGGGGGTTCAGTGTCTGGCCCATGGACAGGTGGCGATGGGAATCAAACCTCTAACCTTCAGAAAATGTCATTGTAAATTTGGTTTTTCGGGCACAGATGAAGTAGTGACGAGGCTCATTTCAATCAAGAATTGATTTCGCAAGACAGAAATCCACATTGCAGAAACAGAAACGAACGGAAAAAAAGTCACGTCCATTGCTTTCAATGAAATTAGTGTCAAACTGAGGGCTGACTTGCTTTGAATCGGTGAACAGGAGCTATTACGCTTTGTCTGGAAGCCTCTGCCCTCATCCCTCATCATAATGGGAACACTTTTTTAAGTAATGCTCCATGACCAATACCCTTGTCAATACAAATCTTCAAGCAGCAATGTTTGTGAGCTTGTTGGCAGCACCTCAATGAAACCGACTTGTTATTTGCATGCCATTTGAACATAAGAGTTATAAAGCTTGGAAGTTGTTTCCATAAATTGCCATCTTCCCATCAAACATGGGATGTTGTGCACATGGCCTGCTCAAAGATGCTGTTTACACTCCCCGACACAGATATTTTTGAAAGTTCATGCTTGGGTTGAACTTTCTAAATGGTAAATCTGCAGCTGGATGTCAACACTTCAAATGGTAATTGTGCATTTGGTGGCAGGCGCTCAGGTCTGGAGCTGACCGCAGAGCTTGGTATACACGGACAACAGGCGTCTGAGAGAAGTACCAGCAGTCATGCTGATGGAGAGCGACATGTGCTGCTTTGACCGTGTAAAGTCAAGCCCCAGGGGCCTTTCGCCACGTTAAATGACACACTCGGCCCGCAACTGTCTTCCCCAGATCCTCGTCACAGGAACACTGTGGACTCTGACACTGACCAGTGCGCGCAGACAGGCGGGCAGGGACACAAGCACCACCTTCGACTAAACATGCAAACACACACACACACAAGCACACAGGCCTGACAGCTCTGTCCCTGCGGTCTGTCAGAGCTTGTGCCAGGCAGCCTGTGCTTTGTGGTGGAAGCTGTGTGTTGCACAAGAGAGGCTCAGCCAGTCAATGGCCGGCAGCTTGGGCTCAGCGTGTGTTTTAGATGGGTGTCCAATTAGAAGAACCTCCACTCTGAACTGTCTCTGCCTAATTAGAAAGGACAGGGCGAGTGAAGCCCAGCTCAGGGCGAGCCAGTGGAAGAGCCGAACTCCACGGACAGGCAGCTTTTGGCTGTTAAGTGCTGATAGTCTGGAAGAATCCCTCCTCCTTCTCTCTCTCTCTCTCTCTCCCCCTCCCTCTGTCTGCTGTGAGACAGGTTAGACTTTCTGCTGCTGGAAGCTTCGAGGCATGGCTCCTCACTCCACTCGCTGTAATGGAATGAAACGCGCGTTCGCTGAGCCGATCTTTGTAGCGTTCCTCAGTGGTTATCATACGTTATCCAGGTTTCAAACACTCTTCACTCAAAATACAGCGCCGCTTATTGAGGCATGGCGGCCCGAGGTTAGACTGACACGAGAACACGAATTTATATCAGCAGCAGCAGATTAGCCAAGTTCCATAAGCACCCAAAGTTATGCATGGGAATGGACTGTGGAGGTGCTTTTTATGAAGAATAATATTACAGAGTGACCCTGGTGTTCTGCTTGTGTATTAAACCTTGTACTTAATGATGTTCCATGATGGATGATAGCTTTTCCCTGACGCCGTGATTCATTCTCCATTCTCTGGGTTTCTCTGGGAGGAAATTTACCACATTTATTTGTGTGAAAGAACAAAAAGAAAAAGAGCAGGATTCTACTCCCAGCCTAGTTTTCTATGCTAAATACTTCCTCTTGTCCTCCTAGAGAGCTATTAAAATATTTATCCACCATTGGGAAGATAATGTCAGCACTGCATAGGGAACATGACTAAAGCCTCGCTTGTGTGTTTTCATAGTCTGCCTGCCGTGCCCACCTTCCAAAACACCTACAAGCGTGTCTGTGTTTGCGCAGCTATACCCTCAGCGCCCCGCAGTGTCATATCCAGCGTGAACGAGACCTCGCTGTCCTTGGAGTGGGAGGAGCCCGAGGACACGGGTGGGCGCAGCGACCTCGTCTACAACGTCGTGTGCAAGAAGTGCCTACGAGACCGGAGCCCGTGCACGCGCTGCGACGACAACGTGGACATCGCTCCTCGCAGGCTGGGCCTGAGGCAGAGGAAGGTGGTGGTGAGGAACCTTCAGGCGCACACGCGCTACAGCTTCGAAGTGCAGGCCGTCAACGGGGTGTCCGGGAAGAACCCCGTCTCGCCCAGCTACTCCACCGTCAACATCACCACCAACCAGGCCGGTTAGTAGAAGATCTGTCAATGACACAGGATGTGTCCACAAGTTAATTCATAGAGGAGCTGCAATCAATAGCACTTAACATCACGATGAAACAGGCTGGTTGGGGGATCTTACATTCGGTCAATGTCAATGAGTGTCTTAATGGGTTTTTAGTATCTAAAGCAGTACCAGCGCTGAGGGTAAACACTGTTGAACAAGCTCATTGAAAGCGACAGATGGACAAACTCAGCTGGAGCGCTGCTTCTCTGTCAGAGCGACAGGAACGGCAGATAAAGTATACTTTTATATCTCCACCGTCAGCATTCGGCACACTGTCAACCAAGCGTCTTCTGTTACATCACTGACAATGTCACCTTTCAACAGATCCACTTAATATTTGCAGCGTCATCATCAACCAAACTCCAAACTGCTCAGCACCTTTCACAGACTGTAATTACTCTCCCTGTTAACCTGCACTTAATCCACCTTACTGCACTTTATGAACCCGGCACAATGACTGTCAATTGAGTCCCTTTTCAGGCCTCACAAATCAATAAACTGCAGAACAGTGAAGGTGAATCTTAAATCGTTCCAGGTGGAGAGTTTTGAATAATAATTATCTTACTGTGGTGGTTTTGCAGCTCCAAGTGAGAATTTCTTGGCAGTTTACCTCAGGGAATACAGTAACTATCCAGCAGCAGTTGAGTTGAACCCTCCACTCTCTCATGCCCCCCCCCCCTCCCCCCCTTCAACCCCCCCCAGCACCTTCAGCAGTCCCCACTGTCCACCTGATGCGCTCCACCTCGGACACTCTCAGCCTGTCCTGGCTGCCTCCTGAGAAGCCCAACGGGGTCATCCTCGACTACGAGATCAAATACCACGAGAGGGTAAGCTCCGATTGTCTTCCGTGTGCCTCGTTTGCTCCCGTCTTGCACGGGCAGGAGAAATATGAGGTACTGAAAAAATATTTAGAGGGGACGTGTGTGAGGAAGGGGGGGCGGACATTTCAACTGCTGGGTTTTAAATCCTAGTCAGCAACTGGTTAAGCGTGCGACGCATCGTTAATATTGACCAAATTGCAGTGAAAAGCCCTGAAGATATGGTCGTTTTAAACATCTTCGACGGTCAATTTGTGACCTTCACACTCTGCAGACTGTGCATTAAAAGACTGGCAGGGACTCGGTCGGCTCCAGCGAGGTCAACTTAACTGAAAAGGTCATGATTTCTAAGCAGACATAAAACACTGCGGAGCATTTTTGAGCTCGCCGAGGAGAATACCTTGAAAGTTTCAAAGCAGTTTCGTGTCCCTATCTGTTAAACCTCCATCTCAGCAATTGCAAATGCAAAATAGTAGTATTAGCCCAGTCATGTACAAAAGTAATTTGCATGTATTTGACAAGCTTTTCTAGATGACTTCACATTGAATCACGACAAAAGTTGATCCAGCTCCTGCTTATTGCTGGACAACCTTTTTTTTTTTTTTTTTTAATGAGCTTAAAAAGTCAATGCAAATACAAATTCATTTTTAGCCACCACCTCTCCTCCAACCTCACTCTCATTACCCGAGGCTTATTACATAATTGACTGACTTTGGCATGATTTAATGAGATGAGGTAAAAACCTGGCATGTGTATCTATTCATGAAACACTAGCTGGCTTTTAATGTCCCACCTACAAACTCAGGTCTCTGTAAGAGTTACAAGACACAGAGGACGGGACGTTAAATTCAAGTAGGGGAGACCAGTAGAGAGTTTTACAGATTTAACTCTTTTTATAGCATTTTTTTTGTGTGTGTTTTTTTTTAATAAGGTTGGTTTACAACCATGTCAGCCCAGACTTGTAAAAACCATTGTTATATATGTATATGTTTTAGAAACAGCCAGCACAAGTCAAACGTTCTTTAAAGCAATATTTCTAAATGTACGTCAGATGTTGGATACAAAATTCAGATTCTGTAAATAACATGTGGGACTTAATAGTCAGACATCAACATCATTGCTATTGTTTACCTGATCACATTTATGTTCATTAAAAATCAAAACATTATTGGCGTTCAGGTTGATTCAGTAATGCAGGCCTGTGTGGCGTTTGCATGTTCTTCATTGCCCGTGTGGCTTTTCTCCCACTTGTCGTCACCATCCAAAGACGTCCATGTCGGCCGGCGACTCCAAAATGGCCACAGGTGTGAATGTGTGTGTGGCCCGACCGTCTGTCTCTCCATGTTAGCCCTGCGGTGGACGGGTGACCCGTCCAGGGTGTGACCTGCCACTCATTGTGATGTGACTGGGACGGGATCCACGACCCGATGACGAATGAACCGAGTGTAGAAGAAGGCGGAATGGATGGATAGCGACATTCAAACTAATTGCCGAGTCCAAAATCCGGTCCCACTTTCAAAGAAGTACCAGAAAGCTATTCAGTGAGACTCGGGATAGGAAAGACAAATATTTGAACAACAAAGGATTTGGCAAGTGCATATCATTGTATAACTCCAAAGAGGATTTCATTTGGAAACGAGTGCAGGAAGTTTAGACAATTCAGAATCATTTGGTGAATCTTTGATCACTGGTGGCCGTTCACAGTTATCGTGGTATTTCTGCTGTCTCGGCTTTGTTTCTTTGAGCTGATATGAGGGTTATTAATTGTAATTCATATCATTCATTTTGAAGGGGAGCTAATTTTTCTCCCAAGTAACAGTTTTACTGGTTTGAATACAACATTTCAATCTCAGTAACGGTTAAATGCTATCATGTTCCACATTTGCTCGGTTAGAGAGAAGTGAGTGTTAATCATAGTTGTTATTTTAAAATCTGTGATGGATGTGAAACTACAGGGAGTGAATGAGGCAAAACTTATTGAATAAAATCAGCCTTGTGAGTACGCCTTTTTCGAATGAAGCCATTTAAACTGTGTTCTTATGGCCTCTTTGTAATGTCATCTGGTAAAATGGGAAATGCCTGATGTTGAGACATTGTTCTGTATGCAGAGCAAGTCTGTTTAAACTGCATCCTAAAGAAGGAGCTCGGAGGCTCCCTCGTGCTTGGTGGAAGATTTTGTTTGGGCAGAGAGAGAAAGAGAGAGGGAGAGGGTGTTACGGACTGAAACTGGCCTCTCATGCATGAGTGCTGGTAACCCTACTTAGTAACCCTGCTTTGGCGTAGTTTCTGTAAAACGCAAGCTTCTGTGGCTACAACTGACAAGATGGCGGCAAATCGCAAAATAAACGGCACTGTCAATGCAAAGGAATATACGGTTGTTCCGCCACCACCGCCACCAAATTTGTATTTGTTTACCTTCCAAGGCAAATTGACGATGATAGGATGAATTTCTACAGTCGGAAAACCACACAGACGCACGATGCCGCTGCCTCAACTGCTGCTTTCTTCACTTCAGGGTCAGGCGATGTCGCACACCGTCACTTCCCAGCACAGCTCCGCCAAAGTGGAGGGCCTGAGGGCCGCCACGCCTTACGTGGTGCAGGTCAGAGCTCGCACCGTCGCCGGCTACGGACGCTACAGCAATCCCATGGACTTCAGCACCAGCCTGCACAGTACGGATAAATTCTCTTCCTGCTTTACAGTCTGTTCTTGATGATCTGCTGCTGCAGTTTTCCTAATGAGGGTTCAAGCTTAATAGTTTTTATGGGCACCTTAATTGGTAGCCATTACACATGCAGTTCAAGCCACCCTTTAATCTTCCTCTGCTGTTATTTATTAATTTGTGTCTGCGTCTGCTCCGCGGTCCAGGTGACCCTCAGAAGTCGGTGCAGGACCAGCTGCCTCTCATCATCGGCTCGGCGTCCGCAGGTCTGGTGGTCATTGTTGCCTTGGTGGTAATCGCCGTTGTCTGCCTTAAGTAAGTGTTTGATTTTTATTACTGACTGCCCGAGCTGCATGTTTCATTTTGTTAGTTAGACTTTGAACAAAGAGGCTCATTAAATTTTAACATGCTTTCAAAGGGTGTATAGTACTTTTCTCCAGTCTGGCTGCTTCAGCTACAGAAAGGATAAACACCGGGGCTTTGCCTGGAGCTCCCTCTCTGTCTGCGCTTCCATCTGATAGCGGACATTCTAGTTTAATTTGCTGTACCTGGAAAAAGCAGCCAGCATTGATTACGTGAATGTGACTTTGTTCATGTGCGGCTTGTTTACAGGAAGCAGCGCAGCGGGTCTGAGCTGGAGTACACCGAGAAACTGCAGCAATACAGTAAGTTTATGTGTTCAGCTTGGGAACCGTCTGCTCCGTGCTTCTCTGGTCATGCCAGTACTGTTAAGCTGATTGATTCAATCAATTATCCGATAACCCGTTTAAATCAGGAGAACATTTTCCTGTTTGCTCAGAGGAAGTCCGGCCACACTGATCAGTTGAGTTGGAAAAGTAGACACTTGCAGGAGAGTAATGAGTCAGTATTGGGGAAGGAGAGGCTCTGGGCACACTGAAATGTGAAAGCAGCTAAAATTTTTGTTAATGCAACATTTTTACCCACTGGCAAAATATCTTTATGCTGACATCCACTCCACTTTCTTCCTGCGGTAGGGTTTTTTAAAAAAAATTTTTTATCCCACACTGGTACCAGACTTGAGTTAGATGTGCACACACACACTACCTTTTTCTGCTAAATTATTACATATACAACTTTCTGGATTCCAATTAATAATTGGAAGCATATTTTAATTTGAAAAATGCAAATTCTGGAGATCCACGTTGCCTGAGGATCTACACAACAATTTCTATAAAGTGTAAAGCCACCAGTGAGAAACCCCATATAGGTACGGTAATGTATGCCCCACCGCTGTATGCTGTTAATTAAAGACCAAATGCCCCAGAAGACCAAAAGATATAATTTGAATAGTGTGTTAAATTGCACATGAACAAACCAAAGTTTCTTGTACGCAACAATAGCATGACTGAACATCACTGAAGAGAGTATATCTAACATACAACATAAAATCGTAACATCTATTTGTATTATTTTGTCGACGCTACATGGGTATTGATCAATCGGTTTGTTGGTGTCGGAGGATGAAACAAATGGCTTGTATGTTCTTGGAGCTGAGGTTAAGTTTAATATGTAGCATCTCCATATTTTGACATGATCATATTATTATTTTAGGCTGTTTGTTGCAAAGCTTCGTGTCACTCCCTCAGCCTGGGGAAACCTGTCTTGTTTTTGACAATGGGTTTTTACGAATGCTGTGATGCTTTACTGCCGTGTTTATGATGATCATGGCCAGAGTTAAACAATCAGTTGAACTGCATGTTTTTAGCAGCTTCATCAGTGATATAGCTCAGGCCTTATGCCCGCTACGCACCCTGCGATAGCGGTTGTTGGACAATCGCGGCAACATCTTTGGTCTTGGCTCTAAATCATGACAAGATTGAGACAGTGTCAGATATTTGGGGCTGCTGCAACCTGTCTGTCATGGCAACATGTCGTGACGTTTTTTGGGGGGAAAATGAAAGACCATGAAAATAAATGCTCACTTAAAAATGCTAGTCGATACTAACAAAGACTTACTTCAAGTCTCTTTTTGCAAAAGTGGCATCAGAAGTCGGCCTCCCTTTCTCGTCGTACAGTGTGGCTGGCGAGCTGTGAACTCACACAATCGTTGGAATATGTGTCGGAACCTTTAGACTGCTGCGAGCAACAAGATATTTTCACACGGTCACCTTCCACATGTGAAGCATCAAAACCGTGGCACTGGTGTGCTTTAGACAGAGGATGAACTGACTCGTTGCATGAAGGGACCGTACCAGATGAACGTTGGTGCTTTTGAGGGATGAGTCAGAAAACTTCTCTCATGAAACGTGTGAATATATATAAGGTAGTGAAAATGAAGAAAGAAAGAAAAAAAAGCTATTTTACGTTTCATGAAAGCACAAGAAGCCAGATGATTGCCAAACTCTTCGAGATTTGTCCTGTTAAAGTCTAAATTATGTGCGCAGAACCTCATTTGTCACCCGGCAGCTGTTGAAGTAATTCAGTTTGGAGCAACGCTGCAACTCCAGCACGGCTCGAGAAGAAGAAAAAATGTCTGACTCATGCTGGACTATTGATTTCTGTCATATTACTCAGCCGAGGACGTATACGAAGCCTTTGTCTTTAAATGAATGTATTCATTTGACGTTCAATACGGGAGCTGGTTCCTATTTACCGTTCTGTTTCAGTTTCTCCGGGCGTCAAGGTTTACATCGATCCTTTTACCTACGAGGATCCAAACGACGCCATCCACGAGTTCGCCAAAGAGATCGACATCTCCTGCGTGAAGATAGAGGAAGTCATCGGTGCAGGTAAAACAACGCCGCTGTTTTCATCTAAGAGGACAGAGAGTGATTCGGGCTCATTAATCATTCATCTGAACAGGAGTGTGCCATCAGGCCCGCGGGGTTCCGCTCGGTAAGGGTTAGGATCCAGAGTGCATGAGAGCGGCCGGTGGGAAGGATTGAAACTCTGGAGCTCTCGCTCGTCCCCCAAGCCTTGCTCTTTTTTTTCTCTCTCTCTCTCTCTCTATATCTCTCTGTCTCTCTCTCTCCAGCAGCATGTTGTGTCCTGACTTTGCCTCAAATGACGTTCTGCTCCTGCTCGTTCAACCTTCCTCCCTCCCTGTCTTTCTTTCTTTCTTACCCTCGTAAACCTTCGTGCTCAGGCACCAAATTTAAAACCCTCAAGTACCTCGCCCATCCTCTGTCGCCCTGCACCGCTCCCAGGTTGCACACTCGATCGATACCGGTCACCCCCTCTCTTCCCAACCTCTTTGACCCTTGACGTCCCACCCCCCCGCCCCCCCACCACGCCTCTCTTTTAGAATTCTCTCCCACAGTTGAAGCCGACCCTCAACTCAAATCAGCTCCTTCACTCCTGATGTCCGACCAGTGACGCTCCCTTTCCCTGCACTCCTCCCCCGACGCCTCCTCCTTCTCCTCTTCTTCCCTTCGACTCACTCCGATCACCCTCACCCCCTCCCCGCCACCATCCCCCTCCCCCTCCACCTTGTCCCCCCCTGTCCAGGTGAGTTCGGCGAGGTGTGCCGTGGACGTCTGAAGCAGGCCGGTCGCAGGGAGATGGTGGTGGCCATCAAGACGTTGAAGGCCGGCTACACCGAGCGCCAGAGGCGCGACTTCCTGGCAGAGGCCTCGATCATGGGTCAGTTCGATCACCCCAACGTGATCCGACTGGAGGGCGTCCTGACGCGGAGCTGCCCGGTGCTCATCATCACCGAGTTCATGGAGAACGGCGCGCTCGATTCGTTCCTCAGGGTAAGCTCAGCGGAGAAGGTGCGTGCCGCGGCACCTCTGACAGAGAAGATTACTTTCTGTTTGTATCAAAGCGAAGAGGAACACACACACACACACACACACAGACGCAGACAGTCATTCACGATACCTCTGGGTTATCGGAATGTTTTACTCTCTGTAAAACACCCCGAGGCGTTCACTTGCTGAGTGATAGAGATTAAATGTGCAATATAACGCCTGGAGACAGGAATAGTGTCTCTGTTTGACGTGACTGACTGATGCTGACAGGCTTTCCAGTGTACAAACTCCTGGTGGAAAACTGTCACACACACAGACCTTTGGTTAGGTTCGCCTCGCTGTATTAGAGATTCTTTGTACAAGCGCGGAATACATTACCGATCGGCCTTTTCGGCTCAGGCCACACCACCTACACAAAACGCTGAACAAAGGCGGGATGAGAAATGAAGTGTCACGAGGTACATTTCCAGCTGCGTGGGGGCCATTACATGTCATTTACATTCAATAATATGTGTTTTCTTGCATGGCTGCACTGTGAGGAAGTCTACTTACTGCGGCTGTTTGCCTGAATGAGGCCCGCGATGGATCAATGCTTTGCTGCTCGTATTAACAAGAGTGTCGGGCACCGGATATCCTGGGTAGCGTTATCAGCGATATTGATGAGCTCTGACATTGATCGGCCGTCTTGCTATATTTTCATTTTCGTGGAGCCGATACCCTAAAACAAAGCTTTTCTGCTTTTATTCAAGCTCGCCGATATGCTTGCACTCTTTCTTCCCAAAATGTCTCCCTCATAAAACACAAAAAGGCACATAACCTCAGAAACATTTTCAATTTTTAAGGGAAAGAATAATTGAGCTGTTGTGATTGAGCTGTGATTATATAATAATTTTAAATTGATTCCTGAAAGTTCAATGTGAGAAGATGCGGTTTAAAGCTCAGCTGTGTTCTTTAGACAGTTAACCAGCACCACTCGTCTGTTTTGGGTTTTTTTTTTTTTTTGGTTTTCTTTTACCCCAGCTTTCTAAATTAAATATCTCTAGATTTTAGGTTGTTGAAATAAAAATGAGGTACTTGAAGTTTTCCACCCAGGCTCTGCTCCATGGTAATTGGCATTCTCACATTTTCCTGTCATATCTCAGGAAAAGGTTTCACTTTCACTTAAAAAAAGTAAAATAAACCATTTATTAGTAATTAACGTTAAAAAAAAAAATTACTGCTCTTCCTGTGAGAGTCCCTACATTTTTAACTCATATCAATTCAGAATGTATTCATTTTGATTACTTTAAACCATTTATAGAGGAAACTCTATACTTATTATAAGTAGCTTTTGAAAGACCTTTTTTTATTTTCTGCTTTTGTTTGTTATTTTTGAATAACTTTGAAAATTTAAACTGACAGAAGAAGCGCTTC
Source organism: Blennius ocellaris (assembly GCF_963422515.1). Lineage (NCBI taxonomy): Eukaryota > Metazoa > Chordata > Actinopteri > Blenniiformes > Blenniidae > Blennius > Blennius ocellaris. Next base: position 13,768,090 of record NC_137659.1, read on the forward strand.
CGTATAAAGAAAACTTTCTTGGTCATTTTTAATCTTGACAGGTTTTTTTTGTTTGTTTGTTTGTTGTTTTTTTTTCTACGTGTGATTTCTCAGATGATAAAATGATAAATGGAGTCCAGCCAAGAAGTAACAGAAAAGCTGGAATAAACTGTCGTCTGAACTTGTTGTTGAAGTTAGTGAATATGTGATTAAAGAATGAGTAAATGAGGCTGTTCAGTCATTCAGGGCCGAATATTAATATTTAATTGTTTTCAATATGTGGTGTTGAGGCGCATTTTGGATCTGTGGCACGGGAAAAAAAAAAAAAAATCACATGAAGACTGGATAGATCATTTATTCAGTTAAGGCTAAATTTATGGACAGCTTTTTTTTTAATCAAGCACTTTATTGAGCAGAATTGCTTCTGCTGCTCCAATTTGCAGCTTTTCTCAATTCCTCTTCTTAATGTCTCTGTGATTTGTGTTGTTGCTTAGACTAAACACAAGGGGATTCACTAATGATCATCTCACAATTAGATTCACATTCGTTTTTCTGATAGAGAATCAAGCGGAGCCACGTTTGTATGGGGTTTTGACGAGCAGACGCATTCTCCGTGTTTTTTTTTTTTTTTTATCAAATAATGTCAGACGATATGTGTATGGTGCAGACTTGTTCAAATGATTTGCCACTGGACAAAATAGATGGGAATATTTAATTTCCTTAACGTCTGATAGTGAAATGAATCAGCTTTTAGATCTGACGAAAAGACTGTTTATTGACTGCTTCATTTGAAAAGATAATAAATATTGACATGAGAGAACGTTATAGATTTCTTTGCTTGGTCACGGTGCTTTGATCCTCTGGTTTATTAAAAAAAGAAATAGAAAATTCTCAACTACAAAAGATGTATGAAAGTGACATTTGAATATCAGTGAGACTTTTAACACATAATGGCCTCAAAGGCAAAAAAAAAAATGCTTGTAGCCCCACATCTGATGGTCCAGGCTGAGATTTTTTCCCTCATTGTCACTGACTCCTCTCAGCCAGCTGTCCTACAAACAAAAGTAAAAAAAAAAAAAAAGAAAAACAAAATCCAAAAAAAAAAAACTGCCTGGTCTGTGCTCTCCTCACCCCCGCTAGTGTCACACAGCCTGTGACTCAGAGGAACTGAGTCGGGCTCTAACGAGGAGACCGGCGAAATAAAAGTCCGAGTGTGTCGACCCACATGAGAAACTTCGGCTCCCTCGCCGAGACGCTTCCACTCAAACACGCCATGCAGGCACACGTGGGCCTCGCGCACATGCTTTACATGCCTGCTCTGAATCACGGCTGTTTATTCGTCTCTCCGCCGCGGCTTGTTCTGCTGTCAGACGTCACTGGAGTGTGCAGGCCTCAAAGGAGAGTGTTTACGGTTTTGTCGTGTCACGTCGTCTGTTCTCCGCTTTCTCGTTGCACAGTCAAAGAATGAATTGATTATGTTGAAGAGAGGGTTTTTTTTTGGGGGGGGGGGGGGTTTCTCCCTCTCCACTATATTCTACTTGCAGAGCCGTTTATAATTCTTTTCTTAATTGTATATCGACATGTCATTGATTAGTTTTCGCCCTGCTCGCGCTCGTCAGGGTTCAACGAGACGACTCGGTTCATGATGATCATCTGAAACCGTGGAGGATTTTAAAAATAAGACGCCGGAAGCACTAATCGACGATTTGCTTCATTCCTCGGAGACGTTAACAGAAACAGGCTAGAGTCTGCACGCAAAAAAGGGGGGGGGGGGGGGGGATTATCCCTTGAGTGACACGCAATTGTAATTTACCCAACAGGCCCATTTCGCCTTAATGCTCATAAGCACAAAAAAAAATAAAAAATACAAACAAAGCTTCCTGCCTGCGAGGATTTGTGTTCACAGCCATGTAACGCGTGTATCTGCAACTAGTTTGTCAGGAAGCGAGAGAATGACAAAAATACCTGCAGTGGGCTGGTTTTGGGTTTGAGCAGAGCCGCTCCGCATTCCTGCTTGTGTGCTTGTGTGTTAATGGCTTCAGTATGGCCGTAAACAGTCTAATTAATCAGCTAATTGGACAGCGTGCATGAAAAGGTCAGCTGTCAGTGACTGTCAGGAGCAGTCGGGAAGCATGATGACGGACGTCATGTTTATGTGGCCTCGGTGACTGATGGGCCTCCCTCCGGTGCTCTCCTTATCTCCTGTACTCTCCTCGAACGTCTGTTTGTCCACATTTCTCTTCTTCTCATTTTTCATTTCTGTTCCTGCGTCCTGTTTTATTAACGCCCTCTCTCTTACCCCCCCCCTCTGTTTCCGGTCTCCCTGTAGCTGAACGACGGGCGCTTCACAATGACACAGCTGGTGGGGATGCTGCGCGGCATCGCCGCGGGGATGAAGTACCTGTCAGACATGAACTACGTTCACCGCGACCTCGCCGCACGGAATATCCTGGTCAACAGCAACTTGGTGTGCAAGGTCTCCGACTTTGGCCTGTCTCGCTTTCTGGACGACACTTCCTCTGACCCCACTTACACGAGCTCCCTGGTCAGTCGAGAGACTGTGTGTGTGTGTGTGTGTGTGTGTGTGTGTGTGTGTGTGTGTGTGTGTGTGTGTGTGTGTGTGTGTGTGTGTGTGTGTGTGTGTGTGTGTGTGTGCGCGTGTGCGTGGGTTTTTGCGCTGACTGTGTTTGTGTACTCGCTGCATGTTTAATTGGGCTTGTTAATTTGATCCTCTTCACTCCTTTCACACATACATATGGATGCATGTGGGCCCATTCATGTGTGCCAATATTTACATTGGTGCGCGAGGCCGTCTGTGAAATTTGCATTAGCCCTTTTCTGCATGTGTGTGTTGTTAAAGGATTACAGTGTTTTTCCTGAGTGTTGAGACCATTGAGACAATAACCCCCACCCCCTTGTCCCTCGCTCTGTGAGCAGGGAGGGAAGATACCCATTCGGTGGACGGCGCCCGAAGCCATCGCCTTCAGGAAGTTCACTTCTGCCAGTGACGTGTGGAGTTACGGCATCGTCATGTGGGAGGTGGTGTCCTACGGAGAGCGGCCATACTGGGACATGAGCAACCAGGACGTGAGTGAGACACACGAGCAGACGTGCACAGCGGAGTTCCATGTCAAAGTTTAAGCCCGGCATGTGATTCCTCTGAGCCGCCGCAGCTTTTGATTTCCGGCGTGACACGTTGGACCCGGGCCTGTTCCGCCGGCTTTATCTCCTCACTGCAGATGCTGGTGCAGCTGTGTGGCTGTGTTCTCGTTTTTACCACCTTATTTACAGGCCGAGCCTGCCCGCCTCCTACAAATCCATACTGCGAATGTTCCCTCCTCACGTTCACAAAGGCATAGTCAGGAAAAGGGTTTCTTCTCATTTTTTTAACGGCCGCTGTTACCTGTAGGCTATCTGCACTGCACAGACATTGTAACTACAGCAGCGAGCTCAAAGCAAAAAGAAGAAATCTCTCCGTTCCTCCTCCCTGAACAAAGTACCCAAGCAGCGTGCACACCTCCACTTTATTCTGCGAGGAATTTCTGCTCTGTATTGCACTTCAAAAAGAGACTTGTAAGGCTGATGGCAATAAAGCAACAACAAAAAAACCAACCAAAAAAAAGAGTTGAAATGAAAAACGCCAGTAATGTATGTATAACTTTCACAACAAAACCCACATGCTGTAATGAAAGCATCAAAGTGGAGGCCCTCTATTGTTCCCAATAGCCTTTGTGCCACAGTCATCGCTCAATAAGCAACAGAGTCAACAAATACGAGATATAAACAGAGGTACTCGCAGGCCAGGAGCACGACATAAAAATCAAAGGACAAGCAGCAGGAGAAGAGGAGTGCACCAGAAATACTTTATTGTTCCCAAATGGCAATTTTTTATTGTTGTGGGGAGTTAAAACCCTTACAGAGCTTATGGAGGCAAATGCAGTTGCTAGGCGAAATCAAATCAATGAACCAACTTGTTCTTCCTCCACTTATTGTTTGGAGTATCAATCACAAAGTCACAAAATCAAGAGGAGCTGGAGAATCTTGCAGAATATTGTTATTTTATTTCAGTTCTGCTTCAGGAACCCGAAGAAAGGCGGAAACAAAACGGCAAGCTGCCATTATTTCCACGCTGGAACCGACAAAGGTCAAACAGAGTGAGCATAATACGAACGAGTCAGAGCTGAACGGTGACACTTTGTAGAGGTGGCACGGAAAACTCTGGTCAACATCGAGATCGAGACTTCCGGCAAGGCACCTTCGATGTGAACCTTCTCTAAAAGGCTGGACATGGCAAACGCATCGAAAGAGTAAATTAGAAAATGATAGTGAGAACATGTAAACTCCACACTGGAAGGCCTTTGGGCCAAGAATTTTTGAACAATGAATCCAATTTATTTCTGTTTCTTCCCACATTTGAAAGCCGGCGAACACCCTGGATATCTTCCTTGATATTTTGGAATGAATCAGCTCATTTGCAGAATTTGTTTGAAATCCCACCTGATGGATTTGTTTGTGGAAGTCGGTAATTCTCACATTTTCAAATCACATCTTCGCTTCTTAACAAACGTCTCCCGCGACTAAACAAAAAGCCAAATTAAATCGAGCAAACTAAAAAAAGAAAGCACTGAGAAAACAGTTAAAAATCAGCACAATCAGTTGTGTTTTTTTTTTTCCCACCGTCGTTGCCCAAAAAATATGGCGTTTATTTTGAAGGTTTTTCATCTCACACTTCACCAAGGTATCACTTTTTTTTTTCTTTTTTTTTTGTATTGTTGTTGTTTTGAATTGCTGAAGTGTCTGTGCGGTGCAGTCCTGTGGAGTTCTTCATTTTCTGTCCAGGCTCAAAATATTGAACGAACTTCCTGAAGGATGAACCTTCAACACCGGTACATCTTGAAAAGTCACTGCCCTGATGAGCTGCGTTAACTTCTCAGGCCGAGTGGGATCACCGTCGATAATAAATCAGCCTGACTGTGGCCAGCAGCATTCGCAGGAGCTGTCACACTTAATTAAACATTTGAGTCGAATGCGTGCTTTTTGCTCTGTGCTTTTTCTTTTGCTTTCAAAATGGAAAAGAAAACAAAATTTTTTTTTTAGATGGCAGCTTGTCAGCTCTGTAGCTCCAACTAGTGGCAGGTCGCTGCATGGCAGTCGAGCTGTCTTGTACTATATAAAAAAAAAAAAAACGAATACGTCGGGCTCGGATTGAGCGTGTCGTCCCTTGTTGTTCCACCGAACACCGACATGCCAGCCTCCATGAGGCTTTGACCACTTTTAGCGCGTCTCGTCTTTAACTTCTGGATTAATTAAGTCAGAATCAGCCGCAAATACTCAAATCCCTGCAAGCGCCTGTTTAATACTACACCCGCAAAGTGAATTAAAGGAGCACCCTCAGCGTGTGCGGAGCATTTCCTGTCCTAACAGACGACTTGTTGTCCCTCAGGTGATGACCGCCGTGGAGCAGGACTACCGGCTGCCCCCTCCCATGGACTGTCCCATGGTGCTGCACCAGCTGATGCTGGAGTGCTGGATGAAGGAGAGAAACCTGAGGCCTAAATTCACCCGCATCGTCAGCACCTTGGACAAGCTGCTCCGCAACGCCGCCAGCCTCAAGGTGGTGACCAGCACCTACTCAGGGTGAGTCCACCAGCACGCGGACTGAAGACCCGCTGGCAGCAGCTGTCCGAAACATCCACAGTAATTGGAAAACATTTGCAGCGTTGCGGCAAAAAAACAAACACAAAAAAAAAGTTGAAACACTGCTACACTTCAAGAAGTCGGCTAGTTTGTCACGTTGTTGGTTTGAAAGACGCAGAAGAAGATGAAGATGAAGAAGAAGAAGAAAACACTGATGGATTACACTGCTGGAGAGGTGTGAGCAGAGGGTGTTTCAAACGCTCCCCAGCCGTTCAACAAGCTCGTCCTTTGAAGCATATCGACACTCGAAGCCTTCACTGCGAGCCGTCAGCAGCTCCCTCACACCATTTCTGTAAATAAAAAAGAATCAATGTCATAAATTGGGCCTCAGTATTGTTCTGGAAACTGCTTTGAAGTGAATGTAGGGAAGTTGCAAAGTGGATAGAAAGTGTTTGCTTTTGCAAAAGTGTCTTTTCTTTTCTTTTTCTTTTTTCTTTTTTTTTTTTTTTTTTTTTTTGGTCCTTTAAGAAAGAGCAAAGCACTTCACTGTTGCCACCTTGGCAAGTCGGCTGTGAAATTTAGCAACTTTTCCGAGAAACCTGCTGAATTCACTTTCTGAATAGCTGGAGCTTAAAAAAAAAAAAAAACACACAAAAAAACCCCCAGCTCTCTGTGGGTTCTTGTGGGTAGACTGTGTTTACTCAGCCAAATCGAATGCATGTGCACCAAATCTCTGACCGTTTTAATAAAACTATCATCTTGAACCGGTGGTACAAATTTAATTTGACAACAAATCTGCAGGAGCTTTAAAAAAAAAAAAAAAAAAAAAACAAGTGCAAAATGTTGCCTGTGCTTTTTTTTCCTGACTTGACTCGGACTGTAATTGACCTTTTTTTTTTTTTTTTTTTTTATAAATGTATGCATGATGTGAATGACTTTTTCATTAAACCTGAAAATGCCTTTGAGGGTTTTCTACAGTAGTGGCAGAAATGGCAAGAGACGCTCGCAGTTCAGCGTCTCTTTCACCTTGTGTGAGATCGTGGCCTGTATCGTATGTGACAGCTGTGACGTGCAGGATGAAGACTCCTCCTGGTGCCCGGACAAGCAGCCCTGCGCCTCTGGGTTGTTGGAATAAGATGTCACAGTGAGAGAGAGAGAGAGGGAAAAAACAACACAACAAAATAATGTCTGGCCTAAAGAAAGGCACAACAAGGTTGCTGCTTGCTGGTTTGGTTTGTTTTATGCTTTGGCTTTACTTGGGAGGCTGCCTCTCTGTGCTGAACGCTTTGCCTGCCAGACTGTCGTCTGCCTCTTCTTCTCTGTCACTTCCCTTGGAAGTGCAAAAAGTTGACTTATTCAGAGGTAGCCGTCCTCGCCTTGACGACTTCTTTTTCAGCTTCTTTTTTTTTTCTTATTTACCCGAGCGCAGTGACTCCAAATGTTGCAGCCTTTTTTTTTTTTCTTTTTTTTTTCCCGGTGCGTTTCTTGTGAATTTTGTTTGCCTGCCATCCAGTCAACGGCGTGATTAGCGCCGGTTTAGACACAAGCTCCCCGGCTCTTTATTGATGTATAATGAATCAAGCGCACAACACTCTGTGTCTCTGACGCTGGTGACGATATCCTGCTTCCCACGGACGCATAAGGCAGAATTCATACGTGCAGCATGCAGGTCTGGTGCCAGCTCCTTGGCTCACAGTTTCGCTCCAACACCGAGCCCCAAGGGCAATTCCTATGCCAGGGTTTGGGCTCGGTGAAGCTAATTGTGTGTGGAAATGTAATGGCTGACCTCGGTTTAATTCCCCCTACACTTGGCTGGATGCTGGAATGTAGGTGATAGGACAGACAGCAGCCAGAGCTGCTGATGTGGAAAAGCAGGAGGTGATGAAGTGTGAGTAATAAGGGAGATTGAGGAGAAGCTAAAAGAGAGGAATGTGTTTAATTAGGTTGCTAATGAGCTTTTTAATGCATCAGGGGAGGGTGCGCCCAACGCTGCGATGGGCGAATCGGAAAAAAGATACTTGTGTGTGTGTGTGTGTGTGTATGCATGTTGAACTGTCATTGTGTTCAGATGACATGCCTATGATTAATTTATGGCCTCATCTGTATGCAGCAGAAAGGGATAGATGGAGGAGGAAGAGGAGAGAGAGAGAGAAAGGATCATGTTGTCAGAGCATGATTTAGAGAGCCTCTCCCGTGTTTGCGAGCGCGACCAAGGCGGCGTGCGCCCGCTGCCGCTCGCCTGCCATTGGCTGCTCTGCGATGGCGGCGCAGATAACGGCGGGAGAGGGAGGATATGAGATGCAGCGCTATCGGTGGAGTATCTTCTGCCACGAGGGCCTTAAAAACAAGGACACTGGCCGGGGAACAAAGGACACTCGGAGGCTGCGGCGCTTTTCCAAGATAGCTTGAGAAATATGTTGAACTTTTATTAAAGCTGGAAATGTGATGAATAGATTTGGCTTAGCATTTTGAGTTGGACTTTGTTTACAGCGGGTAAAGTTCTCCCATCAGCAGTTTTCTGCTTATTCTCCCGGCGCTGTATTTTTTATTGTCCATAACTGCGAGATTTAAGCACATAGGCCGGGCAGAACCCAGCCACATGGACGCTCAAATGGATTTGACCTTTACCCACCTTCAATGAGGGCACTTAGTGGAGTAATAATGGCTTGTACCTTTTGTTTAAAGTGGCTGTAACCTGCTGCTGACCTGCGTGGCTTTGTGTTGGCAGGGACCTGCTGCGGCTCGGAGGAACGCTGCCGGGACACAACAGGAAGAGTCCGGACAACAGTCAGGAAATCATTCGGCAACAGATGAGCCAAACCCTCCCCATCAGAGTGTGAGCAGTGTGGAGGATACAGGAGCGAATAAACACTACCTAGAAACTCTTGACGTGTAATATAAAAAAGAAGGAAAAGACGAGGCGGAAGCTCTGACCACACAGTGAACAAGGACCGTTTTGGAGATTTCTTTCCCACTGGAGACTTAATGTCTGTTTAAAGAGAACTTTCAATTGCAGTGTGTGTGTGTTCATTACTTGACACTTGTGGATTTGTGACTATTGACATAAAGCCAAACTTCTTATTGCTCCCTCTCAGGTTGTGTTTGCATGTCTGCATGTGTTTTCTGCTGGTTGGGGATCAGCCTTTCCTTCCTTTCACCCTCGGACCGAGGATGGACGAGCTCACACGGACTATAGCCGATGCAACAGTGCCAAGATGAAGCAAATTATTGCTCCAAACAAACTGTAGACGACCTCTAGACCTTCAACCCAATCAAGCATTTTCTTTTTCTTTCTTTTTTTTTGTTTTTTTTTTGACCCAACCAAATATATAATTTTGTTTTTGGGAAACAAAAAAAAGAAAAACACACTTTTCATCCGCTTCCTCTTAAATACTTTGTCTTCCACATGTACTGGGAGATATACGTGTTACAAATGTGTACAAAGCATCCGAGTCTTCACACCGTCTCTCCGCCAGAGGAGGGATGTGACTGACACTGTGCGGGACACGACATGTGCATGCCAAAGTGGAAACTTCCTGACCAGAAAAGTACAAACAAGTTCCACGTTTTCCTGTTGCTTTGGTGGCATTTTGGCTGTATGGACTTTAACGTCCATGTTTTTCTTAATCTCATTTGACTCATATATGCATTGTTTTGAATGCTAAGTTATTATCTATTATTGCAAAGAGGAGTTTTCTGTGTTTGTTTTTTTTTGGTTTTTTACAAGTACCTGGGCTTACCTTTTTTTTATCACGAAGCTTGTTTGTTTCTTCTTTTTTTTTTTCACACTGTAACAAACTGGACAGGCATGAATGAGTGAAACGAGAAGGAAATGTTCTGCTCCGACAAAGCTAATCACCTTTAAAGACACAGAGCTCAATTTGTGCCGTCAGGCCTTTTCCTTCTTCTTTCCTTCCCGATTTTCTAACGAGAAGCGCCCGTGGTAGTGCCGTGTTGTATATTTTACTTTGGCAAACGTGTTGCAGATCAGCAAGATTTTAAAAGGTCACTATCCAGATGATAACGTCATGACCTTAATATTGACCTGACCTACAAATGCCGATGTAGAACAAATCACTCATTGGTTCATTTCTCCTCACATGTGTTTTTCTTCAGCACGCCAGCTGTCAGTGCAGTTCCTATTTAAAACAACTGCCTGTATATAATACTATATTTGTATTAGACCAATCTGCTCAGCATTTACAACTATCTGACCTGACTTTGGCCTCTCTATGACCCTCGTTTATATGCCTGTTTGTTTATTGTTGCGGAGCAAACAAATGGAGAAATTACAGTTTAATGGTCATTACATATCTGAAACTATATGTCACAATGAAAGAAGAAAATGTGTCTGTTAGGGCAGACTTTTTCCTGTGCAATTAAAGGTGTATTAGATTGTAAAAAAAAAAAAAAAAAAAAATGCCAGAAAACTAGAACAAAAATAAGCATTTCTCTTTCAGTATTTTTACGATAATCATATGCAAATAAATTATTAAATGGATCTCTGGTATTCTCTTTGATTTCTCGGCGGGTTCACCAGGCCGAAGTTCCAGGTCTCCTCTCATCTGGCCGAGGGATGAAAAGACCGAAATGAAAGTGTGTTTTACCTCCTCGGTCGGAATATCACAGCGGTTTCAGATGGACTCATTAAGATTTGAGATTAATCAAAGCCTGGTCCACACAGCCCTCCAATTAGCAAGGCCCCGGGCCCATGCTGGGGATTTCAGTCTCTGCTGCTGCTGGAGAGCCTTCAACCAGGCAAAGTTAATCTGGCTTCGCACCAAATGTCAGTGTTGTTTGGCTTTAATCTGTCAGCCGGGACATAAATCTGGTGTCTCCATACCAGTGCAGATGAGTGAAGCTGTCGCCTCCTGTTTTTATTGACTGAGAGGAAGCTCATCTGTCGAGGGGCTGCAAGGGTTCATACTTAGCCATCTCTGATTCACCGCTCAGACAGCAGCTGTACGATCCGCCTCGCACTCGTGTTCTCTACATGTTCTCTAATCGCCCTGCTCTCACAGGAGATACACACTGGGTCACAACATAATGCCCGTGGCATTTACCATGTGTGTCAAAGCTTTGCAGGTACATGGCAGATAAGTACGTTGTTGGAACGCCGCTGCCTTTTTTTTTTTTTCTCTGTTTGAAAGAAAAAGAAAGACATATGTATTATGTAAAGCTTGACCCTTGCAGAGGATAGTAAGTCATCCAGAGAAAATCTGAATATTTCAAAGAAAAATATTTTCAGACAGAGCGAACTTCTAATCATGTCTTCTTGGAATTTGTCTTTGCATCTGGGATCCGACACAATGTCAAAAGTGGGAAATTGCCTCCTGTTTACCATTAAATAAATGCATTTCGAGCGAGCGGGGCCGCTCCAGCTCGCCGATCACCAGAGACGAGACGAGACGCGCCGCCGCTCCATCGCAGCAGAGCTGGCTGTGTTTGCTTTCACTGCTGCCTCTTAGAAATGATGCAAAATGGCAGCAAACCTCAAGGAAAATATCTCATTATCGTATTACGGACCATTAGGTAATGAGAAATCGGCTGCGACGCTTTCGCGCCGAGATTTTAATGAGCGCGCCTGGTGGAGGGAGAGCCGAGGACGTGATGGCAGGATGACAGGCAGCTTTTATTTTGTGGCTGCCGGTTGCTCATCGCTGACCACGGAGGCCGCGGTTCTGCATCGAAGCCCTTCATCAGTGCGGTGATCCCGACGATTACCCCGAGATTAACAGCAGCTCAGTCGTTATGCTGGACGTACGTAATCGCTCGACAAAACCCTCCCCAAAACATGAGCTGTACACCATGCATATCTCTGCCCCCCCCCCCCCCCCCCCCCCTACTCATGCACAGACCTGCCGGATTGGCAGCGATTTGTCAGATTTAGCTGCATCTCCTCGTGCACTCCTTCTGAATGCAGCAGTCAGTTCTCTTCCAAGCTCAAAGCACTCATTTGCCATCCTGTCCAAAGCAAGTTTAATGCCTCCAATTACAGGGGGTCTGCAAGCAGGCAGATTTGGAGCGAGGAGGCTTGGCAGGAGAGTTTGCTACGCATCAGGGCCTTTTAACAGAGTAGTGATTTGCTGCTGGTGGTGCTGAAGCTGCCTGCACCGGCTCATCAATGGAAAACTACCCTCTTTATGGTGAAGCGCATGCAGCACTAAGCCCAAACTGTAAGGAGAGACACACACACACACGCACAAAAAAAATCTCAATAACGAGTTGTCTCTGGCTCTTTTACACACTGTGCACGGAGGAATTTCTGCATCTCCGCACTGCAAGCACGAATGGAAATCAAAGTCTTTTCAGCAATAATTTTGATGTAAAATGCGCTGTATTTTAATTGATTATTCCAAGATACTGTACAGCGCGGTGTCAAGGGTGTGAAGGAAGCAAGTGAAGGAAACAGTGCGTACAAGACAAGATAGCTGCAGCAGTGCTGAAACGTGGAGCGTGATATGTCGAGTTAATTATATATGACAGTCGAGGGAAATGTTTTTCACTTTTAAGATGTCGTATTTTTTCACTAAAAATCAGTTTTGATTCATTTGGCATTCTTGCATTCAATATATTCGTTTCTTGTTTGCTTCTTTTTTTTTGTTTGTTTTTTGTTTTTTTATTAAAAAGGTCTCCAACTCTAAAATCCGTCAAGTCTACTTTGTATAAATCCAAAACTGGAAGATCTGATTATACATATCATGTGACAAATAGCAGGCAGCAGAAGCACAAGCAGTTAGAATAAATGCCTTGCAAATAGCTGTGGTTTAATCTTCATGTAATCTTTCACCCCTTCACAAACCATCAAATCTAACTGCTGCAGCTGTTACTTTATTATAGAAAAGAAGCAAAAATATGTACATATTGTTCACTTGGAGAAATTATTATAATCTTCCTTTTAGAAAGACATTAAATAACCATTAAGACCTTTAGAACATGTAAAAATTCTTAATTTGCTCATAATTCATAATAAAGTTGTGAGACGCTCTCCTTCTTTTAATCCAAATTAATGGATTACCATTTCTTGTAACCAGATTATTGTAATCTTGTTAAAGATAATCCGTTACTCCCTCACCCTGGTCTTCCGCTGTTATATGTGAACATTTCTGTGAAGCGGCTGGCACTAAACGCAGCTGTAATCTTTACTGCGGCTTCACATCTAATGAAAAATATAAATGAGAGCTGCAAAATATCTCATTACAGAAATACTCAATTTTCCCCTCAAATGATTTGTTCACATTTAATTAAAAAATAAACACACACACACACACACACGTCTGTGGTGGTAAATAATGCTTTCCAATTTTGCCTTTACCTCCCAGCACTTTCCTCATAAAAGCTCCCAGTGTTACAGGACAGACGATTAGCATGACAGTGCATTTTGTGCACAGGGCCCCCTCCCCCCCCCACCCGTGCTGTGTGTGTGTGCGTGTATGTGTGTGTGTGTGTGTGTGTGTGTGTGTGTGTGTGTGTGTGTGTGTGTGTGTGTGTGTGTGTGTGTGTGTGTGTGTGTGTGTGTGTGTGTGTGTGTGTGTGTGTGTGTGTGTGTGTGTGTGTGTGTGTGTGTGTGTGTGTGGCTCGAGCTCTGCAGTATCCGATCCAATAAATGGCCTCTGAAGCTCCGGCCATTGATTAGCAGGTCTCGGTGGCCCGTTGGGTTTGAAGGACAGGATGCAGAGCGTCAGAAAACTGCCTGCAAGCTGCAAAAAAAAAAAAATAGCCTCCCACATCACACCACCATCCTCCCGCCCAATGTCCACCCCCACCACCCCAGCCCGTACACGACTGTTGCTGCCAGAGCGGCTGATCTCTGGGCCACAGCCACCACAGTTTGAGGAGAATCAGCGGGGACAGAGTGGCGAATGAGGTCAGGAGGAGGAAGGGAACGAGGGAGGAATTAGGAGAGGAGGAAATGTAAGGATGAGGAGGGATTGGGGATAAATCGCTGCTGCCTGCTAGCTTGGAGCCGTGTTGTATTAAACAGTTTGGGGAAACAGGCTTATTCAGTCTACTGCAGAGAGTTAGATGGGTTGATTGATACGACTATCATGCCTGTCTGGGTGTGTGTGGAGCTTTATCCAGCAGCAGGCCGGCTTAGCTCGGCGTAAAGACAGAGAACAAGGGGAGAGGAACTGCTCGGTGGCCTGGCTGTGATCTCTTCTGATCACAAGCTCAACCAAAAAAGCAGTCAAAGCAACACTAAGTCATTTGTGGTTCTGTTTGAAAAATCATATATATACTGAACACAAACGCTTTTGCTTTTGCTCCCATTTTTCATGAGCTGAACTCAAAAGATCTAAAACATTTTCTCTATACACAAAAGACCTATTTCTTTCAAATGTTGTTCACAAATCTGTCTAAATCTGTGTTAGTGAGCACTTCCCCCTCCCCGAGATGATCCACCCCACCTCACAGGTGAGGCACAGCATGATGATGACTGGAGAGCATGATTATTGCACAGGTGTGCCTTAGGCCACATTAACCTGTGTATCTGAAAAGAACAGTGATGTTTCTCTGCATTTTGGCCCCACATTTCCACATAAACGCAGCTACGACTCACCACAAGTTCCAGAAAACTCCAGCCACAGATATATATATATATATATTTGTTTTGTTTTTCTTTCCCAGAATATTCCATTTAATCTTTTACCACAAACTGAGGGGCATCTAGGGTCGAAGGTCAGCACAGGCAAAAAGACAACTGAGTTTCATGAGAGATTTGAGGGGTTGAGGTCTGTTCTGTATTGTTTTGTTTTTACAGTTTGGTGAATTTTTGAGAGCATTTGTAGTAAATTTTAGATGAATCTGTTGTTTATCTCCTTGGTGAACCCACTCAAGTAACCAATTATCTTATCGGTAAAATCCTCAAATTTTCCCTTTTCTTACAGAGACCGTTGTGCTGGATGCCAGTGATGAAATGCTAAATGAGACATTGCATGAGACTTACATGAGCTGTGTGAACGGAATCTCACCCGAAAGTAACTTCAACCATTTCTAAAAGCCGACATGTAACCCCGGGAGGAGTTCACACATTAGGTTGAGCACAGTCAAAAAAAAAAAAACAACAAAATGTGCTAGTGAGCAAGCTGATGAGCTTTAATGAGCTTTTCTGGTTTTGCAGTTGATCACTAGGCGATGTAATTAACAATGATATTCCCATTATTTTCATCACTTTCCCCAAAATAATAGTCCACTCTGGATTTTTCTTTAAGTCTGGTGCTGCACTCAGCTTTGGCAAGCAGTAGTGAAAGTAACAGCTGGAACAACCTCTCTACACGTCAAGGATAAATACATGTAACTGAGTTTGTAACTGCTCTGATTTAAAAGTCCTGCTGTAGATATTCAATAAATAAAAAAAAAAAAGATTCATGCAAAACAGCTGCGAAGACCAACAAGCAGAATTTCAGTCGGAGGAAATGTTTTATTAAAACTCTTGTTTGTTACAAGCAGACGAGAGTAAATTAGAACGCTCCTCTACATGTGTGCAGGTCTACAAATCATCGAAGGAGGCACACAGTGTGCAGGTGGCCTGTTGAAATTGGTAAAATTGCATTTCTGCTTTCCATCGCCTCAAGATAGCAGCGCACCAATACTGTGGTCAAACACCTGCTGACACACCCATGAAAGTGCACTGGATAGTTATGCTGTGACAAAGGAAAAATTACTGCATAAGTTTAAAACTGTGAAGGACGTGCACTGCGTTTGTAATATTAGGTTTGTTTATATCTTCCATATATATATATATATATATATATATACATATATAAACTAGAAGAGCAGAGTGAAACGGCCGTTTTACTCAGTTTTTTCTGGTCAATATAGCATTTGGTTTTCCAAGGATGGTCTCAGGATCAAGGGGATCAAAAATGACCAACATACAAACATAACCTGTGATGTTTGGCGATTATGATCCAGGTATTAGTGAATGGGATAACCTGTGAGAGGTTGACGGCTCAAACATTCAGTGATACGCGTGGAGGATGACAGCTGGCTGGAGAGCCAACACACGAGTGACTGTACCAGAAAGTGTTAAAGGAAACAACAACAACAACAACAAAAAAAACCTTCGTGCTGCTTTGACATAAAAAAGTTGTCAGAACACAACATGCAGTGAAGTTTGTTGCCTATGAGACTGTGTCGCTGCAGACCAGTCAGGGTGAGCGAGCTGGCCCCCGTCCACACATCACAACTCTCCCACAGAGAAATGAAGTTCAGAAGAGTCATGTTAGAAAATCAAACCCCACCACCTCTCGTGGCTGATAATCACTGTTCTACCTCGGAGGACTCGTGGCCTCAACAGCTCAAGGCTGTCTTGGTATCACGGGGGAGACAGTCACAGATCCGTCACGTGGCTGTAATGTTGTGGCGGATTTACACACGGACTGGGTGTCATACTTCTCACGTGATGTTTGACCAGAAACTGTTTTCCCTAAATGTCATATATTTAATTGTTAGACACTAATTGTGATTTCAGCCGAGCAAGGAAGTGACATTTCACAGCTTTGCGTGTGTGTGTGTGCGCGCGCGCGTGTGTGTGTGTGTGTGTCAGAGGCCACTGTTATGTTGCCGTGAGGTTGAAAACACTGCTACACTGTCCTTTGTTGTAAGCCTGGAAAAATAAAACAGAATCCAGAATCCAGCCCCGTGCAGCATCTGAAAGACCACATCTAACTGCCAGTGTGCTTCAAAGCCCCTCAAAGCAGAGAGCTCTGTGTGAAAAGAGTGGCCAATGGAGATCATTAGCATGCATGTGAATGGGATGGAGAGAAAGAACAGATTATGCATTTGTATGTTTGCTGGTGAGATAGAGGGGTTTAGGTCCCCAGTTTGCCCAGTTTGAATCACAAATCCCCACCAGGGGAGGGGAAAGGCCGTGGATAGAGAAGAGCAGGAAGAGACAGACTTTAGGCTTTTGAGTAAACGTGGAAAGGGGGGGGTGTGATGGTGTGGTCTCAGAGCAGATGTCCCAAATTGGCAAAGAAAAGAAAAGAAGACCAAAGGGATTGGTGGATCCCGAGCTTAACTCCTATCTCTGCAAATCTGCAAAGTATCTGTGTGGAGCATCGGGGCGGATCGTACCGCCGGGCTGCCAGTCAAAGTTTTGAGAGGTTGTTTTCAGAGCCTCTTTTGTTGTGGCCTGTGGGGCGTGTTAGCAACAAGGCCGTGAGTAAGAAGGCTGGCTGGCTCGGCTTCAGGGACTCTCCCCTCCATGTGCAGGGCTTTACAGTTCGCTGGAAAGATGAGCAGAGACAAGGAGCAAAAACACTTCCTCGCCGTCCGAGCTGAGAGCGGTGGCGGCGAGCCGGCGTGCCGCTCTGCCTCGCCCTGTTAGCGGGGTCAACGGCGCACATGTTGACAGTGATATGTGTCACTGCAGGTTTGTAATTAAATGGGAAGAGGCTGTTTGAAATTCAGCGTGATCTAGTTTGCTCTATATTGCAATGCTACACACACACACACACACACACACACACACACACACACACACACACACACACACACACACACACACACACACACACACATGCATACACACACACACACACACACACACACACACACACACACACACACACACACACACACACACACACACACACACACACACACACACACACACACACAAAGCTGATTCTTATCGCCTCAAACTACCTGTATATTTGAAATAAATGGCCTGCCAAGCATTTGATGGGTTGGCTAGAAATCCCAAATGCTTATACTGCCTTGGCTGCTTTCAAGTAATCATCCCCATGGTAACACCTGACACCAGCTATTCATCATGCAGCCCATATAAACTCCAGCATATTCACAACAACAAGTCACACAGTCAACTTTTTATGCTCGCCGCTGACAAGTAGCCACACATAACATGCAAGCGCATGGCCACGCATTCACAATTAACCCCCCCCCCCATTAAAGTTTACGCCACGAGACAGCCGCGTGTGTGTGTGTGCACGTGTTGTGCCGCATCACACAAACCTCTGTCAGTGGTAATTGTCGGTCGTTTGCGTTAATGTGACAGGTGAGAGTGAATTTGTTAAGATGACACTGACTCCCATCGTCTGGCTGTGGTTTATATCAGTCATTCAAGTGCGCCGCAGCGTCAGTGGATGAATATTCAGGAATCAGAGCCTCATTAAGCAATAACACGACGCAGAAATGGAAATTCTGTGGCTTTAAATTAAGCTAAATGAGGACGCACATGCAGCACAAATAGTCCCTCTGTATGTAGCTGTCTATTTTTTTTTTTAACTCCTCACTCTTGCTGTGTTTCCAACCATCTGTCAGTGATATTGATGTTTCTCACAGGGGGCTACAGGGCACTGGATGAAGGGAAGGATGGACAGTGAGGAAATATTTGTGAGATGTAGTCATACACATCTCTTCATCAGTCGTTCACACTGAGCCTGGGGACAAATAAAGAGATCTGAGCATTTATCTTGATTTTCAATATGTTTAGACATTGGCCCAAAAAAAAAAAAAGTGTTTGGAAAATTGGTCTGTTGAATATTGCAGCGGATAAACATTTTTGCCGCCTTTACCCTTTTAGTGCCCATCTAACTCTCTGCCATAGCTGTTTTTAGGTGCCCATTGTGGAAAGCTGGTCATCAAAAACAAAAACAAAAAAAACAAACTGCAATGTAATGTACATTGCAGGGTTTTTTTGTTTATTTTTTTTTTTTTTTACCCATGAAGAACAAAGACATCATCAAACAGACCCAGCAGCATTTGTGCCTCTTCAATCAGCAGCACAGTTTTCAATTCCCAAAGAATTCAAAGACTCCGGTGAATTAGAGAATCCAGGGAAAATATCGGGATGATGTGAAGTGAGTCATGTTTTCATCGACGAGCAGGAGCTAACTTTACTTGAGAACTCAAAGAAAATACCTCAGAAAGTACCCAGTGCAACTTTTGAGTTTTTCCTGGTTTGATGTAGTAGAGAAAAGGAAATCGTCTTCTACAAACCTCCACATTACATTCAGATTGGACATGTTGAATGGGGGTGGGGTAAGTGAATATCATTTAAACGAACACTCAGTAGAAGACTTTAATCAGTCTTATTTTTGAGAATTAAATGATTTTGTGGGCGAGTGCATCCATCCAGATAATGAAATTAATACTAACGTTACAAAGAATGTGTTTAAAAACCATGTTTTTCAGCTCAGGAACTAACGTGGTTAATCGAGAACATCTATTTGTCAAACTAATAAAATATCTGCAAGGTTTGTTTGCATATTTTAATTACACAATCTGCTTTTTTTTCTGGGGCTCTGGTTTCCTATCTGGGGTTAATTGTTGATTTGAAAAGTGGCTTTAGGTGTGACTGTGTGTCTCTCTGTGTTCATCGTGCGACGTTTGGCGGCTCGTCGCCTTCCCCCGTCGTCAGCTGAGATCAGATCCAGCAACCCATGACAATAAAGGTAGAGTGGATGGATAGATGTCTCAACAGCCACTTTAGGTTTGTGAAAATGCCTGCATCAAAAATGCAATTTCAAACTGATGGAAGCAGTCTCTTGCTTTGGTGTGCCTGAATTGATAGTATTCATTTTTGTGATTTGTATCGGAAAACCCGACTTCAACTGACCTGCTGAGTCCCAGACAAGGTGGCAGCCTCCCAGGAACGGTCAGCAGATGGTTGTGTAACGGCATGGCAGATGAAGGCGAGTTGGATCTGCGTTTTTGAGGATGGGCGGCCTCACAAGCACACTGTTTTAAAGCACTGCCAGGGGTTGGAAAGCGAGCGATGGTCACTTTCAGAGGGTCAGACCGGCTGAGTGTGTGTCGGCTTGTAAGTCCACGCTATGTGCTTTTTGAATTTAGCCATTCATGTTTCTTGGTGTGTGATATCACTGGTTCTGTGATACGGCTTCTGATGGCCTGATGGTTTTCATCCCTGAGACGTGGAAATGTGTGGAGCAACATCGTTTCTGTTTATCCTCAGCATGTTAGTCAAACACTGCACAGAAATCTCTTCATTGTTTTACTGAATTACAATGAATTACTTTTACTCTTTTTTCTCTTTGAATAAGTTGCATTTTTACAGGAAGTCTTACTCTTCAACTATTATTGATGTAACAGCCACATCAATCCTTTCACTGTAAATGAATCCTCATTGGTTGAGGTTCAAAGAAGTAACAAGGTGGTTTTTAGTATAAACGGACAAAAATTAAAGATATTTGTGTCAATATATAAAGAGATAACGTAAAAATCATGTTGGTATATACTTAAGATACCTAAAGAATGTACTTAAATATACCTCCGTATAAATACTTTGTTACTTACCACCCCTGATTGTTTGTTATTGTACTGAGCCGCGATGCATCATATCATCAAGACTAAAATAATTGATCCTGTCTGAAGTCAGCCTCAAGGATTCCAAGAATGTTTATATATAATTGAGCTTCCCAGGTAAAACTGAGTTTTTCAAAGATCCTACTTGTCTGGTCGTCCATGCAATCAACACAATCTCACTTTAAATTGCCTTGCCTCAGGTTTTGATTCCTGGTTTTTCTGGAGGGCGTGATCTGAAAGATACTGGTTCACGTTTGCGCGTTCAAACCTTTTCTCAGTTTTTGAGAGCGGTCATACGAGACATGAGAAATGCCACGTGCTATGCTGGCATCTACCTCATCATTCATTCAGCACTATGTCCTCTGTCATCATGACTGGAACAGCGGCTCTTCTTGTTTCTCCTGCTCTCATGAGCGGTTTAATTGTGCCTCACAAGCAATAAACGACAATTTACTCGAGCAGAAACTTTCTCTCCTTCCAATTGTGTGTCTCCACGCAGTAAAACCTCACCGCTCGTCAAAGCTGCTGCTTATAAGGTGGGAAACAAAATCATGTTGGCATTTAGCAATGCTAAGCCTGCTCTAAATATAATAAATTTTCAATATTCAAATCAGAAAGATGATTTCCTAATTGGCATTAGCATTAACGAGACACTGCAGTATTCAGTAACTGGTGTCTTATTATTTAAAATGAGAACAAAGTCATGATGAACTGTTTATCTGTGCCTCGTGCAAACATCTCATCCTGAATATGATAAAGAATATATGAAAGCAAATGGAAATAATTCCTACTAGTTCATAAAAGATTGGGTCATAAAATTCACCGATTAATTTTCTGGTGCATTGGGATGTTTAATCAAACACTTCCTGGTGTTACAATGGAAATACCGGAATAATTATTTTGAATCGAAGCTTCTCTCTTGAAAAAAAAAACCAAACTGAGATAACCGCATATGTGTCCAATACTTTGGTTTATAACCAAATATCTGCTAAATGGCTTTTCCTTAAGCCTCGTTAGCACTTTTACAAACAACTCAACTCCAACTGCAGCCACAGCCTCCTGAAGCGTCCATTGACACTGGCTGTAGACTCTGCTCCTTATTCAAATAAATGACATCTCTTTCTTCCCATCCCCCCCCAAAAAAGCCCACAAAGTACTTTAAAGTCATAATTTAGTTAAAAGAAGTGCCACTTTTTTTTTTTTTTTTAAGGGTTCGTCAAGCTGAAGTTGTGAAGTTCATTGTTTTTTTGTTTTTTTTGCGCCAGCTTCAAAGAACCCAGTAGAAGAAAGCTGTGCCTCTGACTGCTCGAGGTTCCCCTATCTGTGGACTGCAGATAATGAGGCGGTATCTGTTCGCTTGGAAAGAGCAGCCCAGCCGGACCAGAGCATCCTCTCGCGGCGCGGCGCCACCTCATCCAGTCAAACAGTCGTGTGAGGTTTTGCGAGGTACACCCTGAATTCCTCCGGGTTTTAATGTCTCCATCAAAAGGAGATCAAAAGAAAGGGATTAGAGCTACATAGCAGAGGTAAGTGCGGAGAGGAGTCTTCGCTAAACTCCGGAGCGCGTTTGATACTGCTCATCCCTGCCAAACTGTAGCCATAGCAACAGTGGCGAGGGAAGTGTGCAGCATTGATAAGAGTGCGACAGGGGATGAAGGGGTTGACAGATCATTCTGGAGAAGTCTGACCCTTCTGCAGAAGGACCGTCGTCTTGTCTGGGAAATTAATGCCATACGCAGATGGTGTGTAGAGATTGACAGTCTTGGACTCGATTCTCTCTGTGAGAGCAATTTAACACATATCATACTACAAAGTGTTAACTTCAGACACTAGTGAGGGTATTTTCACACTGTAAATGTCTGTGACTGTGGGTCCCTTCTTCAAGTCCTTTAGGATTTATCTGCTGTGCCAAGCTTACTCTGCTTCTCATTGTTAGGAAAATATGCACAAAAACTCCACTACCATGCCTTTCGCTGGGCTTTTGCACGGTGCCACAGCCACAAATTATCCTGCAGGAATGGAAGTCCAGCGTCAGGAGCCCAGGTTTGAAATGCACACCGTCATGTAAAGCAACAAATTAAATATGGACACTTCCAGCCCTTCCCTTAATTTGTTAAAACGGCGCTTCTTGCAAGCAGGATTTTGTGTAAACAAGACGGGAAGAAAACACTCACAAGCAATAGAAAACCGGGGGGATTTCTGACTTCCTCTCCCTGGTCTCTGAACACATGAAGTGAGAACGGAAAAAAGGAAGAGGAAGAGCAACGGTAGAAGGGCCTCCAGCCTGCCTCAGGGGCAGCAAGCCGGATACAGCCCATGATTTGACAAACAACGTTAGTTTTTGCACCACTGATTCAGACAGAGTGTACTTAATTAGCAAAAATGGACACTAATTGAGCCCCAGCTGTATGTTGGGGGGGAGAAAAAAAAAAAAAAGATGTGAATCTCTAAGCACACACCAACCCAAGAGCTCCAAGTCTCTCTGATCCTCTTCTCCCCCCTGAGCTCCGTCTGTTCACTCACTGAGCGTAGCGGCTTGTTAGCACACTGGGAGATTTGTAAGGATAATGAAAAGTGGGGAGAAAAGCATGAAAGAAGGGGGACTTCAGGACTTGTTCTTTGCTAAACAACACCTTGTCCTACATGTGCTGTGAGAAGCATTAAGAAAGCCATCAATTTCCCTGCTAGGTAATGTATGATTTACACCCACATTTAAGGGCTTTTATTTTTTTTAAATGAAGAGAGGCATCGCAATGGGCAGTTCGTGATGCAGAGATTGCTTGGATTTCGTTCAGTGAGTGATTCTTGAACAGTAAATGTGATTTCAGGATCTCGGCCAGACTGACTCAGTTAAATGAACGAGCACAACAAACTTGAAAGCCGAACTTCACTAAAGGAAAACATGCAAATGAGCTTTTCACTATGCTAATGAAAATGTAAATTCTCCCCCCCAAAAAATAAACTATTGAAGCCAGAAGGCGAAGTAGAAATGATAAAATACAATAAATTTGTCTTTCTGCGTCCACGGGGAGGCTTCCTGTTTTCAACGGGAACACAGACGTCAAATGGAAACGCTATAAATCAGTCAGTGTGCTCGGCTGCAGCTCTCAGGCAGTCTATGTTTGTTTCAACATGATAATTGCCGTTAATCAGGCTCACGGTGGCTCACTGACAAGTCCACACGTAGATGATGTCACATGTCACACAGAGCGAGAAGCATTGCCGCTGTCTGTTTGTCAGTCGTCTGTCTGGCAGACCTGAGCGCCCGAGTCGATGCTTAGCGAGTTAAAAACTGACAAACAACATTATCACAGCGTACCCTGGAAGGATCCAAGCTAATAATGCAGCCATGAGTTCATTTCTAAACTCATATTTTGAATATTCATCCTCATTCCCAGCACATTGTAAGAGCTGACGACATCTTGGGTCAAACAGCTAATCTGATCAGCCCTCTGAAATTGCATAATATGCTGGAAATATATTATAATGCAAGTCATGCTCACAGTTAATTTTCTTTTTGTGTTACAAGAGGAGACACCAATTAGTAATTTGCCAGAAAACCTTTTAAATGATCATAATTAAGCAACTCTAATTGTTTAAGATGAATTATTCATCATAACAATGTTTCCAATTGTCACGCAGTTGGGTAAACTCCACGCCAGGGCGAGCTTGATGTTCATTCTTCGCACATAGATGGAGGAGATGGTCTAAAGGACGTCTTCACTCTCCTCTTGCTGCTCTTGAAGCCTGCACTTTAGTTCTTTTCTGTACAATCAGACAGTTTATCTGTTTCTTTTCTACCAAGTTACAGTAAACTTTGCTTAGTTAAAGAGGTTTTCTGTCCCCATGAGGTTCTAAGGGGGAAAAAAAAAATGTTTTCTTCAAAGTGTTGGCAGAAATTCAGACTCTGTCATGTGATTTTTAAGAGGACTGCAGAAGAAAAAAACTTCCCTGCTGTTTTTTGGTATAAACAGTCAGATGGAGAAACAGCAACCGAGAGACGATGTGTGTGTGCGTGTGTGTGTGTGTGTGTGTGTGTGTGTGTGTGTGTGTGTGTGTGTGTGTGTGTGTGTGTGTGTGTGTGTGTGTGTGTTTGCAGGATATAAAGATGTTTGTTTTTTTTCCTTATAGTAAATAATCGTAATGATCCTAAACATTTTGAGGTCCATAGTCAGGAGACGTACATATATTTAATCATAATATGGTGTTGTATTGATCTGTGTAGGTCAGCTCAGTGCGCCAATCAAATAATGTAAACATTAAAGTGAATTCACTAAGCACAAGACCTGGAGAGCCATCTGGATGAACATTTAGTGCACTATAATAGATTCATTGGCCTGATGCTTTTATCTGCTCAATCAATCAAACTTTATTTGTACGGCACAATTCATTCAAGTTAGAGCTGCTCAAAGTGCCTCGCAGATGATGGAAAAACTAAATTAGGACTGAACATGTGAGGGCAATAAGACAACTGAGACAAGCTGTAATAAATAAGATTGAATTAGAGGGCATTACAAAAGGACTCGTCGTGAGCAAAGTGGCCTCACAGGTTAGAAGACAGGTTCAGTTCAAATTCAGGGACTTGCTGTGTGGAGTTTGCATGTTCTCCCTGCAATGAGTTTTGATGTTTGTACGTCAGGTTGACTGGCTGTGCGTGACCCGCTTTGCTCCAGTGGCCTCAACCCTGGGCGTAGAAAAAGGATGGTGCAGTAGCAAATGACTGCTAAACTCTAGTTGAATAAAAACCCGATTAAAATACTCATGAGAGAAAAAAGTGAAGGTTAAAAATGGACAAATAATGAATTAATCGAGAAGTAAATAAGGGAAGAAAAAAAAAAGACAAACAGATGCTAGCGAAGGCCATGAGGTAAAGTGTGTTTTCAGATCTGCACATCAGCAGAACAGTCTTTTGTTTTCTACCGTTGATTCGTCTGGTAATTATAACCCTCGCTATTACACTTTGTAGTTACAGACGACAAGCTTGTTCCTCTGAATAAATGAAAGCAAGTAATGTAATTTATCCCTATGAATACAAGCGGATGTAGATGAAAACGACGCCAGTACATTTTTTTGAACTTTCAGCCCTGTTCATTGACATCCGACCAACTTGTTAAAGCGTTCCCAGTGGGACGCTCCCATTTCCCCCACGTTCGCATCCATTCCTCCCGCTTCCTCGACACCCTTGAATGCGCCACAAAAAATCTGTGAGATTTGTGAAGGCCTTCGCAAGCGATTCGCGCTATTTTCATCCTCATCAGACCTTTCAGGGAACGCTTGTGTAATGTGAATGGAGTCCTTCTGAAAGAGTCCAAACAAAACCCCCATCGGGATGGAAGAGCCTCGTCACAGGATAAAGGTGATCACTATAAACAGCTTTGCACCGTTCTGCACTGACGCTTCGCTCTGAAGCAGAGCAGCAAGAGAGAGCCACCAGATCCCCCCTTCACTGCAGGGGTCAAGCATTCATGCCTGCATCGTTCTGTGTGTGTGTGTGTGTGTGTGTGTGTGTGTGTGTGTGTGTGTGTGTGTGTGTGTGTGTGTGTGTGTGTGTGTGTGTGTGTGTGTGTGTGTGTGTGTGTGTGTGTGTACTGTACCTACCAGTATAAAGCTCAGTGAGGAGTGACTCACCTGGTCGTAATCTCTGAAGACCACTACACTGGTATACACTAATGGAAATAATGTTCTGGCCTCACAGACCTCGATCATAAATTTCAACCCTATTTACGGACGTCTGTCCCACAGATCTAATTCTTGGTGTTGTTTTAGTTTTTGCTCCAGTTGAAACAGACAGGAAGTCTTTTTTTTGCCATTTTGTCTCAAAGTGAGCTCAGTTTTTGTTTTTTATTTAAATCATGCCACCGAGCGTGCATGAAAACTGTCTTCTTTGCAAAAGCAGCATTGCTGCGTGGAAACATCTGCATTTGTTATGTGTTGTTTTTTGGGTTTTTTTTTTTCATTTATTGATATCTTTTCCTTTGAGCTGTCACCTGCCCATCTCTACTAGCATCAACAAAGAAAGTTGACAAACACCCACCACAAAGAGATTTTTTTTTTTTTATGTCCTCATGCTAATGGAATAGAAGGGTTATATAAATCACTGGCAACTTACTATAATTCATTAGTAAATCAAGGTTTTATCTTATTTTGGATTCTGTAAGTAACTGATTGTGGACTCACTTCTCTCAGACAGAGCTGTCATTAAATGTCCTATAATGAGATTTTCTTACTCTCCTCTGACGATCTTTTCCAATACAATGCTTTTTAAATTCCAAGAAAAGAATGTACATCTTTCTAGTTTTTCTTTCTCAGAATACAAAGGGCTGAAAACAGGATTAATTAACTTGTTTTTAAGCCTTTCGGAAGCACAGCAGTTAAGCTTTCATTTGAAGTCTGCGTCTTATAGCTGCAGTTTCCAGTCGGAGGTCTAAGATGAGTCGACCTTCTGTCTTGCTTGAAACACACACCTTTTTCATGAGTGATTTCCATTTAGGGACACCGATGGAAAACAGGAAGGAACAGAGTTTAATCTAATTCTGGGACTTTATTTTCCAGCCGTCTTGCGCAGGTTACCGTCAGTCACAGCACGATCAAAACGAGATAGGGAAGTTTGGTGGAGTGAAGGGCACACAGGATTTAATTAGGAGAGAGGGGTTTTTTTCCCCCCGTTGCTGACTTACAATTGTCTTGTTTTTCCTCTGCTGTGGCTTCCTATTATTTCCTAACATACGGTAATGAAAGTCTCGCTGATTGCAACCACACGGGTTGGATCTCAATGCATTAACATAGTTTAAAACAACTAGATGAGCTCTTGATGAAAGTGATTTGATTAGAAAATGGCGGATGGTTATGAAACGAAGGCTGAACTACCTCAGTTAATTCAACTTTGAAGTGTTTTACACCTCAGTCACTGATTGCACTTCTCTTAAAACAGGCCCTTCAGCACTGACACCAGCGGATTTCATGCTATCATTCATATTATTACTAGCAATTTACCTGAAATATTACCATAAAAATAATTTTGCTGTGAAGGAAATCTTCAGTGGAGTGCTACAATTTGTAGCAGTATTCCACATGACCGGGTACATATGGGCAGGATGGCAGGGGTGCAGGGTATTGCATACAGAAGCAGACCCCGGACCACAGGAGCCACGTCCAATCCCCTGCTGGAAAGCAAAACACTGAATCCAAACACCGACTCTGACCTGTGACCTTCCTGTGGGGCGGAGGGAAAGTGAATTTACACACTGAGATCATTCTGCATGAAATACCCATGGGTGAGTTTTCAAACGCCGATAGAATCAGCCTCAGACACAAAGCAACAGAGGAAGGACGAAACTATCCGCTTGTTGCGTCTAATTAAAAAGTATTTGCTGGGGAGATTTTAACGCAGTCGCTTGAATCAATGCTTAAGTGATCAAAGTGGGAGAATCGGATTTTTTTTTTTTTTTTATTTGCTATGATGGAGATAAATTATGATCTTGAGGGCCTGAATGCATGAAAACCTCTCTTCAGATCCTTTGTTTTAATTGCTGAAATCTACTCTGAGATAATTATCAAGATCTCGTGATCCAATCATATCACAGTTATGAATAGATTACACAGGTGACATGCTACACTTGTACTTGTACACTTATATAGGTGAAGTCCATCTACCATTCAAATGTGCATGGAAGTGGAGTTCTCTCAATTCAAAGTTGCACTGGCTTTAGAGCCTTCTAACATTATCCCAACTATCGTAATCATTTCTCTCTGCTCTGGTACCGTCTGTCCCTGTCCAAGGCAACAGATCTCTGCGTACTATCAGATAAGAAAGTGCCATGGCGGCCAGGGACACGACTAAACGACACCCAAGTTACTGTTGGTGCAGCTCAATGACGTTACAGGCATGATTAAAGCTCTTAAGGAAATTGGGGTATGTCACCGAAAAGTACATGTAGATTATAAAGGGACACAGTGTCGTTTAACACAAATGTCATCATTTGTCCTTAAGGCAACAAAGACTTGAGCTCATGTATTAATTTATCCACTCATTCAAGATAAACCGCGATAACATTTCCACTTGTGCTCAATCTACCTGCTTCAAATAATATCCGTCGAAAGAGAGCGATTCTTATCAGCAACGTGGATTTGAGGAAGCCCAGCTCACCTGCACCTTGTGGTCGACTCAGCGGGCATTTATTACTGTTCTGACCGGTCAGTCTATACCATTCTATTTCTGAAACAATAACAGTCTGAAATAAGATAAAATAATGCCTCCTTTAAGTTCCACCGCTTCGTACTGGAGTTGGAGCTCCTCTGAGGCTCCTCTCACATATATTTCGTGACGTTCAAACAGAGTCTGAGACAAAGTGAACACACGACTGCTGCGTCTGAGGAGGCAGACGAAGAAACCATCAAGGAGTCCATCACTTTTGTAATATAGCTTTTGTTCTGCACAAAGTGGATGGTCAATCACATGCTACTGTTTTCCTGTGAAAAGGAAAGTCTTCAAACCAAAGTTTACTGTGCAGTGTTGTGCAATGACATGCATCTCATCTCATCTCACCTCACCTCACCTCATCTCATCTCATCTCATCTCATCTCATCAGCTTAGCAAAAGCGTCATTTTTGATGAATACGCTCGATTTTAATGTCAAGAGCCCGTCACTTGTGACCATCGCAGTAAACAGTTGCTGTCACCTCATGGGACAACGACTGGAAGTTGAAGATAAAACGATCTTTTCAGTCACGACCACTTCCAACATAATGGTTATGCTGCAAGAATAACGCAGCTTGAAATTATTCAGTTAAGTTCTTGAGTTTTATTCTTCAAATCAAACACCAAGAGCAGCATAAAACGTAACGTTTATCTTTCATAAACATAACACCATGTCGTTCTGGTAATGTTTATTGAATCCAAACTGATAAATAAAACAATTTTCTGGCGCTTCACTGTAGTAAAATGTCCAAAGATGATTTGTTGCTGTTGATGTTTCAGTCAGTGCAAAACAGCATCCACACACATTCGAGCAAAAGATTATAAAACTGCTTCGTGACCAGTTTTGTGATGATTTTTTATGAGCAGATGAAAGCTTTCCTCCTATCAGTAACACCATTTGCTCCATCAGTGATGTTTCATGAATAGGGTTCAGCACCCAATGACTTTTGGTCAGTTGTGTTAAAACATTTATTGTTGAACCCTTGTAGAGTTTTTTTGACCATTTCTGAGCCTTTGCAGGCATTTCTGAATCGTGTTGAGTTTCTGTTAATCACTGCAATTGCAAGTTTGCTTACTAGATCACTGGTGTTGAATTATGGACTAATGCTTTGCATGCATGCTGCCCTGCTTCAACACACAGAATGGCCTGCAAGGGTCCACACAGTGAGAACACGTCCTGTTTGAGTCCAGTCTGGAGCCGTTCTGTGACTCTTTTTTTTTTTTTTTTTAATCCTCAGGTTTCTATACACAGTTGTAAAACATGAGGTTTGAGCTTATCTGAGCACGTATTTGTCAGCACGTGAGCATCTGTCTGTGACGGATGGGCTCAGAGTTTAACCTGCTTTCACCTGTCGTCACCTGGGAGGAACGTCCACCCTAAATTACATAAAGGGGTGTTGAAGGTGGACGATGGTTGGATGGATGGAAGGATAGGTGGAAGGGAGGATAGATGGATGGACACTCGCTTGCAGCGAAAAGCAATTGAAAATGCCAAAATGTCACATTGGGTTATAATATATATGCATCATCTTCTGTCATAACTACTTCGGCCTCTAGACGTCTCCAACAATGTATTTTCTCTCCCCAGTCCACTCAGCTGGGACCGTCCTCGTCCATATCGACCGGACTGATGTAAACAGACAATAGGCATTCAGCCTTATCGTACCCCCAGCAGGGCTCACAATGCTTAAGAAGGCGGTATGCTTCAACAGAAATGTTTCTCTCATGGTCATGTTACAAAAGGGTCGCAAGTTTGAAACAGCTGAGCTCTGCAGTTTTTAGCGCGCTATTCGAGGAGGAGTAAACGGAGTGTTTGATGAGGATTATTTTCAGCAGGGGATTAACATACATTTGGTGCTCAAGTGAAAGTGTGCGGCAGCCTATGTGCAATGACTGAAAGTAAAAGTCTGTGCCCATGTTAAGACATTTTTTTTTTTTTGTTAATAATAAAGGAACACGTTAACTGGTGCAACAGCGTCGCTCAGATTTGCGGCCATGAAGATCTAAGATTTGTTCAGTCGAGGCGTGGCCACACAGGCAGCAGTTGGTTTTGGTTCAGGGAAATTTATGACAATTACAGAAATTTATAATGTGACCAGGCACGCAGCGTTTTAAACAAGTTTCCTCAACACAAATCCTTTTAATGATCAAAGCACCTTTCTGTTCTTTGTGGGTAAATGCTGGCAGCTGTCTTTGCGCTCCTTTTTAAGATGAAATTTATTTTTTCCCATTACTTTTCTATAAATCACAACAGAAGACTGAAAAATCGCCCTCGGGCCACAAACATGAAAACAGCAAGGTCAGTATTTACTCAGGCGTTGGTAATATAAAGCTCATCTCAGCACCAGTGTCTCCAATTACGACAGACCACTGCACTCGCTCCTCTTCCTTAATAGCTTCCTCCATATCTGACACTCTTCATTTCACGTAATGAGAGTCTTCAAGATGTGAATAAAGGTATGCATATGATTTGGAACAAGGGCTGAAAATGAGATACGCCTCGGGGCTCACTTCAAACAAGACAAAATTTGCAGCTCAAGAGAAGCTTGGTGGCTTTAAACCAGACATCTGTTCTCCGTCCCTTGGTGGGGCCGAAACGGAGCGAGCCTGAGATTCAACGCCAAGGAGCTTCTTGTCTAAATCTTTGCCAACCCATTTTGTCACCGCGGTCTCACGGACCAAAGGAGCAGCAGCTACTCCAGACTAATGGCACCGTCGTCTGTTAGTTCATCTCGCAGCTAAAACCTGACGACACAGAACGACCAGACAGAGGAGAGAAGGTAGAAACAGGGGAGACTTGAAACCCAACCCCTGACTGAACACGCTCCTTGCTCTTAACACCGTGAAGTCACCTAAAGTTTAGTGCGTGTCCATTTGCAAGCAATCTAAAAGAGACTCTCCAGTCTCCCAGGAAGCTCCAGAAAGTGCTTTAACTGCCTGACCTTCCTGTGTTTTTATGGAGCCATGGAGCAATTTAACATGTTTTAGTTTCTCTGCTGCGCCGGCTCAGATGCACGAAAGTGATATGAGGCTGGAAATCAGCATTAGCTATCAGACCAAGGGTGGAGGCTCGCCCCGTCTGCTATGCTAAAGCCCTATATCTGCCTGAAACATCTCCACCACATTCGTCAGTGCTGAACCCAGCTGGCCCCTCATCCATGGGAGTCTGTCCACCCACAGTTTATCATAAAACCAGCTTTAAAGTAAATTACGCAGTTACCTTGGAGGGCCTGCTATAGAGATATTTACGTGCACAATGAAAGCGGGGCTGCAAGAAGCGGAGTCTGACTGGATCAACAATAGAGACAGAGTGGAAGCCCGCTGACTCTCAGATAAAGAAACTGTCATACAGTCACTGAGCTAGTTTATCTTTTAATTAACATCTCATACACCGAGACAAACACACCATCAATAATGCAGCAGCAACATGCTACAATATTGATGTCAGATGAAATGATGATGAAACTATTTTGAGCACGTCTGCCCCGGCTCGCATGAGGAGCAGCGTTATTCAGTAAATCACAAAGGGATCCCGCTAAAGTAGAGCCATGAGAATAGGAGAGCAGCTGATCCCATGTGTGCTGTGGCCAAACGGGAGGGGACCGAGGGCCAACATTTTGTTTGTCAGGACGAACAAATGGTGACAAACGATGGCAAATTGGAGTGAAGGCCCCCCGCTGGGCTGTGGCCTTCCCAGCGGGGGGCCAATAGAGCAGAGGTGCCAGCTCGGGAGAATAAAGACGCACACACGTATGAAGACATCAAAATGTAATAAAGTCCAAGGCATTCCCTGCATATGCAAACAGCCTGATACGCAACAATAAAGATGCCAGAGAAAAGATCCATTGGAAGACGGGACGACGCACACAAAGGCTCTCTGACTATCTAATCCAATGTTTCACATGAAAGAGTTGAGCCTTTGCTGAGCACTAAAACAGCATTCGCACTAATCCTATAAATCTATATGATCGAGACAGATGGAAAGTACGTTTTCTGTGTCCCTGCCTCTGGGAGAGACGGGGGGGGGGGAGAAAAAAAATCCCTGTCCTTCTCACCTCATAGCCCTGATTTCCAGCGTCATCTGTGGGGTGATGTGAAGCTCTCTGCGACGGGCAGCGTGGAAGAGGTGGTAACCGCGACACACTCACCAACTCATTCTCGGGGCCAGCTTCAGCCACGTACAGAAAAGTGTATTTCATTTAATTGGCTGGATAAGACAAAGATTTTTAATTTCCCTTGAGATATAGGTTGCCAACTTTTGTTTTTTACACGGGCAGAGAAGAAGAAGTGCACTCAGAGCAGCGCCAGGAATTTACTATGTTCTCTTTTCCACGGGCGATGCTGCACTTTTCTCTCTCTCTCTCTCTCTCTCTCTCTCTCTCTCTCTCTCTCTCTCTCTCTCTCTCTCTCTCTCTCTCTCTCTCTCTCTCTCTCTCTCTCTCTCTCTCTCTCTCTCTCTCTCTCTCTCTCTCTCTCTCTCTCTCTCTCTCTCTCTCTCTCTCTCTCTCTCTCTCTCTCTCTCTCTCTCTCTCTCTCTCTCCACGGAGAGCTCCACAGACACTGGATTAATTATGCAGATGTTTAAATATCAACCCCGATCAAAGACTCTTACTAGTCTGTGAACCCCAGTTTGTCTGTGCTGCCTCTCCTAAGACCTCTCATGGCATATGCTCTGGCACAGAGGATACACACTTACAGCTTTTCCTCTCTCAGTGTGCTTCCCCTTCCCTTCCTCCCTCCTCCACACAGACAGGCCATTGTGTGCGGGCACAGATGAGATTTGCATGCATGTTAGACTGGATTACACATGCAGGCTCTGGGAACCTGGACCCCTGTGGTCTCCCTTCACTGTTTGGGCCCCGAAACCGGCGAGTTCTCCTTTCAATCTCCCACTTCAAACAGATCTCACAGCTTAATTGGCTCAGGAACATGCTGAATCAAAGGTTAAATTCCAAGATTGGAGAAAGTGAGAGAAAAAGTTTGGGAGTTTCTTTGCAGCTGCCTACTGGAATTTAACTCAAATTGGCTCTCCCCGTTGTATTTTGCATCCGTCAGCGGTCAGATTTCTAACTTGGGGAGATAAGGGTGTGCAAAAGGGTTAATCCTCTAAGTGATATGTATAATCAGAAGCTTAATCCTTGATCTGAAGACGCTGTGTGTGAGAGGGT
Source organism: Blennius ocellaris (assembly GCF_963422515.1). Classification (NCBI taxonomy): domain Eukaryota; kingdom Metazoa; phylum Chordata; class Actinopteri; order Blenniiformes; family Blenniidae; genus Blennius; species Blennius ocellaris. The sequence continues at coordinate 13,801,363 of NC_137659.1, forward strand.
GGTGATGGCAGATCAGAGCTGCCAAATCTCCTTAAAAATAGCTGAGGACAAAACATCAATCTGCCGGGAGATGTAACAAACATTTGATGAATTGATTTTAATTTCATATTGCTTCTATGTCAATACTTTCCTTGATCATGTTTGCATGTGTGCGAGCGCTTTCTGGTCAAGCCATCCATCAGTGTATTTATAGTGCATTTGTTGACACTGAAATGGGACTGAAGTGCTTGCAAACAAACAATAAAAAAAAAACAAAAAAACAATTCTCATCTCAAAGCACAAGTGTGTCATTACATTTATTCATATGAGCATTAGAGTAAATTGTCAAACGCCGTCTTCTTTAAGCAGCTAAGCCATGCAGAGCTTCTCTGCTCAGCAGGATTATAAATGAGATAGGATTTAATATTGATCCTCGGCTGACCTCCTATGAAGTTCTCATCATTTTATAATATTCTCCACATATACTGTTAATGAGATCAATAAGCTCCCACAGGTCCTTGCACGGGTAAGCCTTGACCTTAACTCTGTCAGACAACAAGCATGACTGGGCTTTACACCACCACTGCAGCATACAGAAGAGGGGTGAAATACGAGTTTGGTTGTTTACTTGATTTGCCGATCTATATGAACGATTTCCCATTTCTCAACATTTCTTGGTGCACAAGTTTGCATCTCCAGTTTGGACATTATTAAATTTTTTGGGGGGGTTGGCTGCCTGCTGCATTGAGCTCTGCTGAGCAACGGCACCTTCAAAGAGCCAGACCGTGAAATATTGGATAATTTTTTACCTCGCACTGGAACGAAACTGGTTGATGAGCAAATTTACTGTCAGCTCTGAGGCTCTGCTGCTGCTGCTGTCGCTGCCACAGAGTGGGAGAAAATCCTCACAAAGCACCACCAGGTTCATAAGCAAACCACATACCTAAATGAGCCTGATAATTATCTGAATATATTTCCATTGCTATTACAATGGGCTCCCAATCAATGAGCGTGGCTGACTTAAACTCAGTGCTGCTGTATGTCCCAAAGGCATTCATTCCAATATGAGTATGGGGGTGGATGTTGGGAGTGGGTAGAGGCAATTGATTCAATGTATCTGAGGTTTTGCCAGCCACACAGAGTACAGATAGATAGCAATGCTGCGAGGAATGTAACCAAGGGCCATCTGAGTGACTGCAGCCACTTCACATATACATGCCCCCGAGTGCCATGTGTCACGTGCAATAAATCAAATCATCTGCCTCCACGCCAGCGAGTCTCGCCTTTCAATGTGAAGCGGCTTATGAGAGGAGAGACATGAGAAATTGTGATTTGTATTCATCGATACCAAAGCCATGAGCACACATGCACACTGTCCCCCCACCCCCCCCCCCCCCCCACCCCCACCACCACTCCCCTGTCAGCTCATTAGTCGCCCATCTTGATATTGCTATAACGTGTAGATTCAAGCTCTGGTCTAATTATGCTGGCGTGTGTGCACACACACACGCACACACACACACACACACAATACGGCAAATTAGATAAAGAAAAACTTTGGCATAAACGTCAGAAGAATTCTTTTTCCTGAGTTTCGAGAGTGTGTTTGAACAACAAGCAGTCCATTCTAATTTCTAGCTTGCTTGCTCGTTCTCTCTCGCTCTCTCACACACACACACACACACACACACACACACACACACACACACACACACACACACACACACACACACACACACACACACACACACACACACACACACACACACACACTCAGTATTGGACATGAGCCACACCCTGGCAATGACATCCAAAAGTCAGATTCTTAAGTCAGCAACAATGCCGTGTGTGAAACTGTAAATCTTTTACCACACTGGCAGACATCCAATCGCCGACATCTATTTAAAAGATTTTTTTTGATGAATGGCTTCCTCCATGGAAACAAAATTACATCCTGAATAAATATATTCCTGGAAAAAAAAAAATTAAATCTCTTAATAAATGATTTGTAGGGACAAATTTCCTCGCAGAAAATATGGATGGCAGCAGGAAGTGGGGTGAATCATAGAATGGATATAGCTGGACTGGTTTCATCCCTCCCCTCATCACGAATAACTCATCTATCATCTACCACCTATTAACAACCATCCTCAGCCCAGATAATGCCATCAGGAGGAGGAGAGCGACTCTCCGCTCTGCTGCTGCAAACATAATTGTTACATATTGGCTTCAGTCAAATGTTGTTTTTCTCTTGGGGACCAGCTACCTTTGTCCTTGTCAGATGACGTCAACTTGGCTTCAAAGCTGAAGGGAGAAAAAAAAAAAAAAAAGCCACCAGCAGTAAATTTCCCTTTGATAAAGGTGAATTGGATGCTACATTAATTTCACTGAACGCCAAAGAAAAGATGTCACCTTCTTTTGTTTTTTTTTGTTTTTTTTGTCTAGCCAGAGTGTTCAGCTAAAACATATTGACATTGATCATTGTTAAAGAAGAACTCACTTGGAATGCTAAATGAAGTAAAATCACTACTATATATATATATATATATATATATATATATATATATATATATATATATATATATATATATATATATATATATGTGTATATATGTATATATATGTGTGTGTGTGTATATATATATATATATAAATAATGTTATGATATTGTGTGTGTCTCCCTTGTGATACCAAAACAGCCCTGAGCTGTTGAGGCCACAAGTCCTCTGAGGCAAAACAGTGATTATCAGCCTAAGGACGTACCTAAGGAGAATCTTGAGTCACCAATTAAATAGGTTTGTGGAGGAAACTGGGGTACCTGGAGAAAACCTGTATCCACAAAAAGGATGACATGCAAAGTCCACAAAATAACACCGAAGCTCAACAGATAACACACGTAAGAAATGCTATAAAAGCTCACATTAGTGAAGATTAGCTTCGTCCCATGCTGTACTCACATATCGGATGTGTCCAAGTTCTTTCAAAATGTGTCCCATGATCCAGTAAGGCACCACAATCATAAGTCCCATCCATCCAGACACTAATTGATATCTTGGTGCATGTTTTTTGGCCTGTGAGAGGGAACCAGAATACATAGAGAAAACTCAGGGAGAACATATAAACTCCACACAGAAAAGTCTCCCCATGCAATCCAGACTCGAACCAGGGAACCTTCCCACTCTGACAATAGAGTGCCAACGACAGCAAAGTCAAAACATTAAAAAAAAAAGATTCATGAATCAGACTTTCGTCTCCACTTCAATTAATTATCTCACAATAACTCAGATTTATGTGCATATAAAATACTACATGAAGTATTTCAAAGTTAACTTGCAGAAGCTACAGTAGAGACAAACTGCTTACACACTGATACTTCACAATTAATCATCTAATAAACTCATACATAACAATAAATCAAGCAGAGACCTCAGTCCAAACAGCTCCTCAACACTTCATATAAACATGCTGATAAACGCTGTTTGTCAACAAGTGGAAGTACATGTCGGAACTACTGCCTGCGTCTCTACGTATTCACAGGAAACAAACACGACAGATACACTGTGTGCTCAAAAACACGACGGCAGACACTTTTTTGACATTAAAAAGCTAGAAATCCTGCACTGCCCACAGTAAACAGGTGACACACTTCCTGATGCAATTCAGTCATTATAAACAATAATGACATGTCTAAAAAGCGGAAAATGCATTTTTTCGCCTCAACTCGTGGTCAGAGAGTGCAATTTGGTAATTACATCCAAATCCACACAAAAAGTCACAAAGAAAATTGAACGCGTGTCCTTCAAACTTCCCCTGTGCTCCATTCAGTATGTTGTCATCCGGAATTACCAAACTACTCCCAATTATGACAATCACTGTTTTGTTTTTTTACAGAGCAGTAGCGACACAAGGCCAGTTTATGGAGCTTCCTTAGTCCGAACGTTAACAAGGAAATCTTTCAAACATCAGAAAAAGTCCCGAGACTTCAGTGACGAATTAACAACGGACAGACGAGTTCACGTCACCGGAAGAGAAGAAGAAAAAGTAACAAATTTCACATTAAGACGTTAGTTGAGGGGGCTAGTGTTTTAATTATTGTTTGGCCCTCATGTTGTTGTTTTTTTTTCTTCTCTTTTTGAGCTCGTCAGGTTTTTCTTGGTCGGTCGATTGGAGCAGCTTCCATTTTTCAAAGTTGGCCATCCAGTCACTCATCCCAGCCTGTCCACAGGTCAAAGTAGCCTTTGGCATCAAATTAGCATTGGTTTGTGAATGTGACTGATCCTGTGACACTTCACATGCTCAGTCACGATCACACTCATTCATTGATACTGCTGCAGCAGTCTCGTCTGGCCATGTTCCCTCAGCATTTATTCATGGTCAAATTGTTCTTATTCTTATTATTATCATTATCATCGATGCTAAACTTCTTTGAAGAGTTCTGCCCGAGTCATAATAACCACATACTGGATGTCATTATTATCATGTAATCTTCAAAGACATGTTTAGGTATCAGCATGTACATATGTGAGGATAAGAACAACACACTAACATCTTGTAATAGAACGGTTACCATTTAGTAGGATTCAGGAACTCAGCTTTCACCACATTTTGAACAATCTGCTTTTTCATAAGGAATCTAATTTTCTTTTTTTTTTCTCCACATGCATGTTTATTTGTTCCGCACTAATATTTCCTACTTGACACAAACTATTGTTTGCTCTGGAAAACAATATCATTACCGTTGAAAATGCACACTGTAAGGCATTATAGTGGGTGAGGTATATATGGGGATGTTCCTATAAGCCCTGTTCTCCTCCTATTGATTTGTGGAACAATAAAACTTACGTGTCAGTCATTTCCATTATGTTTTGTCGAAAACATACACAATGAGCAGGATTTTTGTTTATATCACAGTGCTTCCCCATCGTCAAGCTTAAGTACAGTCCTGTTGTTCCACCAGGGCTGAAAAGGAAAATGTCATCCTACTTCTTGGCAATGAGCTTCATGTAGCACTTCTTTTGTCAAACCTACAGACATCCCAATGTGTGAGAATATTTAAATGAGGATCAAAAACACTTTGTTTTGCCTTGTGTGCAGAGAGAAAAACCATCCAGGCGTCAAAGATAGGGCCAAACTGTAGTTACTTCACACTTCAGCTCGCTGCAGAGCAACAGTAGCACAAAAAAAGTGCAACAAATAGGCAACTTGAGCTCTGGTCACATCAACCTGAATGTTTTTATGTGAAATAACCGAAATAAAAGGGAACAAAGCAAACCTCTATATCTCAGTGGGTAAGGAAACGTTCTGTAAAGTCGGGGACAAACAGCGGAGTTTGCATGTTCTATCATTCCCATATGCATTTAATTATACTTGTATATTTAACACCAAAGTATTTGAAATTTCTTTGGTTTTTACAAGATATCTTACTCTTCCAATATGTGGTATATAAACTCTCAAATAAATCGTGGCAAAAACAGTTTTGACAAAAGTTTGTTTTGTCCCTAAGATGTATGAAAGCACACATAGGTTCCCTTGTATGCTTCTGCATTGTAAAACCTTCCCAAGCAGCAAAAGTCTTGAAGAGAGTGAAAATGTTTTAATTCAAAATTTAGTAGCCCCTATCTTTTTTCCTCTCCTTTTCACTTTGATTGATGCTCATTCATAAATTAATCTTTCAAATTAGAGAGAAATATGGTATAAATGTTTAAAGAATATTCATCCAAGTTTCTTTCTTTCTTTTTTTGTTTTTGAGTTGATATAGTTGTTCGGGAACCTTTTGAAAAACACAAGACAGTCGGAGCCCTACTGAAAAACAGCCAAGCCGGTTCAGAAAGAGAAAATTCAGCCCTGACCTGATTCTTTGCACCCTGTTATCTTCCTTAAAATGTCAAGTACCTGAATACGCTGATCAGGACATGAAAGTACTTATATATATTATGTCCTTGAGTCCCGGAGATTAGAATTTTCATTTCAAGCAAAAAGCCTCCAGAAAGCCCAACGTCACATGCTGAATATAGAAAACTGGAAAGGTTACTGAGCCTTATCTGCAATTATGCAAAAACACAGAGATTTGGCCAAACGCATGTTCGTTGGTACAAAGGGAATCGACAATGCCTTGATGTTGCTCACAGCCTCCTCCTCTCGCAGGCGGCTGTGCAGCAAGCAGCACATCCTAGAGGAGAATATAGGCAAGAACAGCTGACTATACAGTACTCACACCTTGTCATGTTGTGAATTATGAATGCAGGCAATTAAACTTTAAATCCCCCCCCCCCCCCCCCCATAGTGAAAAGATAGAGATGGCTAATTAAGCAGTACTTTTCAAATATGATTTCAATTCAGGGGCTTTTTATTCTCACGAGCAGCAGAGGAACAGATTCAGATAACAACAATCTGGTTTAATTACATCCAAGGTGTTTAATTTGATTCTTATTACGTCTACATAAGTGCCTTGTTTTACTGCAACACCGTAATAAAAAAAAATAAGAAATACTTTTTTTTTTTTAAAGCAACCAATCTGTACAGATTCAGTCCCTTTGACCCCTTTCTTCTGTCAGCCACACTGACATGAAACTGCTAAGATGTTGACAACTCCTCTTCTGGACTCATTGTGTCAACTTTTTTCACTTTCACAGAGATTTTCTTTCTTTTCTGAAGAAGAAAGAGTCGGCACAAGAAACAAAACTTTTGGTACATGGGTCACATGGAAACCTGCGCTCGTATTCCTTTTCTTATCAACACAGGAGAATATAAATAGTTCAGTTTAAAAATAATGGCTTTCATCTTCAATTATGCCTCTGAATATTCAATATGAGAGCAATGGTGCCCCCTTGTGTAAAGTATAATTAATAGTTTGATTGTAACGTGCCTGTATGGAGGCTTTTAATGAAATCTGATTGTGACTGTGCTGAAGCATTTATTTATTTATTTATTTATTTTTCTGAGATGTTATCACCTCTATGTTAGCTTCTGAGGGCCACTTTTAAGCATTTTCATTCAACACATGCACTTTCCTCTGCAGTAAACCTGTATCGATCCCCTCGGGAGTGAAGGGCATCCCCTCCGTCCGTCTTCAGCCTCTCTCTCCTCTTCAGATGGCCGGCAGCTCTATCCTCCACTGTCGGAGCTCTGCGCGCTCTCCACAGCCCTGGGCTCAGTCAGCCGCTCGTAGGACAGCGCTGTCATAACCTGCAAAAATGTAGCGTGTGATATGGCTTGAGAGAATAGAAAGCAGCGAGTAATAAGCAGAGACTATCAAAGACATGCTGAGTTAAGGATTTTACTGGCGAGAACACCCCGTGGCTACTGTTTTCCACATTAGGTGGAGAAAACAAAACTGTTTTCTTAAGACTGAATGTTGAGTAGCTTCAAACTGAGAAGGATGTAAGACAGAAACGTATTCATTATTACTTCGGCGATGTTAGTTCCAGCACCTCGCCAACAGAGAGGTGACAGATTAAGTGGACGTCTTGAAATATTAACACTGGGAACAGGGCACCCGGGGGCCGTGTGGGGCTGGTGGGGACGTTCTACTGGCGTTTGGTCCGGTTTGAGTTTTTCCTCTTTGCGGGAAGGGTCACTACAACTCAATGCAAAGATTTTCTGAGCGATCACCTTGACAATACAAATCATATGCCGTCATCTTCAAACTGATCAGATCGCCAGTCAGAGGTTCTGGACCATAGTGTCAGACACTTTCCTTCACCATCATTCCAGCTCCCAACGAGGGAACATTTGATGGAAGACCGACGTCCAGTAAGGGTTGAGGAAATCGATATGTCAGGGGGCCACTGAAGCTTCGCCGGCTCGCCGATTCACTGATCGAAAGGTGGATGTGTTTCAGGTGATATAGCAGGCTGTGATCTAATCCAAACGTTTGTGGTTCAACCAACAAAATGTGCATGAATCCCTGAACAAGACACTGAACCCCCAACATGCTCCTAATAGCAGGGCGGTAGCTTTGGTTTAAAAGTGTGTTGATAACCGTGATTATTCACAATAAGTCTACATTTATGCAAATATCTTTTCACAAAGCCGAAACAAATCACATTCATCAAGAAAAGTAAGTGCAATTTCAACATCGTCGTTTTTACAGTACTGGTATCTATAGTCGAACATTTTCATAAAATGCCCACAAACAACGTCTTTCATTGGCATCACTAATTTTATTCTCTTTGAATTTTATTGCACCAGACAAATCACTGTCAAAGCCTTTTTACAAGGCTGCTGTTTCTCCTCCGTCTCTCCTCATGGCGCACAGTTTCTGCAGCCCACAGTATGAATGTTTCCACACTTTAAGCTCAAGCTAATTCACTGGCAAAACGCTGGCAGGCACCTCAGTTCAGCTGTGTTGCATTATGCCCATTACTCTTCCCTAAAACAAAACGATCTACTGTCAATAAATTACAAACAACAATTACTTCTGTCAGGAAAAATAATACAAAATTTCTGAAAGATTTCTTGGTCATTTCTACACTTTACCAAAACCAAAAGTAAAACTGTCTTGCCTATAGGGGGCACACCGTGTGTTTGACCTCAGGTGTAAAATATCTGCTTTAAAGAGTCCATTCGATGCTTGTTTCCTTTCAGTTTGTCGCCTGTCAACCGATGTGGAGATTGATTCATGTCTGCACAGTAAATATTTGAGCCCCATTTAAAGGCTCAGTCGTGGTTTGTTGGAGCGTTGAACAAAGACCAAGGTTAAAACAGGTTACAGCTTTTGAGGCGTGCTGTGGGCAAAAATATTCGCCCGGTAGAGCCCTTAAAGTTTCACCACACTGCCTGCTGGAAGGATGAAGTGGTGCAGCCTTTTGGAGTATTGCATGGTATTACAGTGAATTCAGTCAACATTGAGTATTTTTCGGTTCAGACTGAAGTGGAGAAGTGCAGTACATGCTGGAGTCTATCTGGACATAGCAAAGAATCAAAAGAGCGAGGTGTCAGATGAATGAGCTGCAGCAATAATCCACTACTGGATGGTTTATTTTGTCCTTCCTGCCATGCACTTGGAATGGAAACATGATCAGTGACAGTGTCTCTGGAAGATTTCTATAGTGATCGCACAGAACTCGCACTTAACTATCTTTCACATTTTTATTTCAAAGTATGAAGATATTCCTTTACTTCGCCATATAGCCAATCTGTTGTGCACGATTTGATCGCACTACTTACTGTGATCATCACAAGGAGAGCCAGCATCATACCCAGCATTATGTACAAATTATTGGTCAGTCCTCCAGCCCACAGAGGACCCAAGATGGTGGCCAGGCCCCCGACTGAGCGTCTGACACCTTGGCTGAAGCCTTTTGGGAAGAATTAAAAGGTTATTACTTTCATCAGTAAATATTAAAATATGGCTTTAAAGTGCAGTATGTCTACTTCCTTTTTTTTTTTTTTTTCTCCCTGGGCATAACATACGCCGGGCTGCAATCTGTTGTTTCAACATGTTGAGCGGTGCCAACAGTGCCAAGGTAAAAGGAGCCAACCTTGTGTTTTTTCAGCAGTGACTTTGGAGAAGAGGGACACCTGAGACACGGCCACGAAGGGAAGCCCCAGCAGCTGCAGAAACACCCCGATGATGAAGGCCGACAGCTCCCATCCATAACCACCTGGCAAGGGTGGAAAGATAATATCACGGTGCTGCCGTATTGCAATGCTTTGCCACCGAATTATATGAAATGTGTCATTAAACAATTACCGCAATCAACAATTAACCTCCAGTAACTGCATACAAATATTCAATAAGTCGCCCAGCTATAACATCTGATTAGTTTCATACAAAGCAATAAAGATTGAGTGTGACAGACCACCATTCAGTCATCAGTCCCTCTTGCATTGGTTTTTTAACTTTCTCACACAAATGGGCTGGCAAAATCAGAGATAGCTCTGTCTCAAAATGAAACCACTGCCAAGCTGGCATCCACTCGCTTTTTGTTCTCTGCTGCTTTGCATCATGCACATGTTTGTGTGAATTTGTGCCCACTCGAATTGTTGGACGCTCCTGCATGAGCTGAAAGTCTAAAATCTTATGATCGAAATGCAATTCCACCAGTCAGACATGAGTCATAGTGGTCCAGGTAAAAACTAAGTAATTATCCCCAGGTGTCTGTTTTTCAAGGCTTAAGTCTTTGTTTGGTCCTTTTAACTGGAGCCGTAACAAATAGCAAACAAATGCAAGCTATGCTTTAACAAACAGCATTTTTGTCTAATTAGATTACTCTAATCCTTTTATATGTACTCAGGCACTACCCAGCTCCAGCACCTGTCACTTGTAATCAGAGCGATAAATGTGACAAGCTGCAACAGACGCAGGCCAACATGAACATACAGGATCCGGTTTGCCTGTATGATCTCCTGCTGGCCTACCAGAGCCTGAACGCTATCATTTACAGAGCACATTCAATTCAGCCAGTGTGTAACCCAATATGGCTTCACTGTGCACTGCTCACCAACACCGGTGGCAGAGGGGATTTGGCTCAGTTGAATGAAGCTTTTTTAGAGAGTGTGTGTGTCTGCGCGTGTGTATTTCTCAGTGTGTGTGTGTGTGTGTGGGTGTGTCTGTGTGTGTCTGTGTGTGTGTGTTTTCATCAGCAGGTTAACACCTCGGGGGTTGCAGAGGAAGACGAGGCACCAGATACAGGCGGTGCAACAGATGACCAGGCCCATAGCCAACACGGCGCGGTCCGCCACCTTCCTGCTCAGCCAGCGCACGAAGAAGAAGCCCAGGATGACCTCCACCCCACACAGGCTGTACATCAGGCTGTTGCCCAGCTCGCCAAAGCTGAAGTAGCGCTGCGTCATAGGCGTCACCATAGTCTGGGGAGTTTTAAAAAAAAAGATGTGCACAAGGTCATTGAGGCAGACAAACTTGTTTAATGAGAGGTGAAGGAGGAGAATCTAATTAGAGCAAACACATTGTATGTCTTTCCAAAGCCTCAGTCAGTCCAGATTTTAAAGATTCACTTCTTTTTTTTAATCAAAGCAAGAACAAATGGTTGAATAAGTTACAGAATGTAACAAGGAGAAAGATGGCCTCTTTATTTTTCATGTTTAATACATATACAGTAGGATTAATAGATATCAAGATTGTGTTAAACACTTTATATGTTTTAACAAATAGAAACTGAAGTCGGATCTCGTCACATTTGAAGGGAATTTGTCAATATTCTAAATTCTAGCAAGAGGCTTCATAAATATTTTCTATATACAATGTCTCGCTATGAATCCAGCATGAAAGGTATTTTGTGGTCATGTATTTTAGTGTGAGGGGAAAAAAACAAAGTTTAGATTTTGTTGTGCAGTATTATGCATACATCTTAAATCAGTTTCACCCCGAGCTTTAAGCGAGACTTGATTATTTTCTCAAAGCACAGGTCTCTGTGGGCAAAGCTCAGATTGATTCAGTGTGGATGAAACCCTGAGTAAAATAGTGTGACATTGTGAAAAATCTTTGGAAACTCCGGCTGATGGATCTCAACGGTAGCTGCTCTCACCTCCAGCGCTGTCTGATTGAAGAGAGTGATGAACTCAGCCGTGAGGAGAACAACCACCTCTTCTCTCATGAACTCTGCACGGGGGAATGACACTGAGATATACTGCAGACCAGAGAAACCAAAGAGCAAATCATAAAACAGGCTGGACTGGCACCATCAAAGTGAAAGCTTCAATTGGCAAGTTAGGTTGAGATAAAGAAGTTCGAGCAAGAAAAAAAAGAAAAAAGAAAAAGACAACTTGGACGATCCAGTAACAATCTTAAGCCTGAAGAAGGCGAGTGTGACGAATCCCGGCTGGTCGCTCATGTTGATCCTCTACTCCAATAACCTGCTTATTTTCTTTTTCAGGAGATTAGAGCAAGTTCTTCCTCCTTTTTTATGTGCAAAGCATGATAACAAAAGGAAAAAAATATATTTTTAATAAAGTCCACATTTTGGGAATGGCTTTTCTTGGAACAAAAACTCCCTTACCGACTTCCAGAAGAGAAAAAAAGAGCCGGGCTTGCTGCTAAATTTGGATGTACAAGCCAGATGGCTGGAGAAATTACTTGATATTGCATCGTGTGATCTTCAATGGTTCAATTTTCTCTGTTTGGTGTTTATACTGTGATGTACATAGCTTTATGTTCGTATCCCACTGTGTGTACTTACACAGTGAATGGTACGCACCAAGCAGTCTTTTGCAGTGTGTAAAAGTTGTTTACAGATCAATCATGACACATTTAATGGGACTACATTGTTTTGGTATTTGTATGCTGGATGATGATAAATCATAAAAGAAAAAAAATAAACAGTCAAGTTGAGTATTTTCCTTTTGGAGCAGTAGTGGACCAATTGACAATCTCGGAATCATTGATTCAAGCGGTCAGAGTTTCATACATCATGTTCTTTAGGAACCAATCCTATCAGCTCAGCTGAAGGTTTCCATTATCTCTCTGTTTACGGGGCGGTTAACATCGCTTCCTTCACCTGTGGTCATGAATTCTGGGCCATGACTGGATGAATAAGAACGTACAGATACCACTGTGGCCTGCCTCTTGGAGCTCGTGTGAAGAGTCCAGAGTCCCTAGTAGAACTGCGTCTCCTCTGCAGTGAAGACAGCCAGCTGAGGTATTTTGGGTTTAGGATGCCTGCTGCTGCCTTCTGCTGTAAATCCAGCAAGCAAAATAAATGAGGAGAAGACTCAGAGGATGGCGTCGCTCCAACTGGAAAGATAACGTCTCACAGTTATCCTGGAAACCGCTTGGGATCCCTCATGACTTGTGACAGGCTAAAGAAAGTTAAAGAGAGGCATGATTTCCCAACAGTATTGCCCTGTATGGATTAAGTGGTTAAAAAGACAAGCGGATAGATTGGGTGGTAATGATTCTGATTCAGTAATGAGGGTGATATGAGAGAGGGGTTAGAAACAGACTGACGTTTTGTTGCTTCAAAAGCAAAAATTCCCTCAGATTTAACTTGTGTTTGCTTTGACTTTATGATCCCTTCCCAAGAATAAAAAAGAGCCTGATGAAAGAAAACGAAGGATCTGCCTGATTTTCAAAGGTTCCTCACTGATGCACAAAAAGTCAGGAGCGATCAATAATTCAAGGGAGTGAGCACCAGACACACTGTAGTGGCATAACCGACACTCCGGCTGTACGTGCAGGAGCAAACATCCTTCACTTCTGCTGAGTTCCTGGTGTTGTAGATTCTTCTCAGAACAAAAAAGGAATCGATAGCACGAATGTTGACCACATGACCAATTCTGTCTTCCTTTCTTCCACAAGTCAACCACAGCACGGCAGTCAATAAAAGAGGAAGTCTGCTATCCGTCCCTTTTGCTACATCTTCAAAGAGTCAAAGGATCGATGTGAAGGTTTAACACACGTGCACTCACACACAAGCAGACTCCACCAAAGCACAGGAGAAAAAAAAAACAACAACGAAAAAACCCACAATCAATAGAAGCACACAGTCGCTGCTCATGTCCCGTGTAAACTTCCTGTGACATGAATCCAAAAGGACACCTGACATCATGTATATACATACACGCACTGACATGAACCACACACACAGACACTCACACCCATGTCCAATCAATACAATAGGAATCTGATCTGACACACTGCAAAGGATTCCTCAGAGAAACCTGGAGAATGGAAACTGGGCGTAACGGTGTGTGTGCGTGCGTGTGTGCATGTGCATGCAAGAAAATCAATAGAGCGGATGGGAAACATGTGCATTGGCGGTGACACCTCTTCCTGCCTGAACCCCACAAATGAGGCGGAGGAGAGCTGACAGTCATCGCTCTGGACAGGCAGTCAAACTTGCTCCCTCACCTCGACTTGCGCTGAAGTGTTTGAAGGGGTTCGGGGCGCCACGGACGGACTGCGGCTCTGATGAGGCAGAAGTCTCCAATTGGTCAGAGTGGACTGCTTTGTAGGTGTGCACCGGCTCCTCGTCGGCAGACCCCATCAGCGGCACCTCCTCCCCCTCCTCCTCTTCCCCCTGTTTCATCTCCATGATGACAGCCGCCCCCTCCGAGCTGATGGGCGGTACGTCCCAGTACATGGCCAAGACCACAAACTGGAGCAGCACCCACAAGAGGCACATGAAAATCTGAAGTGATGGACAACACAAGAGTCTTTAAATATTTCATATACGCGAGAGAAACACTGTTTCCGGCACAAGAAACCAAGGAGCATATCAGGAGAACTTTCTCATTTATGGAGGAGTAACCTGGCACGGGGAAAGAAAGAGAGACGTTCAGTTTGAAATTATGTGGATAAACAGGAGCAGGCATAGAAGAGCTTGGTTATATCTCCTTTAAGCTACATCCGTGCTACAGGTGTTTTATTCAGGCACACTCATGAGATAGAAATAGATCGATACAGGTTGTTACGGGCCTGAGTATTACTGCAGGTGTTTTGTATTCTTCTTATTCGAAGAAGAACAAAGAAGAAGAAGAGAAAAAAAAAACACGTGTGAGTGCAGAATGTAGAGCGACAATTTCTGAAGGTTGTTTCTGTATTCAGGAGTCTTTCAGAGGGCCTTAGATTACTGATTATATGGATGCCGGTACCCCAGGAGACGTATACTTGTTCACAACAAAGGGCCCCAGTCTGAAATCACACAGCCGCAGGAACAGGTTGAACGCCGGCCCTGGAGAGACAGGAGGAAGTCTTTTTAAAGATGAGATAAATGGAGGATGTGTGGAGACTGTAGCCTATGCTGCAGAGATTTTATTTCATATATTTTTATCCTTACAGCTGTAACTGAAAGAAGACATCACAAAAAAAAAGGGAAAAAAAGAGAGAAAGCTCTCATCTTTTTTCCAAAGACAGAGCAGCTCGAGTTGAAATGAAATGACACCGATACCAATGCCGGGAGTGGAAGAGGGGAAACTCACCCACAAGAAGGCCGACCTGTCGACAGGCCATGATGGCGGCGAAGATGCCGGCGCGCTCTTCTGGCCGTGTGCTGCGTGTCAGGAAACCAAAGATAGAGGAGCCCGCTCCCGCACCAACACCTGGGAGGAAAACATCTGTCACACCTTGACAACGTTCACTTACATGCGGTACAGTGCAACTCCGGCTTTACGAGTGTGTCTGGGTGCATTTCACCTGCGACAAGCCGGCTGCTCAACAACAGCCACTTTGAATATCCGATGAAATACAGGAAGTTGCCTGAGGGCGCATAAAAACCAGGTGAGCCATCAAACCTTTCCAACTAATGAAAATCCTCGACTTGTAATGAGTAACATCAAAAAATTATTTAAGTATTTACTCACACATCTGACTTAGCTGAAGCCTGCGCTGGGCTTTTTCGTTTAAAACAAGTAAGCTATTGCAAATGTTTGCCGTTGGCGTGATAAACATGCACAACACGGGCATGTTAACACTGTTGGATCAAGAATTTTATAAGTTAAAGCCAAAGGATTTAGCAGACAAATGCATCTAAACATGCTGAATGTGAGCGCAAACTTTATTTTTTCTCTTTAGAAAAATCTATCTCACCGTGGTTACAGTAGTGTGGTAAAATATCTACCATAAAGACAGCCACAGTGTCTGTGAAGCTCTTTGCACCGGGTCAGTGGCAGCTGACCTTTAGTAAGTAGCTGCGTTGCAGAGGTTAATTTGAAACTTAAGTTGATGTATTTGGCTTTTTTTTCTTCTCCATTTTTGCCACTGTACACTGTGAAGAATTCATAACCAGACTTTATCTGTATTTTTTTTTTTACCTCACAATCTATCTATCTATCTATCTATCTAGTCAGTAAAATGAGTTTCTTTGTAACTTTCCTTCAGGATAGTGATTTTTTTATTTTTTTTGCTGATACACATTGAAGTCAAAACCCGAGAGGTCTGCTATTGCAAGCAAGCTGAACCTAATTAGTCATATAATGGCTTTATTTAAGTTAATGAGTGTTGCTCCTCTCATACTGTGAGGAGCCCACATCACTGTCATCATCACTACCGTTACTGTAATACTTGTTTGCACTCGCTGGTACAATCCAAGCTATTCATCAATTATCCACTGTGTTTATAGTAATAAAGGTTTTCTCTATACATTTAGCCCAATAGTACATTTGGCAGCACTTTGGCTCCCCTTTAGGAACTGCTCTTGAGAAAATGTTTCTGTTTATTGCCCCCACCAGTGGAATGAAGAATTACCCCCTCTGGTCAGCTGGAGCTGTTTTGAAGCACTGCAATCTGCATCACATCTCAAACATTTGACTAAAAACAGGGTAGAAATTCGAAGATGCAATCTTGAAATTACCATTGTGCAGACAGTACAGACAAAAAGCACGTTTAAATGGCTGCTAAATGGGAGGGATATCATGGGACCTAGTTCTTTTTTCTTTTTTTTTTAAGCTTGCCATCCCACACACTATTAGTTGTCTGCATGGAATTCCCCACATAATTTACTGTGGGAAACAAATGAGTGAAAGACTTCCAACTCTGCACAAATAGGACTTGGAGAGTTTTACATAGCAGCTGAACACACAGGCTGAATCTATGAGGCTGTTTGGGGTTTTTTTTGGTAGGGGGTGGGGGGGTGTTTGGTGTGACAACTCACCAAAAATCTCAAAAATGTTGGAGAAAAGAATGATGGACTTTGTAGTTTTGCTACGGTCCGACCAGAATCCAAACAGGGGTCCCGTGAGCAGCCCGCTGAGACTGAAGGCAGACAGACCCAAACCCAGGAAATATGGAGGGGCCTCCAGAATCTGCAGATAGCTCCATATTGTTGGCAGAATGACAGCTGAGGACACAAAGGAAGAAGTACTCAAATATATGGAAATGAAATCAGATGCTGTACTGCGTGTGACGTGTGCTTCAACAGCCAAAAATGCCAAGCACATATTTTATTCCCAGTCTTATCTCCAAAGCTGTCATGATGAACTTACCGTACTCTATGCCACTCAGCATAAATATTAGTCCAATGGTGAGAAAAGTTAGATTCCTCTTATGGTGATTATCCATGATGCCTCTTCACTCGCTGGCTTTTATACTCCGACCTCCGCCTGCTGATGTTGTTCTGAAATGCTGCTCAGAGGCATAATCGGATAACAGGAGACACCATGTGTCCACTTACTGCTGCCGGCCGGGATAATCAAAGGAATCTCTCCCAAGCATTGCTCAAAGTCATTGCAGAACTTCTTAGAGATAGACAGGAAAGCTGATGCAAGACTTCTCCTATCGAAGGAAGGATGCAGTGCAGGCAAAGAGAGGAGCGCTTGACTGAATGCATCAAATCAGCAGTGAAAACAATAACCTCTAATCTGAAATGATTGCAGCTTTCCAAGTCCATCGGGCATTTATGTAAAAGGCGAAATTCTGTTTGAGTCACGTCCACAGAGCAGCTCCACGCTGCGAGGCTCATGGTCAAGGCAACGTCTCAAGTTACCAGGTGAGATAAAGTACCCCGAGCTTTATACATTTTTAATCTTGTTTTCTTCAGTTTCATCAAAAGCACTTCATTCTCCCACAATCCTGAGTGGCCAAGCCTATCTGCCCTCATAGGTTATATAAATATATATGAAAAACTTAGATGTTGCTACAAAAAAAAGGAGGGGGGAGAGGCATGAATTGGCCAGTTCACAAAAAAAACAAAAAACAATACATCATACAGCTACGCTCACAAAAACAAACAATAAAAAAATTGATCAGATAAACAATTGCATTTCCATAATTACTGAGCTTTAACACCAGGCCATGTGATGAACAAACATTCAAATTAACAAAACTACTGTATTCGGTGCAAAATACATTAGGTGTGACATTGCTGTCTGCTTTGCTGAGTGGCTGCACCATTTTCAAGCTGCTGTGGCGCTCCTAGCCTTGGGCTTGTTATAGTAAACACAACTGTCACCAAGTTAATACCTCCATATGTTTTTGTTTTTTTTAGCAAGCCATGAATAATACAAGACCCTTTGATTGTTTGAGTAAAACACACAACACACACTTGTTCAACATCTCCTGCTCATATGATCACACAATACCTGTCCATTATGAGGTAATGATAAATGTCAGAGAGCTTGTCGGGGTGTGTGTGTGTGTGTGCGTGTGCGTACGTGCGTGCGTGAATTCATAGACAACATGTACTCACCAGTGTAGTGTCACTCTGTTGTTTCATTCTGCACAAAAAGGGTCAATAATCAAGAAAGCGTTCATCCGGCTCAGCTTTTCCATGACAAACAGCTGCCGTCGAACCCACCGAGAGCCCATTAGCATCCTACCTGCTTTACCTGCTAGTGGTTTCTATAGAAACTCACATGAGGGTGGAAGGTGTTGTTGCACTCACCTTTGAGCCTTGGTAAACAACAGGAGGTTCCCTGGTGAATAAACCGTGATCTGGCCCAGTCAGCCAGTCACT
Organism: Blennius ocellaris; assembly: GCF_963422515.1. NCBI lineage: Eukaryota > Metazoa > Chordata > Actinopteri > Blenniiformes > Blenniidae > Blennius > Blennius ocellaris. The sequence continues at coordinate 13,819,692 of NC_137659.1, forward strand.
GCTGAGAGTGTTGAGGATGAGATATGATCAGCTGTTGACTTCTTGATAGAAAGGAGCTTGTTAGGGTGGATATACATACCTTGGGCTGACAAAGGAGTGGGGATGTTCTTGAACACAGCTTCCCCCCGGAGGTCATTCAGCATCCCCATTAACATCAACCTGCATGGTGCTCGCCGGCGGCAGACACGGTAAGAGCAGGCTGGTGATAGACTGGGCCAGGCAGTAAGACAAAAAAAAAAAAAAACCTACTGCAAGTTCAGTGTGGAGGAAACACACTGCTCATTAGAGGCCTTTACACTCTGGGTGCCCATAAAGAGCTGAGTTTGTGAATATAGTCATTTGGAAGTGAATTTCTGTGGGAACTATTGTGTCTTCCGTGCTTTTGCAGGAATCAAACAACCCTGGTGTTTCAACTCCAGGTATTATTGTAAAAGAGCAAATCATTCATAGGTCCAAGAACCTACATGAACTGATCGTTTTACAATGTGTTGTTAATCTGCAGATACTTGGCAGGATTGTGCAAATAAATGTCATGAAACCAAAACCTGGAGACGTGCAAAAACCCACGTTGCTTCGTGAAAGTACTCACACTTGTTGCGTTGTACATGGAGATAAAAGTTGTATCTTTTTTTTAATTTCATCTCTGTTGCATTCATTTGACCTCTATTTAATGACAATTATAGAGAACTCAGACACCTTCGTTGGCTTTGTCGGCTTGTTGGCTCTCGACCTATTAATGTGTATGTGTGTGTGTGTGTGTGTGTGTGTGTGTGTTTGCACATGTGCATGAGAGACACAGGGAGCTAGTTCATGCAGCGGTGCAGCACGAGCACGAGTGGAGCCGTGGGGGCGACGGACGCGAGGGGCACGGCGCTCGAACCCAGGTCCCAGTGTCCAGTGTCGGGGAGGACCGGGCCATCCTGCTGGGCTTCACCATGATGGCCTTCTCTGTGCTCATGTTCTTTGTGGTCGGCATCACGACGGTGAAACCTTTTGTCAACAGGTACCCTGGGGGGCTTCTGGTGTTGCGATGAGTCACAGTTGTAAACTTGTCTGATTCAGAGGAGATGACACCTCTGCTTCCAAAGTTAGTGGATCACAAAAGTTATGAGAGTTCATTCTCGAGGCTCCCTGGCAGCCTGTTCCATATTTTTCCTCTAAATTAGAGCCTTTCCGGTGTAACTTTGCGCGCTTGGAGGCTTTGGTCAGGCCTCTGTGAACCTTCCCTGATGCTTGTCTTCCAGTAACTGGGAGGAGGCCGGCTGTGTGCTGCAGCAGACCGACGTCCCGGAGGAGTGGGTGGACTGCAGAGGCGTGAGCACGGTGCCGTGCCTCAGGGTCACGGTTAACCTCACCCGCACCAATCAGGGAGCTTTTCTCCACTTTGACGAAGAGTCAGTCCTCCATGCCACCGAGGTAGGAATTCATAACTGCAGTTCACCCAGATTTTAGGAGTCGCCTGCAAAGGAGCAGACTTTTCTGTAGAAGTTCCACAAACACTTTTTCATTCGGTGGTTGATTTTTATCTCCAGGAATTAGAATATTCCGCATTTTATCAGTCAGGTAAACAAAGACTTGAGAAAACCATGAGGGGGGAAAGTGATGGAAGCAAATAACCGCACGGAAATAGCTGATAACGTGGAAAAGCATCACTTCTGTAATTGCCCATGTGAATAAGCCAGTGGAGATATTATTAGGAGATGCTGTCCTGCTGTACTTGAGCTCTATTCAGAGCACTTGTTATAAAAAAAAATAAAAAAAAGATTTGGGAGGAAGGAGTGCAGCAAATTGAGGCGAGACACTATTCCCTCATCCAGACAGAGAGATATAAAAAAATAAAGGGTAAAAAAAAAAAAGAGAGCCCTTGCAGCTTGTCTTGCTGATTGCAATCAGTGCTGCCTACTGTAACAAGCAGGTCACTTGATAAAAAAAAAAAATACACTTGAACTCTATCTCTTCTCTTCCAGTGTTTCTACATACCAAAATGTCAAATGGAGAGCAAGGCGCTCCACGATGAAGTGCAGAAGGTGAAAAGCAGCTTGGACAGTCTGCTGGGGACCTCGTCCTCGTGTCTCGAGGACCAGACCAGGCACCCGAGCCACGTCATCCTGAACAGGATCTATACTTTGAGGAGGACCCTGTTCGCCGTGCTGTGGCCCTGCCTGATGCTGGGCGGCGGGGCTCTGCTGGTGGGACTGGTGAAGCTCACTCAGTGCTTGGCCCATCTGTCGGCCGAGGTGAGCAGCGAGGCTCCAGCAGGGGGCCGGCCGGCTTCAAGGTACACTCAGGGCAAACTATACAGGCTACTCCGCAGGTCCAGCATGCAGTCTTCCTCCTAACGTCATGCCCACAGTATGCCAAAACTGTTCTGAACTCGCAACTTGGAGTAAATGTGAGCCAAAGCTGGATGAATGCAGAATGTTAAAATAACTGAAATGATCTACGGTTTCATCGTCACTTTAAGATTAAGTGCCACGGAGCGTCTTAGTTAGAGGTTTTGAATGGAAATGTCAAATTTGAACTATCGAATGATAAAATTCATCATGAGACTGATTGAATTAACCCTTTTTCTTGCACTGATAAACACTGAACCAAACTGACCAGGAGAACCTCCGAACGGTTGTGTTCATGAAAACGAGGTCCACTGTGAGTTTTTAAAAAGATTTGTTCCTTACATTTTTAATAGCTTCTTTATCAATCCGTCTCATGGCTTTACTCTTGATATATCAGTGGCTGCGTCCGTCTCATAAGTTTGGTTCCCCCTCACCTTGCAAACTCTTTACTTCGTGTGCTACACGTCATCTTTTTTTATTGCTTTTGTTGTAAGCTACTGCAGTAGTGATGGATTCAAATGTAAAATCACATAAGCCAAAGGATATACATATGGCGGTTCATCCACTTGTGTCATTTGTTTCTGTTGCTTTTCAAGGCTAAAAGGTTGGAAAAGCAGTCGGATGCAAACTGTGAATAATCAGTTTGAAATGATATACAAAAACGTTCCATTACAATAGTGTTCCTTTTACATTTTGGGCCCTTAATAGTGCTGTTGACTGTAGGATTTTGTTAAAATAAATAAATCACTTCGGTTTATCTTCAGTTTGATGTTTCTGTCCAGAAATTGTTGAGCTATATTGTTGCCTTCACCAGTGAAATATTCCACATACCCACTGGCCGCAGGACAAGTCCAACGTGTGATCCATCCACCCCCGTTCTGAAAGGATGGAGAGAAATACTTTTCTATGGAATTTACGTCCAAAGACTTATTTAAATGTTAATGCGCACTTGCCTGATTCTGGGTTTTGCGTTAAGGAGGCAGATGAGGGTGTTTCTATTGATGGCTGCTTCTGAAGGTTCGGTTTACAGTAAGTGAAGAAACTTACGAGGAGGAGAATGGCCTCCTGGAGCCTCCTGGAGGTTTTGCTGCCGTCTAACAGCGAAGACGAGCGTTTCTCTTGAGCCCTTTTCTTGGTCTTTCACCTCAAACCTGACCCCCACGTCTCCGCGAACAGCCGCTTCCTAATTGCAAAGGAAAGTCTTAAGAAGCAGCTCCCTTATCTCCTGCCTCCTCCTGCTGCGCGAGCTTCCAATATCTTACATTGTATTGTGCCACGTGCTCCCGATTGTGGGAGCAGTTAAATAGTTTGAAGAGTCACCAATTTGCATTATTTGGCCTTTCGTGGACACGCCTGTGGACAACGTAGGTCAAACCAACTAATTAAGGTCTGAGACCTTGGCAAAGGTTAAGTCGGCCAACGAGATAAATCGTTCCAAGTATGCTCACTTTCACAAACTTTTAATGTTAAAATAAATGACTTATTTTTTTTTTTCTTCACCCACTCTCTGAAGTCATTTCCTGTTCTCATCTTGATATCTGGATAAAATAAATACATCCACAGCGTTTTTCATGTCAGATGTTTTGGATGCGTCTCTCTGGCATGACAAACAGGAAGACTTGCGTTCGCTGCCTTTAGTCGGATTCATTTCTTCTCTGGGCTGAGTTTTCAAAGGAGAAATGATGGCTTGACGTATTAAAGAAAAAAAACAACGTTTTGAGGCAGAATACTGCATGTTAAAACTTTACCATCCAAGGAATAGCAGACTTGAGGGGGTGTTTTGTTCTTTTTGGCATGTATTTATCTGGAACACATCGCTGCACACATAAGAGTGGCTGTGGCCAAAAGCTGCTTCTGTTGTTGGTCCATTGTTCAACCACCTCTCTTCTTGCAAACTTCCCCCCTGGGCATCATGGGTAATATCACTGGAGAAAGCCACTGGCAGCTTTAGGTGTCCCTGTAAAATAACCAGATATTTCAAAAAAAAAAAAAAAATAGGTTGTTGCAATAAAAAAAGGATGAATGTAGGACATTGACACAAATTCTAAGCTAAATTTTTACGGTTTGGCAGTGGAGAAATAAAAAAATGCCATCTCAGTCTGAATGCCTAAACTTATAATATGCATATTTTATTCTTCTGAAATATTGAATACAATACTAAAACTGATCTACTTAAATATATTTGCTTTTTTTTTTTTAAACACTTCTCAACATCACCTCAGGTTCTATTCACTGTGAAAACTGAAGAAATCTTTTATGTAGGGAGAAATGTCTTTATTCAACAGCACAGTAAATGAATGCATACAGTTTCTTATCAGACATGTTCATATGAGGATGATAAAAACAAGTATTTGAAGGGGTTGTTTTTTTTCCTCCTTGTATGATATATACAAATGGATAGATAACATGGTTCTTATTAAAAACATGCAGGGTAGTTTCTTCTTCCTTGTTGTGCTTACAGACTTCCATTTAGAACAAGAGGCCTCCACTTGAGGTGAAGACGGTACTTTTGACAAAAGCCTCAAGTCCCTTCTCCTTCATTCAGCTCTTCAACCACAAGAGGTCGCCTGCTGGATTCGAGTATGAGGATGGTGCATGTTATGCGTGATTCCTCCTTTTTTTCAGTTTTTTTTTTTTTTGGTTAGCAGATACATATATGAGCACGTTTACATTTAAAAATACAAAAATATATTACCTCTGTAGTTATTTAAGGAAAGCATTTGCACATGTAGTAGCAGTATCAGTATCTGTTACCTTCATTGTGACTTTGTTGTACCTCAAACAAGTAACAAGGTCAGTTTCTATACATGAAATTCAAGTAAACAACATCAGGTCAACCAAGGGGGGGGGGGGGGGGGGGGGGGGGGAACAAAAAAAAAAAAAACAATAAGAAGTAGATATTCAAGGACCTCATGCATAATGCAGTATGAGAAAGAAAACAACCGGAGCAAGTAACAAAAGGGAGACGGCATCATTTTTAGAGTACATGGTACATGGGGATTGGTATTCTCAGTTTGGGTCCGGCCCACCGCTCTGTCTCCTGTACAGAAGCACATGCATCTCAATGGGGTCGCTTCCCTGAGCAGGTTCAAGCCCACGCCAACGCAGGCAGGCTCGACGCGTCCAGAGAACCGGCCCCCCCCATTCACGGATCATTTAGTAAAGCTAGAAACACTCACTGGACTCCTGCGCACGAGGCTACGCGGTCGTGCGACGGCGACTCTTTCACACACTGTGGTAGGACGAGAGTAAGTAAGAAGACACTTGAAAGGTTTGGGAAAAAAAATAATAATAAATCACTGAAGTTGCTTCTATTTTTTTTTTTTTTACTTGGACGACATGATTTGGTGAATTTGAGGATTGATTTTGTGGGAACAGAAAATACGTGTTTTTTTTTTTTTTTTTAACAGATGGCTTAAATTGAAGTTTCAAACTTGGTTTGAAACCTGGTGAGAAGTAAACAGCAGGGTTTTGGAGGTGATTCCTCACCGTTCTGTCTGCAGGGGAAGAAGACGACGATTCTGTTACACAGCAGCATTGTGCATTTTACTCATTTTTCTTTCATGTACTATCAGTACAATATACTACTCCGTGTCCGCATTGTTTCTGCGATCAATTCAATTGTTTTTTTCTTCAGTGTACGGTCCGTGTTAGGATCACACCTTGCATAGGGTAACAGCACACCAGACAGACACGACACGTCCAGGTTTTTTTTTTCTCCTGCGCTTCTTGCCTGTGTCAGCTCAATAACGACAACAAAAACAATTCATAACACGTGACGCAGCGGGCCACCGGGGAGGCTTTTCACCGATCGATCTGCATTGGGTGGATGACGAAGGTTCGCGCCTGAACATCGTACACACAATAATACTGTTGGACGAAACAAAACAAAAACAAATACTGCAGATATCAGTGCTATGAGTACACACAAGACTTAGAATAGTAGTGTATTTCTTTTTTTTTCTTTTTCCTTTTTTTTTTACAATAAGACTGCGGAGTAGTGGAGTTATACATCTAGTACTTTGGCTCAGTAGAAAATAGACTTGAAAAGGAATATGTGCACCGAATGCATACAAGTATCTGGATATACTGCTGTACAATAGTTCTCTTATCTGACAACAAGAATTCTTAACATGAGGACGTATCATTTGTAGGCTACAAGTAGGTAATAATTTCAGCTGCTCCAAAATGTCTTAAATGCTAGGTAAAAGTCTTTCCAACAATCTTTCGTGATGCGTCTCTGATTGCCTGCCTGCTCAGTGTCCTTTCATTGTGAACCACCTCAGCCCGGGGCTGTGTGTGCCGACAACCCCCCACCCTCACCATCCTCACCACCCTCCACATCTCCGTCAGTTCGTAATAGGTAGTACAAAATAACTCAGTTACACCCTGACGGGGTCATTTTCGAAGAAAGCCGGCTGTGCTCGTAGAATACCACTTTAAAATGTTCCTGTCTTAATGCTGATGGTTGTCGATGTATTGAAAGGAATTAAAAAAAAAAAAAAAGGAAAAATTTAAATTTGTCAATAATTAGTTCACATAAATGTTGAGGTCCATTGAACTTGAGTTCCTATAAAGAAGACAGATGAAATATAACTCCACCCTACCTTCTAAAGTTCATAATGTAGGGAGACAAAGTCACACCCGCAGTAACGGGAGCGTTTAGGCGTTTTGTCCCTGAATTCGGCTCTTCTGAGCATCCTCATTTTGTGTCGCACCGGCGGATAACATAATAGAGTCGCACACTGCCAGAAGTATGAACCCGGCCCGTAGTGTTTCAGGGAAAGTACTTGCTTGCCTCTCGCCACTCTTTTGGTTCTAAGTGTGCCGCTGTGGTCACAGCTCGTATAGTGTCTTGGTTCTCTCAGTTCATGGCGTGCTGGCGAATCGTGTGGAAGATCCAGTCCATCTTGGTCGTCCAGCCGCCGTGGTGGGCGTCGTTCATCTGCTTCATGAAGTAGTCCAGAGCCTCCTGCTCCGACTTGTCCAGGGCCAGGGTCTTCCTGATGTAGGCGATGTCGTCGAAGGACTGCAGCTCAGGCATCCCCGAGCCCAGCATCATGGAGAAGAGGTTGATGAAGAGGTTGGCGTGCTGCCGGATTGCCAGGTACGCCTTGTAGCACATCTCCTGAAACCTGATTGTGGGGGGGAGGGGGGGTCAAACATTGTGGAAGAGCAGAAAGATATGTGGTTGGAGGACGATACAATCCAGCCAAGCGGCTAATTAATCGTGTGGGAAAACCTCTCACACGCCTATTTTTTTTTTTTCTCCCCAACAACCTCACATTTCGTCTTACCTTTCGAACTCTCTGGTTTTGGTGCACTCTTGTGTTCCTTTGCTAATGACAATCAAGAAGTCTTGTGTGAGCACAAAGGGAACACGCTCCCTCTTGTATCCAAACTTCTTCTTCTTGTGGTCAAGGAAATGGCCAAAGTCAATGTGGAACAGCTGTGAATGCGGAACGTAAAAGATCAATTCGCCGCATGGCATGAAATACAACACAAGACAATATCAGCATTAACCTTACCTGTCCGTCATCTTTCACCATGATGTTGCTGTTGTGCCTGTCGCCGATGCCCAAGATGAATGTGGCTACACAGTAGCCTGCACACGACCGCGTGAACAGATCGATGGCCTGGTCATACCTGAGACCAGATCAGACCATCCGGTGAGAAAAGGATGCAACTTTGATAGGATTTCACAATATATTTCCCGTATCAGTGATATGAAACTTGGAAAATATACAAAAAGAAAACAAAATTAACATTCTGATGCCTTTTGGTCGAGATAAAAAAAAAAAAAAAATTACACAATGGTGTAAATACATCATTCAGAGAGACCCGGTAAGATATAATAAGATTTATTTTATTATTTAAATAATCCGCACAGTATTTTAAAATCTCCAGATTAAGTCTTAAAAAAAAAAAACTGTGATGATTTGATTTTAGTTTTTTTTTCACCAAGATATTAAACACTAAAAAAAAAAGTCGTTCACATACGTCAGGAAAATCATTACAACACTATGTTTTTCTTGCTCGGTACAAGATATTTAAACCAGAAATTATTTTACATGATATTTAACTTTCCAGCTCTGCAGAGGCCCACTTCTGCAAAATCACATGAGACAGGAAAACTGTCTGAAGCATCCACTTACATTTCTCCCTTGTTCTTATCTTTGAGCCACTGATGCAACGTATGGCTGTTGAACTGCAGCGCCCCCTTGAGGCCTCCCTTGCACTGGATTTGCATGATGGTGTGCGAGTTCCTCACTACCTCAATCAAACCCACACAGTCACCGATGGACAGACACCCATACGGCAGCATTCTGACGGCGGGAAGACAAAAAGAAAGGTCATCAGAGCGGCGTCAAAACGAAGGTGGCAGCGACGGGCTTTGTATTTGACGACCCGAGGTGGCCGGTAGGAGTTGGCACTAATCTACATTCAAGTACGAAGTGCAGAACATGAAAGGTCCAGTGCCTGTTAAGGTGTACCTGCATCCCTGCTGTCATGGTGAAGTGAGGATCCTACCTGAGATCAAGGCCTTGGTTCTGCCAGATGTTCTCCATTATCCTAATGATCTGCAGCGTCAGCATGTCCTGCCTTAGATCTATGAAAGCAGGAAGAGACAAGGAGGCGGAAAACAGTGACGTGAATATTAGCTGCTTGGATGCTTTGATCATCTCCTCGATGCATTATGGAGCAGAGCTTTTCAAAGTCAGGCTGGTCACAGATGGTGCAGCTCCATGCACAAGCGGCTGCAGTAAAGTGTGACGCCCTGAAATTCTGTAAAGAGCAAAGATGGGAGTTTTGTTTTTGTACCATGATACAAGCTCACAGTCTTGGACTGAATTATGCTGCGTGCTCAGGCAGCAGCAGCAGCAGCAGCAGCAGCAGCGGGTTTGTGTCCGTCTGTGTGAGTGAGTGTGCCGAGACAGTGAGGCAGGGAAGAAGACGTGGAGATGGAGGCAGGAGGAAGATAGACGTGTGGAGGATGCGGACTGAGCTCACCGTCTCCATTTTTGAAGATGATTTCATTGTTCTGAAAGAGCAGCTCCGACATCATGTCTGGATTCTCCCAGTTAAGCCACAGAGGTCGTTTCGCCGAAGACATCATCCTGCATTCCTCCAGGCTGGGACAAGAGACACGAGTATGTTTAAATAGAGAAATAGGCGGAAAAGGAAGAAGAAGAAGAAAAAAAAAAGCCATCTCCCACAAACTGTGGCCGTCCGCATGAGGTTGACTCACTACAAAGTATACATTATTGGATCTCAGCCAAGTCACGTGGGCTTTACTGTAAAGAGAGGCTGTGTTGCAGACAGTGAGCATACCGTGACCCTGAAAATACTTCATCCACACTGAACATTTCCATTACATCTGGTGATATTTACAAAGCCTCGGAGAAAGGGACGACAAAAGCAACACCAGCAGGGGAAACTTGGAAAAAGAAAATAAATGCAAATCTATTGAGAGAACAAAGTGTGATATTGTCGGAGAGTGTTGGCATACCGCAGGTTTCCCAGCTGATGTGCCGGATTGAGGGGGGAGGTGAAGCTTTGCAACGCGTCCATGTAGTCGGGCCTCCTCATCTGCTCCACCAGGAACTTCATTTGAACCTTGGGAGAGTCAAACAGGCGCATCGGTGATTCATATTCCACAGCTGAGCAGCTGGGGGAAGAGGTCAGTCTGTTAAATATGCATTAAGCAGTGTCGGAACTCGCCCTGCCGCTCTCTTTTTATCAAAATTATTTACTGCCCACAATGAGGTAATGCTGCCTCATGCAAGGGTTTTTTAGCCCAATGGCATGCACCCTCTGGTGGCCATGTGCGAAGCCCACAGTTTCAACACAAAAAAAAGAAGAGATGTTTGAACAGCCAACATCAGCCGTTTTATATAAATGAACTCTGTAATGTTTCAAACGTATACGTTCTTAGTTTGACTCAATTCCTGAGGCCACTGCTACCATAATTATGATACTTGATCCCACAGACAGAAGAGACAGGACTCCGGATACCTCCATATGGATTAAATCTACGTGGAATAATTTAAAAAGATTTGTCCTCAAGTGTTTATTAGCTTCTGACCTTAACGATGTGAGGACATGTATTTTTCTCTGAATTACTGCATCTGTAAAGTGCCGCTTTCACACAATTTATATTCGCGCTGATCTCGGTTTGATAACAGATGTACTGTTTTCAGTACGTCCATGTACCGAGCCTTCACTGATGCAGTGTGGAGTCATTCACAAAGGCCCGACTCCCACTGCGAAAAACCTCTAAACATGTGACTGGTGCCTCGAGGCTGGACGCTAAAGTTGACATAACTTCCTTTATTTTTTTTTTATTGGTATGTTCTGTACTCTTACAAATGAGATCATTGGGTCAATCCCTTATTTAAATCCTCTTATTTTTTTCCCCAGTAAAGACGGTTGTGTAATACTTCTATGCATATTCTCATTCCCAACTGGACTTGTTCTTATCTTGATGAACAAATCCGGCTGACTTCGCTCAATTGGTTGGAGATTTCAGTGACAACACATTTGAAAACAAGTTCAGCCGGTTCCTCATGTGTACCGATTTCCTCTCCCTGTGCCCTTTGTTTAGGAGGAAATTCCTGTTTTCATTTATTTATTTATTTATTTAATTAAATATTTATGTCAACACAAACAGAAGAACAATGTCTATAGACAAGCGTTAACCCCCCCCCCCCCCCCCCCCCCCCCCCCCCCTTTAAAACAGAAGCACATGGAAGTTTTTTTGAATTAATTTTGAATTAAACTGCACACAAGAAATAGCATCATTAAAATTTCATGCACCGGCTGAAGTGACCTCAGCTTGGACATTATTTATGTTATAGACGCATGTTGTTTTGTAACTGGGTTCAATCGAAATCGCTGTAAACAGGCAAAAGCAACTGTCCAACTTCTCTCGCTCCACTATTTTGTGGCATCTCCGCAGACAGATTAGTCCAGATGTTGTCAAGATTAAAGCCAACGATTCAGTGGATCACAATTAACAGCTGCCAGCTGTCCGATTACCTTCTGCGCCTCATCTTTTTTCTCCTGTTTGAGGAGATCAGTCAGATTGATGAGTTTCTCCATGGCTTCCACCTGTCTGCTCAGGTGCTTCAGATACATGCCGCAGGCCCGGCAGTACGACTCCAGCAGCAGGCCAAACCGCTGACTCACTGTCTTGTTGTGCATCTCTGACCTTCACACAATGAGGCAAAGGGGAGGGAGAAAAAGGAAGAATTGCGTCTCAGTGAAAAGCGTCGAGCATTTGCGATAATATACAAGCAGCCTCCAAAAAGATGACTCGACAAAAATCTTCCACAAGGCAGTTCAAACTTCAACATACTCAATTAAAAAAAAAAAAAAAAAAAAAAAAAAAAGGGGAAGACTCACTTCAAATGCCAGAAGAAGAAATGTCCTATCCTCTGGTTGGTTAATGCCTTTTTCAGCAGGAAGCGTGCGAGAGGGTTATCAAGGTACTGCTCATATTTCAAAACCTGAGAACAGGAACCAAAATGCAGAAATGAGCTTCAGTTATATACAAACGAAACACGACAATGACAAAGCTTTCCTTTCCAACGTTGACTCATGTTATACGTGCAACAAGATGACGGTACCACACACCTGAACCAGTTGAATAAGGTACTGTGAGAGTTTGTCATCAGTTAGGTATTTCTCAAGGCACTTCACGGCAAAATCTCTGATCATGGGATCGGGGAAGTTGCAATCCAGCAACTCCATGGCTTGTTCTGGCTTGATCGCGGGCCAGTCCTTCAGAAGGCAATACATCTAAAACCAAACCAAACAAAAAAGAAGGTGGCTACACATCTATTTTTCAGTATTTGTGCAATTTCAAACGGCCCTACTGTGCATGGGAACGTGAGAACGGCAAAGGCTGCAAATAGAGTGAACCTACAAAATGAAAGCACGGCAGCAGTGGAAACCTGAGCTCACCTGTGCAACCTCATCTCTGGAGTTCCATTTCACAGCCAGGAGGATCTTTGGAAGGATCTCCGGCAAATTGCTGCAGTCATGTCTGAAAGAGTGCAACGGGAGAAAAAGTTTTCTAACGTCTGAAGTAACGGAATATTTGTTATTAATTCAAAAAGGTGAATACATCCGCATAAAAGACAATACAAAGTGTCTCAAAAATGCCAAAAGCAGTCGATGGATGTAAAACTTGTATATGTTTCTATCACCTCTCTCATGTGCGAGTCATCGCCATCATGAGATGAAGTAATGAGCAAATATAAAACACAAACCATTCGACAGAACGCTTTTAAATCGAGCCCCCTCCCTTTAATACAACAGGTTATTATTATTCTCTGATTTCTTTATTCTTGTGTGACTCATTTCCAGCCGCTCAGAAAGTGCGTGAACGCCACACGAATTACTTTTCATGTTGCGCTCTTCTGTGAGATGTGTCGTTAATGTAGGTTAATTTTCTACACATCCAAGTCTGAGTATGATCATGCAGCGATCACCGGGTTTCAGTTCAAAGTGCCCCCCTCATACACCAGCTGTAAGAGCGCCACACCACCACACCCACATATTAATTACCTGTGCCGCCACAGAAAGTCTTTCTCCTGCTCAGTGATTTCAGACAGCGGATCTCTGTTGCACACTTGCCGAAGCTGATCATTGTCACTGTCAGTCAGCGGATTGTCACGTGCCAGTCTGTTGCTCTGTAACGCCACAAAAACACACGTTCGCGGTAAATAAACACAATTGTAGGGACAGAGGAGACCTGTTTATTATATGAATCAAGTTGTGACCTCATGTTTCTGTGTGCAAAGAACATGAAGGCAGAAGGAGATTGCAATCAAAGCAAGAGCATAATAAAAGAATGCTTGTTATCTTACTAAACCGGTGTGGCAGTAGTTAAAGCCAAGCTCTCTGGAGATATTCCAGTTTGCGTGGTCCTCGATGGTGGTCATGTCAGGGAACTTGACAGGGCAACTGAAATGATCAAACTCCAGCTCCAGACAGGGGGTTTCCTGTTTGTTTACAGAGTGGGGGGGGGGGGGGGGGGTCAAACAAGGTCAAACAAGACGTTTTACTGTCATCAAAGAAAGGTGTCTGTGTCAAATGAGTAATTAATTAAGTGAGATAAGAAGCTCGGTTGTTTAAATCGAGGAGGATTAAGTCCGGCACCCGCACAGGACGGGTTGTCACCGGCTCCATTAAAACTGGGTCATGGGGCTTAGAGGCCCGAACCGGCACTCAAATTATAAATACAGTATGTCAGAAGCCACAAACGCAACAGGAAGGTTCAATAAGTCAGATAAATCATTACAACAAATGCCAAATAGTAATTCATCATAATTACAAAACAATATAGTTTAGAGACTGTATTAAAAAAAAAAAAAACACCCAAAGAATTTCCTTCATTAGAAGAAGACTATTACGTTCATGAGGTTGACATTTGCCGTTCACCTTGTTGGGGTTTGAGCCCGTGACGCCGATGGGGTTGAGCAGGTCCTCCAGGCCGTGTGGGACGGGCCACAAGTTGAGAGCCATCTTCCCGGCTACGAGTGTGTGGGTGTAGTCAAACAGGTTGATGTTGCCCCAGGCGAGGGGACAGTGCTCCTACCAGACAACAACCAGAAGGCGACACGTGAAAATCATTAAGATGTCAACAGCTCGGGGCTACGAAGCGGGCAGGTGCGGCACAGAAAGGCACAGGCGAGTGTTTGTTTACACTGACACTGACTGATTTACCGGGTTAATTAAAGAAGAACAAAAAGCACAATGGACGTGACTGGTTTTGCACCGTTTACAGTCATTAAATCACCAGACTGGGCCAAACCAGGATGTGTGAAGTGCAGAATGGGTCCTTTCAATTTGAAAAGGAAACAGAAAGCGGCAATATGTGGTTGCAATAGTCGCTCTTTAACAGACGATCAAATCAGAGGACAGTTTGTCGTCCTGCTCAGAACAAGTCTACCAAACATGAGATTGACATTTTTGACATTCACACACGTCAAAGCAGCTTTTAATGACTGCAGTGAGTACCGGTAATCATGACACCGATGACATCACAGAGGGAGAGCGACTGGATGAAAAACTAAGTGTGTCTGTGTGCTATGAAATCAAACATCACTTTCTTCTGACAGGTTGGCAAAAGGTCAATTACCGATTTGCTTGTTTTGACTGAAGCAAACTTTTAATAGATTTGTGACACAACTTCAACGTGCGAGTTTAATCTAGTGTAACAAATGGCCCTCGACGGTACAACGTCGTGACCACAGGCGAAGCAGGAACAACAGTGTGTGCAATCCTAAACATGGTCATTTGTATTGGATTTCACTGCTAACCTCCTTAGCGCCCTTCCTCCCTTTGACAGAACAGATGGAGAGGCAGAGGCGGGCAGCCCGGGGAATTTCTGGAATGTACATGTCGTAGTTCAACCACTCGTTCCACCTGGGACCAACGTGAAGAGAGACGTTAGTACGATCAATCGCGTCGTCGTCCCGGCGCTCGGCGTGCCGTTCGCTCACTACGCACTACCTGGGGTTTGAACAGGGCACGCGCTGGGTGTTGACATTGTCACACAACTGCTCCCCACCGTGATAGATCCCGGTCCTGACGTAGATCTACAGAAGAACAGATATGTGCAGTAATCCACTCAAGCGGTAAGGACGTCGCTCAACAAATGCCTGACAAAGGCGAACCACCGCACGGCGTCGGACATCATTGAACGACGTCTGAGGTACTGCGATATCCAGTGACAGTCAAAACATATTTCAATCAAACCAAAACAAAGTACAAAATCTTTGGAGCCAACCGGGTGACGCAATCAACACAAAGCAGAGTAACGCCACCGTACCTTGTCGATGTCTCTGATGTTAACATTGACATAAGTGGCGCACAGTATTTTGATTCTCAGCGTTCCATTGATAGTCCATAGACACTTGGTGGCCGTTTCCCCATTCATGTAGGGCGTCGCTGTGGATATTCGCCTCGCATACGACGGCATCGTGAAGTTGTCCATGGGCAGTTGGGAATATAAACTGTCTTTCGCCATCAACATCAAGTTGGGCATCCTTCCCAGCATGATACAGCTGCGCACATACTGTCAAAGGCAGACAAAGTGACACTTTATAGCATCTGTGATCTTGACAGCATGATGGTATTCATGTCGTCTGACATTTTGAAGACGATTTCTAAGATAAGCAGCTCGGGAAATAAAAGACGAAAAAAAAATATGCACTTCCAATTACTTCTTAGCAATAGCTGAAGCATTTGGCTCGACTGCCGTGTGTGATGTGTACAGTATTTCCTTGGATCAGCACATTTTACAGGTAGGACATTTCCTCATAAATTTCATTTCATGCCATGAATGTCAAGAGCATTTGTGTCGGATGATAATTTGATGTGAAGTGGATCGCTTTTCCCTTCTAAGTACAACAGCATCCGATGCGGCCGGGCGAAGATTAAATGAGATTACCTTGTACTGACTCAGAGGGTATTTCTCCAGTAAGTATTCATCACAGCCGCAGACTTTGAGGATGTACTTTCCCTGATACTCCTGCACACACATCTTTAACTGCTCCTGGGAGAGCAGCATGCTGCGCGTCTTTTTCCGGATGGCTTCGGCAATCACCTGCTCTGGCACGTAATCGTGATTGATCTTCAGGGTGTACTTCTGTTTGTCATTGCTGGGTGAAACAATGACCCAAATGACCACAATGATTTGACCTGCAGGAGAGACAACAGCGAATGGATAGGACGCAGTCGTGCGAAGAATTGTGTGAAATATTTTTGTGGCGCCGCGAACGCTTGCCGCACTCCCCAGAGTAAAACGTCCTACCTTTGTCGAGCTTGTTATAGATGTGCCTGGGGAGCTCTACTGAGGATTCCACATTGGGGGGGTAGACGTATAAAGCTCTGCTGTGGGGTCCGTTACTATCTCGGAGGTCCACCGCTTCTTTGCAAACATTTAAAATGTTCCTTCTGAAATCCTGCACTTCTGGATCTTTCACCAACTCAAACTCACATATGGGCATTCCAATGGCAAAACCTACAGGATAGAAATTGCACAGGAAACATGTGTGTCATTTGCCATGAAACGTATTTCAAGATGAATTCTTATTACACAAAATGATAACTGTACAATGTCTTGCATGATATAAGTATACTGCAGATGACCAGCTGAGTATCACACAGTATTATGTTAATCCTTCTCACTATGGGAAAGAGCACTGACAAGGCCAGTGGCTGTTATATTACCCCAGTGTAAAGCAGGTCATTTTAAAACTGCATACCGATCTCTCTGTTGAGAATCTTCTCTTCCCTGTTGCCCACTGGCTCGATGACTTTGAGGAAGGCCTGGAAAAGCCTGAGATCGCACAACCTCCTGGTCTCGTCGTAAAACTCCTCCCGCTCTGCCTCTTGAGTGACACTGACAAAGATGTAGGAGCTCTCCTCCTGCAGCAGATGGTAGAGCGGGTACTTCCTGGCCTCTTTGAAAAGCTCATGCTTAACTGTGATAAGTGTGGCCTCCCGGAGGCACTCCAATGTGAGAATCATGCCATTTGGCAAAAGGCAGTCCACGAGGATGCTGGGGGGCATCAAGTGCATCCCCCATAGTTCTCCTGACGAGGGTCTGGGAGGCATGGTTGAGCCAGCAAATCCACTCTATTCGGTTTCAGAGCCTGGTAATTACCAGATGAGCGATATCAGCCAACTGTGAGAAATAAGGAAAGAGAATTGTATAAGAACTTGTGTACAATGATGCAAAAGGCTTGAGGTAAATATTTAGTTCAAGTGATGCAAAGACACTTAATATACAATGCTAAGTAGGAGGATTAAAATTTACTAATAGCTGCCAAAGCTTTTGTTAATGGAGTAATTACAGTGCAGGGAACACCTATAGGAGACTACGGTATCGTTTAGGGATGTATGGTAATAACATGTCACCAGACTCAGCCAGTATTGACTGTGATTGTAAATATCATTAATAAAGTGTCTGTTGAAATGAATTGCAAATAAAATACTTTAAATAAAATGCTTTAAAAATGCTCAATGTTTGACTCAATAGAATATGCTACATTTACTCAGATTGTAGCTGTTATGAGGTTTAATTGTACTTTCTGATCATAGTACACATTAAAAATAGTATGAGTATTTAACATAGTTTCAAAGGCTATACCAATATGGATTGGCCAATTGACAACTATTGTATGCAGGCATCTGCTAAATAGAAATCAAAACACAAGTAGTCGTTTTATTTTAAAGGTTCCTACCTTTAAGCCAGCATTGTAATATTCATCCAAAATTATTTGTTTATACCTGTACAATAACACTGCAATTACATACAAAAGTTCCGCTGACGATACAGGTTTACACATGAATGTAAGGATACGCTTACGACCAGCAAGGTTTATGTTTTAAAGGAAATGGCAGATAAAAATGCAAATGACTCCATTTAAATATATCCTTTTTGTGAATAGCACCATATATGCATCAAGAGAAGAGCAGGTCTAATGTTTTCATTCCCAATGCAAGTTAACTTTATATACTGATTGAGTGGATAATAAATGTCCACTTAGCATCTCCAGCAAACATTTATACTGAGGGGAAAATCAGTTAAGTGGGATCTATCTGACATTCCTTATGCTTGATAATTTATGACAACCCCGTCATGTAAAGTGACGTTCATTCAGTTCGACAGTCGACTGGTAGCAAAACACTTAATAATTCAAAAACAATTTGCATCACTATGCGTGTGCTCCTTATCACGAAAGCAAACGAACAAAGCAACAAACTACATCATCTGGATGGGGGGGGAAACATGGTGACTTTAGTTCTTAGTGTTGAAAATCTGCTAACTCACAGAGAGAGCAGCGATGAAGTGATAAACATCCTGTGATGTCGACTCAAACCACTTCCAAAAGCCATGTAAACAAACTTGTTAGCCGCTTCAGTTTAACGTGGGTACCGAGGCTGACGTTTAGCCTTCAGCTGGGCTTTGACAGTCACTTTGATCGGTTTGATGTATGCTGCTGTTTTGTTTTGTTTTGTTTTGTGGTTTTTTGGAGTGTTTCAACTTAAGCGAGGTGTTATTTCTTCGGCTAGCCATGCTAGCCAAGTTCACTAAGCAGATCAATGTCATAAGCAATATGAAAACCTCGCCTCATACATAAGCTAATTTTAGTCCGACGGTACTATAATAAACACCACGGATCGAGGGTGTGCCATGTGAGTCACCGGGTGGTTGGTTCGGTTAGCAGTGGACAGCGAACAGCCGGCAACAACAACGATAAGACACATGTTAAAAGCTACCTGTGTCAGATAGCCGAGCCGGTTAGCCACGGAGCTAGTTAGCCTGCACGACCATTAGTCGCGGCTCGCCGAGGAAATCCCATCCGTGCCCGCCCGGGACGTCTCACACCGCCGTGCTAGCTCCGACGTTAGTCCATCCGAACCACGGCAGCGGGGCAGCGCCCGCTTACTTCGAAGAGAAAACCCTCCTAACTACCGCTGACGGTGTCAATGCGCCCTGGCGGAATGAGTCTGTAGCACTTCATGGTGTTGTTCGTCGCGCCGTCCCGACAATAAAACTGCACTGTTTAGGTAGCACGCTAAGCTGCGCGCGGCTAGCCTGTTCCAGCGCTGCTGCTGCTGCTGCTGCTAGCAGGCTCCTCGCGAGGACCGCCCTCACGCGCGCGCGCACACACACAGGGCACACACACACACACACGCCTGTCATGAGATGTGGAAAGTCGGGCAAATCACGGGAAATTCTTCGATTAAATGATAAAATTATTCTACACACACACACACACACACACACACACACACACACACACACACACACACACACACACACACACACACACACATATATATGTGATATATATATATATATATATATATATATATATATATATATATATATATATACACTAAGAGGGAAAAAAGGCATCCTCTGATCTGACAAGGAATGGTATGATTTGCTGGAATATTGACAGTAATTCAATGAATAGCATAAAATATTTTTTATATATATATATATACATCTGTTGTTGTTTTTCTAGATACTCTAGTTTCCCCTCCACAATCCAAAAACTTGTATTTTGAAGTGAATTACTCAGAACCGCCTGGTATCTGTCTCTGTTTTTCCTTGTGAATCGTGTACCCTGATCAGCTCCAGAGGATGAAAAGTGCAGAGAATTCAAACTCACCTTTAGCGCATAAGAAAAGTTTATTATTCAATAATACTTCTGCAATCTTACAGCTTAATCAGCTTAACTGTGATTAAAAAGGGACTTGCAGTATTGGATTTTATAACTGATAAATGATGTGATATTTTCCAACTCATCTGGCTGATGCCAGGGGTGATATAATAAATACATTTTACACTGAATATCAACTTTAGGTCTCCCCTGGAGTGGAATTGATTCATATCTAAGCCCTGATCATATTAGCCAATGAGAAAAGTGCAAAATTGAAGCAAAATGGGTTGGATTTTTTTCTCCTAACATTCATACTGAGCAAAGTCAATACTTGACTTTGACATGGCTTTATGCAAAACCCACAGCATTTCTTGATATTACTTACTTTATTCAGCATAGAGAATTCAGGGCATTATATTATTCTAATAAATGTTGTATACCTGCTTTATCCAGCCAGTTGTTATGGGCGCATGCGATTCTTTGAAATTGTGGGAGGAAACTAGAGTAAAGCTGAGATAAAACATGTAAATCTGACACAGAAAGGTCTCATCAGCTTTGAGCATCAAAATGATTGTTAACTTATTGAGAGAAATTAAGTAGCATTGCTCTCCATTACTGAGATATTGATTCTCGTTTGAAACCAACAATTAAATCTAATATAGGTATTGTGCATCCCTGCACGTTGGTGATATACCGCTCCCTCAAACATGGCTCACCACAGAAAATCATTGCAAAACTCATTGAAGGCTTCAATAGATTTTATATCTGATACCTTTTCTGCTGCAGCAGGTATTTTAACCTGGATCCCCCACACTCAATGTCCCCACACGCCTCGATCATATGGATCTAAAGCATACAGCTTTTTTTAGTGTCAACGTCAAGGTGATAAGCTGGTGTGAGTAGCTTTGCACATCTGTCCATGTGGCAGGCAAAATGTTCATCCTCTCAGCCTGTGATGTCGATATGGGAAAAAAAGGAGTCAATTTCTACGTTAAAAACAATTTTTATTTTAATCTTGGCAGAGAAAGAGTTTCTCAGTGTGCTTTGTAGTTTACCTATGGCGGTGATAATTTCTTACAGGTGCAGAATCACAGTGCCTCGACAAAGGAGGAATTAAATTGCTGTTGTTATCAATGGGAGATCCTGGAGGTGGATATATATTAGCTGTTGTGCTAAACAGTCAACTTGTGACCCCCAAAGTAAGCAAGCAAAGTTTCATTTGTACATTTGCACTCACATTCTGTGTATAAAAAAATGATTACAAGTTATTGGGGGATATTTTTCAGTGAATAAGTTCCACATTTTATTTGGTCACTGGTGAAAAACAAGAACTTATTATTGATTCACAACAAGCTGTGAATAATCAAAATTCAAGAAAGGTCTCCAAAAGTAACATTGTTCATTGTTAACAGGCACAATCGGGGGATATTTTTGTACGTATATGTTTGGCAGCCTATTGTCTCACATTACACATGTGACATCACATCAAGCCATGCACATGACACACTTTTTTTTTTTTTATAAGCATAACAGCTTGTAAACAAGTATCCTCAAGCATTCTACATAAGTTTTAACACCATGCAACATACAGCCCTACTCTCCTCGGGAGCACGTGTGGCAGTTTCCGCCTGGGAACATTCAGTCCACTTTTATAAACAGTCACATCCTCGCTCCGCAGTGAGAGTCAGCTGCTCCGAATGTCTCCGGCGAAGAGGAAAGTTTGCACGAGGTCACGGCAAGGTCGTCCGCTAAAACAATCCCTTTCATGTCGTATGTCCATCAGCACACCGCCATATGCTCCGCTTTCGCAGCTGCCGCACGTATTTCACCTCTTGATCTTCCCTATCTCCTCGCACAGTCTGGAGAGGTACTGCGTGAGCTTCACCATCAAGATGATGAGGGCTCCTCCCGTGAGCATGCAGGAGGGCCAGAGCAGCGAGTGGAAGACGACGCTGTGGTCGTACAGCCGGGTCAGGAGAATGGTCTCCTGCTGCTCGCTGGGGTCATAGTAACAGACAACCTGCTGGTTCACCTTCAGACGGTCGGAAATGTTCATGATCACGGTGTGCATGGCCATGCTGTCCTTCTGGCACCTGGGCACATAGAAACACTGCAACGATTGGAGTGAAGGACACCAAGGTTACTTAGAGGGCAATCAGTCACTCACCCTTTTTGTTTTGTTTTGGGTAGTTGGCTTTATTTCCAAACCCCAAACATCATCCAACATTTTGTGAATTGTTAGTAGAGTAAGTCTATCACCGGGCCAACACCGGTCATTGTAAACATTTGAAATGGTTCAGTAATTCACAGTATTTTCCCTCTGGCACAGTACTCACTTCAGAACTGGCATCCTGGGTCTCTTCATTGTGAGATAAACGGCTGACACGGCCCGTGTTGTTGATGCTCACATAGACCTGCAGACAGGGGTATTTGGACACCCTCCAGCAGTCCGAGCCACAGTTGTAGGAACAGTTCATGTCTGCTGTGACCGTGGAGTTGAGAACAACACACACACCCTCCTCTGTCCACACGCTGTGTTGACATTTAAATGAAGATCCAATTTAATGCAGGCAATAAAAAAATAAATAAAAAATGCAGAGAACACTTTGGGGAACTCATGGTATGAAATCAGCTTGGTTCAGGGTGTTATTTGTTCCTGAAACTCTGGTTTCATAAAGTATTCATTTTTTGCAATTTTCAGGTTGAGAGAGCACTCAAACGGTTTGTCAACAAACACACCTGATGAATAAAACATGTTTCCGGTAGAAACAACGACGTATACTCCTTCACAGAGAGAAACAAATAACACTATACTAACAACAGGCTTGTACCTGTCTGCATAGGAGCGTAATACGGTGATACCCAGGACAAAATACATCATGACTGAGGCCAGGATCATTCCAAGTCCCAGGAGAATGGCGCGGTCCTCTCCCGGCTTCAGAGCTGTCACCGTCTTTTTCTTGTCCAATAAATCAACCTCGCGGAATTTCCGGTAAATTGAGCTGATGATAGAAAACAAAGAGAACTCAGTGTCGTAGCATCTAAAGCTCAAGAACGTGGTCACTGAAGGATGTCCGGGCCTACACCTGCAGCACTTTAAAGTCTGTATTTTTAGGCCTGGATTGCTGTGAATCAGTTACCTCCTTTCATTCCGTCCACCAGCTCCCGCTGCATTTTTGGCCCCTGCCACAAAGAACATCTTTCCTGATGAGCCACGTCGTCCTTTGCTTGCTGAGGCAGAACGGAAAGACTGCTGGAAAGACCTGCGGAAAAAAAAAAATCACAGCCCAGCTTTATGTCTCGCTGTTGCAAAGAAATGCATATTCGCTATCAGGATCATAAACATGACATAAATCCCAAGTCACTAGTTTGAAAAACCCAGTTGTAAGGAGAAAAAAAAGCACAAATCTTTCTTTACCTTTGGTGCATATTTGCTTTTTCAACCCCTCTCTTTCCTCCCCCCCTTTTCTTATATAAACAAAAGTCCAGCTTTGTAAAGAATATCGTATATGCTGCTTCTAACGACCCTAAAACAGTGGATGTGCTGGGACAGGACGCACGTCTGACATAGCCCACTCCACCAGGTAAACATCTCATTTTAAACACAAAGAAACGCTACAAAGCTCAAACAAGATGACAGATAGCTCCAGATGAAAGGTGTTAATGCTGATGAGGCGCGCATGAAAAACCAACCTGCCCCGTCCTGAACACTTGCGCTGTCAACACAAAGTCATTGGGTCGTCCGTCTATTGGAAGGACAACAACAACACCTCGCATGGGGCTCCTCACGTTTCCTGCGGTTCCTACCATAGGCAGAAAAACCACAGCATTCAATGTTTCACATGGAGCTGATCGCTCAATATACAACAATAACTTTGATTCAAATGGAAATGAATGAGCAACAGAGACAGTTTGAGTGATTCGCTGCAGGTCAACTGAAGGATATTGACTAAGAACCAGTCGATGCAAACCAACTGTGGAAATCACCCTTTATTCTAAAACATTGTCTTTAAATAATGTATTTAACGAGCCATGCTACTAGTTAGGTTAGGTCAGTCCCATTCAAGCAGAGAGATCATTGTTTTTTTGTTGTTGTTGTTGCATTTATGTGTTCAAAATCTAAGCCAAAATTGAATTTGAAATGCTAATCAATAAACTGGGAGCCAGAAATCAAATCATATTGTTTATTTACTCCTGCTCAAAATGGGTTCGATTTTCTATTCTGTACCCGCTCTAGCTGCATGTAAGCAGAATAAGCAAGCAGCCTTCATTTTTTCTGGAGGATAACAACCTTGCCAGAGCGACTGGGAGCAGAATAGTTAGAAAACAAGCCAACAAGTTCTTCTTAGATGAGTAATTTCCTTATTGTATCACATTCCCAGCTGCTTAGGGGAAGCGTTGCTCAGAGACAAGCCCCAGCGTCACACGTGACATCTGAAGGTGACTATATATGTTAACTACAAATATGATTTCCCCCAAACCCTCTGAATGACTTTGCATGCATACCCACAACAAAGAGTCACTCACATGGATTTTATGCTCTGTCGCACTGTTTTCCAGCTTTTCCCCTCCGTTAAACCACACTGACCGTTGGCACCGGAGTGACTCAAGTTCCACACATAACTGTATTGATTTCAGCTAAACATGGACGCACACTTTCGGAAAGACCTCCTTCTATCCACTTTACTGTCAAGCAAAAGATTTGAAAGGGTCTGAGAGCTGTAAATGTGCTGGTGGCTGGGCCTCACGCTGCACCCAGCCTGGATTTACAGTGGCTGCCAAATAACTTTCAGTATAAGGAATGGGCTATGACTGTACTTAATGATATACAGTGCAGATTGTCTCGCTGCTGCTTTGAGCCTGACCTTGCAGAGCCTCCACTACTAACAACAACACATTTGTACTTTATCACACATTTGTTGTCTTCATATTGCATGTAATAGTTCATCCATATCGGCTTGCACAAAAATGGATTTCGGCCAAAAAAAAAAATGCATTACAGCAGGTGAAAAGTTTTTCCTCCAGATGATAGTCACCACCTTGGGCAAAAAAATGATTTTGAATATATGTGTGTCCTTGTTAAGAACACTGCTTATTTAACAAAAATGTACTGAGTCTGCGGTGTCACAACATAAAGCACCGCATGGTGACAGTCTTTGTGTTTGAAGAGATGCTCTGATGCCCGGCACCAGTGTGGAACTGCTTACAGCAGCAGGAGCGTATTGTTCACATTTTCCTGTTATCAGTTTAATGAATATCCTGAGCCAGAGGCGGATAGGATCAGCCGACCTCTCCGTATGTTTTTCATGGGTGTGTCCTCAGTTCATATTTCTTCCAGCTGCCGTTCTCCAATCTTAGGAGAGTGAATGTAAAGGCTGAATGAATGACACTGCACCAAAAATGGCACACGCGAAACCGCCTAACCGTAGAGCAGGTGTCATCTTAGCGTTTACTGAATTGCACAATTGCGTACTGACGTGTGTGAAGGGACGCAAATAAAAGATCTTTGTCTTACTGAAGTTCAACTCCAGTTTTTCGACCGACAGCAGCGACGTCATCAGCACAAAGTCTTCAAAAGATCCAAGAAAGCAAAGAAGTCATAAATGAACACAGACAATATACTTAAAAACAAACAAAACCTCATTCTAATTCAAAACAAAGATTTATAAAAGAAAGAAAAACATGAAACAAAACATCTGTCAACTTACTAAATGATTGCAAATGGATACAAAATGTTAAAGATAGAAAATGCACAAAATAATATTGTGCATATAACAGAGATGAGGTGATTATATACCCCGAAATGCCCAAAGGTATACAAGAACTTCTCGAGAAAAACTGTAAAGGTACACAATGGTACAAAGGTAGAATGAGATACAAAACAAATGCAAAGGAACACAAAATTAGCAACAACAGATTTGATCTTAGCAGGGAAACTCCCAAATAACAAAGGAAAAGCTTTAAAGGGGTCAAAATAATAATAAAGTCAGAATTATATCACCAGCAAGTCACTTCAAAGGGCAAAAAAACCTCCACAAGACATTAGAAATTCAACAACGAAACAAAACAGCAATTTTATGTTGCCATTTGTGTGTTTTTACTGTTGATCGCTAAACTACATTTCTAATGTTGTTTCAGAGAGTATAATTTGTTTAGACTGAATTTTCCTGGCGTCTGGTGAAAGCAGGGTGTTTAACATATAAAGAGTGGTCTGAGGGTACACTTTTATTATTGCTGTAGCAGGTGGCGAGTCTCACCTTGCGGCAGTTGGAATTCAAAGCCTGTCTTCCTATCATCGCACTCTTTGATCAAGAATGTCTCAGGATGTATTTTCTGCCTTGTCCTCCAGTGATTATTGTCTTCCTGACATATGTCTTGGGTGTTGGCGCCTTCGAAATGTCACTTGCTCTGCTGCACAGTTCCCAGAAGAAGTGTAACACGGCAATAAACACTTACCTGAGGTGCACCAACTGGGAACATGAGGAACGTGAACGTTGCGAGGCCCACAAAACTCGGTGTCTTCAGCTCGTTCCGCATAGCGCTGCACACAATAAGACGTGGGAACACCCATACGTAGAGGCTTTTAGTGCAACTTTGCCGTTACTGCATTCTGTCATTGACTTGCTATTCTTTTGTTACAGTAAGAAGCAGCATCATCATTTAATAGGATTCAGGCCGCACATAAATGAATGCTATTTTGTGATCCCTTTCTAACAGGTCAATCACAGAATGTGCTCTGCTACAAAATGTGATCACTCCTAAATTAATATCCCTTGTGTGGCACCTGTAAAAAGACTGAAAAGTCCTTTATGCCCCCCCAGCTTTGTGCCGAGTGTCAACCCTCGGCTGTGTGCTTGATCACATTTACGCACATGGTCTGCTCGTCTGCGTCTCGCTGTCTCTCTCTCTTGTGTACGCTATAATCTGTTCTTTCTTTCACAGTCAAATTGCGGTAAGCCCCAGCCTGGGAGTGTGGCTGCAAGTATACTGAATTGAAATAGCAAGTGGTAATATGAACAAATCTGTGAGGTCCTACCTCTTGTTGCAAGGCTTTTATGATAATCCAGACATTGGTCTACAACTGTCAGCAGTGGCTCTCTCCAGCTTGGTCTGGGCTCCCGGGAACAGCAGCTGGCTACCTCTTATTTAAACTCTTACCCCAAGTGAACAGGATGCCAGCCATACCTGTGTCAGTAATATGAGTTCCCTGCACAATGCCGTCATGCTTAAAATGAGCCAGTCCGGCACAATGACTCTCCCCTGTACCTTTGGAATAACTGGCTATGGGTGGCTGCACTGTGGGCCGCATTGCTATATTTGCTGCTGGCAATGCTGCACGTCCACAGAGGAAGAGCAAAATCAGAAACGTTTACTTCAAACTGCTCTGTCATTATGTTACGCGTGTGAGGCAAGTAAAGTATTCCCATTGTTACTTCACATGAGTGCATTTCAAGGTGACTGCACTTCAGTGAAGTGTTCATTTTTCTGTAGACTTTTCATCTTTAATCCCTACATTTGAATACAAATATCTGGATTTCTCTTCCTTATATTCTTAAAAAGTTATCCTTGAAAGACTAATTTTTGATGGTTCAGAGTTCAAGTGGTATCCGATAGCAATACTTATCAATACTGATGCCTTAAAAATACCTTTTTGATTTAATTCATTTTTGAGTGCAATTTATAAATTGGTTCTATTTAACTAAGTACAGTACAGACTCTGTAATTCCTTTTCGAATTAAGTAGCTTAAATAATTTCAATACATACATTTTGCCAAAGTATTTTCAAACAAATATCTGGGCTTCTGCCTAAAGAGAGAATGTGAGTAGTTTTGCCAATCTGTACAAATATTCTGTGATTATAGATAAAAGTCAAAACTCGAGGGGGAGAAAGAAAATATGAATGCGTCCACAAGGTGTCGCTGCAACCTCAGAAACTGAGGACAGATTCATTCTTATGGGACAAACAACGTGTGACTTTACAGTAATACTCAGCCGTGATACATAGATTTTAACTTCAGAACATGTGACGTTTTATGTCAATCTATGTCATTGTGGGTGGAGATGGACGCATTATTTTCTGGTTTGACAGAGACTCCAGTCAAGGGGTCAACCATTATTACAGCTCCATCGTTGATCTTTCTTTATATACATGGGCCACATATCTATTCATTTTTTGCTTAAAAGCAACACACACAAAAAAATGCTAAAATTAAAATTAAAAGCAAAAGTAAAAGTATGAAGTGGGATTTCTATTTTAATGTATCTTGTCATTCCTACATGTTGAGCATGTAGAAAGTTAAAAGGTCATATACAATATAATAACTACAAATATTTGTTTACCACACTGGATCTGTAAATGTTTTCCGGCTGTTTGCGTTGATGACTCCCGTGTAACCAGTCATTTCCTCTGCAGTCTGAGGAGATGAGGGATTTCTTCAGCCTGACCCCGGCTGATGAGCCATCTTGGCCGCAATCTTCCCTCATCATGCTTCGTGTGTGCGCGTGTGTGTGTGTGCGCGTGTGTGTGTGTGTGTGTGTGTGTGTGTGTGTGTGTGTGTGTGTGTGTGTGTGTGTGTGTGTGTGTGTGTGTGTGTGTGTGTGTGTGTGTGTGCGTGTGTGTGTGTGATTATGAATGTCTGTCTGTCCCTTATAGCAACGGCATGGGATTGGATATGGTAAGAAAATGTTCCACCCACCACTCTGCTTTGACTGCCTCCTGCAAGCTTTGGTCGACTAATGACCAGCACATACATTGTAGACGGCACAAGAGATCTTTTTCCCAGCCTCTCAGCACAGATGCTTTTCCCTTTAATTATACCCTGGCTCTGGCTCCCGCCTTGAAAAAATAACAGGCCTTTTTGCATACAGTAGGACAGCAGGAAAATGTGTGCACAAATATAGCAGGATGAGGGGGGTAAGAAAAAAAAAGGCCTCAAGGGCAGATGGAAAGGCATTTCTATTTATTTAAGGTTAAGCCTAAACATAGCTGCTAAGTGCAGGCTGTCTTCAAGTGCCACATTTGGAGGTGAAACAACACAGTTACAGGGGGGATGAAAGGCGATTCTGCTTCTTTGTTTCTTGGGATCTAAAAATAGCTGCTGATGAGCAGGCAGTGAGGCTGAGCCGCAGTCCCCTTCTCATGCTCCCCTTTCCTCTTTTTCTGTGTCTCACACTTTCCTCACACGCAGAATGTATAATCCCAATAACGCCACATGTGAATCAAATGTAGAATATGATTTATTTTTATGGTCTCGATGTTCGCCGATTGAAATTCGTGTAAACTGATTACAGCTTGAGTGTCACCAATGTACTGCATGTTTACTACCTGTACATCTCCTTGCTGGAATAAAGGACCACATCATTTACATGTATAAGGTTTCTCATCGTGACTGATGTTTACACAGGACATGTTGTATTTCTCTAATGCATCAGTCGGTAATTTTGAAGTGTCTGAAAGTACTATGGACTGATTTAATGACATGAGGCCATTATTTGTACCGTTTTCTGTGGAAAACCATAGATCGTTTGTCCACATTTCAAATATTTAAATATTGATATCCTGGTCTCCCCTCTGTTTTTATGTACACACACAGACATACACACACACACACGCACACACACACACACACACACACACACACACACACACACACACACACACACACACACACACACACACACACACACACACACACACACGAAAAGGCAATACTGCTGTTGCTAAGGCAGTTGATAAAGCCTGGTTTTGTTATTGTCCTGCAGATTAATTCCCCACCCCCACGCAGATATCACACTGCTGTACTCCTTCTAGTCTCACATTTATGGAGGGAACCAGCGCTAATCTCATTTTACAGAAGACGAGTGCATCGGCACACGCAGACCTCATGAATATGGAGGTTTTCGCAGATGTATGCAGACATGTGTGTCTCATATCGGCACGTGTAAAGGAAACACAGTGTACATACAGTAGGCGAAAATGAGTGAATATGATTTACAGTCACAGAGGTGAGTCAATTCACAATATTTGTGTCGACAATGAATCATATACCGTGTAAAGCCTGGCTCGGGGATGAGGAATTTGCGTCTCATTTCTCCATTGGCAGCCAAAACACCCTCACAAAGTGGGAGGGATGAAGCACATATTTCTGTTTCTCCTGGCTTGAGGAGAAAGACGTGAGAGGCAGATTGTGGGAAATTGCTTGTAAATTAACTAATGGAGACAAACACCACTGAAACCGCTGTTTCACAGCTCTCTGCAAACTGTCAAACTTTAATCCCAATTTCTGCACCTCCGCTTGCATTTCCTCGGGTCTGTTTTGTGCACAGAGTTCCTACAGTACTCTGTCATCTATACATTTGATTGAAATGGCGGAGTATTTGATTGGAATTCTCCAGTATTTATTTTGCAGAGCGAGAAGAAACAAAAAGAGTTCATCTCCAGTTAAAATGTAAGGAGAAAATAAATATATATTTAAAATACAACAAATTAGCATAATATCAAAAGTATGTGTGGCAGTATGTTGGATATGAAATTCTGGTGACGAATTGTAAACCAGGTGAGTTCAGATTATGCAGTAGGAGGATCAAACAGCTGGTTTGAGGAGTAGCATTGTTAGATGAAAGAAAATTTACAGACTGCAGCAACATGCAGTATCTGCAACAGACAAATCCATCAGTCAGCTAAACAGCTAATCAGATAGACAAATAAATGCTCATTTTGCACGTTTTCCATCTGATTGCATGCAAATGCTGTACTCCTGCAGTATTATCAGCAATTATTTGGTTGTAGATGACGTGTCGGATTAGGAAATAAATCATTTTAGCTGTGATAATAGATCAACCGCCCATGATTGAATTCACATCTTGAGTGTTGGAAATGCACAAGTTGAAAATGTGCTCCTGTGCCATTTGTTTGACAGGATTGCAGGCTGCACTGCAGCTGCCGCTGTTGCACAATTAATTTAAAGGTTGCCAATTCAGAATTTCATAATATGTCATCATGTTGCACCGCAAAGTACACTAACAATGCAACCAACTAATCACACTCATGCAGTTTATTTAATAACACAACATTCACTGTCGTGAGTGCTGAAGGTCATCCTAGTTTGTTGTTTTTTATGTTTTTTTTACTAGAATAAAAACCCTTGATAGATTATAGCCCATAAATGACCAGAGTACGGCGTGAAAATGCTTATCTTTATGAGAAACGTGGAGGCAAATAATATGATTATGGATTATGTATGTAGCTGGAGAGAATCAGTGTAAAACACAGATTGCAATGATGATGTAAGCTTGTTGTTGACTTTCCCAGTCTGAATGACTGAGCAGAGGATGGGGGGTGGGGTGTCATTAATCCAGGGCTCGTGGTGACCCGCCAGGCGGAAAGGAGGCGTAGTGGGGGATGGGCGCGGACACTGTTATGACTGGTGCTTGGCTGCTGGACAAACTTCCAGAGGCCTCGGTAGATTTTTAGCCCTTTTTTTTCTTTCTTTCTTTCTTTCTTTCTCTTTTCAAAAGCATTGGTCGCATCCAGCGTGGGGACGCAGTTCGATTTCTTTCTTTTTCAGGTTTGAACGCGCTGGAGGCAAACATTTAACCCACGCCGGAGGACGGCTCTCAGCTGTGGCGGCAACACGAGGTGGTGTTTAAGGGGCTTTTTTTTTTTTCTGAAAATAGGTTAGTTACAAACGCAGCCTTGTGTCTGGCACATTTAGGGTTGTTGTTGTTTTTTTTTGCCTATGCGTGTATATCCGAGCACCCAGCAGTAGGTCGTTCCACTCGGATACAGAGCGGGTGGATGGTCGACCAGCTCCCGTCGTGCCTGGTTAATCGTTATATTGAGCTGTAGTGAGTGGCGCTTTGAAATAACAGTAGTTACAGGCGGCTCATTTGCGCGTGCCGGGTCAGGCCACTGTGTCTGAAGCCTTTGCTTGGCTTGTTACCGCCTGGCTTTAGCTTTATAATATAACCTCACAATAGTTGATATACGTGCGAATATTATCAATATAGCAATCGATTAAAAAAAAAAAAGATAATATGGTGTGACTTGAGGCACAAGGGCTGTGGAAGATCTCGCCAATTGAACGGTTTTTGTCCAAGTAGGTACGAGACTGTCATTAGCCTAGCATGCTAGGTTTAGCTGGCGAGCTAGTTGTCAGGTTGAGAGTGGTCGCGCGCCGCCGACCTTACGGCACTAATCAGAAATGCACTTTTATTAGGCGTTGTGCTAACGATGTGATGTGAGGCTGCTGTATTCGGGAATACATCCGAGGTAACGGGATTGTTACGGTTGCCGGGGAGCTGGGTGGAATGAGCCGAGCCCGACTGGCATGTGCGGTGACGGTACGGCCGAAGCTAAACCAACCTTTATTCGCGTGTTAGCCGCTGTGCTAACGACGCCGAGCCCGCAGCAGTTGCAGGCTCACCCCGCGCTAAATGGGCACTATTCAAGGCTCTCCCCGGTTGTCTCATCGGGGAGTTGAAGCGACCATTGCGTGTTTAAATGTGAAATGTGTTTAAGCCCGATAGCGTTGTCCCTTTTTCCTTGTGCGGATCCACACAGCGTGACATGTGGACACTCGGTCCATTATTACAACAACAATGATGTTAAAAGATTGTTGTGCTAAACGGGTTTTGTTGGTAAATTTTACTGCATTCTCATGTAAATTGATTATAAATGAATAAAATGTTATTTCAGCCTAGTGTAATTTAACTTCTATTTTTTTTTTTTTGCACGATTACTGAGCCAATCCTGGTTATTACCTGCATCGACCAGCATGTCTATGATTGTACACACTGAAGTTTGTACTGTCCATTGACTGTGTGTGTGTGTGGGGGGGGGGGGGGGGGGGGATCTTCCTGTAGATTATAGTGTGAGAACAGAGGTGGCTGTGTGTGTGTACTTAATATGCATTAAATCAATCAGACTCACAGAGACACAATTAAACTTCACCGAATCTGAATTGCACGCTAATAAAACTCCTGACTGATATTATTGATCTGAGACATTATAAAATAGTGGTTCAGAATGTATGGAAAAGGCCTTTTTGCCAATAATGATCTTCTGACAGGACGCATGGCTTTTGTTTTTAATGACAATGTTACAGACAAAGTATGTCAGGAGGAGGCATAGCACAAATATCCATTGGGTGTTATGGCTTATTACATTGCTGACCCAGTTTCTCTCATTGTTTGGGAACACGCCTCTTGGTTCACAGCACATTACTCCGGCTGCCTTTTCATGCACCGGTTGACATGCATTTGCTAAAGTGTCCATTGCTATTACAGTAATTTGCCACAGTGTTGATAGTTTCCTTATCGAGATTTGTCTGAATTGTTGGTGCCTGCCTGCAGCTACACATGCAGAAAAAGGGGTGGATTAATAATCACTATCCCATAATGCAGCATGCTCTGTATTGTGGTAATTGAGACTGTTATACCACTTTCCTGTATTTTTGATAGTAACACAATGTATAGATTTACTTCATGCACAAGTTTTGTCTTTGTGCAGGATACCACAAAATATGTAAAAGTGTCATTTTCTAATTGAAAACAAATAGAAGGGATGCATTCACTACCTTTTTCTTCTTTTTAGGGGTCAAGAGTTCGTCTTGAGAACGACTGAGCCATGATTCGTCCTTAAGGATATCTTGATCACATGGGTAGGCTGTCTCTTTGTTCATTGTCATAGTTTGATCTGTTGATTTCATTTGGTCTCTTAGTTTAGTGACCCCATTATATTGCTGTCTGGAAAATCACATCTATTGTATTACACTGTCAAAAGTCATAGGGGATAGTAAGCGTTGGAGGTCCAGGATGCTTTTTAAGAAGCAGACATTGGTTATGCAAAACTTAACATTAATCATT
Source organism: Blennius ocellaris (assembly GCF_963422515.1). Taxonomy (NCBI): domain Eukaryota; kingdom Metazoa; phylum Chordata; class Actinopteri; order Blenniiformes; family Blenniidae; genus Blennius; species Blennius ocellaris. Next base: position 13,853,083 of record NC_137659.1, read on the forward strand.
TATTGACCGAAAAAGGCCTAAGACATGTAAAAATTGTTTATATTCTGGATTTTAAATAACTTAATGTATAAATGTACCCCACATCCTGCATGTCTTTTATATTGAAGTTTACACTGAGGTTCATTGTGGAGAACTTGGGGTTAAGATAACATGACTATGGTGCTGGTTCAACACTCTCTGGCCTCCAGTTGAATTCCATTTCATTGGATGCTGAAACAGTGTTGTTTTATAAACCTTTGACCCTTAATTAGCTAATGTTTCTTAAATGTATTATTTGTATAAAAAAAAAAAAATCGCAATAATAAATGCCGAGGCTTTCTTTTTAGCACATCACTATGGGTTGTGGTCTCTCATTCACTGTGTGTTAAAAATAAAAATACTTGTATGAACAGTCAACTCGGTTGTAGTGTATCACACCTGTGTATACTACTTAGATTGTGATTCCAACTGAATCGCTTGTTGATGCTCCAATATCAAGAGTGAAACTGGGGTTAAGAGGACAGGGGGGACAAAAACGAGATAAGGAGAGTGCAAAGTACAGTGTCTCAAAAGTAAATTGAATCAGGACAAATATGCCTGGGAACATTTTGTATCTATTCTGCAAGTGTCTTATTATGTAGCATTTTCACATGGAAAGTGACACATGAAATCATTTTTAAACAGTTTGTAGTCTGACTCATTGGCTTTTGGCAAAGTTCACATCAACAGCCGACCAGGGTAAAAATCAAAAGTGGCCGGGATGTGATCCGCGGCCCCTCCACCGCTGTGCAAGTTGAAATATTATCACATTGTTGATCTTATCACGAAAGCGAATTAACAAAGCAAGGAGGGCAGGATGGACACGATACACTCAAACTGCCAAAGAATCTCTCCCCACCATTCAGCCAAAGCTCCACCATATCTCCATTTTGTCAGTTTGGTGCCATTTTTGCAGGATTTTCATACAATATTCACGCTGCAGCCGACAAGAGTCCCATTGGTAGCGACCCTGGGAGCTGGCTGGGTTGGCACACAACAGTAAAGCATGTTGACATTTCACACTGACCAGCTCCCCCAAAAACTGGCGTTAAGCTTTGGGGCCGTTCACACGAGAACGTGGTTTCACAGTCATCCATATGAGGTGGCATTTTAGAAGCCCGAAAACATGGGTGGCTGGTTGGTTGTTTGTTTGTTTGGATTTTTTCAACACTGAGTCCCAGAGTGGGGAAATTCTAAGCGCTTCCTGGCCACAATTATTATTTATTCACTGTTTATTTCATCTACACTGGAGTGTCCTCACAGTATTGAGCAACGTTGTCACAGATTTCCCTCATAGCCTGCACAAAAGGCAACCTCACTGTAGACACCGTGTAAGCACAATGGACTACTGTGGCAATGTGAAACTGATATTTCTGAGTTTAATCCAGAAATGTAAAGTGTATCCTTAGATCGTTTGTGTTTACCAGACATCCCCTTCACGGCGCTGAACAAGTTAATAGCTCTGAACTGTTATTTTGATAACTGTTCTGACAGCTCCTTGTTGTCTCGGCCTGGCTACAGTGCTTGATTGTAATGAGGATTTGAGATACTCTGAACTCGTACTCATTTGCATGTGATAATGTTGTGATACCGCATCTTTTGGTCGTGTGAGCAAATTTAATTAGTATGTTCAGCTGGATACCCCCACTGAGAAGTAATATTGCGATTTTTAATATCTTCCTGATGCTCCTCACTGCTAGGTTGCTCAATGCTCTTATTCATAAAACATTTCATTATTGGACATGGAGTCGGCCAGATGAAATCGGTGGACTTATTCTTGTAACTGAGCCGTGACCCTGCTTGCTGCTCCTGCGTCACTCGCACAGTGATGACATTTTGTCAGCACCCGTTGAAAGCCAAGCAAGTGTGAGATAGCGAAGCGTGCTATAGCAGTGCTCCCAGTGTGCCTTAACCATACTGAACGCTGAACAAAATGTAATGGAACAGAGCACTTTGACAGAACGAGAATGGCACACTTGGAATTGGAAATTGTGTGTATAAAAAAAAAAAAGGAAAAGAATTCCTCCGGTGAACAGATTAGTGTCGCGCTCATAGAGAGCTTCAGGCTAGATATCCTTTTTGCCGTGCCTAATGGTGAGATGCGGGCGCCATCCGGACTGTCTGACCACCTTGTTGGGAATCGCTAAAGGGCTTCTCCTCTTGGCTCAGTTGGTCTTGGACCTCAGCCTGCGGGATGCTGCAGGAGACATGTTGACTTTTTTCGGCGGGCTGGCACAGTGGCAACAGTAGAGGTTCTGTCTCTTTTCCAGACCCCTTGTTTACTTCCAACGGCCCCGTTTAAACAGTGTGTTCTGCATGAACAAATACCGAGAACCAATGGGTGGGTTGCTGCCGGGGTTTGAAGCCCATCTATTCCAGGCATTTTAGTCCAAAATACCCAGCCCGGCTCATGTATAAGCCTGGTAATTATTTCCAGTTGTAGGTTAATGAATGGAAACTGGTGCCCTGCCCAGAGCCAGGAGGCTTCTGCAGCCACCAAAAACAGAGCGAATCAAGACATGGTTATTTATCAAGTGGTGCTTGCTTTGAGCCACATCTGTACTTGTGATAAATTGCAAGATCTAGGTCAAGCAAAATTATCTCTTTTCAGCATCCCCCCCCCCCACCCACTGTTTTAGATTTTGATTGTGTGTGCTCGTTTGTTATTTGACCCGTAATGCCACCCTTAATGTGTGTGTGGGATAGCTGCCTTTTACACATTACTGAATGGCCCAAATGACCATTTTACTCATTTAAAAAAAAAAAAACATATGTACTTGTGTATATTGTGAAGTGAGCCCGTGAGTGAGGAAGAACTGAAAATTACCTTTCAGTTTGGTTGATGAACTTGTTGATTTATCATAAACTGTCTATGCTTTGCTTTTACAGGCTCATATCCTGTGCTGACCCCATGGTTTAATCACTAGGACTAAAAATGAGCATCAGCAGTGATGAGGTCAATTTCCTGGTTTACAGATACCTACAAGAGTCAGGTAAGCACGTGAGAAAGAATAGATGGACAGTAGTTTTGTATGCCATCATGAAGATTGTGCATTTTTATCAATTCCTCTCTGCAAATGAACTCCGACTCCATCCAAATGATCAATTTCTCCACCAGGCTTCTCCCACTCGGCTTTCACCTTTGGCATAGAGAGCCACATCAGTCAGTCTAACATCAACGGAGCCTTGGTGCCCCCTGCTGCCCTCATCTCCATCATCCAGAAGGGCCTGCAGTATGTGGAGGCCGAAGTCAGCATCAATGAGGTCGGGCTCCATCTTCATATCATCATCTAGCAATTATTGGAAGATTCCAATATCCTCCCAGCAAGAAATGCTCTCTGACCTTCTGTGTCTCGGCAGGCTCGCACATCCAGCGTGTTTAATTATCATTGTTTTAATGATCTGCCGTGATGTCGTCGTCGTTCACAACAGTTCGGTTCCTTAAAACTGTTTGTTTTACCGTGCAGGACGGGACCTTGTTTGACGGGCGGCCAATCGAGTCCTTATCTCTGATCGACGCTGTGATGCCGGACGTCGTCCAGACCAGGCAGCAGGCCTACAGAGACAAGCTGGCCCAGCAGCAGCAGGCGGCAGCGGGCAGTGGGAGCACTGCAGGGCCACAGGGAGGCACCAAGAATGGCGAGGGTGCTGCCAACGGGGAGGAAAACGGATCCCACGCTTTAGCCAGTAAGCAGGCCCATAGTTCTGAACAGTCACTGAATCAGCCCGGTAACAGCCTTCTTAATTCTGAGTGGGGGAAAAAATGTCTCATTAGCATAGACAACTTGATTTTAATGTTGTTGTTTTTTTTTAGCACGGCATTCGACCCATTACAATTCTGTTTTTTAAACCACTTTTTGTATTTAAATATTTATCTCGCACATCAAATCCAGGTTACAACGCAGTTGAAAATAATTATGAAAAAGCGAGTGTGTGAGTGCAGTGGTAGAAACCTGCAAATGGTTCAGGGTGGTCTGTGGCGCTTGAAAGGCTTCTTGCCACAGTTTTTATTCAGAACCATGTGGTAAAACCTCTCAAGGCTCCAAGGAACGTTCCAGGCAGGCCAGACATTGAACTACAGTTGCTGGGTCATTTTGATTTCGATAATAAAAAAAAACAACTTTGTAAAATCTTGTGAAAATTCAGCATGCTGGAAGCAGACAGTGGACTGTGGTAGGCGACTGGATTTAATGGAGATGCTTTAACCTCTTAAGCTTGAACTCGGTTGTGTTTTGGAGGCTGCTGTTGTACAGTTTCATAATATTAAGTTGTACTGGTTGGTGTTGATCGCTTCATTTCAATCAGAGAGGCAGAGATGGATTACGGCGGTTATCATTTGTAAGCTGCTAAAACATAAAATGTCGTGCTGCTCATTATCGGCCTGCAATAATTTTTCTCGCGTGCACCTAATAAACTTGCAGCTGAGTGTTTTGTTTAAAACAAAATAAGGATGCTTCGTGTTGATTTTCGTCAGAATCGGGTGGTTTTTAAACTTTTACATTCTACTCAGTGACGCTGAAACGTGTTTCATGAATCAACATGGATACATTTTTGAGTAGAGGTTGTTACAGCTGCTGGAGCTATTTGTTGAATAATGCAACGTAAAGTTTGCATTGCATTCTCGAGTTACAATGTACAACTTTAGTGCTCAATTCGGTTTTAAAGCACTGAAACTTTTCTCAAACCTCCAGATAAATCAGTTGTTCAATAATCTTTGAGAGTATGTGAACGGGTAAATTGTGTCACCTTTCTCAAGACAATGGCTGCTTTGGGGTTTAGTATTGTGTTAAGTTTCTGCAACTGGCTTTTCTCAACCGTCGCTCTGGTCTTTTCTTTGTGCCGACACACGACTTTCATCACATCTTTCCTTGTGTAGTGGAGTTTCCATGTCTTTACTCACCTTTTCCTGCCACACTGTTTGTTTGTTTTTAGCGTAGAAGGAAAGCTGTGGCCTCCTGTGTTTCCTCCAAAACCTCAGCCTTTTCCCTGTTTACTTTAATCACAGTAACATGTTGAGCATGGGAATCAAATTAAAAGCTGCTGCCGAGGGGCACATTCAGGCTCCCAGGGCCTAAAATTGAGTCATAAAATCTCACTACAGCAGAGTTTACAACACGATGATGAGATTCTGTTGAGTGACGTGTCTATTTGTGACAGATTTTTCACTATAAACAATCACAGTGACTCGGAAGTACATTTTTCTAGCTTTACATACGTTTCTAAGGTAATTATGTTCTGGTTTCCTCCGTAGTGTGGACGACTCGACACGGTGGTTGGGTGGCTTTGTATGGGACGTGCTCTTTCCTCGGTGTTGACACGAGTGTGTGACATTTATCAGCAGCAGAGCGAGCCCTGTATTTCTACAGCTGGGCAGTTTAGTGCCCTCAGTGCATCACAGGTGGATAAAGTTTTAGGTAGAAGACACACAAGCATCGACAATGAATTCGTAGGAAGATCCCATGATTAAGTCCAGATGTGCTGTGAGATTTAATAGGTAATTACAGGATGTCATTGAGAACCTCTGCGATTCTTCAATGTGATGCACTTTGCTTCGGTGGTTGTAATATAATCTACACAATAAAACCGTCAAATGTGGGAGCACCAGTTATTCTTTTCAGAAGTAATAGGCTTTCTTTCAGGAAGTGGAAACTCATTACGTTTTCTTTTTTCTTTTTTTTTTTCCTTTGAAATTTATAACTGCATTGCACCTTGCTTTTGAACTGAACACAAGTTGATGAATGATATTATTGGTATTTCCAACCTTTTATGGGATCTGTTTTTTTTTTTTTTTGTAGATCACCACTCGGAGATGATGGAGGTGGACAGGGATGTGGAGATCCCCCAAAGTAAAGCCATGGTCCTGAGGGGTCACGAGTCAGAAGTCTTTATCTGCGCCTGGAACCCGGTGAATGACCTCCTCGCCTCCGGGTCAGTATCCCCACCTGTGTCCTTGTTTGTCGATGGTCTTTGCAGCCTTGAAATCTGTTATGTCACTGATCTATAGCGCAGTGCAGGTATTAGTCATATGTAAATGTGCATGTTTGTCGGCTATTCCCAGTGGTGAGGAGGCAAGTTCTTCAGGAAACTTTGCGCTTTTGAAGTTGTTAGGGGAAGATAGTGAAAAATTAACACATGACAAAAATGCAACAAGCCAATCAAGGCGCGCCGAACAGTCCTCTGGTGTCCAAAATAATCATTCTTGTTCAGTGGATATACAGCGGCCTCAAGGACAACTAATACAATGTGTGGTTCTATAAGCTTTCTGTCCAGCAGAGATCCTCTTTTGTTGGCAACTCCTTCAGGGTCTCTAGCGTGGTTCAGGTCAGCCTGTGTTAATACGTTCACATTAAAATGGATGAGCAGGATTAGATGCAAATCCACAGGATCTGCAAGTACATTAAACATATGTGAACCTTTACAAATTTGAGTATTAGTCTTGTTGATTACTTCTGTAGTTTCTCCCCCCCAAAAAAGCATGCTGGTGACTATTTTCCTCGTGTAGATTAACGATTTTCAGACGCGGTCTTAATGTATGTACTTGGCCGTAAGTCGTTAAAAAGAATAAAATCTGTGATGGACCTGATCCTAGTCAAACCAGAGGGACCAGTTAAAACCGATGCACACTTGATCAGACTAACTGGACTCAGACTGGAGAGATCCTCGTTGTGAAGTGAGACTACTCACCGCTACACCGCTGTGCATTAGTAAACCACTCATCAGGTTTGACTTCCTCAAATTTAATAGGGCTTCTTCCTTCCCTCACAACCAAACAAGTGTTTACTTCATTAAATTGTCTCAGTGTTATTACTCTCCGGGTAATTGCACTTTAGGCGCGACTTGAACATGTGAATGCTCCAACGTAACGAGGTTATGACGCAGTGATTTCTTTTGAATTCATCAGCTGCAACCTCTGAAACAGTGAAGTATTGGTTTGGCAGCTGCAGCTGTGACTGTAATTCTATTTCAGTTGTACATGTTTAACAAAGTAAAGAGGTATTTTAGGAACAGTTATCATGCAAAGTAGTAGTAGTAAAAACAAAAAAAAACAAAGGCCTTGGTGAAGTAGTGAGATCTCCACTTTGATCATGTCTTTCAAGCCCTTTCAGCCATAAGAAATGGAACCATGTTTTCACTCCAGTGCGCAGTGGTGGTGTTTGTTGTGTTGTTTCGCTGCAGACTTTCTTTCTTTTGGGGGGCAGCCTTTAAAAGTGTCTGAAATGGCAGAGCCAGCTTTTTTCCTCCCAGCGGGGCTCAGTGATTTTTCTTGATGTTTGCATTGCATTGCCCCCTCTCGCTTTGCTCATATTCCACGATGTGTTTGTATGGGAGGTGATGGAAAAAGCCTGGCTGTATCATTACCCTCACCCCCTTACTTTTAGAAACCCAAAGTTTGGACATACTCAAGATTATACTGGTCCGAGTTTATGTTTCCAGCCCAATACTTGTAACTATGCTGCTTGGATACTTGTGTGTGAATTCAATGGTGTTGATTCTAACACAGTTCTTATGCTAAAATAGAAAATAAGAAAAGTACATTTGCATCAAGCCCACTCTTGTCGTTGAAGAAGGCCTGAATACGGGAGCAAATATTTCCCCCTCTCATGTAAACATTGGGTCGTGTGCTTGTAAAGTGCCTCTTCCAGATAATGTAAACCTTTAGATAATGTAGCACCGATCCGGATGTAAAGAGATTGTCGATTTTATTAGACTTGGTGATTTGTGGTAGCCGTTTCATAAAATATCTCTCCGCTCCATCCCCACTCACTGATGTTCAGGTTAATACACGTTTATGTGGCAATTTCACAAGTCGAAGCTGCAATAAAGGGCTCAACGGTGTGTTGTTTCAACTGGCGCAGGTCTGGAGACTCCACCGCACGGATCTGGAACCTGAGCGAAAACAGCACGGGCGGATCCACCCAGCTGGTTCTGAGGCACTGCATACGGGAAGGGGGCCAGGACGTACCCAGCAACAAAGACGTCACCTCACTAGACTGGAATGTGAGTGCGTGTGCACGTGCATGCGTGTGTGCAGCTTTTAGTAATGTAATCTATTTGTGTGTGTGTGTGCATGTCTGTGTGAGCACTACATTTGCACAAGGCATTCTTTCAGCCATACGTATATAAATATATTTCCCTCTATATGGGAGCGAGTCACTCCCACACGGGGGAGAAGGCGTTCTGCGTTGCCCGGCTGCAAATGAAATCCCAGAGTAGCACAAGGAATCCACAACCGCTATACCGTGAATACGGACAGTGGAATGAAGATTTTGTGAACTACAACATGCAGATGAATGTGAACAAGGAGCCTTGATTACAGCTTGTAATGAGACTCGTCTGTCTTTTCTTTCAGAGTGAGGGCACGTTGCTAGCAACAGGCTCATATGATGGTTTTGCAAGAATATGGACAAAAGACGGTAAGACTCGGCAAATCTGTCACATCTCCGCCTTGTAAATCAGTCGTTTCTGGTCTTGTCTCCCATTTGATTCTTAATTCTTAATTTTGTTCTGTTCCAGGTAACCTGGCCAGCACTTTGGGTCAGCATAAAGGCCCTATATTTGCACTCAAGTGGAATAAGAAAGGAAACTTCATCCTCAGTGCTGGTGTTGACAAGGTAATACATGTTTGTTTCAGCTGTAATCTGACTGTTTAGGATGACGAGAGAAACAAGGGACCAAAATCTTGAAACCATGATGGACACTAATTATGAGCAAATATTTTGTTTTGAAGTACTACAACTACTGTATTGGTCAAAATGAATGAGAAAGAGAAACGGGTACAAAGAGTGACATGCTGAATGCAATGATATGGCAATTTGATCACAATATGAGCCCGAGCAATATGATATGAATGTGATCAATTGTGTTTCAATGCGCTATACATTATGCTCTGCATTTGACTCATCACAAGATTGCCTTCAGAGTCAAACCGTTTTAATACGCCTCCGTCTCAACAGAGAAAACAAACTCTTCTGAAACGCGTGGCACTGGCACATGCGCACTGCAGTTTCACTAAATAGCTTCTCAGCACATGTGCAAATGAGATCAATAACAGTGTGGGGGGGTTCTAAGGTTTGTTTACTGGCAGTTATTCAACTAAGTGAAGTAATCAAACAGCCTCAGTCACTTCGGGTGTGGTTCTAGCGAGTCACAGCTCCCGGACTCTGATTGGCCGTTGTTCTCGACGTGGCCATGTTTCCACCTTGAGCAACTCCCCAGTCTTCGCCACAGATGATGTTTGTTACTCACAGAAGCCGCGTCGGGTTGAGCCAGAAAAATATAATTGAATCTGTTCAAATTCAAAACAAAACCATGTTTTTCCACTTCATTATTGCAACATTACGAACAAAGTCTTTTTTTGAAAGAACAAATCTAAAAACCACAAAGACGGCACGATAATAATAATCATAATAATATATACTTCAGTGCTTTTATTTTGGTTGGACGTTGTTGAGAAGCCGTCCACAGGCTTTTTTTTTTTTTTTTTTAATGCTTCTCAAATGCTTTCAATGGCATCCGGACCAGGAGCATGAGAGCAGCAGTAGCTGGAGTGAAACCAGTGAGGACTTGGCTGAGGACTCTGGAGACTCTAAACTGCACAGAAAACTGTAACCAGGAAACATCTGCTCAGCAAAGTTTCACTGCATGTGTATGTGTGCGCCCGCAGCCGTCTGTACCGGCGTCTGTGCTGCCGAACATTTTAAAATGTGGCCAGCTTTGCACATTTTTTATTAAATTTTTTTATTTAATTTTATTTTCTACAACGTTTTCTTAAAAACAGAATTTGCTCCACAAAATATAAGCTGTCGTTTAATCATCAGAGCCGCTTCATGTTTGGACCAGTTTTGTACTTTACTTCTTCTGTACTGATGTTTTATGACTGATGTTTTCCCTTCGAGACAACATTTTGCATTTCAGAAAGGGTTTTTTCTTACAATATGCTCAATTCTTTAGTATTCTTCCCCGGTTTAAGATGAGGAGAAAATATTCTTGTAAATCTCGTTTCAAGAATACCCAAAGTTTTCACTTTTGTAATTAAACCAATTTTAGATATTCATTTCACAACAGTTTTTTTTTTTTATAATAATAGTCTGTGAAAATAATCAGCATCTGGTACAGTGTTGTGGTTTTTAAGTTTCCCACAAACTTTGCATGTCTGTGCTCCGATGTCATTCTTGGTGATGAACTGGTTTCTCAGGATGTTTGTTTATTTGAATAAGGGTGTATTGGAGCATGACCTTAGACCTGTAGGGCAATAGACACTACATGTTGACCCTGCAATTCTTTCAAAGTATGAAACAATTCAGAATTGATTTGAATACATGTTAAAGTCTCTGGCATTAATGACACTAAAAATCCAAGATTAAATAAAAAATAGCATGATACAGTACTACACATGACAATATAACACGAGATTACATTGATGACATAAAAAAAAAAAAATTGAACACCGATTTGAGATGGCCAGTTGAGATGTTTTGGATTTCTGTAAAATCTATTATAATTACTGAGAGATAAGCAATGTGCATTTCCATTGCAAGACCAAGCGTCCCTTTCCCTGCCACATGACAGAACCATACACGGCTCAACATTGCCCCCTGGTGTGCACACATAGACTTGCGCACTGTGTCACTGCAGCTCACAAATGAAAGTGCTGCTCCCTCGGGGGCGTAATAAGTGTGATAGACTATCTTCCTTTTATTTTTCCTTCACTCATCCACATTATTCAGGTCAACTGAGAGTGACCTGCAGCATTGAGTAAGATTACCAGTGTTCCTTTATATTCTCTGTAATGTTTTTTGTTCGTTTACTTCAAGTGATGAATACCAATCCATTATAAGTGATCAAATTATTTCCCTTCGCACAGACAACGATTATTTGGGACGCGCACACGGGAGAGGCGAAGCAACAATTTCCTTTCCACTCTGGTGAGTGACGGGCGTCAGCTGGATCGCTCCTCGTGTGCTTTCACACGGAGTCCTTCTGTTTTTAGACAGATGTTACCTTCTGCTGAACTGCAGCAGGTCCACACTGATACTAAATTCAGGGTTTTTCTGTCATCAAGTCTCCCCACACTCTGTGAGTGATGCGTTCTATCCTGCCGTATTTAACCCAGCTTACCTCCGTGCATTTTTGCTCAGCAGCGTGTGACACCAACAGACTGCAGCCTAAGATTAATGTTGTGGGAGCTTCTTTTTTTTTCATTTTGAAATAACTTTGAGCAATTCAGAGAACCAAGTAGTCATCATACAATGTGTGTTTGTGTGTGTGCCTCTGTGCTGCAGCAGCAGCCTCAAGCTGTGTCTTTGCCTCCCCACAGCCCCGGCTCTGGACGTGGACTGGCAGAGCAATAACACTTTTGCCTCCTGCAGCACGGACATGTGCATCCACGTGTGCAAGCTGGGTCAGGACAGACCTGTCAAGACCTTCCAGGGCCACACGGTAAGACGGGGGTTGCTGCCGCGCGAGCTCAATCTTCTCACCACGAGGGAGGCAGAAATGCTCTGCCGGTCAAGTGCACTCCTGTTAGGTAATCTGAGGGGAGCCCTGGGAGCACAGTAGTTTCTAATCAGAGCTCCAGTTCGCCGACAGTGCTCGTCAAGACTCGCCTCTGTACACTTTCTTCCTATTGGACTTTTTTTTTCTGTGAAATGAGAAAGCGGAAGGATGTATTTTTCTCAATCTTACTGGGATTGCAGTGAAAGGCAGTCTTGAAACTGTGCAGCCGCTTTCATATGAACAGCTGTCCGTGTGCAACTTTCACAGATGTTGTTTGTTCCAACTCGCATCTTTCTTTACTCCAGAATGAAGTGAACGCCATCAAGTGGGATCCCACAGGCAGCTTGCTGGCTTCCTGCTCTGATGACATGACACTCAAGGTCGGCTCCCGTTACAAGCGGATGTGGTGGAATCCGCCCATTTGGGCTTTTGAAGTTGTTTTTTTTGTGTGTGTGTGTGGGTGTTACTCGTCAAACTCAACTTTTGCTTCCATACTTTGTGGTGCAGATTTGGAGTATGAAACAGGACTCGTGTGTCCACGACCTCCAGGCCCACAGTAAAGAAATCTACACCATTAAGTGGAGCCCCACAGGCCCCGGGACCAACAACCCCAACGCCAACCTCATGCTGGCCAGGTAAGAATCCAGTGATCCGTCTTTTGGCAGGACACATCATTTGTCATTTGGTGGCTTTTTTTTCTTCTTTTTTTTGTTAGGGGGATGAAGACCACATTTCATGTGTATCTCGGGGGGGGTTTTCTTGTGTGTGTTTTATTTTTTCATAAATTCTACTTGGAAGTTAAGTTGTTTTTGATTCCAAATAATATTTCTACAGTTTTTTCCATGCATTATTTAACCTTCCCAATTTGTTTTTTTTTTTTTTTTTCATGTTCCAGATGTTTAATGTCTGATCAAGTCAAAGATAAATAGTGTTAAGAATTTACAATAAAAACATAGTGTCTTTTAGCGCTAAAAGCCAAATTTTCAACAACTCAACTTCCATATTCTTCATGTTTTTAAGTGGATTTATAGTTGCCAAGCGGGAATTTGTTTTGGCTGTCGCTGCTGTGTCATTGGAGGTGAAAATGAGTTAATCCAGGTTTAAGCCAACTTAACCAATATTCCATTTGAATTTAATTTGGTGTGTAAAAAAAAAAAAAAAAACAGCCACTTTGGTTTAGTTTTTCTGCCTCTTGAAAGCAGTTTGGTGTTCATCGTAGCCAGATTGTAAAGTGAAGGAGCAGAAGCAGAATGGGAGTTTCCAATCATTTTTGAACTTTCCCTAATCCCAGTTCCACACCGTGACCCTTGGCTCACTGCGTCTTGCTCTCTTTCCCTCTCCCCCAGCGCTTCTTTTGACTCGACAGTGCGTCTGTGGGACGTGGAGCGCGGCGTCTGTATCCACACGCTGACACGCCACCAGGAGCCCGTCTACAGCGTGGCCTTCAGCCCCGACGGCCGCCACCTGGCCAGCGGCTCCTTTGACAAGTGTGTCCACATTTGGAACACCCAGGTGAGACGCAGCCCGAGTCAAAGCTGTCACCAACGCGCCGCCTGTCGTCACTAAATCTCCTTCTTTTGCGTTTGCTTTCAGACGGGCGCTTTAGTCCACAGCTACAGAGGGACGGGGGGCATATTTGAGGTGTGCTGGAACGCCACGGGCGACAAAGTAGGAGCGAGCGCTTCAGATGGATCGGTGAGTTGCATTCACTTTATCGCACACATCACAGCTCCCGGAAGCAGATGCTGCTCATGTGCACGTTTGTTCTTTTTTGTGGGGAATTCCATCAGTTACTTGATGACCTGGGAAATGAATGTTTATGGATGCAACACATGAACACCGATGTCATAAAAGTGCCTGTGGCGGCGGTCTCGCGAGTAGCATTCCAATGTGCATCGTTTAAGTGGCTGGAAGCAGATAAAAAGAATCCATAAACATCAGGGCGTCTATTAACAAGGCACTTTCACTGTCATAAGTGGGGTTGTTTACCTCGAATGTTTACATGTAAAAAGTTCTCCGTTGTCTGCGCTGAAGAAGTGAAACTGAATCAAAGTGAACTGACATTCACATATTCATCAAGCCTCCAAGCAGCTTCTATATTTACGGAATAGATCAATTTTCAAATATGCTCACAGGCTGTAGCAATATGGCCACTAAGCAGTAAAGTAAGTACCACCAGTCGTCACCTCGTCGCGCTTGTTCCTCATGTGCTGGAACATTGTCATCCTCAAAGTCGACGTGTTAAAAGCACAGAAAGAGGATGTGAGCTGGTCAAAGACAGATGCAAATTAAATGTAATGACTTTATCGCACTCAACTGCTGACACGTGTCTAGTATATTTAGCAGTAAAATAATAGACTTGATGACATTTCCCGTTTTGTGTGTTTATTTAATTTCTTTGCTCCCGTCGTGTGACTGGGTGTTTTTCGACGTTTGAATTGCTGCACGCTTTTCTACTGTCGCCTTTTGTTGTTGTCAAACTGTGACACGATGTCTCCCGTTGGACGCGAGAGATCAGCGCTTGATTTGGATCACACGGTGTCCCTGTTTGAACAATGAGGTTAAGCTTATTAGATAAGTTGCCAAAGAGCAGCTGATGCTGCGGCGCCACCAGGTGACACGAGATAGAGCCATTAGTGTATGAACAATGAGCTACTGTTTAATAAATGAACCATCTGGAGGCTTTTAAATCCCACCTGCCCGAGAGAAACGCTGTCGGGCAGAACATTCAGACTCGTTTTCACATTTCCTACGTCGCGTCGTCGGTTTTTGGCCGAGCTCAGCAAACTGGAAGCGCCGTCCGGGAGGCGACGGCGCCCCTCCATCACTCAGGCGTTTATTGGGCTACAGGGTAGAGAGAAGCCACTGCGGAGTGAAGGGGCTGGAACAGCCATCTGCTTCACAGGACACACATTCACCCCAGACGGTGTGAAAAAGGTGGAGACGGCTTGGTCTTGAATTCAAATGGAACGGTGTGAATATGGAGGGAGCGATCCACGAGAGAGCAGAGGCCAGCGCCTGCGGGGGTTCCTTTCCAAAAGGCTAAATTAAGGCTCCGAATGTTATCGCTGCATCGCCTGAGCCCCGGAAGGGAAAGTCCAATTCTGGAATTGTCATCTCGTGAAGCAAACTATTAACTTGCTGCTGCTGCGGAGGAGGAGGGAATGATTTATTTTTCAACGTCACGCGTTTGATATCAGGAACTTGGAATACAGGTCGAGGTCCCGAGGAATTCCGGCACGTATATCAGACGCCGGCTTCACAACACACCGTGTGAAATTAAGCTTTTGTGATCGGGGAAACAAGAATGGCAGATAAATGGTTTTAGTTTCCTGGTAAGAAGTGACTTTTGTGAAGGTGTTTTCTTTCTCACTTGGTTTCTGTTTGCTTATCTCGTCCATTCGTCGAATTTTCTCATGTGAATTTTCACATTTGGTTTGCCGCGATGTGGTTTGACACGAACGAGTCACAGAACAGGCACAAGCATTTCACTCATCAGGAATATATATATATATATATATATACATATATATACACACACATACAGTGATGTGAAAAGTGTTTGCCCGATTCCTGATTTCTTACATTTTTTCCACACTTAAACGTTTCATATCATCAAACAAAGTCAAACAAATTCAAAGATTAGACAAGTAAACACAAAATGCAGTTTTTAAGTCGAGGGTTTTATTAATGAGGAAGAAATAAAAATCCAAAAGCCACGTGGCCCTGTGTGGAAAGTGTTTGCCTCCTTATCCTAATAACTGGTTGGGCAACCCTTAGCAGCAACTCCTGCAATCAAGCCTTTGCGGTAACTTGCATTGAGTCTCTTCCAAAGCTGTGGAGGAATTCTGGCCACTCATCTTTGCCGAATTGTTGTCATTCTGCCACACTGGAGGGTTTTTGAGCATGAACTGCCTTTTTTTAAGGTCCTGCCACAGCGTCTCAGTCGGATTGAGGTCAGGACTTTGACTCGGCCACTCCAGAGTCTTCATTCAGTTGTTCTTCAGCCATTCAGAGGTGTGTTTTGGATCATTGTCCTGCTGCAGAGCCCAAGTTGGCTTCAGCTTGAGGTCACGAACAGCTGGCCGGACATTCTCCTTCAGGATATTTTGGTAGACGGCAGAAATCACGCTTCCATTTGTCGCGGCAAGTCTTCCAGGTCCCGAAGCAGCAAAACGGTCTCAGACCGCCACACTGCCGCCGCCATGTTTTACTGTTGGCACGATGTTCTTTTCTGAAATGCACCGTTACTTTTACGCCAGACGTAATGGAACACAGGCCTCCAGTTCAACTTCTGTCTCGTCGGTCCACGGAATATTTTCCCTAAAGTCTTGGTGATCATCAAAATGTTTCCTGGCAAAAATGAGACGAGCCTTAATGTTCTTTTTGCTCAGCGGTGGTTTTCGCCTCGGACCTCTGCCATGCGGGACATTTTTGCCGAGTCTCTTTCTGATGGTTTTTAGTCATGAACTGAGGCAAGCGATGCCTGCAGTTCTTTAGATGATCTTGTGGGTCTTTTGTCACCTCTTGGATGAGTCGTCGCTGCAGATTTCAGTTACTTTTTCTTTTCTTTTTCTCCATTTGTTCCTGAATTTCTTTGGATCTCAGCATGGCGTCTGCAGCTTTAGAGGATCTTTTAGTTTACTTCACTTTGACGGGTCGGTCCTATGCAAGTGATTTCTAGCTTGAGAACAGGTGTGCAGTAATCAGGCCTGATGTGTGGCCACACAAATTAAAGCACAGTTATGTTTTAACAGGAGATGGTGGGGCTAACACTTTTTCACACCTTTTCACACAAAGCCATGTCGCTTTGGATTTCTTCATGAATAAAACCCTTCATTCAAAAACTGCATTTTGTGTTGTCTTTGACTAAGGTTTAAGTTTGATGATCTGAAATATCAAAGTGTGAGAAAAGTAAAGAGGTCAGGTCAGGAGGGCGAGCGAACTCTTTTTCTCACCACCGTGTATGCTGTGTACAAGTATTTAAAAAAAAAAGTGCTCTCAATCTGGTGCCTGATCCAAGAGGAAGATTGTTCAAAGCTGCGTGGGCTTTCCGTGCAGCTCACGCTGACCACAGTCTCCGAGAAACCGTTGAAGTCGACCAATGAGATTCAGAGCAGCTCGCGAGCCGCCGCCACAGACAGCCCACTGCGGCTGAAACTGAAACTTGACACAGAAAAATCCTGATTGTTAAACTGTTGGTGGCTTTCTGTTTTTTGTTTTTTTGTTTTTTTTTCAGGTTTGTGTACTAGACCTGAGGAAATGACACA
The DNA here is from genome assembly GCF_963422515.1 of Blennius ocellaris. Taxonomy (NCBI): domain Eukaryota; kingdom Metazoa; phylum Chordata; class Actinopteri; order Blenniiformes; family Blenniidae; genus Blennius; species Blennius ocellaris. The sequence continues at coordinate 13,869,867 of NC_137659.1, forward strand.
CGTCTGGGGGCGTCATGGACCGACTACGAATGTGTACATAGCCAAAATGACTGTCCCTGCCTGTCCGCCACACTGCTGTAGTCCCATCAGACGCCATGGCCCGCCAACACAGCCGACTGGGCAACCCCCACCCCCTCCCTCCCCCCCACCCCCATCTGTACTCATAAGGACCACATGTTGGGCCACGTAGAATTTTCCGGGCTCGCCGTTAGGGGCGCCGCAGGTCTGTATGGATCTCTGTTGCAGGAAGAACCGTTTCTTTGTCATCACACAGTGAGAATTTGTCCCGCCCGTCACAAGCAAAACCAAAACACCAGGACCCGTCTCGTTTTCCTCTTTTTATCCTTTGTATCAGGTTTGTAAAGGTTTTTTGTTCTGTTGGTGTGTGCATATTGCATATGTCAGCATTTGGTGTCCTGTGGACATGTTTTGTGTTGAATTTGGATTTTACTGATCTCTGTAGGTTTTTATATTACATGTGTGGTGGGAGAGAAGAGAGCGGTGGGGGGGGGGGGTGAGGGTGGGAGATACTTGTTTTTCAAAGCAGATGTACAAAGCCGTTCATTGGGAGATTCATCCATTTACTTTTCTGCGCTCTTTGAGATTCAAACACAGATTTACAGTCCAGAAAATAAAATGTTCTACCATTTTGTGGACCGTATTTTCACTCAGTACTTTTGCTTTTCTATTATTATTTTTTTGTTGCCATTTTGAAAACCAGAATTGAAAGCAGTTAATCAAAGGGCGACGTGTGCTCTTTTTCTTCTTCTTCTTTTTTTCCAACTTTAATCCTCAGAAGTGTTTTTCAGGTGTTTTCAGGTTGAACACAGAGCTCAGAAGAATTCACACTCTTTAGGCTGGAGAGTAATCCACATAGCTGTGAACCGTTTGTGTGCAGTCAGCTTCTGAATATGTGCCCCGGTTAATTTGCCAGCAGCTGGTGCGACGTGATGCAGCCCAAGTAAAAAAAAAAAAAAAAAAGAAAGACAAGAAAGAAGGAAAGAGAGGAAACGAGGACAAATGGCTCTCGACAGCAACATCTATCTATCCAATGTGATCGGCTAATAGTTTCCTCTATTAATGGCTCCTCGTTGATCACTGCTGAATGATGATCCGACTAACTCGGCTTAATTGCGTCCTGTTTCCCCTGCTGTGGCCATTAGACATCGGGACATCGTCTGGGGCGTCGTTTCCTCCACGGGGCTTTGCAGTCACAACCTTGTTGTGCTGACGCCGCACACACTGCGACGGCTGACTGACTGACTGGCAGCGGCGGCGGCAGGGTTCCACCTCTGCTTGGCTCGCTAAGCTCGTGCTCTGTAACATGCGGCTTTCTTGTCTGGCAGTGACCTCAGTACGCGCTACAGCGCCGGCATTGGTTAAGCAAGTGTTGCCCGGCATTCTTAACACACACACACACACACACTCATCATAGAGACAGGCTACGTTCAGGCCTATGCACAGATAGACGGCGCTTTTGTTTGTAGTGTCATGAGGCAGGTCTGTGCTCGTGTTGACAAGCAGACTCGCAGCATTTGACTCGATGTAACATGGTATTTGCATATAATATATATATAAATAAATATGAATATATATCTGTGCTATTACAGGGGAATTTCTTTTGTATGCCACTCTTGCGCTAAGAGAGGATTTCTAAGTAACTTTTTGAAAAACGCTTGAATCACCATGTGTGATGTGGTTGTGCATCACTGGCAGTCATGACCACGACAAATGGTTTTTGTTATAAAATACCATTAAACCGTCATAGCTCAATCAAAAGGAGCAGCCTTTTGAAGGGTTTTTTTTTTCCTCCTTTTCTTTTCCTTCTTCTGCACTTTAGACTGGAAAATGGAGAAACAGGAAGTTGTGTTTATTTATGCCACCGTACACACACATCCCATGTTGAAAACTCCTCTGACCCTAGTTGACGTGCAGCGTCCCCGACGGTAAATAAAGCCGAGTCCTCGGGTACGTCAAACAGGTTTACTTCACGGCATTCCAGGCCTCATCTCGCAGCCACAACCAACGTCCAAAACTGCTCGATGCACGCACGTCGTCTTGACATTTTACTCCCTAATGTTACTCGTTTTGAAAGAAACAAGTGTACCCCAGCTCAAGTTTATTTTAAAGTTTGCTTTCGTACAGTCTGCAGCTTTTGGGCTGCATCACAAAGACACTATTTCAGACCTATGACAGTGAAATGGTATTTTATAATGGTTTGTTTTTAGATGACAAGCTTTTTACACTGCATTCAAGTGTGTTTGCTATTTTTTTTTTTTTTTTTTTTTGTTCCTACCGAAAGTACTAACGTTAATTCTATCTTTGCTATGTTGGAGAGCCGTTGGAAGGTTTTGTACTTATCAAAACTTTTGTAATTTTGATTTCTTTGTAGCTGCACACTCAAAGTGAGAAGAAAAAAATAAAATAAAAAGAATCTGGATTTGTTGATGTATTATAACAGAAAATGTAAATACCAATTTTCAGGTTTTTTTGGTGTCTTTTCCCTCACCTATGTTGTACTCTCTTTCTCTCTCACTCACATGGTTGCAGTCTGCAGCCTCTCAATCAGACTGTTGTAATATCACTCAGATCTCAAGGTCTAGAATAAAATCTATTTTGATAATACGAGTGTGTCTGCTGGTTATTAAAACGTATCGCTACAAGGTTTTCTTCCCTGGAAATCGGAGCCTCTGTGCGTTCCCTTATTTAGCATCAAAGAATGAACAATGATCAGTTACTTGCTTGAGGAACCTTCAGGGATCACAGCCTCTTGACGGTTACAATAGTCGTTTCCCGCCCTGGACACTTAATGTGAATAATTGCTCATTTATCTGGTTTCTCAATGTTTTTTGCTTTCAAAAATGCTCCTTGTCCTTTCAGTTATTTTAAGAAAGGTGGAATTCCTACCAGCATAATGCTAAAGACTGCAGTCTTTGTGAGTGAATACTAATGTAATTGGTTGAATACAAGCATTTGTGTGGATGTGGGTAAGATTGATCCAAGTCAGGGCAGCAGGGTGCTGGAGATAATCAGGCTAACATCCGAAACGGGTCACCAGTCCCTGAGAGCAGGTTTGAAGTTTGAAGTTTTGAGGTAGTGGAATTGTCTTTTCTTGGAAGATATTTTCTTCTTTTTTTTAAGGCCACAATTTACCAAAAGCTTTGTTTCTTCTGCTTTGATCATGAAGCAGCTCTTAAATCCAAGCCCATGTGAACACTTGCCGACTTATCAGTCATGTCTTACTTTTGTTCATACGTTATCTGTGACCTCCTGTTGTCTGACCATTAGCGATTAGGGTAAGGACAAGTACATCGTGTATCTTATGAAATGACAAAACGCCATGAAAGGGAGCAAATATCTAGGAAATTGTCGTGCTTTTTTTCCATTCTGAGTAGTGACAGAACAAAAAGAAATCCAAATTCTGCACGTATCTATCCTATTTCACAAACATAAATACATTTGAAGTTCACATTTTTTTAAACTAATTATAAATTGCTTTCAATTTGAGACTACATAAATTAATTTTTAGATCATGAGATTGTCAAAATAAAAAATAGGCAGGTCATTTGCCATACATGTGCACGTTTATATCTATGTCTGTTTTACACTGAAGTCACGTCGTAACAGGTGGAAATTAGCATTTTTGCTATAATCTGGCATATTTACACTGTTTTACAGATGTTCATTAATATGCACTGTCCCTATCAAGTAAATTAATAAAGTAAAAAGTTTGACTACGCGAGATTTAGAAAATTGAGCGTGAAGAACATAGACCTATATTACATAGTTTTCTATACGTCCAGGGTGCAGACCGTTATACGTCACCACTACCAAGTCAGAAATGGAAGGGTGTTACAAAAAAACAACAATAAAAATCCCTTTAGTCTGTGGCAGACTTAACATAATTTTCACATGTGGTAGTTTTAAATCGACCCAGTAGTAAGGTTGAAATGTATTTGTCACGTTGCAGGATGTTTGTTCTCGCAGGTAAGTTTGGCGGCCTTCAGTCGTCCCCCCCCCCCTACGGAGTGCGTTGGATTGATCCAGGTGAGGAGAGGTGAACACTACGAGGCGAGAGGTTAACTGTGTCGCGTTCCTGCTAAAGGCTGCGGGTGTCAGTCACAGTGTGAGGTATGAAACTCACATCTCTAACCAAACACCATTTCTGCTTCTGCTTATTCAACTTGCAGAGATCCCCCCCCCCCCCCCCCCTCCCCCTCATCGATCAACACACAAGTTTGTCTTTTGTCACCAACGAGATTCTCGGTAAAACAACGCACGAGCATAGTATTATATAGATGGGAAACAACAGACGTGCTCTGAGGGGTTTCTTTGTCATATGTAAACTAGTTTTGTTTTTTTTTGCAAGGTGTTACACAGTTTCCTTCTTTATTTCCAAAATAACGAACATTATCCTTCCAAAAATGAAGATAACGTCCCGACGCTCGCTTCAAACTGCCGTTATTTAATGCAACGTTCACAGTCTTCAGACCGTAAGGCCACTTGCAGAGCTTCACTTTTAAAAACAATAGCAAATGTGTTTTACGTGTGCAACTTTTGTGATTCTTGGAGACTTTCTGTGTTCAGATTTCTGCCCATGACCAGTCGGTCCTGCATAACATCGCAGCTATTTTAAAATCGACGCAACTTACAAGTTGCTTTCACCAATTTCAAGCTAATCTGAAAACCACAGCAGATCCTAAACGTTTAATGATAAATTAAGATCTTGAAAGTGTGCATGCATTCTGGGTAACAAGTGAATTCGTGGACCCCTGAGACTACATATCAGTCTTTTTTTTAAATTTTTTAAACCTGCTCTGAAAAAAGAAATCTCGTGATCCATTAGTCATGTGCTCTTCAGGATCCAGCAGTCTTGTACAGTAGCCTTTTACATCTGTGACCCCCTGACAAACATTTTCTTCTTTCTAATCAGGTCAGTCAGTGTATTTTTAGACATTCATCTACTGCTGGAGTTGGTTGCTTCTCTCTCAGGTGAATCTTGTAGGCCGGCTGCCTATTAATGGAGGTTTGACTGGTCTGAAGCAGCTTGTTTGTGTGTCAATCTGTGCCGAATAGAACAGAAATGCAGACGAGATCAAATCTGATTTAGATTTTTCTTTTAAATTCCAATAGCTTTCGTTGATTCTTCAATCAATTTAAAAGAATCTAAGTGAAGATATAAAAAGAAAAGAGGTATGTTGTAGCTGCTGTAGACAGGATGCAGGGTGCATTCAGCTGCTTTTCTATTTTCTTAATAGCACATGCTAATGTTCTATCAAAGCTTTGCAGTGAAAGTTGACTTCCTGCAGTTTAAGGAGTATTTGCCTATTTGGGGCTTCAACGTATGGATGTCATTTGTACTGCCAATATTATTTGAATTTAACTGAGCTATTTGAATACATTCAAACGGTGCGTCCGTGCATGTGCACGATTTTCACCTTTTGGGTGTCTGTCAGAGGGGTGAGACGAAGCTCAGAGCGGGCCTTCCTCTCATCCTGCCCCCTCACTCTATCACCACCTCCACTCTGTGTAGTGGGAGGGAGGATGGGCGGGAGAAATTAAAGGAAGGGAGGGGTGTGAGCACAGCCGAGGCAACTGGCTTCACCAGCAACTTCCAGTCTATGTGCTGAGGTCAATGTGATGATATGGAAACAACACAGTGTTGGACACTGCCTCACATATCGTCTCACACACACTTGTTCTGCTAAGAAATGGTGCACTGCTTCTGACAAGTCTTCCACGTCCTGGTATCTGAAGGAAAAGTAAACTTGAAGCGGAGGAGGAGGCGGCTGAGGACAAGACCCACGGCTGTTGCTATCTCTGGATCAGATCTGCGCACAGTTTTTTGTTTTTTTCCCCCCCCCGCCGGTGAGTGTTTGGATGATCAATCTCATGATGGTCCAATGTTTTTCATCCCCTCCTGTTCAGCCTCGGCACTTCAAGTCTATTTATACAAATGGTGACTTTGAAAATATGCTTGTGGGGTGGGTCACTTTCACGGAGCTTGTTTTAGACGCTGCCGAGGCAGAACAGTGAGGATCAACTGTGCTCAGTACAGCGTGGAGTGCGTACGGAGACGAGAGACCGGTGGAGTGTGACAGTGGCAGAACGCCTTCGGTCAATATGCTTAAAAATGTAATGTTGCGGAGAGAACACAAGAGCCTTGGTTGGATCAACACAATACAATAGCTTTGTTATTGTCTAAATTGCAGATGAATGATTCATCGGGGTAGAATTTCACAGAGGTGTGATCTGTCAACAGCAGTGGCAATGTGCCACAGCAATTAGACAGAGCCAGGCAATAGATTGGTGACATTACACCTGTCACAAGATAGGTGTAGTGTCCGATGAAAGAAATGATCGGCTTGATATACAACAAGAAAAAAGATGATATTCTTTGATTACAGGCAGGTTTTGCAGTAGAATTTATGCGGTTTCCCGAAAAATGTGTTTGCGGGGTGTATGATGGTTATCTGTCAAAGACAAAGGACAGTGTCTGTATGGCGGCACTCACTCGAGCTATTTCGCTAAAACTGAAGACGTTTGTCATTTTGGCAAAGCAGACCTTTATTAATATGAATTATGTAAATTACCTACTGCCAAAAAAAACCCTTTTGAGTTTTTCCAGTCGTTATATAATTTCCAAATATGAATTGGGTTTCATGGCAGGGGGTCGACGAGGTAAAGCAGTGGGTGTAGAAGTGATAGCAGCGAGGCATTGTGAGCCAGAGGTGACGGTTTCTCATTATCAGACAGGAATAAAGCCGCCCTGACTCAATGACCCCATTAGGCACAGGCCTGCCAGTAATGTTGAAAAAGCTCAAAGTCCGCAGTGGGAGTCCCCGGGCCCATCATGATCCTCTCTTGGGTTTAGCCCAGTGTCCATGCGGAAGCAGCCTATTCTCATCCAGCATTGTGCAGCCGAGCTGTGTTGACGCTGTCCATTGTGTCCCGATGCTTTCCATGGCTCTCAGCGTTTTCAGTGGGTCTGCGCCTTAAACCCTTCCATTATGGACGAGCTTGTATTGCAACATTTGCTGTGTTGGCTGTTGCATTCAGCTGTTCCACCAAACCCACCCCTCACTATTCCTGTTTACTCCACCCACCAGCTTTAGGCTCCACAGCTAACGTTACTGCTCCAAAGCCAGTAGAGTGAAAACTTAAATTCTGATCTTTGTCATTATAGGAAGCTGTGTGTTACATGACGTGTTGCACTTTGAATAGAAACAGTAAGATGTGAGCTAATCAGAAATTGAGACACCATTTCAGTTTCCGACAACTACATCCCCCTTTTAGCAGGCAGTTATCAGATGTAGTTCCTCTTTCTTGTTTGAAATTGAGCATTTACTATCTGTTTTGGATGTGTCCTCCCTCCACAGAGCGACAACAGAAAGATGACTCTTCAGCAGTTGGGAAACTCTGAGCAAGTGATTCATTCTCTTGTGATGACGGACGTAATCCTGTGACTCCCGCCGCTGCCTCTGACTCCTGCTGAATGTGGAACGCCTAGGATGGAAGACCCAGCACATGCAGCTGTGACGCACTGGAACGACACTCCGACTCATTCTCTCGCCTCCTCCGGCCACACCGACACGACCCGCTGCTTCACCGTCTGCTTCACCTCCGGCCAAACAGGGACCACTGCCAAGCGGTGACTAGCTTCCAGGATGTTTGTCAATTTCCGCAGGATACGAAGATGTCAGTATGTGCAGCTGATGACCACCTGCTTGGTGCTGTCAGTGGTGATGATCTGCTGGGAGCAGCTGGACAGCAGCATCGTCAGCCACGTCAAGTCCTACTCGTACCGTTACCTCCTCGTCAACCAGTTCACCTACATCAACAAGAGCCTCACCATCCCTCGCGAGCAGGCCACACGCTTCAGCAACTTCCGCTACCTGCTGAACCATCCGGATAAGTGCGCGGACCAGGACGTCCTCCTGCTCCTCTTCGTCAAAACGTCGCCGCAGAACATCGAGCGGCGAAACGCCATCAGGTCCACCTGGGGTAATGAGACCTACATCCACAGTGCCCTGGGAGTGACGGTCAAGGTGCTGTTTGCTCTGGGTTCAATTCAGACCAAGAAGGAGGAGCCAACGTGGAGCAAGAGGAGCGGCGTGGGCTTCCAGGAGCACCTCCTCCAGGAGGATCGCCTCCATTCTGATTTGATCCAGCAGGACTTTTTCGACTCTTTCCACAACCTGACCCTCAAGCTGATCCTGCAGTTCCACTGGATGCACGATTACTGCGCGCACGCGCGCTTCCTCATGACCGCAGACGACGACATCTTCGTGCACATGCCCAACCTGGTGGGCTACCTGCAGGACCTGAGCCGCAGGGGCGTCGCTGACTTCTGGATCGGTCGAGTGCACAGGGGGGCGCCGCCCATCCGCGACAAGAGCAGCAAGTACTACGTCCCACTGGAGATGTACAAGTGGCTGTCTTACCCTGACTACACGGCCGGGGCCGGCTACGTCGTCTCCAGCGACGTGGCGGACAAAATCTACCGCGCCACGCTGACTCTGAACGCCTCTCTGTACATTGACGACGTGTTCATGGGCATCTGTGCCAATGCGGTGGGTGTGTCACCGCAGGAGCACGTCTATTTCTCAGGGGAGGGCAAGGCGCCGTACCACCAGTGCATCTATAACCAGATGATGACGTCCCACGGCCACGTGGAGGACATTCACGACCTGTGGAAGGCGGCGACGGACCCGCGGGTGAAGCGGTACACCTCTGGACCCTTTGGGAAGCTGTACTGCACAGCTGTGAAACTGGCACTCCTTTGTAGACCCTACTATTTCAACACCTATCCATGCAAAGCAGCGTTTTTGTAGTATCACAACAGTGTGCGTGCGTGCGTGCGTGCGTGCCTGTGTATGTGCGTGCGTGCGTGCGAGCGTGTCAGTCAGTCAATTGAGGATCATCGCTGGATATATTACCTCAGTCCTTTCAGTCGGACATCCACGCCAAAGCACTGTGTTAGGTATGTGTTGCCAGAGAGACGAGGCGATTCGCATCACACACACGGCGCGAGATCAGCGACCTCCAGTATTGGCGGTTTAGCAGCTTTACAGAACAGGCTTTACATTGACCGTAGAATGTGAAACAAAGAATTTTGAAGCGGCACCTTCAAAGAGAAGTCATTCACCAATGGGATTCCAGCTGACTGTTACATTATCACCATGAGTTGCTTCTTTAATGTCTTGAGGTTTTGTTTTGTTGGGTTTTTTTGCACCTTTCGTCCAACAGGACGCATCAGAAATGTGGAACTCAAATAAAATGGGATTAAGATACTGGCATTTTATCTATTTTATAACTCAAAGAGCATATGAGCCTACAGGAGGTGTGTGTGCTTTTTTTTTTTTTTTTTTTAACTGTTAAGGTGAGATGGTGCACTGATGTGATGTGTGAGTCAGTCAAACTAAAAAAACGTCTTCATGAAGTGCAAAAGAACCTGGGGGGGTTGTAATAGTACGATGAGAAAGAATGAAGTTGCATTTGTGAAAACTGTTTTTTAATTAAATAAAATCTGCGCTCTGTTGGCAAAGTGAAGCGCCGGGTCCTGTGTGCAAAAAGACTTTCCCGTCAAACGAAAAACAAGTGCTGAGAAAACACGCGCCGCGTCGATGTTGACATTTGATACCACAAATCAGCATTTGTAGGGTTAACATGCTCACACACGAGTCGACTCTCTTCAATTTAACTCGTCACTAAATGAAATTCTACTAATGCCCCTCTTCCCCCGGCTTCCTGTGTGAGACTTTGAAGCTCATCTAATTTCCTCAATTTCTTCCTACTCATGCAAAGGAAGCAAAGGTCAAATATGTTCCAGAAGCCATTAAAACATAATGCATATTCTGATGTTTTCTCCCATTTTGATTGAAGGAAAACAATGTCTCATACAATTGATGGGCCTGGACATGGGCCAATTCACCATTGAGTTGTGATGAAGGTGAATAGTGAACATAATCAGCGGACCTTATGTCCAAGTTATATAGTCTCGGCAGGAAAAATTGCATCACCACTTGATTTGATATACGCTTTTGTCAAACCAAGGCCAAATATTCCAATTCAGAAACACTGGAGGCAAAATAATGTGCTTTAATTCTAATACAAAAGATAAATGAGACAATGAAAAAAAACTGAGCGTGGGGCTTGGGAAGTGGAGTGAATGGTGACTTGCAGCACTAACGGAAGAGGTTTGTCGGTTTGGTGGTGGAGACTTTTGATTCAGATCATGACTTCCGCTCATGAACTGAATCACAAAATCATTTTGATACAGAACAAACTGTGACGACAAATATTTCTCATTTCAACATCAAATAAACTTGTTGCGCTTCTGCGATTGAAGTCGGCCACAAATGTAAATGGACCTCGGGGTTGTTTCAAGCTTTATGCGATCGATCAGGTGTCTTGGAATGAATTCTGAACTGTAGTGATGTGACTTTTAATGATGTGGGTGACGAACCAACAGCAGCATCTTTGACAATGATTTCTTGCTCTGGAAATTAAAGGACCGATTCCGGCATTTGCTTTACATGTAAGTATAAGTTTAGGTCTAATGTTAAAAAAATGCTGGTGAAAAAGATAATAAAAAAAAAAAAAAAAGGGTGTATTACCTCTATCGACTTGTGAAGAGAAAGAGGTACGAAGTACGGGAGGAGTGAAAAATAGCAGTTGTTTCAGCACACATTTGAAGCTGGTGTGAAACACTGGGGAGGTTTAATTTAAAGACTGTGTAAAAGCAATAAGGTGGCGAGACGATTGCACAATGGCTTGAAAAGGTTGACCCCTCGAAAACAAGAACTGCATTCCTCGGTATGTTCAAGTGTTTTTTTTTTTGTTTTTCAATCCCTTGTGTAAATTTGCTTTAAGTGGAAATATCAGGTCAGATGGCCAGGTGGAGATGGAAAGGTAGAGATAATCTTCTTATGCAACGCCATAAAAGTGCTGTATCAAATGAAATAAGGCATAAATTGGGTGGTAAGAAAACGCAGTGTGTCACACTGATGAAAACTTTAACTGGTCGTAGCAGTTGCTTCAGTTCGCAGGTGGGAACGACCACAACCACAATTTAGAGCAATGTGCAGAAAACCACCAGGCTACAAGAAAGCCAGTTGAACTTCACACATCCTTCTCTTCTACTGTTTTATGATCTCCATGGCAACAGTTTTCCGAGCGGCAGCGGATTGGCTGCAAGTGCTGCTGCTCAGGCCTCATTAGATCAGAAGTTCCAGCGTGTTGCAAAAGAAGGGGGCTCTACAATTATTATTATTATTATTTTCCATATACACTAAGGAATTGATGAATGTGGGAGAGTGTTTACTGGCAACCTGCTCACTACGGTTTCATTTACCGTCTGACACGTGATACGCGGAGCCAGAAGTACTCTGGACATCAGCCGCAAACTCATCAGTGTTGTGAGAGTGTGATCCACGGAGGCATCTGGCACACTGCTAACAGTAATAATGGAGGCTGGTGGTACGTCGGCGTTAACCGACGGGTGCTTTCTAGCATTGGTGGAGCTTCAAACATCATTGCTGTACTCATGAAGCGTAAATGGAAGTGAACTCAGAAGGGTTCATCTTGAAATATAGAGCACGGCTGAGTTAGTGTTGTATTAAGAGACACACCAACATAGAATTCCAGATAAAAAAGTTAGACTCATTCTTCTGTAAGATGCATGAAAAATCAAAGAGTACAGAGTGGAGTAAGAGGTGTTCCTTTTTTACTTGCGTTGTCCTGGAGGCAAGGAACGATTACACAGAAACAGAAAGAAAACAAATACCTTTATTCCAGGATGTCTGCTATTGGATGAAATGATCAGAATGCATCTCTGACAAAGATGCTCAAAATAATGACATGTCCAAAAAAACAAAAAAAAAGGTGCTCCTGTGGCTTAACTAAGTCGAGCCATCTGAGAGTAAACTGACAAATCTGATAAAAGTTTTAAAACGTAAACCTGAGCTTGTTGTCCTCAGAAACTGTTTTAACAGTTTTGCACGTGCGAGAACAAATGACCAGTTGGATTATAAACCATTTATTCAGTGCAACTTTTAAATATTCCAACTGGAATAGCATTTAGTACATCAGAGACCACTGAGCCCTGAGGCTCACTTTAACCCACAGCCACACGATTGGAAAAAAAACGTGTTCACTTTGACACTCAGGCTGATCTTTAGAGAAGTGATTCACATGGTTTCCTACGTAACACAAATCACTCATATGTAGAACGTTAGACCTGCATAAAGCTGATTTGGAATTACAGGAATTTTGCCTGTTATGCAGAAGATTTACTTTGACAAACAAGAAGTGTTTTTATATATATATATATATATATATATATATATATATATATAATTGAGAACTGAAATGTGGTGTGAGTTCTCAGACTGGGGCTTCTCCTCCCACACTTAACAAAACTTCTGCAAAGCTGCAAAAAAAAAAAGTCAGTGCTGATGAGCTGACATTTTAATACAGCGCCAATGAAAGTGCAATATGTATTGTCGTTCCTTCGACTGTAAGTGTGTTTTCATCTGTGTTCATGCAGCTGCCAAGTTTCTTTCCTGGCAAAAAAAAAAACAACCCAAAAAGAAAACAGCAAATCCTGCCTTCTTCCTCTTGTGAGGTCTTGAAAATGCCTCCTGACTTCACCTCAACTCATTGTGAGTCGTCCACATGTTTATTTATGGCGCCTGAAATGTGGAGTTGTCAGGATAACTTGTTCTTTAAACAGCTGTACTGTTTCCATGGCAACACATAAAGGAGAAACAGACTGTCGGGGGGACTTTAACGACAACACAGGCTGCTCCGTCCGTCTGTCCACCAAACACAAACTGTGTGGACTTTTAGGTGACGCGAAAATGTGCAATCATGTTCTGTTTGAGCTGCCGCTGGAGGTTTTTTTTTCTGATTTTTAGACTTACCCCGGTGAACATTAGTGACTTTAGTCTCATCAGGACAATGGAGCTCATCCATTGAGCAAGCTAAATACTAATTGTGTTGACCCGAGGAGGCATGCCACGAATAGTTGCGCCGGTCAGTTAAACAGCTTCACACAATGGACAGGCTCTGACTAAAACTCATTATTGACCCTCTGAAGTGACACTCTAAAGGGGGAGCAAACGAACCTTATGTTTACGAAGCACTCAGGACAGATGCGACAGACCGTCGAGCACAGAAACCCACATTTAAACAAGTTAAATTTGACTGACGAAGAGCTTAGAGGGGCCTTAAGATGATGAGAGCCTCTGTACTGATCCACTAGACGTGTAGCTATTATTCTTCATGGCTTTTTGTTTTTTTTTGCCAGTCAAGTTTCTTGTATCAGCCTGAAAAGCCTTCTTTTTTTTAAAAATCAGAACTTTTCTTATTTGAACCCAAAGCCATGACCAGCTGATAAACCTGCTGCCATAATGAAGCGTGTGGGCGAGAGTATGAAGCCTGTATATGACACATATAAGGAAACTGTTTCCCTGCATTTATCACATTCCTAAGGAGCAGTGGACAGCGTCTGTGCAGCGCCCTGGGAGACTTGTAGGGTTTAAAAGCTTTACTCATTAACCAAGAGTGACCCAACTCTTTACCACTCAACAGTAAGGATGCCTGACTTCTCTGTTTTTAATTGGATGTTAACCATAAAGGAAGTATTTCAAGGTTGAGGCCTTATCAAGTTTAGTTTTTGTTTTGTTTAATTAATAATTAAAAAGACACAGTCTTGTGGCCTTGAATCCACAGAAATATTCACACAAACTGCCTGAATACCTTCACGGGGCACTTATTCATTTATGAATTGAAAACTTCCAAGGTGTTGTTTCTTACTTTTCAACATTTTTAAGTCAATATAAAGATAATCTGCCAGTTGTACTCGTGAATCTCTTGCCAAATCACACAAATATTGTATCGTCTGTGGTTGTAACCCACTTAAAGAACCCTGTTTGACCATTTTTCTGTTGCACAAGCATGGATAAAGGGTTAAATTAGAACCACATTAAACCACATTTTAGTTCAGGGGCCAAATACATTTCACCTAGACTCAGTCCAATAGTGTCATTATTGTGACACCGAGTATGCGTGATGAAATGGTCTATATTTTCCACAAAAACCAAACATTTACTTACAATCTCAACTTCAAGCTAATTTGAATGAAACCCCCTGGTTTGGTTGGGCTGGATTGGTTTTAGCCCACGGGACTCATGTTTGACACCCCTTGAGTTCAAGTATAAAACCACTAAAGACCAAAGTGCGGACTCATCGGGTCGTGTAATGATCGAAATCTTTTCCCCTTCATCTTCACCCACCAGGAGCAGGATGATGAAACGTCACAATAGAAATCAGCTGTGAGTGCTGGGATTCAATCTTCCAACAACGAATAAGACGTCAGGTGTTTTACTGTCGATTCATATATAACCGCAGGAACTGTCCTACATTTTCACGTTCAAGACTTCCACACCTTCGCCAGCAGATGACGCCACGTCCCAACGCTTAAACAGTACATTTGAATTCTCCTGCAGTTCATAGGATGAAGACACTTTAGACATCAGAGGTGGAAAGAGCGCCAATATATTCTACTCAAGTAAAAGTAGTTGTTTTGATGAAATATGAAGTACAATTAAAAGTACTAGTCGAGAAATACTCAAGTAAAAGTAAAAAGTAGCTCAAATAAGGTGAAAGTTAAGCTGAGAGGAGTCACAGCACTGAGGCAGTGATTAATCACATCTCAAAGTTAATATCCAATATCTCAATGACCGAATATTTACATAATTGGCTCTAGCCCAAGTATTTTGTGTGTTTCAGTGCCTGTTCCCGTGTTAAGAATTAGATTCAGAGGTTCTGTAGTGAATGAAAAGTGGTGTTGCTGCAATGCCGCCAGCTTTCCTATTTGGGGATGTCAAAATAGAACCTCAGCCGTTTGGTAATATCCATTTAGCAACTCTCGAAATGCATTAGATTAAATCTGTTCTCTGTAATCACTAAAACAGTACTTTTATAAAAACATAAGTGAAGGTGTCAAAACATTTAAGTACAAGTGAGCAACAAATTAGTCACGCAAGTAAATGTAAGGCTCTTCCTGCCTCCGATATCAACACTACTGTTGGTTGTGTTGTGTTCAGTAGCAACATATTTGGAAGGACTTGAAGCAAGTTTACTTACAGCAATAACTGTTTATTAAGATACAATTCAAAGGACGAAGAAATCCGAAAAGTAGTCAAGGCAATAGCAATATACTCTGGGAAGGTAAAATCACGTCAGCAAAACACAGCCAACCAGTGAGTAATTCGGATATATAGCAAGTGGGATAAAAAATATGGCATTTAATCACAAAACCAAAAAAGCAAGATAAACTACAGTATACGACATGCACCTCTATCAAGCAGGCCCACAAACACTGCACACATGTTAGCATAACATAGTTTGCAGACTTTATACAGCACTTATACCTTTTAGTCCACAAGTAAGTTACTAAATGGTGGAGAACATCAAATACACACATTTTAATTGAACATGGAAAAAAATGCCTGCTAAAGACCTCAATGTTTACAGAACCCATGGCTTTGCAGCTCCAACCAGCCGGCCGTCGAGGTTAGAATCTACAACTGTCCAAGAGGAGACCACCATAGAGAAGTCACCCCGCTTTTAACACACCAAAATCCTGATCCAAAGTTTAGCATTGAGAAGTTTTTTCCCCCCCTCGAGTAATAGAAGCACAATGCAAGTGGACGATCGCTATCACTGTGTTTAAAAAACAAAAAGAGAATCTCGGGGCTCAAATCAGGTCGGCCACATTCATGGGCATCTCCTCCACAGTTGTATTGTAAAACGTCTCGATGTCTCGAAGAATCCTCTTGTCCTCCTCAGTGACGAAGTTGATAGCAACTCCTTTTCTGCCGAAACGGCCGCCGCGACCAATTCTGCAGAGGAGAGTCACATTAGAGGCGTGTGGGGAAACCCGAGGGGCGACGCAACGCCACTCTGCTCACCTGTGAATGTAGTTCTCACGGTTTGTAGGAAGGTCATAGTTTATGACCAGGGAAACCTGCTGCACGTCGATCCCACGAGCCTGAGGGCAGGAAAGACGATTCAGTGAAGTGACAAGTCAAGAGGCATATTTCCTCAGTGATGCAAATGTCGCCCGCATTTAAGTAACAGATTCCTACAGGAGAAGAACCCATTGTGGAGAGCGAGCCTTAATGTCCCAAAAGTTCGGACTGCTCGGTCATTGAGGGACTGTCGCAGGACTCAGAACGTTTTGGGTTTAAACCGATAAGAGTTTAAGTTTCTTACCAGAAGGTCAGTGGTGATCAAGACTCTGCTTGAGCCAGACCTGAACTCCCTCATGATGACGTCACGCTCCTTCTGGTCCATGTCGCCATGCTGCAAGTGAAGGGAACCACTTGAAACGGAGACGGGGTGGAGCAGCAACAGCAGCAGCCAAGCTGCCAGTCATAGAATCAAGCGCTGGTCGGGATGAGAAAGAGTCGTACCAGAGCAGAGACGGTGAAGTCCCTCCCGTGCATTTTCTCAGTCAACCAGTCGACTTTTCTCCTGGTGTTCAAGAAGATGACTGCCTGGGTGATGGTGAGCGTCTCATACAGATCACACAGAGTGTCCAGCTTCCACTCCTGCGGGGGACAGTCAACAAAACGCAAAAAGTTAAGCTGGAGAAAACGAGTCAAGTGAACGAGTTCACAGACGAGAACGCGTGTCAACATATACACCAAAGTGAGCTTTTCACATGTAACGCAGCGTCTCGAGACCAAGGACAGTGGACATTAAGAAAGAGGTCCCTCCTCGCCTCATTTCCAACACTGAGGGTTTCATCTCCTTCCCAGGTGTACCCGCACTCACACGGCCACACGAGCTAAACCTGAAAGGTCTGGCTCGTGCAGTTCAAGCAGGGTGCTTTGAAGAGAAGTGAACTCTGGAACGTTGCAGATGCTGAACACAAACCTCTCGCTCCACGTTTATGTAGAACTGCTTGATACCCTCGAGGGTGAGCTCCTCCTTCTTCACCAAGATGCAGATGGGATCTCGCATGAACTTCTTGGTCACCTCCAACACATCTGCCGGCATGGTAGCAGAGAGCAGGACCACCTGAAAATGCAGAAACGAAGTTCTCAACAACAGAGCAAAAAGTTTAAACAATGCAGTGAAATACACTCCAAATGCTAATTGTAGCACTGAACCTTGAGACAACAGCCAATGAACATTAAGAAAGAGGTTCGACCGCATCTCAATTTCAGTTACAGTGCACACCGATCTTCTTCCACGTAGAGCTCTGCTAGCATCATTGCGTGAAACAGAAACTCTGAATCATACAATTATAGCAGACTTCTGTTGATGCAGAAGGACGACGTCAAGTCAGACGCAGCGCGCATTAAAAAGACACTCACCTGGATGTCGGTGTTCAGCTTCTTAAAGATGTCATAGATCTGATCCTTGAACCCCCGGCTGAGCATCTCATCAGCTTCATCCAGAACAAACATCTTGATCCATTTTGCACCTGCAGAGAAATTTACAGTCAAGCTCAGCTAAAGTCAACAGACCTTCTGAGCAACAGGAACACCACTTACACAGATGTCTCCTGTTGAGCATGTCAAATACACGCCCAGGCGTGCCCACCACTATGTGAGGGGACTCGTGCTGGAACTTGGAGATTTCCTGTCGGAGATTAGTCCCTCCAATACAGGCATGACACGTCGCTCCCATGTAGTCACCCAGAGCCAGAATTACCTTCTGAATCTACGAGTGGAGGAGCAAACAAAAAGAGAAAAGAACTTCAGTACAGTTAAGGATTAAACGAGGCAGACCAAACACAAAGTGCAGAACAACTGTTCAATGTGATCAGTGAAACAAAAGAAACTCTCCACAGCAAGAGTCAGTCCCGAAAGATGGTATGCCATCATGTCACACAGTTTTCCACAGAAATGTATATAATAAAAAAAAAAAAAAATTTAAAAAAAAAGTCAGATCAATCAAGCCAGATCACCTTTTAGATCGATGCAGCCATGGACAGAGACTACACCAATCATAAGAGGAATCCTCATTCTTTCAAATTTGTAGAATTTTGAGAACTTTTAAAAGATGGTACCTTATGGTTGGAATCAGTGTCCTCAGTATGCTGCCTAGGTCTGAGACACTGTTGAGGTTACGAGACCTCAGGAACAGCATACCTGCTGAGCCAGCTCTCTCGTGGGAGCCAAAACCAGAGCCTGAGTGTCCTTCTGATCAATCTCCAGCTGCTGCAAGATTGAGATGGCAAACGTGGCCGTCTTACCAGTGCCTGATTGGGCCTGGGCAATAACATCATAGCCTGAACGCGATGGAGAAGAAAAACATCAACACAATTGACAGTTTAAAAAGGCTGAAACTTAACGCTGGACCACAAAACTATGATCTCTAAGCTATCCCAAGTTGGCCTTTATGCAGAATAAGCAATGCAGACCTGGATGATAAACTGACAGTATTGAGTGATCAGTGTAAAAGAAGGTTATCCCCATTATTGGGTAAGCCCCGAAAGATGGTAAAGCATCATTTCACTCAAATATACAATATCCAGCCCTGACAAAATGTCACATCAATACCTTTGATGCAAGGAATGATTGCCCTCTGTTGAATAGCTGATGGCTTTTCAAAACCATACGCATATATTCCTCTGAGAAGAGTCTCCTTCAGGTTCATGTCATCAAAGTTGTCCGTAATCTCGGTCCAGTTGCTCTGAGTGGCCAAAATACAGTAGATTGTCAGTGAATGTGCTGAATCGTGGTGTTTTAACAGCCGACAGTGGTATGAATTGATGCGATTAAATCCATGTTACACTATCAATACATGGTTGGCATGACATGGCTGCATGTGTACAACTGGCTTGGCTCAGAGCACCTCTTAATATAATCATATTTGCAAAAGATAGAATAAATCAGGCTTCTCTCTGAGGCCAAAACACAATTTTATTCATAATCAAAGGCATTACTGATAAGAAGCAAAGCTACTGTGTGTCAACAGCCAGGTTTGAGCATTGATTGTTTGTGTAACTTCTAACAACAGTTACTTGTTTCAGACTGCAAAAATATTTCAATAGTAGAAAAATTAAGTGAAGCTCAAGTGAGACAGCAAGATTTAGATTGAATATTGCATTACTGCAAACCTGCATATAAAAGTACTGTCTTTAGAGATTTTATGCAAACTAAATATTTAATCATTTCTGATGAATACTTTAAGAATCTCTATCAGCCTAGATCCATCTGTGACATTACCAGGCTGTCTCCTGTACTTTAGCCTAGTTATTCAACTCAAGTGCCTCTTTTCTTTTTACCTCGATGACGCCATCAGGCTCCATTCCCTCTGGTCTCCCATGGTCTCTATCTCTTGAGCTGTTCGAATAGGGAGGGGGAGAACATTTTTAGTTGCAAATCAACTTGAATTTGTCAACAACAAAACTTGATGAAAGCGTTGGAAGACGGATAAGAGAACGCGGGCAGCCAGAACCACGTCGCCTTCCGGCCACGTGTTCGATCATGTGCAGAGCTGCTCGTGGAACGGTTCCTATACATAAAAAAAAAAAAAAAAACAGTACCCCTCCTGCACTCCCGAGACATTAAGACTCGAATCGGGACGCAGTCTCGACTCCAGCGGACCGGGTCACGCCCTGATGCCGCCCCCCCCTTTCACCATGCAGAGCTCCGCTGGGCGCGCGCGTGTCAAATTCCACGAGCTCCACTCCCTGCACAGTCTTGCGTAACGTAATCAGGTTCCACACACCCGACTGCTTCAGTCTAACTGCGAGTTAACCTAAACAACAAAAGACACGCCAAACATGGAGCTCTGCTCGCCAATATGTCGGACCGTGTCGGGCCTACGCCTCCAACTCGGGCTTCAGTGGCGGACCAGGCCGAGGCTGGCCGAAGGTCCATACAAAACCACTCGACGTGACGACCAGCAGCTGCAACCTCTTCTCGTTCGCTTTACTAGAGAACTATGGTGTGAAGCAAAGACCACATTCGATGCAGATTCTATTAACAACAAGTTATATTGTTGAGCTGGTCATCAAGCTAATCGTTAGCAACCACGTTACTAACGCCGTTAGTTCAGCCCCATTGTAGGTGGAAAACTACTCAATTTAACAATTAATGGAGGTACATCGATATTCTGCACGTACTCATAGTGAAGTATCGCACACTGCTGTTAAAAAAAAAAAAAAATCATATAATAGGGAATATTTACCAGTTGAAATCAGCAGACTCGCTCGACATGGTCCGTACCCAACTTAGGCATGCGACTGGAAAGATCGGTGACGGCGACGCCAACCGCCTTTATGCGGCCGGACTATTTTCTCTGAGGAACTCTATGCTCACTTCAGGTGGCAACCGAATCTCTAGCGGCCAAATTAATTATCGAATCGCACCGCACTACAATCCTGTTATTAAATTTAGGAGGGGCGTCCTCTATTAACGTTTAAAATTTGAAAAGTATCGCAGACTATAGCGACCGGCGGAGGGATATTGCAGTATCGGAGGGTGCGCAGGCTGCTTCAGCGTCTCCAACAGGTCAAAACTCCACCCGACGTGAAGATACAATAATTCATATCATTATTATTCGGGATTTAGAATGAGTCTTGTTTGTATTTTCTCCAGAAGTGAAACACAAACTGGCCTTGAAGAGATACAAAATGGCAAAAATTAGACAAATAATTTGGGAAGACTCCAGCCAAATGAAAAAGAAAAAAACAACAACAAAAAAACAAAACAGTCGCATTACAGGTTTGTCAGCTGCTGTCAAAATGTATCGAAATCCTTATTGTGGGAGGGAACTCTGGGCAAGGCTCCATTTGTAACACAAAGATGTACAGTGGGAATATCACCACTATTCCAACTGGAGACCTCCATAAAGGTTATACAACTAAATAACAATCACTCATATTAGAACATAAACAGTGGCAATTATCATCTATTGATTTTCATTGTGTTGCTGAAGTAAGCACATATATCTGAGTGATATATGTGCTTACTTCAGTCTGTTCACTGCATGTCACCAAGGGCCCCATTTCTTTTCATTTTTTTATGATTACAGAGGACATATTTTTGAAGTAAAATAATTTCAGGGTGAATCAGCATATTTTTTTTAAAGCAACAATGTTCTTCTTGCCCTTCATTGTCACACAACTGAATGTCAAATCTGATATGTTTGAAGTTACGGGATTTTACAAATAAATAAATGGAGGGGCTGATACTTTCAACTAGATGTATGCTCAATACAGCTGCAAACATCATGCAAACTCTAAGTCCCTGTCTGGACTTGAACCAGAACTTGAACCATGTAAGTATGTTCTTGCCCAGGTTGAAAATAAAAATGTAAGGATCTTTGCAAATCATTATACATTCAAATACTGAAAAGGACAATTCTTAAGGGAGGATTTCGTTGTTGGCAACATAGGGATGTTTTCAAGTTCTAAAAATGGGAGATGTCACTTTCAAAAGACAGACGTCATCAACCCTCAGTCACATAGACTGACAGCTAAATCTACGTAGAGTTTTGGCAACTCAACCATTATCACTAGAAACTGCAAAAGCTCAAAGCTGCCTTCTGACACACAATAGTTCCAGGAGAATGACTTAGATCAGAGGCTACTGCTTTAACTATGATAAAGCCTCGGATCCCCCAGATTCACATGAACGTGGATTCATTCTCAATAGGATTGTACAATCCATGCTGTGGTGAACAACAGTGAGTAGACAGTACAAGGAATGTTTTGCATTTATTCTAGTTTATTGCTGGTTGTACAAAAGAGCATGTGTGTATCGTCACCCTCAGATGAGGAACAATGGGGATATATTTAGAGTCGGAGTGAAGGTTTTAATGCACAATGGTGTAATAGTTGGAGAAGAGTTCCTCCCCTGCACTGATGTCTCTGAGGGACACAAGAACAACACAGCGTACGGTCCTCCCCGCATCCTGGCTGTAGTTGACATTGGGCAGATATTGGTGGAGCTCCATGGGAAACTTGTCCGGCACGTCGTACTCTTGGTAGCAGACATTGGCCGGTCTGTTGTTGGAGCAGTTGTTCACGTACTGACCCACAGCCAGCGGGTTCAGTGGGCAGTCCGTCAGCCAGCTGGTGTCACTCATGAGGAAAGGGCCCACCCTGTCCCTGCCACTGCAGGACCTGAACAACACTTTGGAGAGTCCCTTGTCACTTCCGTCCACCAAGATGCCATCGATGCACCTGAACACGAAGGGGTTTCTGATGGACTGAAGCAGAATGGGCTCGTAGGGCTGGTAGACAGTGCCAGGGTACATGGCGACTGTCACTCCTTTGGGCACAAAACCTTTGGTGACAAACACTCCCGTCCCTGCGGAAGGCACTGAGCTGGGTCTGCGGTCAATGCAGAACCTCAGACACTGCAGCATGACATCTTGTGCACACACCGGATGTCCAGCACAGACCTCCCGGTTCACCCCGCGGCTCCGGAGCAGGACTCGGAAGAGCTTCAGCAGAGTCCGCGAGACCTCCTCATCCGGGACCAGTTTGTCTTTGGAGGGCTCCGACACCTGCCGCAGGGTTTTCTCATTTTTAGACAAGTTCAACGCGATCCAGGGCACAAACCTGTGTCTGTACGACTTCCATTTGTTCCAGAATCTCTTAAAGGTGAAGGAGAACATGCAGAGCTGGTGACAGTTCTAACGCAGAAGAATATTTTTAACAAGACAGAAATTTCCTGTGAGCCGTTTCAAAATAAAATCAAGTACTTACTGAAAGTGTCATGATGCGTTTTATGTGGCATTGCAGATTTCAATACCGATACAATTTCGAGTTATCTTATAATAAAAAAATACATACTAAATGTCACCTTTATTATTTTGACACTTTTTAAATTGTTATGGCTCAGCAGCGAGCGTTTGTTGAAATTTGTTCTGAAAATCGAAGCTTCAACCGGAAGCTTGAGCGCCGGGCTAACATTAGCGAGCTTGATGGGAGAAGAGGGAGTCCGGCAAACACAAACATGGTAAGAAAGCCTTCATCAGAAGTGTTGTTCACCGCGAAACACGCAGAGCACCACTACGCACCACATGTCACTAACTTAGTTATTAATCGGGTCGAATAGTCGCGCTGATGATCCTCAAATCGCCACAACTCTTCGAAAACAAATGTTGCTCTCCGTGTTAGCCTCGAGCTAACTAGCGCACGGTGTGGTTAGCCAACTAGGTTGGTTTCGCGAACCATGAAGCCAACTGAAGTCAAGCTTACATACTTCACTGAGACATCAGGAGTATGCTCCCAGGCTTGTTCTGTGACTACATTTTCTCGTTTGGTGTTCTCGGTGTTAATATAGCTGCGAGTTAACGCAGCAGGTCGGTGATAGCAGTCAGGGTAGCATAGTGTTGCTAGTCCTTCAGTGTTAACGTGTTTACAGATCTGACAGCTTATCCAAAGTGCCTTCTTCTTAGTGTTTGGATTCTTGTCCCCGCAGTAATCTGACTTTAAATGTTGTCTTCAGAGCGTCAAGTAAACGTACAGCACAGTAGTGGCGTCGATTCTCCAAGTCTGTTCGGTTTTATATAAATGTATTTATTCATGTGGTGTCAGGTTGAACACACGAGTCCAAAATCTCCCTAAGATGTTGTAATCTATTGGCTGAAAGGCCTTGTTGGACACAACATACCACATTCACAGATATGCTATTGATCTACGGATGATACATGTTATCTTCCATGACAACTTTAAATTGAATTGCTGTGACCCATTTTCCAGAACAAGGTAACTCAAATCATTACAGCAAAATGCCCTTCAGTCAGCTGATCCCTCCTCTATCGGGCTCATCTATTCAGGCCTGTGTCATTGGCACTGGTTGCTGAAAACTTATATAGCATGTGTAATCATCTGGTTTTATCTGCTTTGTAGGCCAGTGTGTTCATATGGTTTTTTTTGCAACATTGGCCAAAGTGTCAAGAAGGTGTTGCTCTTTTCTTTTTCATCATAACTGAATAATTTTTTATAAATCCTAAAAACAGAGGTTTCAGGGCCTGGGGAACTGAAGATACACCCACATGTGTTCCTATTATAAACTTAAAGCTACTTAGATCTTTTCCGAATCCAATTTTCATATAATATTGGCTTCGTCTTTCTTTCCACAGAGCAGAACTGGAGGGTAGTTTCATAGTTGGTTCATCCATTTTATTTTTTATATAAGCTGAATTAGAGTAACTTGAGTTCTTGATTTATTGCACGCGTTTCATTTTGCTCTGTTTCTGTGTTTTCCAGAACAAGCTGAAGTCCTCACAGAAGGATAAGGTTCGTCAGTTCATGATATTCACACAATCCAATGAGAAGACTGCCGTGACCTGCCTGTCGCAGAATGACTGGAAACTAGATGTTGCCACAGACAAGTTTTTTCAAAGTCCAGAGCTCTATGTTTCAAATCTTAAAGGTGCTTTAGACAAGAAGAAGCTTGACCAGCTGTACAACAGATACAGAGGTATTGAAATGGTTAAAAAACAAAAAAAACAACAAAAAAAACGCTTTCCAAAGAATGTCATACATAATAGAGGAATAATTATTTGTTATTGAATTGTGGTGTTCTCTTGTACGCAGATCCTCATGATGACAACAAGATAGGCATCGATGGGATCCAACTGTTCTGTGATGACCTGGGTTTGGACCCGGCCAGCATAAGCGTCCTCCTTATAGCCTGGAAGTTCAGGGCAGCAACACAATGCGAGTTCTCAAAACAGGAGTTCATCGATGGCATGGCAGAACAGGGGTGAGGATGTACTTTTTGTATGTCACAAACAAATAAGAGGAACCTGTACGTCCCAGGCTTTAACAATGAAACTTTGAGAAAAAGCAAGTAAATGGACTCCTGAAGGTGAAAAATTTTCAAGAGTTAGAGATGTCAGGCTAGAAGCTTACAGAACGCAAACTGTCGGATACGGCTTGTCCTCATTTGCGTCCTCTCTTTGGTGTGTCTGTAAAATAATAACGACGTGGTTGAAGAGTCTCTGCTTTAAATGTGGATTTGTCTTGTAAAGCCATTGTCAACATGTCGAGCATTTCATCTTTGTAAATTGGGTAAATCAACCCAGTATATCTGCACTTTATTCATTCAGAATTTATTGAAATTAATCCACGATTCGATTCACATTGCGCTGTTTGTGTTTGTGCACCAGACAACGAAAGTGTGTTTTCTGATTCTGCAGGTGTGACAATATAGAGAAGCTAAAAGCTCAGCTGCCAAAGATGGAGCAAGAGCTGAAGGACCAGGGGAAGTTTAAGGACTTTTATCAGTTTACATTTAATTTTGCAAAGAATCCTGGTCAGAAAGGTTTGGGTCAGTATCTTTTAATGCTCATCAGATCGCTTTTTCCCCCCTTTATTGGTTGCACTTATCTCAACCTGCTTTGCCTTTTTATTTATTTATTTTCCAGATTTAGAAATGGCAATTGCGTATTGGAATTTAGTACTGGCTGGAAGGTTCAAGTTCTTGGCCCTGTGGAACAGATTTCTCGTCGTGAGTTATGATGCACCTTCACAGTGACCGTTAACATGCAGCTGTCTTCACCGTTTCCCCTTCTTGAACTTTGTTCTCCACCGTCTTTAGGAGCACCACAAAAGATCGATTCCTAAGGACACTTGGAATCTCTTGCTGGACTTCAGCACAATGATCACAGACGACATGTCGAATTACGATGAAGAAGGTTTGTCCGCCTGTGTGAGAACCATTTTCTGAGCTGTCCCGTCTTTTTCCCATGACCGTGCCCCACGACGTCTTGTTTCATCAACAGGTGCATGGCCTGTCCTCATTGACGACTTTGTGGAGTTTGCACGGCCGCACATCGGGACCAAAAGCACGGCAGTTTAACAGTTGCTCTCTCTCTCCCTCTGAAGAAACATCTGTGAGGTCGTCACTATATTAGGGACCGCGGTGACCGGAGCCCAACAGGACCACACCAAGCTGAGAACTATGTTGCCTTTTCAACCCTCAGGACTGAAATATTTTTCACAGCAGAGACTTTATATATATACTGAATGTACATATATAAAAAAGAAAAGAAAAAAAAAAGGCATATCTCTTTGTTGGTCAGCTTGTGATTGTATGGAACTTTTAAGTATTGGGCTTTTTTTTTTTTGTGTGCGTTCAAGCCAAAACAGAGAGGAGTCTCTATCACGACATACCATGCGATTCTTTGATGTGTTTGGACCCAAAAGCAGATAGATAAACTCATTTGAAAATAATGTAAACTTGAGGGTTCACAAAGGGGCGGGGGGAGGGGGTGTTCTCCAGCTATCGAGTTTTAATACTAGCGTGCATTCCTGATTTATTTCTGTTTTACGAAACATTTGAGTGACGACTTGATATAAAACTTTGATTGTAATTTTTTTAAGCTTATTGGTGTTTGTTTAAACAAATGTTGTTATGAAATAAATGTTCTGATTTGGTATCTTTAAATTGGCCATCTGCTTTTGAGCCTTAAAAGAGTTGAATTCAATCTGAAATTAAAAAAAACCAAAAAACAGACAAACGAAATCACCTTTCTCGGGTTTATTGCAAAAAGATGCAGACCGGCGGTATATAGTGTGAAGTGTATGGATCAAAACTGAAGCATTTCAAGTATGAATTATCTCATACATTAATTTAACGGAACCTCTTTGATCCAGGATTTCTATGCAATTTACATTTATGCAAATGTGGCAATAACTAAACATTTTAATTGATTCAACTCAAAATTTTTCAAATCTGACGAAAATGGAGCAAAATTGAATAGAATGTAGGAAAAATGACCACAACAATGAGGTGAAGGAACTGCTCTGCTGCTGGTGGGAATTGAAAACATGAATAATATGGCCTTGTAATAAGACAAGCGAAAAAAACACAGGTTTTATTTTTTGTTTTGCATTCAACAGCTCAAACTCAGACATTTCCAAATGTGAAGGAGGAAAAAAGAATGAAAATGAGAAGGTCCATCCATCCTCTATGCTAATTCATCCTCTGGAGTCAGTGTTGGATGATGGCAGGACACACTTTGCACTGTCACTGTCCATCACAGGACAAACAGAGACACAAACCACACATTCAATCCTCGGGGCAATTTTATGGTCCATCTCACGGGCATATTTTTGGACTGCGTGAGGAAACGAGAGTACCTGGAGGAAAGATGGAGGTGGGGAAGCACATATAAACTTCACACAGAAAGGCTTGGCTGGAATTTGCATTTTTGCATTTGAATTTATGCTTTTTTTTGCTGTGAGGCAGAAGCACTCGCCATTGCTCCACCGTACATGATAGAGTAAATAGATTTCAGCCTTTCCGTCGCTCGAGCAGTCCCAAAGCACTGCACACTAGTCATTACATCCACCCATTCATTCACGCACCAATGGAGGTGTGGGTGCAATTTGGTGCTCAGTGTCTTGCTCAAGGAGACTCTGACATGGAGTGCACTAGAAGTTGATGAATCCAGTAAGCAACGTTGTCAGTATTCATGTTGACCGCTTTGAATGTTGAGACGAGCTCCTTTCACTGATCGCCTTTTTAAGGTCCGGAGTTAAAGGATAAACTGTGGCTGCAAGAGGAGTTGAAGGCGGCGAAAGCGAAGCTGATAAACAAGGGAAAACTGGTCAAGGAACTCCAAAAGGACCTGTGGGTTTTTGACATTTTATATTCTATATTAAGCGGAATACATCGATTGAGCAGCCACATTTTATAAAGAGAACAGTATGAAAAATTACACATTAATTCAAATGGAGTACAGAATGTCTTTTCCTCCATTGTGACAGATATTGCTGAAATAAATCAACATTTTATAGGGTGATGGACGAAATACACTTAACACGATTGGCTCCGGAAAGAGCAGGAGGAGAAAGAAAAGGTAAAAGACAATCGGCAGCCCATCGCAAAGTCGAATAAAGGAATCCCCTCCCAGCGAGAGAGATTTGACAGAGCCACAAAACAGGTTTGACGCTTGACTGGATCACATAAACCAGTCCTGCGCCGTCTCTCTTTGCGCCAGTGCTCACAGCTGATCAAACAGATTCGCTCAGCGGGAAAAAAAACACGAAGACCGAGACGCTGGAGGAGGAGGACATTATGCTGAAGGAGTTGAGGAGTTTCGGCAGGATGCTGGGCGAGACCATGGAGCAACAGCCCGACCTGGAGCCGGTGCCGGAGGGATATATTTCCAGCAGGTATCCATGTCTGACACGGCATTTCTTCACGAGGAAGCACTGAGACAGGACTTGTCTTGTGACTCACCTTTGACATTTACTCCATGCTTCCTTCAGGCCGGCCTCTCGCCTCCCGCTCCTCCCTCCCACTCTGAACAGCCTGATGAGTGCCTGTGGTTATTCAATCATGATCTCCACTAAAGAAGAACATTTGCCTATTGGAATGACAAACCAGATGAGCTCACATTGATCTTCATCTGTGTAAGTTGTTCACTCCAGACTGCAGGTGTCAGTGTCTTGACTTTACTGTGACTTTACTGCCTCCACATTATAGGTCGACCGTGTCCTCCGCCTGCAGCACCTGCAGATCCACTGCACCCTCGCGCCGTGTTAATGTGGTTGATCTTTGCCTCGGAGCTCCAAATGTCCCGGCTCAGCAAGTAGCAGAAGCAAATCCAGAAGGAGTTCAGTTCCCTGATTGTTTTATTACAATTATTCTTTATCATCGCATTCAAGAATGAAACAAAGCGTCGTCTAAGGTGCACAGAAGAGCTGTGATGCCATTTATAGTGTGTTGGGGATTATTTGTGGTGTGGCCTTGTGTTGCTCTGGATTTTAACTTGTTTATTAAAATTAAAAAAAAAATGTTTTGGACTTTTAAAAATGGGTCAAATCTGGGTTTGTGTTTATTAAATGTGCCTATAATACAAATGATATAATCTGAGTTTATGGGCCGACTGCAGTGAAAGCTTGATGTCCTAAAATGACACAGATTGGCCTTTTCTTCATATTCCTGTCTTTAATGTATGACATAAACCTCTGATAAAAGGAGCAAATAAATATTTCAGCTTTTTATAATAGACAGCATTCAATTGACCTGAACTCCATCTTCTGGCCCTCATTACTTCGAGTTAGCCACAAGGTGGAGTCGTGGTTAGCGCTTACTTTAGAGTGAGAATGTCTCCAGTTCACAGTTTGGGAGCTTTTCTGAGTGGAGTTTGCATGTTGTGCCTGTCTTTCTGTGTTTGTCCTCTGATGGACTTGAATCTTACATAATCTGGTTTTGTGCTTAAGGCCAAAAGCAAAAACTCATCAAAAAAGAGATTATTTTGTTTGTTTACCTTACTCTAATCAAACATAGGAAGACACACTATTAAATATTAGAATTTGTGTTTGATAGCATTAAGAAATGCTCATCAGTTCCTGGTATTTCATTTAACATTGAAGGCTTTATGTGGCCTCCCTCCCTCCCTCCTTTTGTTCTGCCTCAGATAATTCTTCCAGGCCACTGTATTGTTGCTGTCACGCCACACCCTCTAGAAAAGGAGTCTCTTCTGAGTTTTCAACAAAAGTAGCCAGAAACTCTTTGGAAGCAGATGGGACATTTTTTCAACATCATATTTTAAACCAGTTTCATTATTTTGGGAGTAAAATCTGACCATGCTGCTGCAGCTGATCCTGTTTGCCGGATGTTTGTCTTCATGTGCTGCACAGACCAGTGAGTACACATTCAGAAAATTTAAAGGAGAACCCGAGTGAGTACTTTAATTGATATTTGGTGTATTTCCGCAGCATACGTTCCCTTTTCGACCACGGATACCACAACAATGGACTTTACTCCTCTTTCACAGCCCCTAAAGCCAACCGCTGTCCTGCCCGGGCCTCATTCAGCAAACAGTGAGAAGAGCATTTTACAATCATAATTGAATCACTTAAATAGGACTTTAATAGTTTTTGATCCTATATTTGTTGTGTAGTTGTGGCAATCCTTCGGGCAACTGTTCAGTCGGCTCATGAGCTCAATGAAGCAACTTTTACTTCAGTTTTAAATCAGGTAATTCTTTGTGCACAAACATGAGTTTCACTTCAACAAATGTTTATCATCGATTCTGTGTAGATCGAATACGAAGTGTAACAAATGGCTTCTGTCTTTCAGCTTCATGCAATCATCCAGCAGTTGGACCCAGATGTGAAATTCACTCTGACACTGAAGAACATCAGCAGACCCACTGAGCAGGCAACGTCCACAGACGTCCAAAACACGTCCGTCCATCCAGGCCGTAATCTGGATGTGGAAACGAGGCGTTTTAACAGGCCGTAGTCTGGACGTCTATCTGACAGCCAGAACTAGTTTACAAATGGCATAAAAATGATGGACATTAGAAATATTATGGACATATAAGACACCCAGAATCAGTTGAAAGGTCACGAGCTGTTAAGTCCAACTGTCCAGGACACGCTTGCAAAAGAGATGATTAATCTCAACGTGTTTCTCCTCAATGTGTTTCTCCGTTGCTCTGAAAAGGGCAATGTGGCGCAAACAAAATGCTGGTCTGATCATATCAGACACCGAATGTGTGAGTGGAGTGTCAGTGATTGAAAACTGTTTAAAATACTGTTTGAAATACAGTTTAGAGAAAATACAAATATGCCTACAGAAAGAAGAGTAGCTTCAACAGCTTCAAGGTGAAGTGACTGTTGAGGAAAACACAATTTATGGTATTGACACATTTATTCAATACAAATAGTAAAGTGTGACATATTTAGTAAAAACTTCAGACTGCCACATGGTTCATTTTTACATCATCTTCAATAATGAGTGATAAAAACCTGCACAAAATACATCCTGACACAAACATGAAAAATAAAAATATGCTTTCAACTTTATTTTTGCATTAGTTTTGCTTTAATCCTCGTGGACGACACTGCTCGATCTCCAAAGGAAAGTCACCCGCATTCGCAGTTTTGCAGCATCGTAAACAATTGCTCCCTGTTGGTGAGTCAATTGAGTCGCGGGCCTCATTTGAGTCGACCTGCAGGGGTAATCCTCCGAAACACAGCGCGAGCCGGCACCTCGCCGCTCTGCCCGGGTCTCGTACTCCAGGGAAAAGTCTTCAGGTCAGCCGCGAACCGACAAACAACGGTCTCTGCCTGTGTCTTACTGTCCTTTACTGTTTACTTGTGTTTCCGCTTCAGTGTCAAACTCAGTCAGGCAGCAGTAGAGCAGGATCTGGGTGTATTTGGTGGCGAAGGCTGGGGGTGGAAAAGACATGAAAGAAGAGAAGGTGTGTGAAAGGAAGAGGAGTGGTGTCAGATGTTTATGATAAGATCATTTGAGATACATGACCACTTGAGAGTCCGAGAAGAAAAACATGGCAAACTGGATTGTAACTACTTTTGAACGTCATTAAACTGAGCTCAAACGTATGATTTAGTTAATTGAGTAAATCTTACCGTTTAGCTTATGTACGAATCTGGGCCTGCGCTCCGGAGGCATATAAATGGTCACATAGTAAACCGGCACTCCAGACAGTGCAATCCCAATCCCTGTGAAAGAGTTACTGGTGTCTTCATACAGAGGGACGATCAGTAAGAACAGGCTGCACAGACAGTAGATGAATGGGAAGAAGAGGGACAGCTGAGAAAAGAAGAATACAAAGATGTTGGATTAAACACAAAGGAGATTTTCCCGACACCTTCACAGAGTTTCAGCTTTCACTGCGCCTCCTCAACCCCCACGACGCTCACACTGCACACACTTTGTCTCATGCCAAGTCTGAGCTTTTAATCAAAGGAGACTCCCTAAAGTTTTTCCACATTAATACATAGTAGATAATGACGATAATAGTTATCATTTGAGCTTTTTGACACATCCTAGAGAAGCAAATCATACCTTAAAACATATTGAGAATATTGCACAAAGCAAAAAAAAAGAAAGAAATGCACTGTATACATGTTAATATTATCAAATGGGACAATAAAAAGTGATGTACCTTGACAGGCCTGTGTCTGTCCGGCTGGGTGAAACGCAGGTATATCAGGCCGACCACAGAGAGACCCACGTAGAACCAGTAGCTGAAGCTGAAATAGTTGATGAGCTGAAAGACGTCCTCCACGCACAGAAAGATCAGCCCCATCAATCCCTGTGGCCCAGAAAATCAGAGAATCACGACGCCGCATACCAAAACAAAGCATGAACTCTTTCTTTAGTTCACGCCTGTGTACAATCATTCTCATGTTCAGGGTTTCTTACGTTGAACAGCAGTGCAGGTATGGGCGTGTAGCGCTTCGAGTGAATCAGGCTCAGGCTGTTGGGGAGGTGACCCTCTCTCGCTCCAACGTAAAACAACCTGCACGTGCAGTGAGGCATTGGGGGGGGGTTACTGAGAAAAACATCTTCAGGTTTTATTACAACATTACCACAGCTCAGCAATTTCCTTTTACCGAGAAGCAGCGATGATGGAGGCGTTGAGTCCACCGTAGCAGGACATGGCCACTGAGACAGGGATGATCCACTTGAACGGCCCCAGCACCGCATTCCCAAAGGTCTGTGAGGTCATAATTTAAAGGCTTGTCACTGACCAACCGAGCCAAACGGTACCTTGACTGAGAGCAATCTGTTCAGTTTTGACATTCGCCATCACTCATCAGCTACATTCCTTTTAAACTTCGGGAGTCTTGTTTTGACCTCGTAGGGCAAAACGCCAGGTCAACTATTCTTAAGTAGAACAAACCTATATTTAGCTGGGGAGTAAATCACCTCTCTCTGGCCGATGTTTGTGACTCACCACAGCAACAGCGTCACTGGCTAACAGAGCGGGTTTATCCAAAACGGCGTAGTACGCCACGTTGACCAGCAGGTAGATGATCGTCACTATGGGCATGGAGATGGCAATGGCCAGGGGCAGATTTCTGCAAGAACAAAAGACACAGTTAGCCACTCAAAAAAAGAAAGCTGCAGGAACTACAGAAAATTGATGTGATCACAAAAGTGAGTTTAACTCATCTTGAAAATCGAAACCCAAGTGATCAAGTGTAATCAAGTGTGAGCTTCTAGCGTCAGTCCAACTCTTGCAACTTTTTACTTTGCTTGAAGATCAAAAGTCAATAAGTCTGACAGTTATGTAACATTATTCGTGAAGCACATTGACTATTTAACAAGTTACAGGCTCTCAGTCAAGGGTCGGGTTTCAGTACAAGACTTAGGATTTCATTTAAACAATTCTCATTATGTCATTCAGTTTGTTTATGGACGTGCAATCAACAACGGTTTCACTTTCAGTAATTGGCGAGAGAATAACTGACATCTCATCAGTGGGCACATGTGCAGAGCCTGGAGCGTACTGTGCACCGCGTGTTCCTGCTCGCACGTCTGCATCACCTCTCTGGATTCTGAATCTCCTCCGTTACAAAGTTGAGCGTGTCCCAGCCGGAGTAGGAGAAGAGCGCCGAGTAGAGGGCCAAAGCTATGGCTCCGGGGTCGTTGGACGAGTCCTCAAACACGTTGTCAAAGCTCTCGGTTTCTCCTGAGTTCACGTCAGAGATTAAAGCACGCGGTGACTGTCTCATCCTGTGTTCCGACAAAGAATTTGCGCATTCATCTTTTGACTTACTTGTTGACATTTTCAGGATTCCAACAGTGATAATGAGACATAATGACATGAGTTTGGCATATGTGAAGATGTCCTGGACCAGAGTCCCCCACTTCACATAGGCACAGTTAATGAAGATGAGGATACCTGGACAGACCGGAGAAGAAAAGCCGTGAATGAACTCGCACTTGAACTTTCAGAACATTCCCCCTCCAGGCCGCCGCTCTCCTCTTGTCACATGGACCACATATTATCTTGTGCACGCACAGACATAAACTATCTTCGTGGTAGAGCGGAGTCAGGACTCGTGTCATCATTGCTCTCTCACCCAAATACCACTTCTGCTTTCTAACAGTCTTCCGTGCACAAAGACAGGCTGTAAACCACACTGGTATTTTTACCAGACAGACTGTGTCTAACTATAGCCGATGTCTCGTCCGCCTATTGCTTTCATGGTTGATACCATCCTCAATGGACACTGAGTGAATTAATTTAGGATATTGGGATAATTTCTCCTTTATGCTTAATATTTTTCTCCCAAACCAGCTGTACCAGAGCTCATGAATTATAAATAATATATACACTTATACACTTTAAACTGGTTTCTGTCTGACTGTGTTTGCTGAGCTCAACATTTAAAATGTTAGGTGGTCAATTTGAAAAGAAAACCTGGAGGCTGATGTCATAACTTCAAGTTAAAACACTGGATTTTATACATAGTATCCCTTTGAGCTTGAAATCAGCCTTCAAATTAGAGACTAGTAATCAAAATGAGAGGAGAATTACTGGATGCAAATAGAAAATTCTTAAAAAAAAGTTCTAATTAAAGTTTTGTAAGCCATGAAGAGTCTAACAGGAAATGCTCAGTATATCTTGGAATTCCAGCATTAATATTAGAACTGTTATGTCTTTACTAACCCTTGAAAGCAAAAATAAGAAACTACAATATTTTAGAGTAAACAACCCAGAAATATGATCTGGCATCACTCTTATTTAAAGACCCGGGGTGGTGATTGTTATAGTGAGATGCTGAAGTGCACCGACACACAGGAGGGTTTCTCACAGAGGCAGGCTGCAGCGATGAGACGCACGGCGTCGTATGGAGGCTGACAGGTGGGGTAGAAAGACTCCACCAAATAGCTGGCGAATGTCAGGGAAATCACAGCCTGGCTGGCGGGCTCGATCAGCAGGATGGACGTCCACAGGCGAATGAAAGCCAGGAAGCCGCCAAACGATTCCAGGATGTAGGCGTAGCTGGCTCCCGATTTAGTGATGGTGGTGCCGAGCTCGGCGTAGCACAAAGCCCCGAACACAGAGAAGATGCCTCCAAGAGCCCAGATCAGCAGCGAGAGCCCGTAAGAGGAGCAGTGCATGAGGACACCCTTTGGTGAAACAAAAATCCCAGAGCCAATCATGTTTCCCACAATGAGGCAGATCCCATTGATGAGGGAAATTTCCCTCTTCATTTGCATTTTCTCGTCTTTCCCACCATTTGGGACCTTTAAGTCCTCCTCGGATGGAGCTTGTGGACTTGGACATATTGTGTGTGACACCGCCCCAATCTTCTGCCGGAGATCCTCCATTAATCCAGTAGTGCTGATCTGAAAGTTATTAGACAATGATTAGATATAACTTCAATTTAACACACTTAATTACCACCGGATTGTATAATGCTGTAAAAAGCCCTAACCCTAACCCACATCCATCCCTAACCCAAACCCAAACCCCCCTTCCTTAACCCAAAAGTCAATCCCTAATACGTAACCCTAACCCCAATCCCATAATCTTAAAATGAACCCTTAAATCTCACCCTATTCCCAACACTCATCCCTGTACATGACACCCATCACCCAAAAGCACCAACAATAGCACAAAATCCTATATGACAACACACATTCAACGCAGTTCACAGTTTCTATCTGTAAGTCAGCATAAAGAGATTGGCACGTGTACATATTCGGAACAAAAAGTAAACTTGCCTTGTTTCAAGAGGATCAGCGATTCTCAGTCCAGCTGAACATACAGGGTCCGTGCTTCTCCTCAAAACCAGCCCTCAGGCAGTGGAGAGCTCATGACAGGTAGCAACAGTCGGTCGATGTTGCAATCCCCGGCAGGCCAGCACGACGACGACGACCACTTGTGTTTTTCCAGTGCCTGCAGACGGGCCGCTCTCTCGTGTTCCCGCTGGGCTATTTTCAGAGCTGAGCAGACCTGGTTTCTGCCCTCGAGAGAGAGAGAGAGAGACTTTAACGGCGAATACTGAGACAGCCAAGCTACTTCTGGTCTCATTTACAGGCTATAGGGTCAAAAGTCTGCTCTCGGAAGTAATTTGATGTGTACTGTACTTCTGGATGTTCACATGGTGGGATTGTCCCTGCAGCTGTCACTATCTGTCAGTCAGTCAAGCATGCACACATTGTGAGGCTGTGAGTGGAAGGATTTCCTTCTGAGTCCAGAACACGTGGAGTGAGAAGCTCATCATCACTTGGACACTTGTCACAAGTGAGAGTTTCCATGTGATCTTTTGTTGGAAAATGCAATGTTGGGAGCAGTTGATAACTTAATTGATAATATGAGGGGAAAACAACCGGTCAGCATCATCTTACTCTTTTTTTTAACACCTGGACAAACTGAAAATGACAAATTGTATATAAAACAATACTGTTGATTCAAACAAGTTCAAAATGGAATGTTTTAGAGGTTTTTAGGAATTGTATTTATTAATTATTATTAATTGAAAGATATTTGAATATCCTCATGTGCCATTTGAACATGATGAAACATCCTGGAAAGCATTCATCTGACCACATGCACACATATGTCATCATTTCTTGCTCATAAATTCTCAAATTTGGATCAAATCCTCACTGGATGTGTGTAAAAGGCTGGCTCCATGCTATTGAACATTACACTGTCCAATTGCAGAATGTGTTATTGGCAGAACGTGTCCTAAATATGGTTCACTAAAATCATTGGACATATCACATATGAACAATTGGGTTAGTTTTAGGTGTACTGCCGAGATTGTTTTAATGATTTGTTTACGCACTGATTTTCTTTAAGTTAAATGCATCCATGAGATGAAGTGAAGACATATTTGTATTACCAAAGCAAGGGGTAAAATACAGCACCAGCATCTAATGGTAATGTTTATCAAAACAATTTGCAATATGACGGACGTCAATGTGCAGCTATTGTTTAACAAGTGACATGAGCTCTTTATATTGAACTTCAATAATTGAAGTATGTAGCCACAAAGAAGTAAATGCATAGTGTATGAACTGTAAAAAACAAAATTAACATAAAACTTATACTTGTATACCTTCGTCCAACTTTCATCCACATGCCGCCTGTGCATGTTTCCAGCTCCTCGTGTTTCAGTTTGCACCAAGCTCTCCCTTTCTTAAATATGAACAATTGTGCATTTTCACTTTAATTACGTGCTCATGAACTTTATATGCAGTACTGCATACGGAAGTGCTACCCCCCAGCGGTAGGGTATGGTCACTACATGGGTCACAGAGAAGATACGCTTTAGGTTTAGGAGCTTTGAACCTTAATTATCAAGTTTATACTTTTTAAATGTATACACTTGATAATTAAAGTAACAATTTCATCCATGCACTTCCAAGCCATATCGTTTGAGATCTTTTGCTTAAGGGTTTTCATGAAATCCAAGGTTTTTAAATGTGAACTTTTCCTTATTCAGAATATCATGACATCACATCACAAACTTTTCTTTTGGAAGCAACGTGGATCAAAAACCTGGGAGTGGACCCGACACACTGTGTATTCTCGTATAATTTGACACGCTTGTTGCATACAAAGCAGGCACAGGTAAAAACAGGAAACCAATTTTAATTATGAAACTGATACAATTAAAAAAAAAGAATCCTCCAGTTGAACCCACAGCTATACAACTGCAACGCATTATAAATGTGGATCAGGACACAGATATCGACACGGGCTCCAAACTAGACCGGATATAAAATAAACATCACAGAAACAATGCGTGACATTTTACCAAGATCACAGATGAAAACAAAATATATACAAATATAAAAAAAGATGAAACCATCATCTACAGTACAAATATGTCACGACATATTTAGGCTTTCAATTTTTCTCCCCTTCCTCTCTTTCTGATATGTGTTAAAGGCTTTTGCACGTCACAGGAATTCAAACCAGAACCTGAAAATGAGGCACAGTATTCAAAAGACAATACAAGTCCAACGGATGGAAGCATATTGACCTTTGCTCAACTCTATTATTTAAATTACCTTGTGATATCAAGCGTGGGCCTGCTGCAGCTCGTTTTACACCGTTTTTTTCACTGGTGTGTAATTTGGTTTGGAGTGAGAGACGCAGGACTGTGCAACATGTGCATCCTCACAGCAGCGGAAACTAATTTTCCTTCATTTATATTTGTACAATTTGAACCAGACAAGAATTTTTTTTTTCTGTATTTATGGTACAAATGCTAACTATTATATTGCAATTCAAGCACCTATTTGTGGAAAGTGAAGGCAGTGATGACGACATTAAGGCCTTTTATATATATATATATATAAAAAAAAAAGAAGAAGCAGCAGACAAACTCTGCACACTCGGGCTGAAACTAATGATCAGTTGATCAATTGATTAGTTGGTTAAACATTTTATCCAGGTTTATGGGCGAGTCAATTGACCAACAATCATTAATTCCAGCACTGCTACACATACAGTATATGCACACATACATGAGGAAATAAAGAAATTCTTCACTTACGAATAAATCACAGTTCTACATGAGTGGATGTAATAATAGTGAACCTGACAAACTGTTTTTACTCCTTTATATGCTGGAAGTGACACTACTGTCCTACTTTAACAGTATTAAGCCTTGGAGGATGATCACTGAGTGGAAATACACTTTCTTAGCGTATTGCTGTCATTTTGGAGAAGAAATGACACTAAAACTACAGTTGAAAAAAAAGATACGAGATTGAGAATGAACCGACGAGATGGATAGCTTAATGTACTTCCTCTTTGCTGGAGGGAAACTTAAGATTTGCTACAAAGAAAGTGTGTTTTAACCTCCAGTCACATGTTGCAGTTTGATTCTGCAGCCCAGTAAGATCAAAAGCCTGAGCGTGGAGTCCGTGGAAGAACAGTAATTCTGCAAATATCCAGCAACATATAAAGCCTCTTAAGTAAACTTTGAGAAAAAAAAAAAAATCTAAAAAAAAAAAACCTAGAAGGAGCCAGGTCAGCTTGGTCCACTTAAAAAAACAAAACAAACAAACATGCAAAGACATGCAACTCTTTCACCGCGGTCTTTGTGTTCGTATCTCGACTTCCTGCTTTCTCCATGACTCAGCAGCTCTCTTTAACAGGACGATTAAAAAGAGGGAAGAAGAAGCCCAGAGATACAAAAACTATCCATTTAGTCACAAGACGACAGTTTTGACAACATCTCAACTCAGTGTAGTGCTTCAGAAAAGGTACAGGAATTATATGAAATTTACACTTTGTCTCGGCCATAGTTTGATTTCATGTAGACTTTGGGATCTATTAAAGGCTGTAAAGCTGCAATAATGTGGAGAGTACACCACAAATGGTCCTTAAACACAGGATTAGAGACCCCTTATTGAAGGTTTCCCAGTATTTTCACATAAAATGAACATTTACACCCAAAAATACTGAAGAGAAAAAGTGTGCGGTACCAAAGTGACAAACACATCCAGAATGAGGGGATCATAAATAAACACATTTGCTCAATATAATCTAGTCGCTATAAAAGAAATCATGGATTCAGTCAAAACCTTTTGATTTTGCTCACACAGAAGAAAACTAATTAAAATTGACCTTGTCTTGTACCTGTGAGTTGTTTTCCCCCTATCAGACCGGCTCTTCAGTGTCTTTGCAGGAAGGCTGGACAGAAAACCTCAGCAGGCGTCTCTTGGAGCGGCGCGGCCAAAGTCTGAGGTTGGCACAGTCTGGATCGTTTCCACGGTTGCTACATGTTCCGGGGGATGTTGTAGGACATGGACAGAGACGGGGCGCCGGCGGCGGGCGAGCCGATCTCGGGCGGGTACGGCAGCAGCCGCATGTGCTTGTTTTCGTACAACTTGCGCGCGACCACGTGGCAAAAGTCTTCGTTTTGTCCGTGGCAGTGGTCCACCAGCTCGCGGACTTTGGCGGACCGCGTGGGCTTGTTGACCACCAGCTCGTAGTCCTCGCGCATCAGCATGGACCTCGCCAGCAGGGCGTCCAAGCACTGATTCAGACACGCCTCCGTCATCTGGGCCACGATGGCCTCCCGCCGCGTCTCGATCCACAGGGCGACGGGGCCTCGCGAAGGGAGAGAGTGATGTAGCGGAGGAGAGTGGTGTAGCGGAGGAGAGTGGTGCAGCGGAGGAGAGTGGTGCAGCGGAGGAGAGTGGTGTAGCGGAGGAGAGTGGTGTAGCGGAGGAGAGTGGTCTGCGGAAGAACCAAGACAGAGAAACGACTTCAACCTTCTCGCGCGATTTTCAAAAATCACACTAAATTTGGCAATATTAAAGATCGACAATAAAGCTCTATTGACAGAGCCGTACCTCGCTGCGGGGGCGGGGGCTTGAGGGGGCAGTTATCCACCCGCGTCTCGTGCTCGGAGACGGGTGGGCCAGTTTTGATTGGTATGTTCAGATTGTTGATGGGTCTGGCACTCTGGTAGCTGTTGAGATTGTTGACTGCACAGTTGTCCTCCTTCAGGGACTTCGGCGGCTCCAGCGTTGGAGCGACAAACGACGGCGGCGGACACTCCACATCTGGGGGAGCAGAGGAAGCGCTCGGTCGGCTGAACGTCACAGTCTCGGCGGCGACAGGCGCCGAAGCGGCCGTTTTACCTTCGTCGTTGCGTTTGGACGGGCCGGCGTTGCTGCTGGTGAGGACGCCTGGCAGGGAAATGTCCGTGTCCTGGGAGGAGCACGACCCCGAGCCGGAGGTGGAGCTCTCCTACAGCGGCAGACACGGGAGACCCACGGTTAAAAGTACGAACCCGATCAATCCAACGGCGACCGCGGCATTCAATCACACGCGCGTCAGTGGGAGGGAGTGAATACTGACGGGCCACGGGCTGCTTCTGTAATCCAGGATGTTCAGAGCAGCATCCTCGTTTCTCTTCTCAACCACCGGCTGAGCCGAACAAACGCATGATCTCTGCATCCGCTGTGGAAGAGAGGCAGAGAAGAAGATAGGAACTGTCAAAAATGCCACAAACGAACTATACCAACAAAAAAAAAAAAATGAAGGAACCCCCCCCCCCCCCCCCATGTTCGCATAAACGAAAGTGTGATAAACATGAGAACACAACACAGATGGGAACATACGATTTGCAGAAACGTGACGTAAATAAAACTAAAAGTGGATTTCACAGCTTGTAGAGCAGAAGTGATGCCGCGTCCGACCAAACAAGACTTTTTCACTTCACCAGCAGCTACGATTTCCCATGAAGAGTTTTTATTTATAGACACGAGAACACAGTGTTCTGCATGTAGAACATAGCGCAAATGCCACAACCGCCTCTTTGATCCAGTTCGGGGTTCCAAGACCGGGACGGAGGAGGAGTCAGGACGCGACAACACGGTGGTGCCACAAACACACCCAACACACACTCTATGATTCGGGAATTAAATATTGAGGTTCAAAAGTGAACGACTTTGGAATTTCTTGTCAAGCAAGTTTTCTATGAAAGTGTTTTTGATTTAAATAATGACACGTGTCACACAATGACAACTACAAATGCTGAAATGCTTTTGAGACGTGATGAAAGCTTTTTCTTTATTAGTTTATCAGCACAACACTAAGAACAAATCATCTGCCTGTTTAATTTAAAACAGACAGGAAATCATTAATACAGCATCAACATCAATTTCAGTTTTTTCTATGCGTCTTCTCGATGTCTATCAGACATATAGAATCATTTCAGTCTTAACTGCATTAATTCTGATGAATTAATGCAGTTAATTCATCAGACTGCATTTTTAAACAAGAGTTCTAACCGTTTCTTTAACACCCAACAATAGTTTCACTTTTTTTTGAAGTGAATGAGAAGGAGGAAGGAGATTGTTCCATGGCAGTCATGTGGTAACGCGTGTCATCCGCTTTTTGTCATTTACAGTTCGAGCTGCCCAAAATTGCAAGCAGAGAAACATTTAACGATTCAGCTTTCATTTGTGTGTGTTCCTGTAATAACAGTCTCACACACACACACACACACACACACACACACACACACACACACACGCACAGTCAGTGTGACATAAAAGTTTCTATTCTACAAAAAGTCATGCAATGATAGCTATGGTACAGTATTACCAGGAAGTGATCATAAAGTTGGAACCAGTCCTGGAAATAGTCATTAAAAGCTCGGCAACACTGATTTGAAATCAATAAACATTCTATTTATGGAAGTCTGTGTCTTATCACCGATACTGCTCAAACAATGATTACCTTTATTAGGATTTTTAGCTCCCTCGCACAACGTCTTCTGCAGCTTTCAAACACTGATTTCAAAGGCTGAAATGACGAGTTGACGTTACAGAAATAATAGATGATGGGCCAATTCAAATTTAAACCCAGATTACCGATGATAGAATGAAAACGAGGACCAGTGTACAGGAGTAATTTCATCATGCACATATGTGGACGCACACCTGCTCGTAGGAATTCAGCCCAATTAAACGGATGCGTCACTGCCATAAATACTTCGAGCCAAAGCAAACAGCGATGGGCCTGTCATGTGGTTATAACGTGATGCATCGCCTGTGTCCAACCAGCTCCGCCACTTTTGGTTTTCTCAACAGGTGAGACTTTGCAGAGACAGAAGACGGTTCACCGTCACAGACGGCCGTGGTCTAAACTGAGGAAACTGTCTTACATTTAGCAGAGGCGGAGACTTTTTAAGCTGCCGGCTTTTGGCACACAAAAGAGAAATGGAGCCGTGACTGACCTTCGACCTCTTGATCTCCAGCACCGCCTCGAGGAAGTCGATTTCATCAAACTTCCTCACCATGGGCTCCAGCTCGATCAAACACTCTGAGGAGACAGTCAAAGTGTCGCTAAGCCAGTGGAGGAGGGGGGGGCAGTGAAAACAACCCCTCCATTATCCTGCCCAGGCTCGTTCAGCTTCTTTCCTCTGCTCACTATTTACTTTATTTTCCACAATTTCACACATACGACAATGCTTTTGATTTGATTCAGTCACATCAGATAAGGAAACGTTCCTGTTAGGATTTCTTATCTTGCTCCAAAAAGTTCCATTAATCATTTCTGTGAAAAGTTTTGAAAGTCTTTCTGCTGTACAGTGTCTATTGATTTGCGTGAGCTCACTGAGAAATGAAGGCCGCTCGTCGGGGTTCGCAGTCCAGCCGCTGGTCATTAAGCTGATAAGAGTGGCTCTGCTGGGAATGTCGGCCGACAGGCTGTCGTGGCTGACGTCGGGACGCATTCCACGCAGCACGCTGAACATGATCTGCATGGGATTGGTCACCTCTAAACAGACGGCACAAGCGTCGATGACATCACGTTATGGTCAGAGTGATAAATTCAGAAAAAAAAACAAAAAAAAAACTGATGGTACAAATCTTGATTTACCTTCAAATGGTATCTGCCTGGAAAGCACCTCCCACATAATGATGGCATAGCTAGATTGAACAAAAAACAAAGAAGTTGCGTCATTTTTTATTTTTTTTTAAACTGGCAATCCCCTTCAGAGCTCAGGGACTTTACCACGAGCTAACAATAGAGGCTGATTTGAGGAAGCGCAAACACTAATGGACACATCGCGGTAACACTACAGTTGACATCACGCCGGATCAGCGAAAAGCCCTGGGAGTGAGACGCACTCCGTCACAGAGAGGAGGAGAGGCCGTTCCTTTCTGAAACGCTTTCATATCATCAGTCAGTTGTGACGTTTTCTGCAGCGCAGCTCTGGGATGACAACAATTCCACCTCACAATAGCACGTTATCCAAGTCGACCCTCAGC
Organism: Blennius ocellaris; assembly: GCF_963422515.1. Classification (NCBI taxonomy): domain Eukaryota; kingdom Metazoa; phylum Chordata; class Actinopteri; order Blenniiformes; family Blenniidae; genus Blennius; species Blennius ocellaris. The sequence goes on from NC_137659.1 coordinate 13,913,402, forward strand.
AGGTCGGAGGTGATCAGTTCTCAGCAATGGCGATTGTGCCGATCGAACACAGACTCAAAGAGTATTATGAATATAACCCTGAGGTGAAACCTCCTAAATAAGACAAGGGCACGAAGGTGAAAGAGAAATCGCTGAGTTCACAGCAGATTTTGGCGTCTCACCTGTACATGTCATGTTTCACGTCGGCCCGGCGGCTTTTGGAAGGTTCGTACTCCTCGGGGGGCATGTAGATCACTGTGCCCCCCATCTCTGAGGGCTTGGACCCCGAGCCTCTACTGACCGACAGCTGGCGCCACTTTGACAGGCCAAAGTCTGCAATCTGGAGTGACGGAAACCAGAAAGATTAGCAACATGCCGCATAAGCTGCAGGTGAAGCACGAGGTATTTTAGCTGCGTCGTCATCTTTTAATCACTAATTTGACGGTCAGTGAAGTTGCAAATCTAATAAGATGGATAAATGTAGGCAATCTGTGGCAAAGCTGCAACTATTGAGTTTATCTCATTAAAAAACAAACAAACAAGTGGAGGCTAATTTAATCTCAAAATACATAACATACAAATGCAGCTTCTCACGAGAGGCTCTTCTTCCAGAACCTCTTGTGTCTATCACACATACCTTCACATGAAATTCGCCATCCAATAGGATGTTCTGTGTCTTCAAGTCATGATGTAAAAGAGGCGGGTTCATGTTATGAAGGAAGTTCACCCCGAGGGCGATCTCGTACAAAATCCTCAGACGCAAAGGCCAAGCAAGAACGGGATACATTTCCTTCTGCAGGCAAAAAGACCACAAAACAAAATACAGAAATATAAAGAAACAACATGGAAATAGATACAGAATTACAAATCAATGCAAAAGCTCAAACAAAAAACAGGGGGGAACCCCCCCCCCATGCTACATCAGCCTGGAATTTCCCAGCCAGAGATTTATCCTTGGGGCTCTTTTCCCCTTTTTGGATCGAAGAAAGTTCCAGGCTGTGAAGACTTTCACTTTTGTTCTGCCATGTTACTGACCAGAATGTAATGACGTGTACAAGCAGTCATGCTCATCACATACTTTGGAAACAAAAGTGTAATAACAGGAACTGAATAAACGTTATACTTTAAGCTGCAGCTCAAAAGTCAAGCTCCTTCAGCCAAATGGAATGTCTTGGTTTTTTTTTTCTTAAAGCACAATCTATAAATATTTCATGGCTGTCATCCGAGCAGGGAATTAAGTTTCTGAAAGGATCATTGTTGACAGGAAGCTACCTCGTGGAGCAGCAGGTCCAGAGAGCCGTTGCTCATAAACTCTGTGATGATGCAGAAGAACTCGGGCTCGTTGCAGATGCCAAAGATCTGGATGATATAGTTGAACCTGGCTTTGTGAAGCACTTCTGCTTCCTTCAGGAGAGAGTTCCTCTCTCTGAAACATAGACACATATTTCAGAATAAATGACATAAATGTGAAAAAACAAACCTATCATAGAATCTCACCTCTCTTAAAGCAAGGATAGTTTAAATAAGCATTCAGATATAGATTCATTTTAATTGACATGCATGCCGTGATACAATAACTAAACCATAATACTTATTTTGAAGTGATGTGTCCAGATTTGCAAGTTTATTAACATTTCAATAACTGAATGAGCAAAGTAATGAAAGATGTGTTCGGGTTCTGTACTTTCAACAGAACAGAAAAGATAACGATAAACACTTCAAGTCGTCACATCTCTTTTAAGAAGTCCTTGTTGAAAAAGGGAAGTTTAATCCGTGTTGCACACATATTATGGCCGTGGGGCTTTCAGCTGACCTAGTGATCCACATCATCAACTACGTCTTCAGATAATATAAATGTAATAACAGGTATTGTGTGAAACTTTTACCTATAAATATGAGAAACACGGCTGTCCGCGTGAGTGGGACACAGGCTACGTCTTAAAAAGTACTTAACGGAATTCGTAAAAACAAAGCTGGAGACGAAAAGAGTAAATATTAGTGGAGCAAACGACTAACATGCATTGGAAAAGAAACCATGTCTCCTCATCACATAACATATTTGTGCAATGACATTAATGGCAAATATAATAGGAATCCATAATAGTCTTCACACATAGACACTGAAGCGACGGAACACCGATCTGTGTTCACTCCTCGAAAGTTAGGATGCGTTTGATTTCAGACTGGCAGAATCATTTGACCTACTTTTTTTCTTTTTAAATTATACACGCGTGCTGACACATTTTCCACAATGTCTCTCGGATCTCCGTCAGACGCGAGTGTTTCGTGCACGGGGTACCTTTCTCCCACGGGACAGTCGAGCTTGAGGCACTTGATGGCCACGGTGGTCCTCCAGTCGGAGTGCTGAGCCTTGAACACGGTGCCGAAGCCGCCCCTGCTCAGGTAGTACAGGTCCGTCAGCTTCTGGTAGGGGATCACCGGCAAGGTGCTGGTCAGACTACCGATGTTCATGCACCCCATTGCCGCGGCGGGCTCCATGGCAACTTGGCGAGACTGTGGTGGGGAGTTTGTCGGGTGTTTGTGATCCACGCAGCGGCAGCCTCCGGAAAGCAGAAGTGTCGTCTTTCTGGTCAAAAGGCGACGGAGAACGGCGTGACCCTGCTCACGCGCATGCCATATTGTTGTCGGTGGCTAGCGAGCTAAGCTAACGAGACGGAGGATGATGAATTCTCGTTAATCGAAGACAAACGTGCCACACCCGGCAGCCACGGTTAAACGGGCTCGCGTTCACGCCTCCACATGATAAGCCTCCAGCTCCGGGAGTCAGAGCGGTGCAAAGCGGCGCGGCAGAGCGCCGCCGACATATAAGGCAGGTGGTTTGTTGTTGCTAATGACGACACACTTCCGGGTTTCTCTACGTGTTGCGTTCATGAACACCTGTTTTTTTTCCATTTCTTATAATACGTTCAAGTTACCTGTTCTTTTACATACCTTTAAATCTGTATGATTTATTTTAAACTTTACAAATCTGCTTATTGACAACAGTAAAATCCTGAAATACATAAACAGATACAAGCAGAGAGGAAAGGACAAAGAGTTTATACTGTGATGAACATGTCTGTGTTTTGTTTCACTTTTGCATGAAGTCAGGTTTAGTGTCAACATGCGGGATTTCCCAAAAGCTCGGGATTTTATTTTCTCTTTCTTGTAAACCCGCCCTTCTTCGTGCAAGCATTAACACGCACCTACTACAAAATATTAATTTCTTATCACTTGTCTGGATTTATAAAATGTAAGAAATGGAAAGTGTTGAACGAGAGACAATTCAGAGCGTAGAAAACATAATATGTATCATTCTTTAGTCATGGTTGATTAAACTGACAGTTGAAAAAAGTCCATGGTTTTCATTTTAATTCTTACAATTTGTTTGGATGTTTTGTGGGATGGATTAGAGCCTCTTGCAGTCCACTTTTGGCTCACCGGCCTTATGTTTGACATCCCTGGTCTGAGTAAAGTGTTTCCATCATATTGTTGTAATGGAATGAAACCAGCCCTCATGGGGGCCACTTTCAAGTAGGGGCAATATGCAAATGCAGGTATTGCCTACCTGTTAGGTATTCATACAGCTTGGCAGTCCTGCTAAGGTGGATTTTCATACACTGAAGCGCATGACTGTGTTTTTATGATAACTCGTTTCACGACATGTCAGGTGCTTCAGTGTAGCTTAACTGCTGCTCACATAGATGTGCAGTGATTTCTGATGAGCCAGCATGACTTCAAAAGATCTGCATGGCTCAGGTCTTTGCTTCTGTGCTCAAAAGAAATTTACTTCGCGTCGACGTTGGCAACAGCTCACTGCGAACAAAACCACAGATGGCGGCCACTTTCGTTCCGATCTCTTTTCCTATAACCTGCTATGGAGCAAAGACTTTTCCCGAAAGAGGGTCTCAAAAATACACAAAGTCATCTTCTACAAAGTGTGTAGCTTCATCTTCAGAAGATCGTCCCATGGTGCAAAGGAATGGGCCCTGGTGTTCATCTGTTTTTAATCCCACAGAGGATGAGAATTGGAGCAGATCTATGGGGAAAGAAGGTCTGGATTGGTCGTCCACTGTCCTGCAAGTGGAAGAGAAATATGGGGAAAGCTGGGTCAGTCCAGCACTGCTGGGCTATGAGATTCTGGAGGAGAGGGCAAAGTACACGGTAGGTATTTACAGATGAGATCTGCTGTTTCTATAGAAGGAATCCCAAACTTAATCAAAACAAGTTAGACAACAAGGAATAACTTATTATGTTGGTTCGTTGTGAAATCTTTGCAACGAGGTTATATATTTAGATAATAATCTTTTTCATATTTTTTTTAATTGATCCTGATACACATTACAATATATGATCGGGGTGTTTTTGTGTTTTTAATGTAGTTGCTATGATGGTATTAATATATCAACCCCTCTGCTTGTACCGGCTGGGATTGAGTTTAGCTCCAGCAATTCTAATCAAAACAAAAGAGATGTCAATAGATGAGCTTACATTCTGTTCAGCGACATGTTATGGAGGTAAACTATCTGTATACATTTTGTTAATGATCACATTTGAAGTGAGACATTCAATAAAGGTACATTCAAAGTTTGGTAAGGAGACAGTGGTTCTCTGGGGAATTAATGAAACTCATCATAAAGTTCCTCACTGACACAACTCAGTGTGTTTATGCTGATTGCATAATACTGCTGCATTTGCAAAGTCTGTCACAGTCACATGTGTGGTCGTCATCAACTTTCACAACAGCAGTTGCACCGTAACTCCTCCAGGGCACAATCTCAGGAAACAGTGTTGTTATGAGCCTGTTGTTTTCTGTAGTTTTGATATTAAACACTGTTGACTTCAGGTAAACATATTACTGAAAGCTATGTTACATTTGGGGAATTCGCATTTAAAGTGATATTTAAATATGTTCTCTGCTGGGCGAGAGGCCAGACACACCCCAGACAGGTTGATTACCAGGCAAACACAGAGAAATGCACATTCACCTACACTTCTACAGTAAAGTCAAACCTGTGCAAAGCGTCACATCTAAGCTGCTACCATACTCAGTGTGATGGCTTTTATGTTGTAGATATTGGTACACAGTGGATATATATATACATATATACTGGAACGTCAATGATTTGTGTTCTAGGTCTTTAAGATCCTGGTGACGGGGATTCAAGGAGACAGTTGGATGGTCTTCAGAACATACACTGACTTCTGCAGTCTCAACGACAAAGTGAGTCCTTGAAAACATATTTAAAGGGTAAATTAGTTACATATCCATGAGTTATTTTGAATAATTGACAAATATTAACATGTGCGATGAATCTCATCAATACATTCGGTATCACATTGGACGTAACACACAGTGAGCAGGGTTTCAACCAACCCGCTTCTACACCGCATCTGATTTAATGTAGTAAACATGATTTAGGACACACTCGGTCTGAACTCAATTTGCTTTGATTATTATTTCAGCGGTGGCATTGTGACTTAAAAACACTTTAGACTCAGGCAGAAGTGATGTTGTTGCCATAGCGATTCTCTTTTGTGTGCGTGTGTGTGTGTGTGTTTGCTGAACGTTTCGGTCATGATGGCTGTGGTGCAGCTCAAAGAGCTCTTTCCAGGCCTTGGTGTGTTCCTGCCTCGTGCCTCCAAGTGTTGGTTCAGGGACAACTATGACAAGGATTTTCTCGAGGAGAGGCAGATCGGACTGCAAGTATTCCTGCGGGACTTAACCTCATACAAAGATGTCATCAGGAGGTACGTTTTGTTAAGTTGTTTTTTTTAACATTTCCACAGGGATATCCTCAAACCATGTGTGATTTTAACTTTTAAATGAATGTTTGTTGTATCAGTGAAGTGGTGAGAAGCTTTCTGTGTCTGGTCGATCCTCCAAGTCCAAGTCCGTTTGACAGTTTGGAAGAAAGCAGGGTGAGGTGACTTTAATCTAGTTTATATTTATTGAACACTGGCTGTCACACACACCCATTGGCTGCCGTTTGGAGTACAGGCTTTCTTTAAGACCCTGGAGGAGACGAACCACCATCTTCAGAGGGAACTCCTGGAAAGACAAAGTGAAGCCGACATGTTGAAAAACACTCTGGAGCAAAAGGAGGAAACCTTCAACCTGCTGCTGAAGAAAGCACAGTAAATACTGCACTTTTGCACAGTTAGAAAAGCAGCAGTGGAATTATATGTTGTGTGATAGCTTTTCCTGTCACAGATTTTCTTCTGAGGACTTTGAGGATTTCTGCAAGAGAGCGGCGAGTGTTGCCAAAGACACAGAAAAATACACAGAGATGAATGAACATGAACAAAAACACAGATGGAGGTAAAGGTTTGGATGGAAGAGGCTCGATAAGCTTTACACCAGAACCATTACTACTCATTTCATTTCATTTTGAGATGTTCTCAATCTTGGTGTATTTTTCCACATTAAGATTAGATAATTATATATCTATATTTATCTAAGATCATTTCATGGTTGCTCATTCAGTTGTGAAACATCACCTTAGAGAAATTGTAATTGGAAAAAGGTGCAGTTGAAAACTTGACTGAGATCAACAAAGGAACTGAAAAAAAAGTTGTCATGTCATTCGTAACTGAAATAAGTAAATAAATTAAAAACATTCAATCTATGAACTAATGGTACTCTCGAAAAACAGTTGGAAACATATAAAATGTATGTACTTTATTATATAAAGTACTTACTTTTTCATTACATATTCTCATACCAAATGTATAAAAATCCTTCTTGAGTATAATACAATAAAGTAAAAATGAAGGAGAATTCAATACAACGATTATAAAAACATATTTACACTCTCTGACATGGTGATATAAGTAAACCCCTTTCCTAATCAATATTATATATATATGGATATATGGATGATGATAATTAATTTAATTTAATTAAAAAGATCATATAGAGACATTAATATATTTTTTATATCTGTGAAACGCTTCACCTGTAGGTTTAATTTATTCTCTATAATTAATCCTAATCTGTTCTTCCACACTCTCTCGTGTTCAAACCTTTTTGTCCAGCGATAGCTTGTCCTGCTTGTTTAATAAGCATTTATTGTTACAGACTGAAAACAGGAAGATGGTGTCATTTGAAAAACGCCCACTTTTTGATTCCATTTTGCTTTTTGTTTTGTGATCCACTTCATTTGTAGATAACAAATGTTCTTTTGGGCAGCTTTTAGATTCATGTTGCTCAGACATTTTGCTCCTGGATGTGATTTATCTATTTACATTTATTTTTTCCCAGGTAGCCTCTTCATAACAGCTGCAAATAATTAAAAGCACCTTTGTCTTCTTTTGTCTTCTTCTTTCAGTGTACATCAACTCTGCTGTGACGACAGTTGACCACGAGGTGGCATTGCAATACAGTAGCAAGTTCCAAAATTATGAATGAATGGTTTTTAGTGAGAACGTGATGTTCTGTTCTTGTTTTTCTCAAGGGACAGGAGGGATGTTTTCATCCTGAATAACCACTCACAATACAGGTGTGTGTGTGTGTGTGTGTGTGTGTGTGTGTGTGTGTGTGTGTGTGTGTGTGTGTGTGTGTGTGTGTGTGTGTGTGTGAGAGAGAGAGAGAGAGAGAGAGAGAGAGAGAGAGAGAGAGAGAGAGAGAGAGACCTCGTCCATTCAAGTGAGGCTATTCATTCATGTTTCTCCACATTATGTGCCTGAACATCATCATGTGTGGAGTTTATAATGAACACATTCATTCCACGAAATATTCGTCATGCTGCTCATCAGGTTTTTGGTCCAGAAATGGTGCCATTAATGGTTTTTGTCAGGGTCACCACATTATTCAGCCATTCATTTTTGACACTGCACTGATATGACGTCAAAATGAAAAGAAACGTCTTTTTTTTTTTATATATATGTCCACTGTGGGTTGCACAGTTCTGTTATATTACAATCAGACATAAAAACACAACAATGAGACCTAAACTAATCAGCTGCTTGCAGCAAGATGACTCAGAGAACACGAGCTGCTCCTTTTTTTTTCTTTTTTCTTTCTAACAGAACTGAATACACATCCAATCCTTACTGTGGAGGTGAATTCAATGAAAACTTACAGGCTGAAGGTTGAAGAGCTTAAGTCTGTAAGAAAATGCAGCCTTACATTATGACAAACAAGATTAATTTTATTTTCGTCTTCAGAGGAACTTTATGATGTTCATAATAAAGTCTGTGAAATGTTTGAAATGGTGAGGTTTCTTTAGTGGGCTTATGTTTACTCTAAGCTGAAGTTATTATTTATAGGACTTTATGTGTCTCTTCAACTAAAATGAGTTTGACAGCCCTGATGTAAAAGCTGACTGGAATCATTGGTGCATGCACAGGGAGAACATGCAAAGTCCCCAAATGATTCCATCGGATCCGAGTCGGGCTCTGTATAATATAATCTTTTATCATTTTGGTAAATCTTTTCCTTCAGTTCTTGCTTTATAACGACCAAAATAACGACACCTCCAGGCCTGAAGCATAGTGTCTCTTCCTCTATGGTAATAATTAACCATGAGATAAATCCAATCGTTTCTCTTTTATATCCACTTTATCAAAGCTGACGGGGGACAAAAATACAAAGTACTTCCGGGCAGAAACGTGTTTTTTTTTTTTTTTTATCACAGCCAATATCCACCAAAAAGCCAATATTGAGGCACCAATCAACTGAACATATGTTTGGATGGTCGGAGGAGGCCAGACCACCCAGAGGAGGCCCACAGCCATTTCCTCCACCCAGAAGCTCAGACTGTCGTCGTATTGCTGTGAAGCTGACAACAACACCACCGTGCTGCTTGTGAACGTAAATATTGGCAGATTTTTAGAAATGATAAAAAAATAAATAAAAAAATCTTTATTACAGTTCAAAATCCCCGTCAGATCAAAAACAGCTTGCGCCCAGAAACCAATAACAGACATGGTCAGCTACATCAAATCTGGGCCCTTTCCTGTATTATTAGACTTTGACAAATATTTACCACTCCTCAAATATATATTAGATTTTATTTATTTTTTTTTTAATTATTTGGTTTGCCAATATTTTACTGAATGTGCTCCTACAGAAGCATACAAAATAAACTCTGCGCTCTGATAAAACTTCAAAAAGAAAATTTTGGTGTGACCACTTTTCCTTTGTGAGGAAAATGGACTTGATGAAACATTACTTTAGAAATGCATTTTTTTCATTTGAAACTTCAGTTCATTGCCTCCACCATCTGGTAATCCTATATTGGTACACATTCAAGGTAAACAAGACTTTGAATACAGGAGAAACCAAATGGAGGCACAGGGCATATAAAGTATATATTACTTAATCTTTGCTGATTCTTAGAAGTAGGACCATGCGAGCTTTGCACACACAACACAAGCAGCGGTAACTGGTCTGATGAATCCACGGGGTACGCTCTATAAAGACCCTGCATACTTTGCAGCTCATATTCTACTAATGGCACTGCTGATAATAATCTTGGGAGTCTTTAGATGGCTGGACTGTAAAGTTTTGTTAAAAGAGCTTCTGATCTGTGACGCACATTTCAATCTGCAACAGTTCAGATGGGGTGGCAGTAAATCTCCCCCAGGTGGAGGAGCGTCTCGGGGTTCTGCTCATGAGTAATGGGAGGAGGGGTCATGAGACTGGGCACGGATTCAAAGTAATGCAGTGTCAGAACCAGACTGTAGAGGCCAAGAAGGAGCAGAGCTCCCCGCTAACTGGCCGCTCCTCGGCTCCGGTAATGACCTTTGGGTCACGATCGTTAGAATGAGATCATGTGCACAAGCAGCTGAAATGACTTTTCCCTGCAGGGGTGGCAAGCCTCGACTCTTTGTGATTGAGTGAGGAGCTCGATCGTCCGTGAGACATTTAAAGCAGAGCCGCGACTTGGCACGCTGCCCGTGGGGCATCTTTTCAAGGCACATGAAACCAGCAGCCGCAGCAGCCGCAGCAGCAGCAGCACAGACACCTGGAGCTGCATCTTTACTGAATCACATCTTTATCAGGAGACAAAAGGTGTGATGAACTACAAAATAGAATACGTTGTTGTGTTGTTGATAGAAACATCAACAGCTCCGAAGACCAAAACACTGCGATTTCAGCTTTTCTTATTTCCAGCACATTTCTTTTGCTGGGTCTCTGATTCTAGTTGTGTCTCAACTTCTCTTCATAGCAACAGCTCCAGGTGCTATAGAAGACATATTAGTTATATTTTCATATTCGGAATCAATCAAGGCGTCATTTTAGAAAGCGATCCCTCCGCATCCTTCGTGTCTGCCATCATTTTAGTAACAGTAATTCCATTAAAGAAATATTCCCCATAAAAATGTATCAGTTTGAAGAATGGAAGTAATAAAACTTGATGTGGACACGGCTTCTTTTCAGACCATGTAATCGGGGAAAATCCAACATCCTCAACCTCTGTGTTTTTGTCTACATTTTTTTTCATTCAGATCACATAAATGTTTTCAGATGAATTTGCAATTTATTAAATTCACTTGTTGCCAATATGTTTCCAGCCCACTCTCATCCAGCAGTATTATTAGGGGGATTTGTAAAGCATGATTATTATCTTGTTTTTTTTCTTTGCACGTACTCATTGTTTTAGAAGTCCCTTCTGAATCCCGGCCGACTTCAAAGAGATACGTCCCAATATCTTTGGATGATGTTTCACTTGGCATGTTCCAAGGATAAATCTACTTCAGGATTGAAGTTTGGCAACAATTAAGCCACATTTCAACCTTGTAAGCTGCTTCGCTGAGGTGGCTGAGAATACCAATATGGACATTTTATTTGCTTGCATAGTTGTGAAATCTTCTTCTTTTTTTTTTTTTTAAATCATGTGTGAGTCTAGCCTGTCAGACAATCAGGTTTGGATGTAGGCCAGCAACACACACAGATTTATAGCAGGTCGACATTAGCGACCTCGTCCTGCTTATGATTCCTATATCGTGCCACAAATCTTGTTTCCCCTGTCAGACAAATATTTTAATTTCTTTTCCTGTAATATTTTTTTCTTTTCTTTTTGCATTCTGTCCAAATGATTGATTTTATTAGTACTTTTTACCCATATTAAAGTTAACGGAGGAAGTGAGTTGAACGTTTTGCGAGATCTTTTACCGTCTGCTGATATTTCCTCTTAATTCTTCTATGTAAAGGTACATGTCAATGTTTTTCATCAGCAAAGGCAGAGATAATTTCTCAAAGCAAAGTGAAAAACAGGATTTTTACCCCAAAGTGGCATTTTTATAACAGAGAATAAGCAACGTATAGAAATAATGGACCTTGACCTTGCTCCAGAGGTAAGCCGGGGGACAAATAATTTTAAAGTTTGAAGAAATAAAGTTTCTTGCAGAATTCACAGAGCTTCTCATGTTCCCAAACACAGGAGCAGAAGCATTTGTCATATCATTACTGTGTCTACTAAACATGTGCAACTTCAACGGTGTTATATCTGTGGAGATGGAGGAGAGTGCCTGATACACGAGCTTGAAACAAAAATCATTTCCAAATATACTCAATTGAAAACACAGGCTGCGAGAAAGTATTTGACTCTGCTGCTGCCAATATTGCAGCAATCTGGACATCCCTCTATTTGTTCAAGAATTTGGGGGATAATATGAGGCCGCGTCACCTTTCCAGTTGCTCCAGGGCCCAACAAGAGAATATGTTAAAATGCAATGCATAGAAATGTTATATTGCTTTGGTTCTCTCATTGGTTTTCCTTGCATGTGTAGAACTGCATTCTATGTTTGTTTGTTTTTTTAAATCTGCGATACGTCTGAGATATTAAAACTACAACAACAACTACTACTAGTACTACTACGACTATTACAACACAAACAAAATGTGTTAAAACATGATCAGCTTAAATGAATTGGCACATGAACATAAAAAGGAATTGTCCTGTAATGGAAATCGTAACTCCAATCAAGAACAAACAAATGTTAGATATTAATTTGAAGCCACTGCATCAAAATGAGATGTTCCTCTTTTGAGATGGAATATTCTGCTATTTTCAGTCTATTCCAGGTATCTTCATCACGGGAAAACACCAGTCCGTTGTGGTGCTTTTATTAATAATTTTGACCGGGCCAGCACCAGATGACCAAAGAAAATTTCCATTAGCATCAATGAGATTTACGATATGTGTGCATCATACACTGTATTTCATTCTGAATGTAATGCTGAAGCTGTGTCTGTGATATATTTTTCTTTTCAGTAGCAGTCATGTTTTATTAGTCTTTTGGATGAGCATTGATCAGCACCAGGAACTGAATGTGTGATACGTAATAAATACAGAACCTATAAAACAACACTCTCTAAGTTGATGTTTTTCCACTTCACTGCCTTTATAACTGAAATTATGGGTGTAGCACACTTTCTTTTGTCAAAAATTTACAAAAGGCCTCCATTAAAATATATTTTCGATTCAAATATCTGTTGAACCAAATGATGGTATAAACATTCACCTCCTTTCAGCCACTGAGACGTCACAACAGGAGTCTGTTTCACTGCATAGTGTTACTGCAGACTTGCTGAAAGATGGAAAACATACAGAGAGCTCCACTGTGGATGGACGGTACAGGGCAAGGTGAAAAGAATGCGTTGATTTCCTGAAGGACGATGTGATTCAGTTTACCAGATGAGCACGGCGAGGGGACAGAGCGATCCGTCAAACAAGAGGTGGAATTCAGAATCACTTCACTTTGAGAAACAACTTCATCCATTTTCAGACGCCGCGACGGCTCCCACACCACGAGCGTCTTGGCCTTGAGGACACTTTGACACATGGCTGGGGAGATGAGGGAGTGAAACTACCAATCTTGGGATTGAAAAATTGAAATACTTCCAACTGAGCCAGAGGCTCAGCGTTTGAGGGAGACATCGATCTGAAGTGAGCGTGCTGGAAAAGACACAAATGAAGCATTCAAAGGAAGAAGAAGAAGAAGAAGAAGAAGAAGAAGAAGAAGAAGAAGAAGAAGAAGAAGAAGAAGAAGAAGAAGAAGAAGAAGAAGAAGAAAACATTCAAAGACAAGGAAAATTACGAGTCACAACCAGGCGGATGCCATCAGGTATTAATGCTGAACATGAACGTCTTATATCACAACAGAGATCAAACAAAAACAACAGGAGTTGTCTGAAAGGAACAGACACCTTTTCGTCGAGCTGTTCGGGGGAGAAAATGAGAGGCGGGAGAACAACTGACCGTCGGAATAAGTTGAAATATGACAGAAAACACTGCAGAGCCCGGAGGGACAGGAAGCACCATTAATAATCTTTCAGTTTCACAGCCAGAACTCCTGCAGGAGCTTTGATTGAAGACTCACTCCGTTAAGATGATGCTTGGACTTTTTTTTCTTTGCTCCAGGATGAAGTCAGAGACAGATGGTTGAACTTAACAACTTCTCATCCGTGAAGAAATTTCAATAATAATACATTTTGTTCCTTTGATACATTTTTTTTTCTTTTGGTGTGTGTGCGTGCGTGCGCAGCGACTTGCTTTTGTGTTCGAGCAATCACATGATTCACAGTACAACGCTATAGTTAATCAATTTCATTTGAACATGTTTACAAGATATATTTACAAGAAGTACAGATATAAAAGCAGTAAAAGGGAAATATATCCAAGGCAGAGATTTACCATTTTTTTGGGGATACAGTAAAACTTCTGAAAGGCCAAAAAAAATAAACCAGCATTCTATGTCTGACTAAAAAATAACCAAAAACATGAATGAGACGGCTCCGTGCCAAACTCCAGCTGGCTGGGCACAGTTAATGCTTCGACTGAGAGGAGATCTTTTATGAACCATAAAGAAGTTTCCTCTGTTAAAATCAGTTATTGTATCTTCAGCCCATAAAATCACCATCTGGTCATTTTGAGAAGATTAGATGAAGTTATGTCAAATTACAATTCAGCCCATCAACGTAAATCTCCAGGATATCAAAGCATTGCAAATGTCCTATTTTAGCGCTCAAATACATACGGGACCGGAAGAGCGTATGATTACACACAGCATCAAGCTGATTGAGCCAGACCATGCTGTTTAGTTTTCTAATTTTAAAGGTATGTACAAAAGGTCAGCTTTAAGCAAAACTCAATATGAGTATTGCTTTTTCTTTCTGCCCATCAGCAGTTCCACATTTTATGAGTTCATTCCCATGTAATCCTGACAAATAATCTTTACAGTGCTGGACATGCCATCTCTTACCTGAGGGTTGTTATTATTCACAACGTGACCTCTTTTTTCATCAACTTTACAGAAAAAAAGAAAAACTCAATCTAGAAGGAACAAAGCGTTCACAATAATCTACAACTCTTGGGATTGTGCTGTGGTTGATTGATTTTAACAAAGGATTCCTCAGACGAGCCTCTCAGAGATTCAATATCCACTCACCCCGCGGTCCCGCTGAATGAATTACTGACGAGTGCTCAGCTCATTAGCACTTTATCAAAAGAGGCCACGTTTTTGTTTCGGTATCAAACACGTCCTCACCAGAGACATTCGCATGTCCATTCATCCTCGGTGAGAGCACATGGTGCCAACAATGGCAGAACCAGAGGTGTGTAGGAGAGAGTTTAGACTGGCCAAGAAAAGTAATCTGAACAAAAGCAGTTCTTATACTGTGTGGCGTCAAATTCAACATATGTCAGACCAATAAATCCATACTGTACATTTTCCTTTTGCCATTAATGCAACGAGGATGATCAGTCTCAGGGAACAATAGAAAAATGCTTTTACGACTACAATATGGCACTATTACTCAAGATGCAGGCAACACCGCAGCAACAAGCAAGAAGGGGAAAGTACAGCATGCATGGACTTTGGAGATTAGTGGTCATAAACCAGACTTCAGTGGAAGTACAAAGGGAGGCAAGTCATAGGTTTCCTGAATAGTTAGTTTTGAATTAAGACACTTTCAAGCATGTCCAGGCGCCCACTTGCACTGGCTACTTCATTCCCTCCGAATCTTCCCGTGTGTGTTGCCTTGCTGTGTCAGTCCTGTGATGTAAAGACGATCTGTCCAGCGTGTGTGTGACCGTCACCCACAGGGATCCCTGTCAAGACCCCCCACGACCCCGAAGCTGGAAAAAGCAGGTGAAGGAAGGCTGATGGGTGAGTGTTTTAGTTGCACATCAGCAGGTGACTCCCTCCTCTGTGTCTGGTACCAGTGCTGTCTTCCTCGGACAGCGTGTTTCTGTTCACGGGACTCAGAGAACAAACACGATGGAAGAAGTAACAACAAATGAACTGAAATATCGAGCAAAGCATTCTTAGAATCATTCATTCTTCGACGTACGTTTTTCTGGTAATCTGCAAATGAGCTTTCTGCATTTCTGCTCAGACTCGAGACAAATTAGGCCAATTTGGAACAAAACAATCCCAAATACAAACGAGCCTCTTCGTCATTCAGACATGTTTTCTTTGTTATTTTGGTGAAAAGCGTCTTTGTCTGTATGTGGACACAGAGCATATTTGTTGCGGTGCTTTTGAACCGGTCGATCCATTAACCAATTTTAGGTTTTATCGCTGCCTGAATCGACAATGCATTCAGTTAAAACAATAATCCACTTGTTTGAACTGAGCAAATAATGTTATTAATTGCAAAACAGAGCAGACATTCCGCCCCATAACAATAATAAAAAAAGAAAAAAAAAGAAAAGCTTCCAAGTGTAACAGCAGTAAAAGGCAATGCATTAGTCTGGCTTGGATAAGTCTGTGCATGTTTTGTGTGTTTATGACACTGCTCCACATATTTAGGTGCCAAATAAATCTCACACGGATACATTTGGACATTTGACTCAAAATGGTATTTACTGTGCAGACGCAGACATTATTGATGAATATACTGGCAAATCTTTAGAGCTGATAAAGTTGAATAATGCATTTAGGAAAACCCACAAACCTATTGATGTTCAGTGTTGGGTTGTTGTTGTTGTTGTTGTTTTGAGTGCAAATAAAATGTGACAAAATGACACGGTTGTCTTTCCCTGGGTCCCACCACGCAGTAAATATGTCCACCACTTTTTCAATTTAATTTTACAGCCCCCTAATCTTCCAAGTGCCGTCTCCTGTTGTGTCTCGAGCCCGTCACGTGGGGGCGGCGCATTTATGTGCGGGTCGTTCATCCTTGGCTCCAGTGGCGCGTCTTCACAGCCAGGGAGGGACCTGAAGGAGCGCACCGACTGTTTAACCCAGGACCGAGTAAGTGACGCCTTCCTCGTCTTCTTCTTCTCCCCCCCCTCCTCGAGCTGTGACAATCACGAGGCTCATCCTTCCCCTCTCTCATCAAACAGATCTCATCATCGTCATCTTCTTCATCATCATCATCATCATCATCATCATCATCATCATCATCATCATCATCATGAGGAAGATCCTCCGTACACACTTGTTGTGCTTCGCCCTGCTCGCGCTGCCACTGTCCTGGGCGGAGGACACGAAGAGAGAAGCGAGGAAAAGTGAGAATGGCACAGGTGAGGACATGGAAAGGATTTGTTTAATTTCTCACGCTTTTCTCTGAAAAATATTGCTGTTTGTAATCGGAAACAAACCGTGTGGCTGTGAGCTATAATAATTCCAAAAACGCCTTTAATTGAAATTTGATTCTATTAATTTTGCAGGTTAATATAATTGTTACAATTAGACTTGTGGAGGTCCTTTTTGTTGGGGATGAAAAAAAAAAATATATATAAAAAAATTTAAAATGTATTCATGTCTAAATGTATTAATTGTTGGCCATACACTTCTAATCATGCGTTTTATTCTGGATTGGTGTGGAAGACTTTACTGAATCATAAGATTGTGTTAACACATAAACACATAAACAAGTATGTATTCTGCATGTAATAATTTCAAGAAAGAAATAATGACATGTTTTGACATGTTATGAATCCTCATAAAAGACTGCTTGAGTCCCCGATTACCTTAAAACCACCATCCCATGTTGGGCTGAATTTAATACAGACTGGAAGATGTCCTTCATCACTTACATAGAGAGTATTTTGAAAATGAAAAAAATAAAATCATTAAATGTGTTACAAGAACATTGGGGATAATTTAAGGCTAAAAAAATGTGACCTTTGTTTGAAGATATCAAATTAACAAAAAAAAAAAAAGCTCACAATAAACCCCTGAATGTTACACTAAATTCTCTTCATCTGTAATTTTTCAATATATGTTGACATGTATTGCACTCCCTGTTTGTTGCATGCCTACATGCTGTGCAACGCACAGGAGAAATCAAAACGAGGAGGCGTGTGTTTTCTTGTAAATGAACTCTGGTGCACGTATTGTGCCGTCGTACACAAAACTTGCAACCCTAACCTAGAATGTAGTATTGTGAAATGCTGCCCCTTTTATTTAATCTCCCCCGTGATGTTTGTGTGAGGTGTTTACATACACCCACGGGCAGACACTTCTGTTGCCTTGAGTGAATTAAGAGACATTTTACACACATTTGGGAACCTCCCATGCCGACGCCGCGGCTATTTTAATAAATGCAATTTTAAAACTGCTTTTCCAAACTACTATCAGCTTGTTAAGCATCCATCCTAGGGGAGCACACATCCTGGATCATTTTTATAGTAATGTGAAGTCTGCTTATCGATCCAGGGCGAAATGAAATAACAAGGATGCTTTAATGCTACAGACTGGTCTGTATTCTATTCCTAAAATTTAGATGAGTATTGTGATACAGTCACTGGGTACGTTGAATTTTGTGCTTGACTGCTGTGTTCCAAAGAAGGTAATAAAATGGCACGCTGGTCAAAAGCTGTGGTGTAATGCAGACGTCAATAGGAGAATTCAACAGCGGACTGATTCTTTTAAATCTGGAAATACTGCAGCTTATATAGAATATAAGCTTATATGGAAAGGTCTATTAAAACAGCGAAACGAGCCTCTGGAGCCGAGCTAGATGGCCATTTCATGGAGGGAGACCCACGACGCATGTGGCAGGGGTTAAACTCCATCATCACTTGCAAACCTCAAGGAGGATCCATTACAAATTTGGACCCATTTCTACCAAATGAACTAAATTAGTTTTATCGTCGCTTTGAAATTGTAAATGTTGAGTCTGTTGCTTTTCCTGCCTGTAATGAGCAGAAGGGTTTTACCCTCCTTGAGGAGGTCGTCCAGAGGGTCCCCTCCAAGGCTAAAGTCAGGAAAGCTCCTGGTCCGGATCCCTATTCCTCCCCCGTGTCCACCAAACTGTGCTCGGAGCCACTTGCAGCTGCCCTGACAGATCTTTTCAACGTGTCACTCAGGAAATGGACTGTCCCACTTCGCTTTAAAAGATCAATTATAATTCCAGTGCCCAAGAAGACTCCTGTGACGTGTCTGAATGATGGTCGGCCAGTGGCCCTCACGTCTGTCTTGATGAAAAACCTTTGAGCGGTTGGTGCTGGCTTATATCAGAGATTGAATCCCTGTGTCTGCGTGGACCCGCTCCAATTCGCCTCCAGATAAAACAGAAGTGTTGAGGACACTATTTCCTTTGCTTTGAACTCTGTCGACAAGCATCTTGACAATGGGAAGTCAGACGCTAAAATGCTATTCATAGGCTCCGGTTCAGCTTTTAAGTAAATGATTCGAACAGATCTTATTCACAAACTCAAATACCTTGGACTTGACGATGCCACTTGTAAACGGATTTTTAATTATTTGACTTGCCGACCACAAAGGGTTAAAATCAACGGATGTATTTCTGATGAGGTGAGTGTGAGCACTGGTTCCCCGCAGGGGTGTATTTTGATCCCCCTGCTTGTTCCCGCTGTATACTCATGACCTTGTAGCAGCTCATGAAAGTAATGTGATAATTAAATATGCAGATGATACAACCATCATCAAGAGGAGGTAGAAAATGTCGTTAAATGGAGTAAGTAAGTAACGACTTGCTTTTGAACACATCAAAAATATGTAAACTTGTTATCGACCTTCATCACAATAGAAATCAGATGCCTATTAATGATTCTGAGGTGTTGTTTTTTTGTTTTCTTTTAATCATGAAATGTCTTTTTAAATGTTGACAGTGCACTTTGAGCTCCTTGCACATTTTTTTTTTCCAATGTAGTTTTCGTCCTACAAATGACTAAAAAAAAACCTGAATCTGAGTAATATGGTAAAGTACATTTTGGTTTGCTGTTTTCCACTAAAATGCATTAGTATAAATTTGTACATCGACTATGTAAATTTACACAGCCTATTTATATTTGTGAGTTTACGTCAAAGACTCCATTCTTGTTCAAGATTTTAAATCCAGTAGAAAAAGAGTCTCTTTTACTAAAACAAAGCGTGAAAGATGAGTCCAGGTGTGGTTTAAAAATTCAACATAATAGTTTAAGTTTCCAAGTCGAGCTTGCAAAGTCTGTGTATGTTAGAGGGTTTGTATCCAGTTTAAAAAGTCCAGTTTATAGAGCTTTTTTTGTATATGCTGTTGATGTAAACAAACACATCAAGCTGCACAGAAGCTTTAAATCAACGGCGTTATGGTGGCTTTGGAGCATCGAAAATATTCAAAGTACTGGGGTCCCAATAGGAAGATTGTGAAACACTTGTTAACTTGCAGAAACTGAAATATAGAAGTCATTGTTGCTTCCCTTCTTTTTCAACCACTGGGAATAACCTTGGTTGTTGGACTGATCTACAATAAGTTACAACATGAAAACCACCTGCGTAACACCGTGAACCTTGAGGCACAGACGCCATAAGAAATGTGAAGTGATCTGAAATGTCCTGTAATATGAGGCAGGGGGATGTTGGCAGAAGATCCTTTAAATCCCATTGGTTGTGAGTTAGAGCCTCCGAGGATCAGACTTGTTTTTGCTGCACATCTCACATATCCGATGCAGGATGTGGAGACCATGTCAGCACTTTGTTTGTTTCTCGCAACTCTTCAAATCATTGATGAAAAAAAATCTTTTTCCCCCCGGGGCAGAAGAGACTTATGGTAGGAAAGGTCACTGTTTTGACAGTGCGTCTACAGGATGAGTCAAAGTGGCATTTACATTATTATTATAATTTAGTTATTTTTTGACCCGGCACCTTGGCGTCGAAACAACGCGAAAGAACAAAACCTATTGGCCCCTGATGTTTGTCAAGTTATCACTCCGGCATGTGGTGTGCCGGTGCATTCTGTAGTGGGCTAGTGCAGCCACAGGGATCTGCCTCCAATCTGTCACAGCACAAGAGACTATATTACACTATTTGTTCTCATATCTTCGCCAACATTCATGGCTTAACTGCAGACCTCCTCTTCCTCTGCTCTGAGACATGACCACATCGGCCAATGTTGAGTCCACGCACACCCATTAGGAAGCCTCCGCTCCCTGAAGCCTGTTACCACTTTTGACAGTCCCAGGTACACCCTGCACGCACAAGCTGTTATGGTAAATGGACTTCACTCATATAGCACTTGTGTGAGCAGCCCTGAGGCGCATAGCTCATCACATTCATGGGTGGTAACCCTGTTATTTAGCCGTCACATTAAAACGCTTCAAGATTGCAGTGTTTTTCCAGCTTCCAGCACAATAATTTAAAGAAGTGACTGTAGGCTCAAAGGCTAATGCGTCTCACCCCTTAACAGGTGCTGGTGTAACAAGATAACAGATGTTATTCACTCCACCTGCTTATGATTTGAAATATCTGGCTTTGTGGGTGTAATATTCCCTCTGCAGCTGACGTGGTCTGTGTGTGTGCAAACTCTAAGCACACATGCAGTAGACATCACTGTTACAATTTATCTGAAGCTCTGTCATCAGTGTCAGTGACGGCAGCAAACATATGGAACATTATTCATCAAAAAGATAAAGTAAGGAAATCTCTCTGACGTCAACATGGACTTGACTTGAGAGCGACGGCTTCATCGGGAGCTGTTGACAAGATTGATGCGGGTTCCTTAGTAAATTCACTATTTCAAGATTTATCTCACGGGAAAATATCAAAGTGTGGATGAGGGAAGTCCGTATCGGCAAGAGAAGAGGCATGAAATGTGTCCAGCCTATGAGGACGTGTGTATTTCTCAACAAGCCCTCACGTGCATTTGTCGGGAGATGAAAACGACGCGGTGGAATGATTAGAAACCATAACAAAAAACACATCCTAATTATTGTGTTTCACTTACATTTTCTGTTGACTTTTAGAAACAAAACCACTGATGATCAATGTCTCATGTTAAGAAAAAAAACTTGAGACCAGCGTGTGAAACGAATCATCACGGTGGTGAAACAATATACATTTATATGAGCTACCCAATATATTCAGCTCAAGCTGTTCTATTTCTAAGCTTTACCAAGTAATCTAGGTTTGCACATAGTGTTGATGGCTTTAACTCAATCAACAGGAGGTGACATGGTTTTCAAGTCAGCTGCGATTTAAAGCACGTGACTAAATAATCTCTTTAATAATCAGGTGTTTTCATAATTACATTGAATAGGCTGTCACCCTCCACCGTCCACCGTCACTATTGCTTTCAAAATGATTATTCCCGTCATTGGGACAAGTACTTTCATAGAGTCTTATTTAGACTTGATTCATTCATTTGTCGAACAAGGCACGTGCACATCGACAAATTTAGCTCAGCCAAGAGTCTGTTTTTCATTTGCAGGCCGAGCAAATGTTACAGCGTCTATACAAATGTAGACTGGATGATAAAAATCTGATTAAAAAAGAAGTTAAAAGCTTTTTATTTTTTTTCAGGAGATCCATAAAGCATGTATCCCGGAGGCTTATATTTCAAAAACTGATAAACAATAAAGACATTACGCAACTGTTGGATGTTAAATCATGCAAAGACGTAAAGAAAAAGCACCCACATGTATCCTAACTGCATTTCCTAAATTACATTCAACAACCAGTTATGCAGCAAAACAAAGCTGCTGCAGATTTCACCACTGCACCTCCTCAAAGCAAATGTTTTGTTCCCCCCCCTTTTTTTTTTAAAGTGTGGAATTGGAAAGAGATCTCGGAAGCCTGTGAACTCTTCGTCATGATAAAGAAACCAGTTCGGGATGATTCGCGTTAAGGTTCCACATGTTGTTTGAGCAGCGACGATCCACTGCATCGCTTGTGCGTCGCAACGACTGGTCATTTGAGAAGAACTGGAGATCATCCTTTCCTGTGGTTTTGAGTGAAAATCCTGCTGGATAAGTGGTTTTGAAGTAGTTTGTCTGTTTGGCACCAACAACCACGTACTGCCTCAACTTTCTTCTCTGCTCTCATGCTCGGCTTGTCTGTTCTGTTTTATATTAAGTGCTGCAGTTATCTGAATGGGCTGAAGTTTGAGATCCTCGTTAAGAGTTCATCACAGTAATCTATCAGGGATGTGACAGTGAGTGCGTTTGGTCAATGAAAAGCATGCCACTATGCCGTTATCATGGCTAGACTGACAGTCGCCATGTTTGATAAAACAGTTTGACAAAACCCTGTTATGTCTGTAGGAAACACGTAGGATGAAGAATAGGAGGACGGTGTTGTGAGTGTGGGCGTGTTGGAGAGGCGGGGTTTCACTTGGGAGTAGGCGTGTTTACATGCGGAAGTGTGTGTGTGTGTGTAAAGGTGGGCACTCACCTGTCACAGATGAGAGTCAGGGTTGGGGGGTTGCCGCAATTTTTGCTGATCGCTAAGCTACGCTACACACCGCTCAACACCGTTAAACTACTCTACGCACCGCTAAGCTACGCTACACACTCCATTCATTCACCCACCTGTACTGCGCTGTCACCACTCTGTGTGGTTTTAATAAATGCACCAGAAGCATCAGAATCTCAGCGTATCTTGTCACCACAGCCTCCACAGCGCGTCACAAAAAAAAAAAAGGGTTGGATAAAGGAAGCCGCAACAATGTCATTTTCAAGGACAAAGGATATCTGGTACTGACTCACTGTTTTTCCAGGAAGAATTACACAGCAGAGGGATGTTGGATGATTACCTACAAACTGGCCTTACTGATGCCTGACAAAGGGAAGGCGTTATGACAATGGAATCCTGAAGAAAATAGTATACAGATTTTGTAAAATAGATGAAACCGTAATCCAGTAATTACGGAAAAACCAAAACATCAACAAACTTGTTTTTGGTCCCCCTTTCAGCCAAGACAGAGCTCGGGTTCTCCCATTTGTTTCTAGTCAGAGGAAGATAAAAGTTGGCCCACCTGATGACAGAGTAATTCCAGTCTCTCAAGGCCTCTGCCTGCAGTGACGGCAAAATATTCAAGCCCGTGAAGCCTTGTTTTCTCGCCTGTTTTACATCTGTCACTTTCACTCTGCTGTTCCAAATGTTTCCATCAGCGGGTTGACAACGCTGAGTTCTCTGTAGCCCGGGAACTTGTGTGTGTGTGTGTGTGTGTGAGTGTGTGTGTGTGTGTGTGTGTGTGTGTGTGTGTGTGTGTGTGTGTGTGTGTGTGTGTGTGTGTGTGTGTGTGTGTGTGTGTGTGTGTGTGTGTGTGTGTGTGTGTATGCAGGTTAATACCATACCATCATGGGTGGTCTCTCCAGGACGGGTTTCTTTATGCAATTTGGTATCGGCGTAATCTATTCTATTTGTGGTTGCTTGAAATGGTTTGCATGGGAAAATCACAAGGAGAAGACAATCTGTTATGTGGTCTATGTGGCTATTAGATTATTCTCTGGGTGTGTCCCACTGAAAATTTCAGCAACACCCGTGTTACAGTATTCAATATATTTATCTCTTTTTTTCTCTCTCTTTTTTTTTTAGGCAAATCCCATCAGCCATGTTGGCGTTTAGATTGCACGCAGAGAGAAACCTTCACTTTGCATCTTTAATAAACTTAAATTCATTTTGAGCATTATTATGACGCAGGGGTTCTGGTTTCAAGAACAAGATTAACAGATATGCTGAAGCCTTTTCTCTCAGCAATTGAACTTGATTTATCCTTACAGTCCTCATTCATCCATCTATTTATCTTTAGATCGGTCTGCTATTCTTGGTTTATTCACGTTTGGCTCACTTGGCTTGGGATTTGAAACCCTGACATGAGATGAAAAGCAGAATACATCCAGTAAATATTTATACAAATGTAAATTTACTAACAGAAAACTTAGAAGGACTAAGACAAAACCACAAAACCAGTTTCTACATGCTTACACACACACACACACGCACACACACACACACACACACACACACACACACACACACACACACACACACACACACACACACACACACACACACACACACACACACACACACACACACACACACACACACACACACACAAAAATCAACCATAAACTGTTTTGTTTTTCAAAAAAGAAAAAGTGTAGCGTGAATCATAGCTCATTACAAGACACCAGTTAAATCGAGAACTATTTATTGAATGTGCTTCTGTCATTTTCAATCCCAGCTTGGAGCCAAACCAAGACAAGACGACTGTTTGCAAGGCAGAAAATGTCTGCGCCTCCACAGAATCACGCAGCGGTAAGTCCCCAGGCCATGTATCCATTCAGTTGTTTGATTGTCATGTGGTTCCTGCGCTCCAAAACTATAACAGAAAGAAATGAAGTCGATCCAAATCAGCTGTCAAATACCTCATCAAAACAATCTTTCATAGTTATTGCAGCTTGCGTTAACAGTTACACTCCACATGAGGGCATCATGCTGAAAGTGGCACATTTACGCTCAGTGAAGCAGAGGGGATAAATGCAGAACACTCTTAATATTCATTTGGATTGTTTGGACCGTACCATTATTATTTGGCATATACTTTGCTGATCTGCAGCTCCGAGCTGAGATTGTCTGCCCGTCCTTTAATCTGAGGGAGGTGGAGCACAGCAGGTGTGTACATCGGTTGCAATGCTGTCTAAAAAATGACACTCAAGAAAGTGATCGAGACAGTAAAAAAAAAAAAAATGCACATTTCTACATCTGTATCTATCTTTAAGTGTCCTTGGCAATCAGTTATGTTCAAAGACACACCTCCAGAGCTGCCCTGTAGGATGAAACAACGTCATTGTCAACGTTTTGCACAAGGACACTTCAGCATGAAACCGCCAAGACTCAGACGTGTGCATTTCTTTTTGCGTGAAGGCTTCTCCTCTCTGCTGACATTGTTTTAGAAACACAAGACAAACGTCTTGGCTCCTGCTCGCCGCTGCAGCCGCCTGATGGAGAGCTGCGCCTCACACTTGCCGTGCTGCGACCCGTGCGCCTCCTGCCGCTGTCGACTCTTCAACACCATCTGCCACTGCTGGAGGATGAACCCTGTGTGCTTGAAGCGGACCTAGAAGGAGCGCACACGGCCCGATACACACACACACACACACATCACGTGTTTCCATTCTACACGCATGTACGAGCACACACACTGCAAAGAGTCAAAAAAAAACTTACCAAACATATTTTGAGCTTGCAAAAAGTCAAAAAGTCAACTGAAACAAGTGACACTCGTCTTGATTTGAGGACTCAGAGGCTGAAAATGTACGTCTGTATCGCGATATGTTGCTGAAGCCTGTGAGGCGATTGCCGAATTACGTTATGCTATATTAAAGCCTGTGTGAAGCAAATACAAAGGTTTTGTTCTGAATACATTACATATGTTGAACAGTGATCACATGGATAGAGTTAAGTCGCAATGACAAAAAACAAACTTTGCCGAGCTTCGTGAAGATGGATTATATTGTTTTGGGTTTCTTTTATTGAGTTTCTTTATTTTTTAGCTGAGCTGCTAATGATTCACATGCCATGATCTAATTACAGAACTTATCTGGTGATCTACATTAAATTTCACGAATTACCGCCTTTCTCTCTGCTCCATTTCCCACAATATAAAGTCAATTAAACTGGTGAGCAGCAATGTTGGCAGACAGGATAGCATTGTCTGCCTGTGCTGTGTTCAATTTACACGGAGAAATATTGCCAACTTTGATAAATGTGGGCTGGAGGAAGTATTTACCTACTAAATACCGACACAATTTGACACAAAATGACACAATGTTTTTTTCATTTAGAGCGCAGGTTACACAGACCTATGAATCAAAACTATACAAATACATTTGGTATTCCATTGAGTATTTAAAAGCATTTGTAAAATGATGACACAGATAGAAGCTTGTTCCGTACAATGACACCTGGACACCAGACAGACAAATGAGGAAACGGTCAAGAAAAAGAAAAAAAAAAGTCCAGCGCAGAGTATGTTGATGAAGCAAAAGACGAGTGATGTTTACCTTTTTACGTATAAACGATCGCGTGTTATCTTTGTGTTGTGCCTCTTTGTATTTTGCTGCTTATGCAAATGTTATTCTTATCTGCTCTTCTTCCAGTTAATCATGCGGCAGCCATGACAATAGGATCCTTTGTCTGAACTCCTACACCTTGACATGGCATGTATAATAAATACATTTTTATATGCTTATTTTCACCCCATCAACTAAGTTTTAAATGACCGATCTTCATTGTGTGGATGTATTTCTTGGACTAAGTTAGCATGTTTTGCTTTTGAATTGAAATATGTTACAAGCCTATATTGACAATGCCTTTTTTCCCCAGTGGGTTTCTGATTGTAGAACAACAAGGAAATGCTTACTTTATTCACAAAGGTTGGGAAAGAGAATGAAATGAAAGTCAAAGCAATGATGTGTTTTGAAAATGTTTGCCGGCAGCTACGCTCTGGGTTAACCAGATTGTTTTTTGTTCCAGGAAAGTTGTGTAAAAACAAGAAATATGATAAGTATCAGGCTCGTGTGGGGTATATTAAGTCTTTTTAATAAAGACGTGCAGACACATGTTGACGTTAATCTGTATGAACTACAAAATAAAATACATTTTGCATCCCTTGAATCCGTAACAAAATGTGTCATACATATACATATATATATATATATATATATATATATATATATATAAGTGCATCATGTTGTCTGAGACGCTGTCTGCTTCTATTAATACATGAGGGGAAAAGGAAGAAAGATTTCTGACTGCATCTGGTACAAGTCACAATGGATGAGTTGGTGTTTGTTTACAGTAATGTCACACACTACAGCCCAGAACAACTCTAACGTGAACCTGATTTATACGAGAAATCTTCTTTCGCTCTTGTTTTTGAGCAGAAGATGTGAGTAGTGAAGCCAAAGCAGTCCGACTGAGTGTCCTGACAAGCATAAGGGCTGCAGTGGAATTTCTTGGTGTCAAAGGGGAAGAAAGAAAAAATAACGATGTGATTTTTAGTCAGAGAGCAAAGAATGCAGAAGTAGAAAAAAACCCCCAACCATATCTAAAACAACTTGAACTGCAGCCAGTCCAGTCGATGACTCCTGTGGCACCATGGCAGTGTGTCCAGAGCTCAGTTTTAACGTGGATCATGGATATCTGGAGGGTCTCGTTCGGGGAATGAAAGGTGGGATTCTGACTCAGACCGATTATCATAATCTGGCCCAGTGTGACACACTTGAAGGTAAGAGCTTTGCATCACTTTATCTACCTTTTATAGCTCTTCATACATGCAGCTGCACCGTTTTAGCGGCGGCGTTTCAGCTGAAGTGGAGTGATGACAGGGATCACCTTATGCCCCCGGTTCCTTCAGCTGCATCTCATTTATCAAAGACACATTTTTGACCAGGAGTCTAGGGATCCCGTGTGTGTGTGTGTGTGTGTGTGCGTGCGTGCGTGCGTGCGTGCGTGCGTGTGTGTGTGTGTGTGTGTGTGAGAGAGAGGGAGAGAGAGAGAAAGAGAGAGAGAGAATGTGGAGAAGCAGGAAAGGAATTCTTCATATGGAGAAGTAAAATAAATAATTATACGGTGTAATGACGACAATTCTTATTTCATATTTCATATATAGTCTTTGGATCTGACTGGATACTGTAAACAATGAACACTTATTTGAACCGTATCAAGCTCACACACACTTGGCTGACTGTGGTGAGGGTTTGTACCATTCAGCATGTCCTTCGCTTATTGACAGGAAGCAGTAATGAAAAATACAGCTAAAGCTCTGGACTCAGGATGATAAGTTTCAAAATAATTCTCTGGTGAAAAAAAAAAGTACAAAATATATCAGTCCTGCTGTTTGTAAGAGGTTTTGCTGTGATGTGGATAAAGCATAATGCCTCAGTTTGGGGGATGGAATAAGTGGAAAGGCTGCTGAAAAGAACCGTGACCATCAAACACAGCTTTTCATTCTGCAAGCATTTGGCAGAAACTCTAGTATGTGACAACCACAGTGGACAAGCATTACATTTACATTTACTCTGCATGCACAAGTAAATATTGGGGCATTGAATTTCAGCCTCTTTTCATGTGGTGAATCATATTTCGTTGCCTCGAGATCCTTGAGTCTGACCAAACCTCAGTCGAAGGCTCAAACAGGGACTGACAGCTCAGCGCATGCATTTACGTGACATTCATTTGCAGAGAGACTTGTAAAACAGAGAAACTACATGAAAAGGTTGTTTTTTCCCTCCACATGTCACCATAGCAAATTATTTTAAATCAGTCAGTCTTTAGCGACATGGTGATCATGGATAAATTATATCAATATAACGATGAAGGCCCAGTGATATAGTTACTGTATCTACTTGGCAGAGGAAACACCAAGTAGGTAGAGGTGGGCCTTAATAAGCCATGACCACAACAGAACTAGACACTTCTGACACAATTTCTACAGATGAGAATGAGAGTTTTTCACTAACGGAATGTAATATATTTAAGAAGTTGGTCAAAAGACAAAAGCAGCGTTTTGAATCAGAGATTCTGTGTGATTCAGCTTCCTCTGGTTTTTCAGGAAGTACAAACTAAAAGGAATCTGTGATTTTGTTGTTTTGTTTTGTTTTTTCCAACAGATGAGTATAAAGCCATGAGATAATGCCTTTCCTCTCCTCCCTTCCAGATATGAAGCTCCACCTTCAGGGTACTGACTACGGCAAACTGCTGTCCTCGGCTGAAGAAGACTTGACTGTTTCTCTGGTCGACGTGAGACTGAGGGAGAATCTGCTGACTGAGTTCCGCTACCTGCGCTCCAACGCCCTGCCGCCACTCTCCACCTTCCTGGACTACATCACGTACGCAGAGCCAGTTACTGAACATTAATGATCATGTTAATTATGAATAGGATTTGTTAAGAACAGCATGAATTTTCCCAAAGAGACCGATAAAGTCTGCTTGCTTTCTTTCTTTCTTTCTTTCTGATGTAGTTCTCTAAACCTCGAGTCGACCTTTTCAGCAGAAGGTCAAACTGATGATACCAAGACAAAGCGGATACTAAAACATTTTACCAAAGACATGTAGAACGTTCACGTAAAAGTGAGTTAATGTCGAGTTAATGCTATGTACATGCTAATGGTGGCGTCACGGTCAGATCAATGACTGAGATGAATTAATGAGGTGAAACAATAACTGTTAAGACATCAATTTGACGTGACGGTAACAGCTTCAGTATTTGCAATTACATTAGTGAATTTGTGATAATAAACAGTTACCAGGTTGAGACGAGTGATGTTACATAGTCACCCGTAACTCTAAACACGTTAGATCACTGTAGGTGCATCAATATAAACTGTACAAACGTTAAGGGACAAGCTGCTAATCACATAGTTCATGAGTTCATGGTAAAAAAAATGATCACAATTTGTCCCAGAACGCAATTTTTGCCCACAAGGTACATGCTCAGTTTGTCTCACAATGAGGCTTCAATAGTATTTTTTTTTTCATTTTAAACTCAACCCCTTTTGTTTTATGTTAACATGCCTTTAATAGAAAGAGTCATATAAAATGCCTCTCTCTCTCTCTCTCACACACACACACACGCACACACACACATGCACAAGGATGCTCACCATTCACTGCCTCACTGTGCTCTCTGTGTTGCCATAGTTACAGCTACATGATCGACAATGTGGTGATGCTGATCTCTGGGGCCCTGAAGCACAGAGAGGTGGCAGAGCTGCTCCCACGGTGTCATCCGCTGGGAGCTTTTGACCAGATGGCAGCTGTGGGCATCGCTCGCACCCCAACCGAGCTGTATTCAGCCATCCTGGTGGACACACCACTGGGTAATGTTTGTTTTGCTTCCGCCAAATCAAGTTCTTTTCCCAATTCCATAATAAATAATCACACGGCAATTTGTTTTAATTATTGAACGCCTTTCTCTGATCAAACCACGTTTGAGTCAGGAAAGATGAGCATTGCTGCAAACAGAGGCTTCTCTGGTTGTTTTTCTATAGTCTGTCTGCCTATAGACTATTTGTGAAACAAAATAATTGCAGCAAAGACTGCTGCTGGAAGAAAAGGTTGAAACCAGGCTAGCAGACCAGACCAGACTGCTCAGTTGTTATGAGATAGGATCAAAACTCAATTGAAACAACTATAATTTATACAAATCATCATAAATGAGTTAAGTGAGTTTTCTGGGTTCATCATTTATTCACCCTGCTGCTCACTGGTGTAGTGAAGTGTAGTATATCAAGCATGAGATTAGGGTTTAACTGTTCTCCCTGTGCGTGTCTGGGTTTTCTCATATAATCTGCTTTGCTCCAACAGTCCCAAATCATGCGTTAGAGTTTAGTCCAAATTCACTCCAAATTGTCTGTAGGCATGACCATCTGTGTCTGTCTTGTGGTGGAGTGAAGAGGTGTGCAATGTACTCTGCCTTGAATCGGTCAGCTGGGATCGACTCCAGCACCCTGGGACTGAGCTGAAGTAAGTGGTGTAGAAGATAGAATGGAAGGATTTCGTAATTTCATCCAGGTGGTGTTCGTACAGTTCTGGCTTCGTCGTTTCAGACAGCTTATGTCATCCACCATTGTCGTCGGTAACTGCGAAACGTCTTGGATCAAAACGGATTTTCATCCATCAACAATACGTTCAGAACAAATTCAGACAGGTGGTGAGCACTCGGCCAGGATCGAATTTATTATGTTTACATATAACAACTGACTTTGGGATTCCATATTAAAGCTTCATCAATAAAAAAAAAAAAAAGTATGATCACAGATGGTGGAATTGATGCTGGCTCTATTGTGTGTCACAGCTCAGTTTTTTCAGGATGCTGTGTCGGAGTGCAGCCTGGACGACATGGAGGCTGAGATCCTGAGGAACAAACTGTATAAGGTGACACCGCCGTAACACAGCAACTCTGTCATTGTGTGAGAAACTTTACGCTTCCTGTAAATCAGGTTGAAGGTGTTAAACAGCCACAGATGATGGGTGTTTTACTGTGACGTCAATGGACTCGTTCTCATCTTCATGTCTTTTTTTTTTTTTACCACCCGAAAGGCATATTTAGAGTCTTTTCACAGTTTCTGCAGCAACATGGGCGGTGCCACAAAGGACATAATGTGTCCCATCCTGGAGGTATTCTGATCATTTTCACCATACTCGCCAGTTTTACTGTGGTTTGGAGACTTTTCTTTGCTGTAAACACGTCACACTCGCTTACGTGCTGCAGTTTGAGGCAGACAGACGCGCCTTCATCATCACGGTGAACTCCTTTGGGACCGACCTCAGCGGCGCTGACAGGAGCACGCTCTATCCGTCGTGTGGCAAACTCTATCCCGAAGGACTGCGACTCCTCGCCAATGCAGAAGAGCACGAACAGGTCAAAGCTGTGGCCGATTCTTATCCCGTGAGTCGGAGTTGCCGAGGACCAAAGCGCTGATCACACTTATCAGCTTACAGGTTGATAAGTCCTGCTGTGTGGTTAATAAATATGACTGAAGTCAGACACAAGGTTGACTTTAACCCAAACATCCCTGCAGGACTATAAAAGGCTTTTTGAAGATACGGAGCGAGGAGCTGATTTCAAGACTCTTGAGGACAGATTCTTTGAACAAGAGGTATTGCATAACTTTTACGTATCTCAGCGTCTCTTCCTGGTGACTTCTGTCTTTGAACCGAACAAATTTCCACGCTTGTTGTTTATAACTTGTTCATAACTTTCCTCCTCAGGTCAAGCTGAACGCACTTGCTTTCCTGCAGCAGTTCCACCTTGGGGTATTTTACTCTTACATTAAACTGAAGGAGCAGGAGAGCCGCAACATCGTCTGGATCGCCGAATGTGTCACACAGAGACAGAAGTCCAAGATACACAACTACATTCCCATTTTCCAATGAGAAAAATAATTCGGCAATACTGTGTTTTTTTTTTTGGGGGGGGGGGGGGGGCAAACAGCAATGAAATTAATGTGCTAAACCGAGTTGGAAAATAAATGTATGACCCAAACGCGGTGCTCAGGATTTGCTATTGTCGTTGTATCAAATTGAGATTCCAGCATCTTCAGTGTTTTTACTACAGACCACAGAAAATTACACAAACTCATCATTTTTCATAAAGCTACTTGCTATAGTTACACATTCACATTATTGTCATCTTGTCTAAATACGACAGAGGTTTACATTGTCTGACTATTCAGTAGAGTATAAAATAAAACATACAGTATAGATAACGAGTGGCATACGAGCACAAATGTATCCATTTTAGCCGCTGTCACAGCAGAGCTGGTAAATGTCTCATCTTTGCTCTTCCATGGATCGTCCTTCCTTTATACTTTCACTAAGGAAAAAGAAATACCACATGAAGCAAAAATGTTAAATACTTTCATGCATTCATACGATAAACACATTTCTTCACAGTGGTGTTTCTTAATCTCAAGAATGCATCCATGTTTAAAACACCCCAGCATTCACAAGACAAACAATATAATCAGAACGCTGCATTTTTTTTTTTTTTACAAACTGCGGTAATATCAGTGAAGAAGTGACACAAAGAAAGTAGCATAACAGAACAATACAAGCAGACATGAACAATATAAAGACTATACTTAAGTCTTTTTCTTGAGATACAACAGGTTCAAATGTATATAATTTGTTGTTGCGACCTCTGAAAGGAGCAGCCGAACGCTCTTCTCTCATCAGATTTGTTTGTTTTTATGTAACAAATAAAAGTCAATTCATTCTAAGAATGTACATTTTATCAAAACATTAAAAAAAAACCCATCAGAATTAAGTTAAGTGAAAAAGTAAAAACACCTCGAGGTAATTGGTAATTATCATCCACATTTCTTTTTGAAATAGAATCTTTTAACAGTGATTACTAATACATCGGACATTAATTGAAACAAAAATCCCAGAGCTGTATTAAAGTACAGTAATGATCATCAATAGTTAACTTAAAGTCCATGTTTTTGGCAGTTAAACAGAAAAGTCACCTAAAACTTTGTGTTGTCACGTAATAAAAAAAACAAGACACTGCGTTCACTTCTGCTGCCACGCATGTCAAGGACAGCTTGTAAAAAAGTTAAAATACATGCCACTGTGATAAAATGAAACCTCGGTCACAGGAAAAACTGACTTTGATCACTGAATAACTGAATTTAAGGCGGAGCTGTAGTGCAGGATCATGTTCTATAATCCGTTTGAAGGTTTCATGACGCCTGAAGGAGAAGTTCTGGGTAGAAAACCCACACCCAATAAAGCGAAACATTATTATGCTCACGTTACCATATTTTGGTTGTCTACAGCATGTTACCAGTAATGTGAGACAAACTTATATATGACGGCGTTAAATATCAATTTATTTATGGTCACAGCCGCTTCGGTACTGTGAATCCAGTCTGCAACTCATTGGGCTCACTCGTGTTTTTCTGTCATAACAAGTATTAATCGTGAGTTGAACGGCGGACTCGCATCACAATCTAATGAATTTCAAACAAGTCATTAGCCTGAAGGGTTTAAATGGGTGTCAGTGATCACATGTGATGGCGAACATGCAGAGTACTGAAGAGGTCCCACAGTTTTTGAGCAAAACAGGAAGTCCTGACGAGTACCTGATAATTCTCTGACCGAAAACGCAGCTTGCTCGTGATGCATCCTTTGAGATTAAGATACTGTGTCGTGCGTGAAGCACCGAGACACTGCAGGAGTGTCACGCTGTAACTTACAGCACCGGATGGGGACTTCCAGCGGGACGTAGTTCCACTGGCAGAGGTGAACAAAAGCAGCTGCTAGTCTGCACGGCGCTGCAGAGGAGCTGGACTCACACACCGACAAGAACTGAATGGGATCCACCTGCGGACACGCACATGCTGTTGTGGGCACGAAAGAACAAACTGTACGCAGGAAATGGCTGTCACCTTTACTTTATACCTGCGAGGTGTTTCTCGCATTGCGCCTCAATACCACAAGTTCGCAAAGTGCTTTCCTGTTTGTAACCACATGAAATTACTTCATTATGCTCATCTGACAAATTTCTTGTTCTGTTCAATGGAACCCACTGATTATTTGTAAAAAAAAAAAAAGTGACGTGTGCCAGACCGGTGTGTTCGCAGAGTCACACGCTGTATTCAACTAATGGGGCTGTAACCACGGCTGTGCATTTCTCAGCGCCTCTTATTTCAAACACAACTCTTCAGAAAGAGGCTGCTGATGCATGCCAGCTGTGTTTTTCTTTCTTACCACCCTGAAACAGGAACTCAGAGGAGAATCCAAAGAAGAAAATAGATAGTTGCAGGTCACTGGGCTTGTGGCTGGTGATGCTTTAGATTTCGTACACTTTGGTTTCATCTGAAGACAAAAGCAAATGGTCGACGAGTGAGTGAGAGCTGGATGCCTTCTGGATTTGTTCAGCAACTCCTCAGATTACAGGTGCATCAAAAACAAAAACAAACAAAACAAGTGAAAATCCTTTATCCATCTAATAAAGGATTGCGAACACAGATAGAAACTGTTACACAGGGAATGAGTGCTTGGATCAAATTATGGGCATGAATAAATCTTTTGCGATACACCAGAAGAAACACTGCGTGTCTGCTCCCACCTGCCAACTTTGGAAAAACTCCTCCAAATTTTCAGCTTGAGATCCGTCACGTAAGGGAAAATCATTCCCTGCTTCGTTGTCATTGGTCCCCAACAGGCCAGTGGACAAACCTGCACATGCAACATAAAACACACATGCATGTTCAGAATGATGAAGCACGGTCCTCCATTTTCACAGGAGCCTTTGGTGGGGAAAAAAACATTCGAAACTCAAGACAAAGTATTTGTGGCATGACAGTGAGGGGAGGCTCATCTTCCATCACCGAATGTCTCGGTTGTACACAAACACTGTACAAGCGAACGCGACTTACCATGTAACCATCCATCCAGAGTAAAGCTGCACACTTCAGCCGACAGGTCACATGATACAGATCCACCATTATGACCCGACACATGCAACACATTGGAGTGTTTCCTGACAGTCACTCCATTATCACCGTGAAACGTGTGTGCAGCAGCAGCGGCATTGTTGCAGTCGGCCTTCACCTGCAAGACAAGCGTTTCCTTCTTTCAGCATCATCGATCGGACAAAGCGCTCAGATCAATAGAGGTCACAAAGCTCCACTGCCCTCCGACATACAGTACCTGTCCGCTACGCTGAATGTGGATGGAGGCGTTACTCATTTGCAGCAGGAGGAAGCTGTGGGGGTCGGTCCCGAGGAGCAGCGTGAAGGACGGGGAGGCGCCGACGTCCTGGGCAAGGAGCAGCGGACACGAACCTGGTAGCTCGTACAGGTGACCATCAAACGTCACTACAAACTGATCCGCCACCAACAGAGCTTGGTCTTTTGGAGAGAGACGAAAACAAAGTGTGTAGATTTCTGTAGTTTTCCTTTCTTTCGCTTCTCAAAATATTGGTTTTCACCATATTACTGTATGTCTCTGTCGGATTCTTGTTTAATTGATACACAACATGGAAGGATTGTCTCGTAAATCAAAATAATGTGGACGACTGAACAGGAAGTAGAGTCCAAGTTCCAGACTGCAGTGGGAAGTTTATATAAAAAGTAGTTCAGATATAGAGACAGATATAGAAACAATTGTATATTCTCACTTCTGTGACACACTTGTAACTTATTCTGAAGGTACAAAGAAATGTGACCCACTAGATTTAGGTGCCATATTGTCTCAAGACGTCAAGCCGCTGGCTCTCCTACACCTCGCCATAGAGGTGATCTATTCTGCACCGTTTGCAGCTCTTACCAAACAGTTTAATATTAGTTTTATTAGTCTGCATTTACTCTGTAGCCTTCTGTAAGTGTCAAAGTACCTTTTGTGAACTGATAAAGATATATATACTCTTGAAAATTACTTTAATCGTTTCCATCCACGGGAAAAACAAGTCTCTTTAAACAAGTCTTGAAGGAATTACTTTGTCGAGATGTGGGGTTCACAGCTGCAACATGCTTCTCATGAAAAGCAGAATGGGCGTGTTTTTCTTGGTTTTTTTGTTTTTTTTTAAATCAATCACCAATACAAAACCTACAAGCCTGCAGGCTTGCCAACTCCTGACTCAACTGAGCCTTCGCTCATGATAGGAGTTCATGTATTTGTTGCAGCATCAACACTTAATAAATAATGTCTCTCAATATGGTTTCCATGTTTTTACCTAAAGTAGATTTTATGATGTGATTTTAGAAGGTTTGTTTAGATATTTTTATTACACTGGTGAAAAACAAAAAATGTTTGAGTCTCACAATGAACAAAAAAGATAAATGTGAGAACACCAATGTAAGAAAGTATGATGATGCCAAGAAGCCACTTAACCTGGGACAGAAGGTTGATGTTTGTCCCTACTTAAACAAATAAGCTACCTGAAACCAACTGAGCCTCCGATTGTATAGTATTTACCCAATCCCCCACGTCACTTAATCCACAAATAAAAACCCCCAAAACAAAACAAAGAAAATGACCAGAATGTAACATCTTGCTGATGGACAACAATAAACCAGATTATTACCACCTCTACTAAATCAAGCCCTCACTGAACCAGAACATTTGAATGCCAGGTCTCAGCAACAACTTCCAAATCAGGAAAAGATGACTAAAAAGGTGGTTGAAATACACAAGTCTGGAATGGATTATGAAGCTATTTCTAAAGCTCTGGGACTCCTCAGATCCACAGCGAGAAATGTCTACAAATGGAGGAGATTTGAAACAACGGTTACTCCATCCAAGAAGGAAACAGCCTCCCAGAATTCCCTAAAGACTGGAGGAAGATGTCCAAGGTACAGCAGATCTCGGTAACGGTCAGTGAGACTCTTCTACCCATCGACTGGAGAGACCCGAGGTCAAAACGAGCTCATTGTCGCACAACAACACACTTTGATGAGTCCAGAGCAAAACATCTCCCTACTGACTTACTTATGATATAAAACAAACAAGAGAGCGAGCCCACTGCCGACAGTCCAGTATGAAGAAAGCAGTGTAGTGTCGTGTGAGCAAGTCACCAATTTACCTCAAATATACATATTTGGACTGTGGGAGCACACCACCCGGACTCAAACTGGAAACCTTCTTGTTATGACATGAGAGTGCTCAATGCACCGCACCGCTGTGCAGCCCTCAGGGTGCCTTTGCACAATAAATAGAAACATGAGTTCAAATGAGGAACTTCAAATTTGATGCAGCCATTCTGAATGAGGAACTGTGCTGCTGCGGCGGGATCCAAAAAGAGTAAACACCAAATGCTTCGATGTTGTAATAATCAAGCGTGCAGTACATGCAAAATTGGACCACTTTGATGTTAAGAGACTGAACTTCCACTGGAGGCATATCACACACATAACCAACTGTTCAGATCAGGTTTTTAGGGATTATGCAGCATTTTGTCTGTTGTACAAGTTGTGTACATTTTCTCTGTAGATTGTAAATTCCATTTGAAATCATACAAAAACAAACCAACTTAAACACAAATCCTTCATCTGTTTTATCCAGTCAATGCTTTCTTTCAACATCGAGCGAAAACTAGCAAAATCAGAGGAAATCGAGAGCAGGTCGAATAATTACGGCAACGTAACTGAAGCAAATCTTTGCTATTTAAATTCTGCCTCACGCGCGAATGGGCTGTCCATGAGCTTCCTCTTGAGACGATAGAGTTCAGCAGTGGGGCTGAGAGACGCGAGGGTCTGCAGAGGCTTCAGGATCCACTCCTCCAGAAGGATTTCTATCAATCCAGATTCAGCGACCCTCGATGGGGGAAGAGGTGGCAGCGGCACCGCCACAATCACAGAACACTCACTGAAAAAGATTTAGGAAATCGTTCATCACTGGGATTTTTTTTTGTATCGGAATATTTGGTTTTATAGTCACAAATTAATAAAATGTGAATTGCCTGCTTCATGAATGGATGATTTGCAAACACCCGCAATAAGACTTTCACTGATCATTCTAGTATGTTTTTTTATCTGAGAACTACAAAACAAAAGACATGCAGTTGGTGAACAAAAGCCTAATGTAGGCATGAAAAAAAAAATTGACGAAATCTAACCCAGTTTGTGCCTGTTTTTGTTTTAATATGATTAAGGATATTTTCCTTCTGCGATTCAAGTGACTTTATAAAAATCATGCAAGCCTCAGATAAGCGCAGCACCTGGGGGACAATTTGTAGACGGAGGCAAGTTGTTTCCTCACTCCAGACAAAGCTGCAGCCAACCTGCTCTCCATCCAGTGGTAGGTATGCTGACCTGCCTGACGAACAAAGAAAAACAGAATTACATCTTGGCTGAGAATGATCAAATATTAGTCAATCTTAATGGCAGAAATGACAACAAATGGAAACCTTTGAAAAAAAACTTCAACGTATTCCATAAATTAATGGAATTCTGTGTTCACATGGCAAGAATGAACCAATTAATAATAATACTACATAAGACGCTTCTGACTGTTTCCAGTTTCTCCTTCATATGAAGACAATAATCATATTCTTTGAATAAGATAAGTATCTTGGTTTGTATCATATCCAAGTTTCTGAAATTTGAGATGAAAGCTCATTGTATCTTTTTAAACCTGATTATATTTTGCCCAAAATATAACAGAGATAACCCTAATAGCACAGCCAAGATTATCCTGGAAATATATATAGAGGGTACTGCAGTTTCCTCACCACATCCAGAGCATAGCTGCCAGCGGTGACGGCGGCCTGAGACAGCGGCCGCAGCTGAGGGTTTTCCAGCAGAGCAGGCAGGACCTCCACCAGCCGGTCAGTCCACAACACAACTGCCTCCCTCCACATGGCCTCCAGCTTCTGGCCCTTCACGTCCTGATAGACACCTGCCAGCGTGGCCAGGGGCCCTGAGGTCAGCGCACAAAACAACATCAAACACTGCCATTTATTGGCTCTTCAAAGTGAAAAATGTATTCCGGCAAAGTTACAGAACACAGAGTAGTGTGGGATTCAGAGGCAAGAACATCCTGTTGAAAACCAAATTTCTGTGATCATAAAAGGGAAAAAAATTGGATTAATTACATATAAATATATAAACGCTGACGTGAGAGACACAGGAGTCCCTTTCATGTTTCAGATAATCAAATAAAAAACAAAAACGAAGGGGTTGGTTTCCGATTTTGAGATTTTGAATAAATTAGATTTCTGCCTGTGAGGAAAGACAGGGACAAATAACTAAAGGGCACATCCTTAATCGCATCAACCACATTTACTACATGCACACAAAAGCAGTGCGCCATTCTGAAGTGGAGCAAAAACTGGGAAATGATCAATTCGGCGTCTCAACAGATTCTCTATAAGATCCACTGAACAGTGTCAAAGAAAACCAAGAAACAATACAGTCACTTTTAGTTGCTTTTAACAGAGAGAAACCCAACGGGTTCAATGTGTAAACAGTACCAGACGTTCCCATCAAATTTAAATTGGAGGTTTCTACCCTGAGTACATATTTTTTAATTAAAATGAAGAGTTAAAACATGTCTTTGCTAATGGACTGTGCAGAGTTGCCTTTCACAAGTCTTTATGAGAAAAAGGAGTGGATGCATGTGAGTTTTGAAGGAGGCAAAAAAAAAACTTCTGACATATTCCACAGTGAGAAACAGTAATGTATGAAGTAAAATAGGTTTAAATGGTGATTTTTCTTCATCTGACCCATTGTCACAGAAATACGGACTCATATAATCGTTGCTCACAGGACCTTCTTTTACTTTCTGCTCCTAAAGTCAGGGATTTTTGTTTTAAAGCAATTTAATGTATTCATATTTTTCTTATATATTCTATGTGTTTTATGTTCCTGTTTTGTCTGCAACTAAATGTACTGCTGCCTGTCTTGATGGGATACATTCTTGAAAAAAGAGATTTTTTTCATTTCAACAAGGTTTTTCTGGTAAAATAAAGGTAAAATAAAATCAATTGTAGCAAAACACGTCTTGACAAACCAAATGCTTTAACCTGCAAGTATGTTTTATAATGGTCACAATGAACATGCTGAGAATCTAAATGAGAGAGATTGTCCTGAAAAAGTATTTGTTTAAAAAAAAAAAAAAACTGTCCAAAGGGGACATTAAAGATAAACCAGTTTACAAATGAGCGTGTAAAGAAAGAGCAGAGCTTCAGGAGCGACGTGTTCTGGACAGTATAAAAAGAGGGATGTTTGGTGACAGTGCAACTGGTGCAGATAAAGGACTGCTTATCAAGGGAAGAACCATATACACACTGTGGTGGTGGAAATGCTTTGGCTTGGGCTTTTATATCTGCCGCAGGAACCGAGCAGCTTGCAGCCATGAATTATGAACTCTGCATCATATCAAAGAGGGCTTGAAGATAAAGACGCCTTCTGTCTGAAAACTCAAGTTGAACCAGGAAAGAACCTTTCAACAAGATAAGGATCATAATAGCACAAACAAATCCGCCACAGACGAAATGGATGGTCATGAAGTGACCGAGTCACTTCAACAGAAAAAAAACTAAACTGAAGAGATTTAAGTCCCTTTGACTAGTTCAAGTGGGGGAGATTTGAAAGTCCGGCTGTTTACATACAATAAAAAACAATGAAAGATTTTTGCAGCTGAAGAAGTTTTGCATGAGCAAATGGTCAAATCTTTCAACAGCTTATGTCAAAGACTGATAATTATTCAAAACACGTATTTCTGAATCAGATTCCGCTGAAAGGACAGTTGTGGCTTCTGCGTCCACAGCTACATCTGTTGGTATTTTTGTTGCATAAATAATCTTACAACAATCATATTACTCCTGTAGTTGATTTATAGTTAATTTTTAACAGCAGATTTCATGTTTGCTGGTTCAAAAATGTCAAAAACGTCTATGGGATAGAATATATTTTTTTCTCATGACTGCACATAAAACACCTGGGATCATTTAAATACAGCAATGCAACAATCCTTAACTGCCTCCCATGTATTATAAACAATTTATTTAAAAATGCTTAAAATTATGCCAATGTTTGGGTTTTTTTCTCCCTTTCTTTATAATTTGAAAGCTGAAAGTAGTGTAGTCCTGCTTTGTGCATCAAAGACAATTAGGTAGTAATAGATTACTCCTCTCCTATACATACCAAGAAATGTTTTCCAGATTTAACTATTGCAACACACTTTGTTTTGGCATCAGCAGACAAAATTTCTAAATTGATTAAAAAAATAAATGATACGCTGCCATGGTTTCTGATTTGTCCACAGAAAAATCCCCTATTACACATTAACTCAGCCCCCCTTTTACTGTGAGTTTTAGAAATAACTTGAAAACATTACCTCAAGTTTTTAAAGGTCATGAATGGCCTCCCTTCCACCAATTACTGAGAGTTATTAACTGCTGGAGACCATAAAGCAGACCTCGGAGACTGTAAATCAAATCCATCCATAACAGATGAATTCAAGCATGCATTCTCAAACATGGGGGATTAAAAAAAAAAAAAGATCTAAATATACAGTATGAGAAAAAATGGAATATTAAACAGCCCCCCCTTGGTTTTAAAGCAATACAGTCCTACGGACTAGGGAATGCAGCTTATTGAATATTTCTGAACTCACTCCTCAGCTCCTGTTGTCCCAGCAGTGACGTGTGATGCAGAAGATCCAGACAACGTGGCAGGCTGGCGGTCAAGACGTGACGCAGCGAGCTGAACAGCCAGAGAGCCGGCAAACCTCCGTCGCTCTTCCCCAGCAGAGCCTCGGCACGCTGTGAAACACCTAGAGGGAATGCTGTCAACTTCTGCAGCAGCTGACTGCCTCTGGCCTGGAAGAACGGACAGGAATAAAAAAAAAAAAAAAAACTGCACTGGACTATAAATCAGATTAATGCATAACCATAGAAGCTCCAGGCCATTGCATGTTTTTCTATATTCTATATATTTACCTGATGTCTAAAGTTCAAGAGAAGTCTTTGAAATGTTTGGAGCCTCTGCAATAGTTTATCCCGGATTTGAGAGCTCAAATAGTGAACTCGCTTCTGTGAATGGAACAAAAACAAAACCGTGTGTTCGTCTATGAGAGCAAAAACTCATGCGATACGTCACTGGCTGTGGTGCTACCTCTGCAGCAGTGAAACCCTCCGAACAGCCGCGCGCCTTCAGCAGCAGCTTCTCATCGACGGCCCCCAGCAACACGCTGCCCACGGGCTCAGGTTCGTCGCCGCCGTCTCTTCTCGTCGCTTCAAGCAGCAAACTGCGATCCGTTTCCCTGCATGCTTTCACAGTGAAATCCTCACAGACGCCAGTTCCTGCGCAACACGTATGAGAAAACACTTATTTCACCCACGGTACGGAGATTCAGCTCATCGCAGCAGGAGCAAAACATCATTATGAAAATAAAAATCTAGAAGTTAAAATTGTTACTTTTAAGAATAGTAATGTCGACAAATCAAAATGGTAAGACAAGCTCAAGTGCATAACCATAAGTATGATGGTTACAAAAGTTTCAGACTGTGTGAAGATTTACCACATAATCCAAAAGATATGTTGTGGTCCTTCCACACCACATTACTGGTTCAT
Source organism: Blennius ocellaris (assembly GCF_963422515.1). Classification (NCBI taxonomy): domain Eukaryota; kingdom Metazoa; phylum Chordata; class Actinopteri; order Blenniiformes; family Blenniidae; genus Blennius; species Blennius ocellaris. The sequence goes on from NC_137659.1 coordinate 13,956,103, forward strand.
ACTTAAATCAAAAAAGGAAATCATACATTTATGAACACCGTACATTCAGGCTTTTAGGACTGTTCTATGTAGTTTTTAAACATCCTTAAAACTCTTCAGATGTTTTTATTTTTTTGTTTTATATAAAGGTCTGAGCCACAGGGTTGGTGATGTTGCTGAGGTCGTCGTCCTCAACACGGAAAAGTAAACCAAACTCTTCACATTTTCAGGAATCGGAAAGATGCCTTGATGGAAAGCTGAGGATGAGCAGACACACGTGCATTATTTGCGGTGATGAATTTACACCACTTAGCTTTACTAGCTTGGATCAAAAAAGTTAGAGATTACTCAATGTTACAGCTGACTGGAGTCATTATCTTCCAATGCTGCAACATCTGCTGGCATTATCAGCAGGACATGCCCACCAATTACTACCAGTTACTACCAGTTACTACCAGTTACTACCAGTTACTGACTCTGCGTGCATGTGTGTGCATGTATTTTTTTCCCTTCAAACAGTTTATTGGTATTCCCACAATCATAAGCAAATTCTGCTGTGCATCCTTATGCACAGTAGAATTCAATTTAGTATACATACTGTATATGCAGATGCAGTGGTGCAATTAACGTCTGACACACACGCGCACGCACACACACACACACACACACACACACACACACACACACACACACACACACACACACACACACACACACACACACACACACAATATTCTGAGATTGTATTATTTGTGTAACACTTGTTATTGTGTGTTTACCATTTCTATAGCCAGCTGTGGTCTGAAGGCATCGTCCCTCAATGGTCCCATTCAGCCAGATCTTGTCCTTGTGGTCCAGTGAGGCCTGCACCTGGACACCGAACCCTTGAGGCCAAGAGAGGGCATCACCCCTCACGTCCACAGTCCAATTACCCATCCTAGACTATAAAGTGGAAACACAGACGCTTGTGTTTTCATGAGGACCATCAACCGAATGTATGACTTTCCTTTGTACCACATTGTGTAACAGTGCAGGACAAAAACCATTTTTTTTTTATACTGAATTAAACTAATAAACTTCTGGGTGCAGCTTCATATTTGCTGTACAGACATCAGTTGTTATAAACAGGAACAGTTGCCAAAATATAACATTGTTTAGTCATTTTTATGTGTTTTTATATTTAGTATGGGAAAACTTTTCAAAGTGGCAGACACCATGTGATCCTTGTTTACCTCAGAGAACAAAGACATGTTGGTGCCCTGAGTGCTGGAGGAATTGGTCAGTGCCAGGGTGAAGCTGCACTGGGACGGCCGGCCGGTCACTGAGAGGTGAGAGCGAGTGTAAAACAGCTTCTCTCCTGAGTTTATGCGATGAGCACCTGACCATGACAGACTCTGAAAGACAAACACACACTTAACAACTTGAAAAGCCAAATAGACAAAACAACGTCCCTCGGCGAGCAGGAGCAGACTTCGTGTGTCAGCCGGTGCATATTAAAAAACAGCCACGCGAAGGATGAACGTGTTCACTCACAGGCTGAGGAGGACAAAGGCCCAGTAGCATTGTGTGCTCCACACGGTCACGGAGGTTGGTCTGAACTTTGGCCAGCAGTGTGTGTGACGGACAGGGTGCAGGAGACACTCTGTCCAGACTGAGGTTAACCTGAATGGTGTGCATTCCCCGCACTCCCTTCTGAAAACACATGGAAAAAAAGAAAAATCCCTTTCAAGCAAGTTGCCTGCGCTTGTGTTTACTGAATATCTTTCCTATTTACATTAAACAGGATACCTGATATTTCATGCTTTGCGTGACACTCCTGTTGTCCCATCTTAACTCTGCATTTTGTAAATACGAGTTTCCCTCCTGGCCCACTGACACACAGCCTTTAACAGGAGACACTGCCATCTACACACAGAAACGCAGACACACTGTAAACGATGCCACTGGCAGCCTCCTTCAGGAGCTGAGAGACTTGTGGGAGCTTTTTGCAACCTGTTGCGCTGACAGCAGGGCGCACGCCTGCCCCCTGCTGGAGTCCTTCTGCCACCGCTTGTCCAGGCTGAGAGAGACATTGACAGGGGCCCCGCGGCCCCATGACAGATGTGTCTATGGCACACACACAATTGCTCTCAGTTATATAAGTTCGTGATTGTGAAAACTACATCGATACCCAACTCTCAATTCTCCAGACAAGAACGAAACAGAGAAATGTGTTTTAAACGTACAGTATCTGGGAATAACATTTCCTGTACCTGGTGGCTGCTGCACTGCTCTTCCTGTGAGTTGCGTGACACTGTGTGCAGGGATAACTGGCTGAGCGTGGAGGAAAAAGGCTGCTTGAGCTCAACCACGGTCTTATTCATCTCCTTGGAGCAACTCCATGAGGTGACAGCGCTGACCTTCAGACAACAGAGAGCAGACAACAAATCCAAAGAGACGCTCAAAACTTCATTCAGTGGAACCCTGGGAATTTTCCAAAAGATGCGAGAGGTGACTTTATGAAATGTTTGGTGAGCAATAGAGGGAAGGCTGAGGTGGCAATGACATGCCAGACTGGAAATGTATTGCAGATATGGGTAACGTGGTCCTGGAGGGTCAGAAGAACATGTGTTTTCAATGTCTTCCTGCTCCAACGCTCCAAAATGTAATAAATGTGTCATTATGAAGCTGCAAAGCCTGATAATGACCACCAGTTGTGTTGAAGCTAGGATGTACAGAACCGTCGCCCTCCAAAACCAGGAGTGTCCACCAATGGCCCAGCGTCAGTGTTCTCTAAGTGTGAGGCCATCAAGGTTTTCATGCCTTCACTGTGACCAGATTTGTACTTATTTACCTCGCCTGTGTACTTAAGATGTGTTTGTTTTGTTTTTGGTTGCTTCGCATGATCCAATGTGTGTGAGTCTTGTTTTAGTATTGTTCTGTCTGATCATTTATTTTCCGTTGCGCATAAATGAATGTTCCTTTTTACGTTACTGACCTACCCATTTGTAGAATATTGTGAATAATTTCTTTGATGGAGGGAGGGGGGGGTCCTTTAATTTGGGTTTTTGTCACAACTGTCAAAGTTCATTATGAGCTCTGTTCCAGGTTTTATTGCGATTTTATTCATCTAATCTTATTCAGTGATTAAAAAAAAAAAAGATCTTGGTTCATCTTTTAAAGCTTCCACTACCTCAGTGACAATAATGGCATAATTTTGATTCTGAAGCGTACAAACGGCCAAGACGGAAACAAAAGCAATACCACAAAAGCAGCTTAAATGAAGCCCCTCATTTTTTCAGGGTCACAACACTTTTTGTCCAGTCTGACCTGCTCCAGCTGTCCATGTCTCATCCAGCCCAGTAAGACACTGTCCAGTCTTCCATGTAGTGAACGCTGCAGTGTCACGTCCAAACTGGTCAAACGGGGGACGCAGACAATCTGAACTAACGTCAAGAACAAGAGGAGACATATGATCAGCTATCAGTCTTGACGCCCCGGTCTATTTATTTTAACAGGCATTGCCATTATGAAGCTCTGCGAAGTCAGGGTGTTAGTGACTTACACTTCACGGTCTGGTTGTCCAGCTCCAGTGATGGAGGAGCAGAGTAGAGGCCAGACAAGCTAATCTCCTGATTCCCCCACACGGCTGCATGATGTACTTGGTAGCTCCATTTCTGGACCTCATACACCGTCCTCACTGCGACCGTCCTCGGGAGCGGCTTCAACTGGTGAACGGGAAGAAAAAAAAAGCCTAAACATTCAATATGTCAATCTGTTGATATTCAAGGTGTATGAGGAACAAAAAAATAAATCAGACATCTTCAAATAGGTGAAAAAGATTCAGGCCGGGCGTTTTGAGGGTTGCTTATGAGTCCAGAGAATTTCATTTTTAATATTCAATATCCCAAGTCCTAAATATAACATTTCACAAAATCAGAACAACACATAAATGGACTAACCAGTGGCTATTCATATACTGAACTCTAACCGAGGACGTACCTGTGGGTATGAGTGTTTGATATCGACAGTCTGTCTGTATCCACTCGCGATAGACGCCAGCTCCCCCAGAGCCCACAGCCTCTTCCTGCCGGACGACGCCTCGACCAGAAGAGCCACGCTGGACTCAGACTGGTTCAGCTGGAGGAGCAAAGACACATGATAATGCCTTTTGTATAAATGCATTATGTTAAAATAATTACACGAGCTATTTGGACAGTTTTAAGTCAGCGCTGGTACAAAGTCACTTGCAGAGCATGAATTTATGTTCCCGTTGAAACAGAATTTTGAAAGGAGAGTTGCTTTGAGAAGAAGAACCGACCTGAGAGTGGACATTGAGCTGAGGGGGCAAGTAGACCAACATGCCAGGGATATTCTGAGCCACCTTCACCATAAGGTCCTTGCTGATCAAAACAACATTAGTCACTTATTATATGTGTATATTTATGCACTTGTTTGACTGCACACAATTGTATTTTATTTTGTTTTCTCAAATAATCTGACCCCCCCCCCCTAAAAAAAAATATCTGTTGATTTCAGTATTTGTGTACTTGAAGTACCTGTGAGGCACATAGTGTCCCTGGGCGATGAGCGCCAGCGAGTGGCTGAGTTCAGGGTTCACTGCCATGGAGCACCTCAGCTGTGAGTCCGTCAGTCTCCCCCAGGCTTCAACCTGCACCAGCAGCCGCACACGTGGTTCAACCCAGAGGAATTAGGACGCGTTCATTTCACTTAGGCGCCGACCTTACCTGCAATGCAGGATTCGCCTGTCCTAGTATGGTGTGCTTTAATGTGACCCTGGCCTCCTTTGTCCCACCATGTGTCCCCCAACCCCCGATGTCCCCCGCCACTCGAACCCTCCAGTCCTGACTGTGAGCGTCTAATGAGGCGCTCTTCAGAGGACCTGCAGATATAATAGAGCATAACTGACTGACCCACATTGTATTTTATTGTGAAACAAAAACATCAAACTGGAATTTTCAAGGAATTTCAGGTCACAACAAATGTACAATTAAGTGATTATATTGTTGGTCAAATGAATAATTTAATCTCGAGTTCTATATATACCATATTTTTGCAAAAGGGTTAATTATGCACCAGAAGAGTCTGAACCAGATGTTCAACGATCTGTGTTTAGATTTTCAAAATGTTTAAAAAAAAACAACCTTCCTGCAAATTCTTTGAAAAACTGTGTGCAAGTGTGCTGAGAAAAAAATGAAGTGGCTTTGTAGTCAAAGAGTGGACACTTCAAATATTAATTTCTCTCCGGATAGTTTCATTTTGGAATATGAATAATCAAAAACAATAACGTTGTGCTTTGCTCTACAACAGTTGAAGTCCTTTGCACAGTACAGTATAAGGCAGAGATCAGAAAAGTTTATATCCGGCATTAATAGTCTGACCTTTGAACTGAACAGTCAGAACAGTATCCAGACTGTGTCGTGTGCTTGTTTGATTAAAAGCCGAGGGAGAGTAGGAGATAAGCACAGCCACATGTCCATCTGCACTGCTGACGTTAAAGCCAGAGGCCAGAAGCTTGTGTCTGTCCACAGTGAGCTGAGCTCTGGATCGGAGCTGAGATAAGACACCCTGGACGGAACAAAGACCCTTGAAGAGGAAGAAAAAGATCATAAAATGCCTTGTTTTACAAAAAAAAAAAAAAAAGACCATTAGAGTTGCCAAACACCATGTCAGTACATTACATCACCTCTATATTAAGTGGGAGTCCTCTGTCACGTAGCCACGACCAGCTGTGCCACATTGTCCCTCTTATATCTTTGGCCGTGGGAAACAGCTTCATCTTAAATCTCAGTCCCGTTTGCCGACCTCCAAACTGGGACTGTAAGGCGAAGGCCTTACCCTCGGCAGAGCCCAGCTCTACCTGCACACATGGTTTTATTGCACAGGGGGACTCAGTTCACGCTGCGTTGTCACTCGTCAATCTTTAATGTTTGTCGCCTGTGTTTCTCACCTGGATGCTGTTGTTGGTGGGGATTCCAAGTTTCTTCAGATAATTCACTGCGTGTCTTAAGTGGCCAGTCACTCTCATTGTCTCAGACTTTCTTGTCACTGTCAGTTCTTGAGTAATCTGGGAAAAAAAATCAGTATGCCAACAGTCATTCAAGTTGCTTGAGTCGTCATCAAGGTGTGAATCGTTTTGCCGTCGAGGTCAAATCATCAGCCCAGTAAGATGAATGTGATGATTCACATCAACAAAGCAGTTGATGTGCATTATTTCTATCATTTTCTTTTTCATTACAACCTGCTTTCTCCTAATTTAGAACTGCATGCAGGGAGGGTGATGGGCTGACTACTCAGCTATAGCTCCCACCTTAATGTGTTGAATAGCAACATACCCTCACATTCCAAATAGCTGGCTCTAAAACCCTATATTTCCTTTTAACAATGATAAACATGAATGCCACGCAAACCTGTCCTGTCTCTCCTCCCTTGCCACTTGTAAAGAGTCTGCACGTGTGTTATTATGTGATTTTAACCAAACATCACTTCAAAAAAAGAGTCTCAGCGTGGTGATACAGCACTTACCTTTTGCTTTCCTGCACTGCAGTTAAATGTGTGAAAGTATAAACCATTGCCATCACTCCCAGAATTCATATTGAGTGCAGCATTTGCAGGGAGACCCAATTTGTTTAACAGTGTTACAGAATGGTTTAAATAAAAAGCTGCTTCATTTATATCCTGCAACAAAATGAGAGAAACAGAAAATCAATTGGAGCATCTTGGAGCAAATAATCAACATTATTGTTTGGAATAATATTTCTTGAACATAACAAAATCAAAATTGCATATGTACAGATGAATTTCCACACCAGAGTTTTCTTGAGAGACACAGAGGAATGCAACTCGCTTTCATCCAGTCTCATAGAAACATGAGATTCTACAAAAGATGTGGCGACAGCGACCGACCCAGATAACTGCATCCTGTCAGGACTGCCCAGCTCCTGGAAACGCAGACACGATGTCACCAGTAGTTACACATTTGATGGGCAACAATTGTTTGTGCTTAGGATTTCTACCTGAATCACTGTGCAGTTGTTGTGATACACGAGCGACCCCTGCAGGCCAGACTGCATTAGCACAGCTCCACCAGTGCTGACTGCGCACTCCTCCATCTGAACCAGGGCTTCGCCCTCAAATCCGTGTTTTCCTGACTTACTGGTGACTCTCAGCCTGTTTTTCTTTGGCAGGCCTCGGAGAGCGAACAGATCATGGCTGAGTTCAGCCTCCACACTCAGCTCCGGCCACGGCTTTGCATTGAGCTTCAGGGAGCCTCTTTTGCCTCTCAGATCAGTATCCAAAATGGCAGTCCAGACCCCCCTAGGGTCCTGCCAGATAGACCCATTCACTTGAGTCTATGGAATATAAGAACAATGTAAGAATGTATGGAGGCATTCAGGAGAGGCTTTATTTAAAGTACCCATACGTCAGGGAGTGGAGCTGACGAAGGAGTCGAACAGAGTTTTGCTCAAAGTCACAACTCGGTGAATCTTATCGACCACAGTCGGGTTCAAACCTGTAACTCTACTGCCACTTATGAAAACACTCAGACTTTACATTACAAAATTCATGAAAACCTTCTGATCTCCCTCTCAGGGGAAAATCTTCATCATGCTTTCAAGGGAAAATTCTAACACAGATTTTAATGCATTAAATGATAAGCAGTCACTAGAAAAGCCGTACCTGTAAAGATGGGCACTTTGACTCCAGAGCCCAAAGCCACTTTGACCGTCCTCTGGACTCTATGACTTTGTTGGCTCTAATATTACACTCCTCGATCCTGATGAGCAGATCTCCAGACTCTTCAGGGCCTCGAGGAGCTGAAACCTGTACGGAGATGAGCTTTGGCAGACCCTGACTCGTCAGACCGGTGAAGGAGTGCGTAAGTATCCCAGAGAGATGTGGGGTCCTGCAGGACTGGCTCAGGTCCAGAGACAGATTCTGGTTGTCCACACTCAGAGAAGAGGACACAGCCAGCCAGCAGGGATCCACCGACAGGAGGCCGTGAGAATTCAAGAACACGGGAAGGATCGTTCCCTGCAATGCAAACCAGGGCAAGAGAGTTCATTAGTTTAGAAACACTTTGACGTGACCAAGTTCAAAAATGTTAGGTCAAATATTTTTAAAAAGGCGTTGCATTGATTTAAAAATTCTAAGCAAAATGTCAAATATTATACATTTTCATTCATTTTTGGGCTTATTTTGAATTCAATGGCAGCGACACCTCTCAAAAATATGAAATGGGAAACAAAAGCTTGGAGAATTGAGTCGTACTCATACAAAATAGCAGGCAGAGCATTATGCCGCTGAATAGTTTAATAGGAAAAAGATCAAAACATGACTGAGCATAAAAGGAACATTTTGGACGGTCACTTGGAAGTGAATATGAACAGGAGCTCACAAGCCATGAAAACAATGTCTGGACTATTTTCTCCAAAGTTTCTCAATGGAAAATTGGATGAGAAAGAAACTACATCCAACATCACCAACTTAGAAACAGATTCTGTGCAGGAAACCACAGCAGGGTCTTCCAGAAATCTCTATCCACACGAGCAGTCCATGGTACATTTAAAAAATGGAAGTTAAAACTGCATCATGAAAAAAAAAAACAGACTACATGTGAAAAAGAACTGAAAACCCTGTCCTAAAAAGTAATCCAGGGACTTGTCCTAAATGAGTGGTCAGACAATAATTGAAGAGTGGAATCAATGATGGGTCAGAGCTGATTTTCATAGGAGGGACTAACATCATACAGATAGATGGAGAACCAATAAATGTTTCGTGTTTGAAAAAAACAACAACAAAAAAACAAAAACCTGCTGTTTTTACCAACACATTTGAATGAAGTTTGCTCCATTTTAAAACTTCCTTGGCAGTGAGGAGTGCGTAGGTCTTATATGGTCCTTCACTGATGAAGCATTATATCACAGAGAAAATCCAAATGGGAGTTTAAAAATGCCCTGAGCTGCCACATTCTCAACACTCCCCTGATGTTTGTGGCAAAACAGAAGAGATGATTCTCGATAGTAAACATAGTCTTGTCCCAACCTTTATTAATTTTTTTTTTTTTTAAACCTGTCACTGTCACTGAACTTTTCACCTTTTACATGTGATGCATCTTCTATGTTATCATTTGAATACAATATATCTACCTGTTTTTCTTTACAATACCCATTTATATGTCCTAACACTTGGACTTGTCAAATTTGGAATTGGAATGCCTTGTAGGATTTGGGCAAAAAAAACTGTCAAGCTGTGTCTCCTGCAGCATTTTTCTTTAACTTGACTTCAAACATAACACAAAAAAATGTAAATCCCATCAATTCTAACAGGGATTAGAAAAGATCTTATCACTGTTAGATGAAACAACCATATTTAAACCAGTTTACTTTGGTATTGGGAGAGGGATAATGAAATGTTCTCACCCGTAGTGAAGGACAGTAACTGGTCACATTGACAGCATAAGAAGAGCTCTCTGGCTGGAAAGCCTTCGTCTTCCCCACACTGCCCCTGAAGTTGCACTGCCCCAGCTGCAGGCTGACCATCACACCGGGCTCATGTGCACATGTTAGGGACAAATCAAGGCTGCTTTTCTGAATCCCGTCAGCTTGGAGAACAGCACTAATGTTTGTTAAGCAGCCTGAATGTGTGATAGAGATGTTCGCTGAGGACTGCGGAGGCAGGAGAGTCTGTCGTGGGGAAAAAAAACAAAGCATCAAATCAGAACTCAGAGCTGCGGGCAAAACACAATTATAACTGTCAATACCAATATAGTGAAACACAGACGTGGCAACTATCAAATCATTTGTACTCTATTGCTGTATTAGGTGTCTGTACTTCAGTTGAAAATGTATTTTTCTGACAATTTAACTTTCACTGACTTCTAGTCCTTATCTTCTTGAAACGAGCTTGTTATTTCATCTAATCTGTACAAATGAAGATTCAGAGTAACATTGAAAGGACCAACGCAGCTGATGGTGCCAGTTATTCATAACAAATCGGCAGGAATTCATAGATTTAAGAATTATCAAGTTATATAAATAATAACAGATTGATTGCCAATATTTTCCTGTTTCCCCATGTCTTAAAGGCAGAAAACCTAAAAAAAAAAAAAAAGGTTTTACTTTTGTATTTCATTACATTTCATGGCCTGACTATTTCTAGTCTTACCTCTTCTTTACACAAGTTGAGGATTTTTGCAATTTCTGATAAAATAAGAAAACAGAGCAGTCCAAAGGCAATCTAATCTAATGCCCATTGAGGTTTAGCAGAGCTCCAGATAAGTTTGGGTTGTATGTGATTAATCATTAGTAGCAGTGACAGTCATGCTGTTGTGGACTTGCAGGCTCATGTTCGACACAGAGTTGGTTATATCAGTGTAAACTAAACCACAAAAGGAAAATCAGTCATCCCCACGGGGAAGATGCCTCTTTTGCTTTCCATTTGGTGGGAAACAAGATTTGTGGCACTGTCTCTTGTTTCCTCTCTAACCTTCAGTAAAAAACATCGCTGGTGGCCAAAGAGAGTCCAGCTGGTCCCACCATCCGTTCCCCTCCTGTATCGATTTGCCAGGAGGAGCATGGCGCACATCTTGTTTTCCACCTTAAACTGGGCTCGCCTTGGCGTGGTGGACACGCTGACAGTGAGCAGCTCTGGCGGGCCTACAGAGTCGAGGTTTTGCTTCAGTGTGGCTCTGAAGAAGGCGGAAGCTCCCCAACCAGCAGTGATGTTCATCTGAGTGGAGCAGGCGCCAGAAGAGACTTGGGCATTTCCAGAGAAGGAGCCATCGTGGAGCTCGCCTGACCCCCGGAGGTCGACTGTTTTTGGGATGAGTGGGACAAGAGCGGTCCAATGGTGCTGCAGACCCCAGCTCACCTCCGCTTTGTGCTCCTTCAGTAAAACAGATACGAGGCACTGCAGAGAGTCCTGTTGCCTCTCAATGGTTATTGATCCTTTGAGTCCGTCACTTCCTGCATGTCCATTCACTGTCAAAGAGGTCTGAAGTGGTATTTTTCCCTCAGTCCTCTCTGTCTGCACCCACACCAGCCTCCCGGGCCCTGCACACCGGACAGACACCAACAGACTGCAGCTGACTGAGGCCCACTCCACACTCACATCTGCCCAGATATGACACCAACTTTCCAGCCTCACCCGACCTGTCACTGTAGCCTTGTGTGAACTGTAGCTGGTTTTGTACTCAAGCAACCCATGCCAGCCGTACAGTCCAGGCCTCTCCAACCTCACGCCCACATTCAGATCTGCTCTCCAAGGTCCAGCCTCCGTACCAATCCCCAGCACCCACCTCTGAGGCCCAGGCCGAAGCAGGAGCTTAGCACCAGATTTAGAGGGCAGTCCCAAATACGTCAAAAGGAGCGCGGACGAGTGCGTGAGGTTCGCTCTGAGCTCCCTCTGGCCACTGGAGCTGTAGCAGGTTTTAGCTTGAGCACTGAGGCTGAAGTGAGTGAGCGACAGGCCATAGCAGAGCCTGTTGTGTGGCCTATAGGCGCGAAAGACTCGTACCTCCACAGGGTGGTCGGCCACATTTCCATAGCAGTGAGCGGTGAGTCGGTCTGCGGTGGAGTCCCCTGTGCAGTTCATCTGTGAAAACAAAACCTCCTGTTGGCACAGTTTGTTTTCCTCTGAAGGAGGCTAAAGAGGCATCTCTGAGGAATTACCGAACCTTCAGACAAACTACCTAAGATATCAGGGAAACAGTGTGATAATCTGACCGTCTGGTAGATAGACTGGAAGAGTTACTTTATTTCGACGAGAACAAAACAATTTCTGCATCCAGTGTCACCATTTAAATTGTGCAGAGTCACCCGTGAACCATCTCAGAATGCAAGTAAACAGAAAAGTGCACTCATCACTGAGAATGTAATGTTTCTTTTACTTTATTGAGCATAACTACACTTGGACTTCAGACATAATTTCACAACAAGTGTTTCTAGTTTAGTTCTTATTTGAATGTTCTTATGGAAATACCATGAAAAACAGACAGTTTCATTGTTGGTCGGTGCAATTGTTTCTGTTTAGATGGGAGCAGAATACCTGTAGTGAGGTGGGGATGAGACCCTGGAGCAGCTTCATCTGTTGCCATAAAGATATGGTCAAACCAACTGTTTTGTTTCTTGATCCGACGTTCAAGATGACGTCAACCATCCTCTCGTCTTCCAAATGAAGGACCAACCCTGTGTCTAGCTCATTCGTTTCTAACTAACAGAGTGGGGGACAAAAACCCAACATAAAGCAACAGTAAAGGTGAACAGAGATATATTCCATTGAGTTTCACTGAAGGACAGATAAATGCACCTGGTAATATGCTTTGCCTTCCAATGAGCTCCAGAAGCCTCTTGCCAGAAGGACTTTGACTTTGTGCTGCAACCGAGAAAAGTATTGCCATCGGGGAACAACATGATCCGTTTTGCCGCCGTCGAACTCGGCTGTGAGATACTCAGGTCCAGCCTGCAGCTGTGCCAGAGCCCACAGCCGACCGCCCTCCTGGACCCACTTCACCTGAGCACTACTGTTGGTAGGAACACCTGCACGCACACAACAAGGACGATGAGAGACTGAGGAATAGAAACTCTTATTCGTTATCCAGATATCAAAATGATCACCTGTAGCAACGAGCGGGTGGAAGGTGTGAATAAGTTGCATGTTGACCTCTCCTCTCCCGTCGTTTCCCAGCAGGCGGCTCGAGTTAACACACACATGCTCGGCCCCAGACCAAACACAAAGCCAGTCAAGGACCTTGTGGGATTTCTTTTCGTCTCCTTCGGCTCTCTCCTGAACTTCATGCTGATGACGTCTCAGCTCCACACTGTACACGACCTCCATCACTCTGACTCTCAGCTGTCCTGCAACAACACACGGCGAGTTTGTCCCCGTCACCAAGAAGCAGAGCAAATCACAATCAGCCAATAACCCTAACCCTATCATGACGAAGGTTTTCACATAAAAATTCTACCTTCGAATAAACTGTCAGACTGCCCTAATGCGGCATCCAAACCCAAAACTTGAGGCAGAGCATTGAGGATGATCACAGAGTGCCTCAAATCCCCCGACACCACCAGCTGGAGACTCTGGGATGTCTTTAGGGTCCCCTTGACCTGAGCCAGCAGAGTCTCCTGTCCCTGCATAAAGATGACACGGAGAAACACACTGGGGGAGGGGGAAAGAAAACAAAGAGGAAAAAGAGTTGCAGTACAAAAAAATTAAACACAGTCAGGGATTGTTAAATAGATCATCCCCCCCCCCCCCCCCCCCCCCCCGACACCTCTGTGCATGTACAAACCTGTCTGAGGACATGTTGGCAGTCATATTTACGTGCAGCTCAGTGGCTGCAGGCACCAGGCTCTGGGTTAAGTTCAACGTCAATCCCACTGCTCTGTCTCCTCCCCGAAATGAATGGGACAACTGGGCCTTCAGCATCACTTTGTCCTTCCCGTCAGCCCTCACAAACACTGAGCTGCTGCCTAAGCCAGGCACTGTAGAGAGGTCTGCTGTGGCGTTCACCTTAACGCAGAGAAACACATGACCGATAAAAGCCTAAAGCGCTCCAATTTCATCACTTTTTCCATTTTCAAAAAGGGGGAAAGTTCATACAGTCTAATAACTCAAGATTCATGCTCTGTGATGAGTTTTGTGTTGAACATTTTGCCCAGAGGGAAATTTTACATCCAGAGTGAAACCAATTATTGATAAGGAATCTTTCAAGTTGATGGGTAGTGCAGCTATTTTTGCTGAAGTAAATTAACATTACGTAATAAACTGTGGAGACTCTGAAGCTGCTTTATTGTTATGCACACAGACACAATGTGTACAAAGTTATTTATATTTTTTTTATGAATAAAATGAAAAAAATACAAACTCTGACTCTTTTCTTTTTTCCCCCTGACATCTTTAATGGCATAAACAGATGCATCACAAGAGCAGCTCACCTCTAATGTTTTGGGGATCTTTGATTTAAAGGGATGGGTGAGAGATGAATGCAGACCGACTCTGCTTGATGTCCCATTCAACTGTACAGACACCTAAAAAAAAGACATATACAATGTGAACGTCAAAAATACAATTTTTAAAGTGCTTGTATTGTGTGTTTTACTCACTCGACACTCCTGCCGCTCTACTCTAAGCTTCCCTCTGGCCTGATAATCGAACCCATTGTTATGTTTTGGGGTCCAACATACATCTCCCTCAAATAAAGCAGACGAGGGGAGCTGCAGCTGTAACAGCAATAACAAAAGAAACGGTCACAAGTTTGGCCTTTTCGAATGTAAACGATACTGTACTCAGTTTGAGGTGGACTGAATCACTTAACCCTTGTGTGGCGTTCAAAAAAACTTCCTTATGTGGCGTTAGTGGCTGTTTTCAGCCACTAACTTTGACAGCCGTAAAATTATATCAGAAGAATATTTTTTTCAAATTTTTTTTGCATAAATCTGTTAATCAACCTCAGTCCTGATCAAAACTACCAATTTTTTTTTTTAAATAGTAAAAATTAACCCTTTAAATGCCCAGTAAGAAGATGAAGTCACTGATTTTGGGAGGGGAAAAACACAAAATTACCTCTTTTCAATATAATAAATGATCAGAGACAAGAAATGTATTACATGTTATCACGGTCTTGGATATGTCAAAGATTAGTAATGCAACTGACTTTGAAGCATATTTAGTTTTTGTGCAGCATCAGCTTTTCAAAAAAACTCCCTTATGTGGCGTTGGTGGCTGTTTTCATCCACTAACTTTGACTGCTGTAAAAATATATTGGCAAAAAAATTTTGGAATTTTTTTTTGCATAAATCTGTTAATCAACCTCAGTCCTAATCAAAACTACCAAATTTATTTTTAAAAATAGTAAAAATTAACCCTTTAAATGCCAATTTAGAAAAGAAAGGCACTGATATGGGAAAAATACACGCATTATTATCTATTTTTTATATAAAATGTGATCGGACATCGGAATTCTTTTACATGTTATTACAGTCTTGGCTATGTCAAAGGTTAGTAATGTAATTATCTTTAAAGCATATTTAGTTTTTGTGCAAAATCAGATTTTCAAAAAAACTTCCTTATGTGGCGTTGGTGGCTGTTTTCATCCACTAACTTTGACCCCTATATAAATATATCAGATAAATATTTCTTCAAAAAAATTTTGCATAAATCTGTTAATCAACTTCAGTCCTGCTCAAAACTACCAAATATTAAAATAAATAAATTCAAAATTAACCCTTTAAATGCCCATTTAGAAGATGATGGCACTGAAATGGGAAAAAATACACACAAAATGACTCATTTTCAATATAAAATGTGATCGGATATTGGATCTTTTTTACATGTTATTATAGTCTTGGCTATGTCAAAGATTAGTAATGTAATTATCTTTAAAGCATATTTAGTTTTTGTGCAAAATCAGATTTTCAAAAAAACTCCCTTATGTGGCGTTGGTGGCTGTTTTCATCCACTAACTTTGACCCCTATATAAATATATCAGATAAATATTTCTTCAACATTTTTTTGCATAAATCTGTTAATCAACTTCAGTCCTGCTCAAAACTACCAAATATTAAAAAAAATAAATTCAAAATTAACCCTTTAAATGCCCATTTAGAAGATGAAGGCACTGAAATGGGAAAAGATACACACAAAATGACTCATTTTCAATATAAAATGTGATCGGATATTGGATCTTTTTTACATGTTATTACAGTCTTGGCTATGTCAAAGATTAGTAATGTAATTATCTTTAAAGCATATTTAGTTTTTGTGCAAAATCTGATTTTCCAAAAAACTCCCTTATGTGGCGTTGGTGGCTGTTTTCATCCACTCACTTTACAGCTGTAAAAATACATCAGATAAATATTTTTTTTCCATTTTTTTTGCATAAATCTGTTAATCAACTTCAGTCCTGATCAAAACTACCAAAAATTATGTTTTTTTAAATGAACCATTTAAATACCAATTTAGAAGATAAAGGCACTGATATGGGAAAAATACACACAAAATCACCCATTGTCTGTGTGTCTCTGTGTGTGTGTGTGTGTGTGTGTGTGTGTGTGTGTGTGTGTGTGTGTGTGTGTGTGTGTGTGTGTGTGTGTGTGTGTGTGTGTGTGTGTGTGTGTGTGTGTGTGTGTGTGTGTGTGTGACCTTTGTGCACTGACCTTGATATAGCTAAAAAATGTAAACATGCACCCAAGTTCTCGGAGCTACACAGAGTCTACATAGAGTAAACAAAAACAAAGTGCTGGCCAGGTGGCCTTTTCATCTTGGGAAGAGGTCCCTTGGCACTCAGATTTCACAGAGTTGACCTGGGCCAAACATAAACATAAACAAGGTAAGTCTATTTCAGCGCGTGCATAAGTTCTGCTGGCCATTTGCTAGTGAGAAGAGCAGGGGAAACATGAAGAGGAAATTCAGTGCAAGAGAGGCCCTGGATCTTATAATGGAGAGTGAAGAGTCATCCTCCTCAGACACCACCACCTCAGGAGAGTCCGATGCTGACTTTGCTCCACCCTCGACTTTTTTTACCACCTACCCACTTGCCCAGGAGCTCCTGAAGAGGAAATTGGCCTTGGTTAGAACTGTGAGAAAGAACAAGCCGGAGCTGCCACCCAACCTTGTGCAGGTGAAAGGTGGAGGTGCTCTCTCCTCCGTGTCTGGCTTCACCAAGAACACCACAGCTGTGAGCTATGTTCTGAAACAAGGCAGAAATGCCATCCTGCTGAGCACAAGACACCAGGAGCCAGCGCTGACGGAGGGCTCAAAGCAGAAGCCAGAGATTGTCGTCGCCTACAACCGCTGCAAAGCCGCGGTTGACAATCAAGATAAGGTATGTGCCAATACATATTTACCACATGCATCCTATTGCTGTTAGCTTTCTACTGAATTTCTGTGCTTGTAAAAGATATATATTTTTTAGTTTTGATGAAGTTTCCATATGCCATGTGCAGCTATTTCCCGTTTTGAAATCAGGACTTATTGTTTTCTTCTTCGATTATCTTTTTAGCTTGTCGGCACCTACAGCGTCAAAAGGAAGACCAATCGGTGGCCCCAGGCGTCATTGTTCAACATAGTTGAGGTCTCAGCCTATTGCATTGGTTATCTTCCTGGCGGTGGATCCCTCGTGGAATGAGGGAAAACACTACAAGAGGAGGCTTTTCTTAGAAGAGCTGGGCAACGCTCTGGTGTCTCCAGCAGTGTTGAGGAGAGAGCATCTTCCTCGAGCAGCAGTTACTGCCGCACTGGTGAGAAATGCAGGTTGCTGCAGCTGCCCCAGCAGAACCAGAAGAAGAGCCAGAGCCATCAGCAGCCACCAGCAGGTCAGGAGGGAAGAGGGGGGCCTGCATCTTGTGCAAAGGGTGAAAAAGAAGTGGACACATGCAGCCGTTGTGGAGGGCACACATGCAAAGTGCACCAGATCACATGCTGCAAGTCCTGCTGGAAGGACTGAATCCCTGCTGCTGCACAAAAGTTCATAATGTTTGTAATGTAAGATAAAAAAAATAAAGAATTTCCTATGTTCAATCACTTTATATTGAAAATGGGTAATTTCATGTGTATTTTTCCCATATCCGTGACTTTATCTTCTAAATTGGCATTTAAAAGGTTAATTTAAAAAAAGTAATACTTTGTGGTATCAGGACTGAGGTTTATTAACAGATTTGTGTAAAAAAATCGGAAAAAAAATATTTATCTGATATGTTTTTACAGCTGTAAAGTGAGTGGATGAAAACAGCCACCAACGCCACAACAGGGAGTTTTTTTTTTAAACTGATTTTGCACAAAAACTAAATATGCTTCAAAGATAATTACATTACTAACCTTTGATATATCCAAGACTGTAATAACATGTAAAAAGAATCCAATATCCGATCACATTTTATTTTGAAAATGAGTCATTTTGTGTGTATTTTTTCCCATTTCAGTGCCTTCATCTTCTAAATGGGCATTTAAAGGGTTCATTTTTATTTATTTTTTTTAATATTTGGTAGTTTTGATCAGGACTGAAGTTGATTAACAGATTTATGTGAAAAAATTTTGAAGAAATATTTATCTGATATATTTTTACAGGGGTCAAAGTTAGTGGATGAAAACAGCCACCAACGCCACATAAGGAAGTTTTTTTGCCGACAGTGCATTATTGACCGAGGGAAAAATTTAAAATCAAATTTTTAAATTGCATGTAAAAGTAAGCTTCCTCAGCAAAAATCATGCCATTTGAGCCAATACAGTGAAAGTTATAGTCAAATTAAGAGGAAAAATTACTCCAAGTGGACGTTTTTTCCCCCAATGCCACACAAGGGTTAATACTACAGACTGGGCCTTTGGATCAAACTGTGTAGTGGAGAGGTTTGTTTACCTGGAGAACATGGAGAAGGCTGGCTTTAACTTTTATTGCTTGGCGGCTTGAATGTGACGAGTTCAACTGAACTTGCCCAGAAAATGTCAGTCTCTCCTTGCTGCCGACCCGTAACCTCCCATGGATGTCCTTCAGGGTCTGGAGAAGAGTGCACAGACATGAGAAAGAAGAAATTCAAATGACAGGTTTTACCCATTATTGGACACAAACTGGTAGAGAGTATGAGTGAAGACTGGCGGGATACCTGGTTGTTGGTCACAGTCACACATATTTCTGAATCTGAAGGAACAATGTCCGAGCTGAATGGATGGATCAGTGCAGAGCAAACCTGATGACGACAATCAAAGAAAATCTTACGAATGACTGAAGGTCCTTTAGACGCTGAGCCACTACATTAACTTACAAAAGGACTCGGGGGTCGGTAACCGAGAGTCAGGGTGTGGATGACCTCTTGGTTGTCCTGGAAACCAGCCTTAGACTCCAGGACATAAAGGCCTTTGAGGAGGTCAATAGTGAAAGTCTCCCGCAGGAGGAGAGTGTGAGGTAAGATCTGGAAGGGCTGTCTGTGCGAGACGGATGCTGTTAAAGTCAGAAATGTTACTGCTGCCACTCTTCAAAGATAACATTTCAACCAATCCATTTAATTCAGGCCATTTAGACCAGGGGTCCAGACCTGAGCTGGAGAGATGCAGTTTTCTGATACATTTTCTTGTCCTTCCTCAGCTCCTCCACCACGCCCTCAAACTCCACCTTAATGGACGGACTCCTCGGTTTTGAGAGGGTCAGCTTCAGAACCGCTTGTCTCTTTTTGAAACTCTTAAACAAGTCAGCAGGCAACAAAACACGTGACGACTTCAGTCTATATTCAAGCAAGCATTTGAGTAAACGGTGGCCGCAGCTGCTGTCTCGGTCTCCACCCACCTTATCAACAGTGTTCAGAGCTGCAGCAAAGCTGACATTGTGTAGACCATAGGTGGAGGCCATCTGCAGGGTGTGGCTGAATTTAGAGGTCTCCAGAGAGACGTCGCCTCTAAGGGGAGGAGTCCACAATGAGACGAAGGAGCAGGAAGCTTTCACATTTCGCTTTCCCACCACACCCCAACCCCCTGCCTGCAGAAAAATAGAGGGAGAGTAGCAATAGTAGTGGTATTAGCAGTGCAGGGCAGAATGCAGCAGGAAGTCTTTCCTGCCTGTTGTCACCAGACGCATCACCAAGCAACAGCAGGACTTTTTTATTTTCCCTAAATATATTATTATAAACATTTAATACTATATTGTTATGGGTGTGTTTGTCAGCATGGATGTGGGGGTGTCTGTTTTTTGAGCCGCTGAAACAACGCAATTTCCCGTAAAGGACAAATAAAGCTCGATATTGTATGAGTTGATGAGAAAGTGAACGTATGCAGCGTTAAAGTTACACTTTAAAAATCATCATTTCATAAGAAATTAAAAATGTATCTACAAAACCATAGTGCATAAATACTTTTGGGGACTTTAACATACTTCACAACTTCAAAATTCTGTAGGAAACAAAATATCTGACATATTTTGTGCCCCAACAACTTTACATCTTCTTCTCACTTGGAGGTACTTGACAGCTGGTGTGTAGAGCTCCAGGCGGGCCTCCTTTTCTCTGCCCCGGTCCCTGTAGAAACCCTCCAAGACCAGGTTACGCAGGGTCAGCCACTTTGTGGCGGTCAGTTCTGAGGTGAGCTGGAGCGTGTGGTGCTGAAGCTGGACCAGTTTGTGGGTGGTGTAAACGTACAGCCAGGGTGTGTCCATGTTAAAAGATCCTGGACGAGAGTAATCACACGGATTCGCGAGTCACGTCATTTTATGCAGGGAATTCAAACATCTGAAACTTGGCTCTATTTACCTTCCCATTTTTGGGGCATTATGTATTTTGGAGGGCTTTTCCAGTGTAATCCCACCACCAGTGGCGTCAGGTTGTTGTAGTTTATTTTTAAGTGAGTGCTGCTTTCAGACCCGAGTTGCATCATGTGCGAATGCAGAAGCTGCGTCCTGTAGTTCAAACGTTTCTCTGGTACCTGTAGATTGAACTGGGACAACATGAAGGAGGGGTATATTACTTTGGCCATTGAATATAAACACAGAGAAAGATCTCTCTCCATAGATAATAAGTTATAAATGTTCAGGTGTGTACAGTGTGCACTGGTTTGTAATGAAGCCCCTCTTTACTCTGATAGGTGTTGAGTCGGCGCTTGGTTTACCTCCAGTGTGTAACTAGTGTGATTTTCCGTGGACTGGTTTTTAAAGGACTGGCTGAGGAGGAGTTTATGTTTGTTGTTTATCTCGTCCCAGTGTTTCCCATAGCTCATGTCCAGGGCTGATTTGATGTGGCAGGGACTTTCTTCATGTCTGAGGTGGATCTGTGACAGTACAGGCAAACCACAGCACTTTCAATTATTTTCGCACCATTTGATGCTGTTGCTCTATGGTTAGACCACAAAAATGTCTGGGATGGAATAGATGGCGACACAAAGACTAACATCAAGTATTTGACACAGACCACAATCATGCAATCCTTTCCTCACACCGTAGCTTCCTGTTTGCAGTTACCTTATGGTTGATAGGAGCGGTACTGGTGCAATAAAATTCATGATCCGCTCTCATGACATAGGTGAGGTTTGAATCCCGCTCACTTCTCAGCCTCTGAGATGTGTAGCACTCTTGACGCAGGTTACGGGCATCACCTGTGATGATGGATTTTTTTTTTTTTTTTTTTAATTCAGAAATCAATGATGAGGTTTGCATTAAAACTTTAGTTTAAAATTGTCCTGAGGTGGTTCTGCTTATTGGTTAAGTGTGAAGTGGTGAAGTGAAGCAAAAATACTGATTTACTTCAATCAAAATCCTGCTTGTGACGCATAAAACATGAAGAAATGTTAAAAAGTTATTTGGCTGCAAAAGGTGTTTTTTATTGTTGCTTGTTTTCTTAACCATGCTGTGCTAAAGGATTGTCTCTAAAGTTCTTGCATGAAAATTGATTATTTTTAGTTCATTCATATAGAGTTAGTGTGAACTGAGTGTGAAATCAAGATCAGGATGTGTGAAATCGGCGGTAGCATATCACATTACCTCAGCTATTGTTCTACTGTTGGCCCTCGAACATGCATGGTGAATGTACACGGAATTTTACCTCAGCTTTGTTTTGGCAAAGTCAGATTCACTTGTAAGTTTAGTTGTTATTTAAAGTTATTTAAATAGCTTATGTGAAACCAATAGCTGTAGATGAAAGTGGAAAAAGACAAAGATATAAATAGAGCAAGGCATGACAAAACAGCCTATAGTGAAACAAAACAATCTCTCACACCAAATTAAAGGGCAATGAGTTGAAGTGAATCTTAAAACGTTATTCAAAAATAAGCAGTGTCGGGTCTTGGCATGCAAAGGCTGGGCCATCCAAAGCTTTGGGTGTTAAAACAGCAAAAGCTTGATTACCCCCATGTGTTCAAGCCTGGAGTTTAGAATGACCAAAGAGCAGGCCAGTGGACCGAACAGTCTGCGAAGAAATGTGAGGTTGCAGCAGGAGCAAGTTGCAACATTATAAAAAAAAAAATGTAATAAAAATGTTATCAAAACAATCCAAACATTGAAAGACGGCCATTAAAAGGAAAAATAATGTGCCAGTGTCTGTGTTTTTTAAAGTGGAAGACATTGCAGCATTTTGGACCAGTTGTGAACAAGAGAGGAATGCCTGACTTATAACTGCATAGAGTGTTAAAACAGTCAGGACTGAATGACATAAAGCATGCATGACCGATTTCACACCCATTCATTAACCAGACGACACAAAGTGGATTTAATCAGTGTGTTTGTCTGTTAATTCATTTTTAAGATCAGTACATCCACACTCCAATGTTTTTGACAAACTGGACACGCTAAATCAAGTATGTATTGCACCTGTGCACATAAGCGCAGTAACTCACCTCCTAGGCCATATTTGAGTCTGAGCACGGAGTTCCACAGCGACCCTTTCTGCTCCATCAGTCCCAGCATCCTGCCGCCGACCACATCAGGCAGGAGGAGCTCCACCTCCACAGAGTACTGCCTGCTGCTGCTGTCGCGTCGGCGCTCCAGAGTCACTGGAAACCAAATTAAAAGCACATGTTCGTCCTCACTGCTTCCTAAAAGGTGAAACACATAAGTAGCTTTTAGAGTAAATTACAAAAGCAGAACGACGTCATATACCTGACAATAATGCCATTTCTCGAAACACATTCTTCAGAGTTGCCGAAAAGCCGGTTTTCCTTCCCAAACCACGAGTGACATTAGCAGAGAGGATCATCGGATGTGCATCAGCAGCCGTCTTGACTTCAAGATGGTAGCGTGTTTTATGCTCTGATGGAAAAGTGTGAGTGTCCACCAACCCCTGCAGGGGACAAAATTATAAGAGGTCAGAAATGTTTTGATATTAGATCAGAAAGTGAGAACATATTTTGGTACTCCAGCTCGATATTCACCATGATGTAATAATGAAGACTATCTATCATTAATTCCAGCTTTCCAGACTTGATATTCCTCTCTTGTTCAAGTTGACCTGAGAAAACAACAAACTTTGAGCATTAGAACACATCAGACAGTTGGTGGTTAGGATGTTTCTGTGGGGCTGACCTTGAATGAGAATTGTTTTAAGGGGGTGACTGATCCTCAGCAGCAGTCTGTGAGGGTTTAAGGCCAGGTCCAACGACATGTCCCGGGGGACTGAGGATTGAGGAGTGGCGAGCAGGAGGTGGATGGAGGCTTCACGGGGCAGCCAGGTACTTCTCTGAAAGACATCACAACCACAAACATCCGCTTTTCTAAACCTTACAAGAACTCATAGATGAATGCCACCTGGCAGGAGAGAAAAAAAACGATTTGTGAAAAAGATTTGTGAACATCTGAATGAAAAATAGATCACTTAAAGGTTTCTCCAACACCTTCATAGAATTTAGCACCTGATAAAGTAGAGAGTAAGCCGCCTCCAGCAGGTAGAAAGAGAGGCCTCTGTCCAGCTTCAGCAGCCTGAGAGAGAGGTGGACTGGTCCAGGTGGTGGGAAATTTTGCCCAGTTGCGAGTAATGGGTAAGAGGTGTTGGAGCACAGCTGCAAGCCAATCATTTTAGACCCTGAGAGGAAGCAGAAATCAGTACCTTTAATCAATACCTTTATAGCAGTCGGATGGAAATAGGGCATCAAGCAAATACACATTGACACATTTATGGATGTGGCGACTCCAGCACACACGCACAGAACATGATTTAAGAGAAAATAAACAGATATAAACTTAGTGAACAACAAATCATTTTTCTTAATGCATGTAGAACAAAATAGCTCACATGATGTTGTGCTAAATGTCCAGTAATATCTGTGTATTACTGAGAGTTTGAACACTTGATAGAAGCCTTTCTGTGTGAAGTTCGCCTTAGTTTTCTCTGGGTGTTCTGTCACAGTCCAAAAGGTTGGGTTAATTGGTGACTGTAAATGTGTAAATGTGAGTGTCTGTCTCGGTGTTTGACCTGAGACAGACTGGTGAACTATCCATGAGGATCCTCCACATGATTCTTCTGGGATCGACTGAAGCCTCCTGAAAACCCGAGCTGCATAAAGCGGTAAAGTAGTAAATGGATATCTCAGGACTTACAGACTTTTTGTGTGCAGGCGGTCTTCTGGACACGAGTCTTTGGTCCTTTTATCTCTTCTCTGTGGTCTCCATTGAGCTGAAATACTCTGGACCTGGGGAATAAACAGTCAGAGTTCACAACTGAAACAATGTACATACCGTGTGTGCCGACAAGAACCACAAACAAACAAAAACGTCACCGCTGAGGAAGGAAATGTGCCGTTTTCAAAAGTAGGTTGCATAGGTACGGTAATTAAAAAAAAAAAAAAACTGCTCGTTGTAACATCGACATTACAAAAAGCTTTTATCACAGCAATCCTAAATCAGCTTCGATAACCAGTCTTCATCATTAGCAGTCAATAAAACCATGGCGTTCCATCTGCTCTCACTCGTTCTACATTACTTCCTGCCAGGTTAATGCACAAGTGTAAATCACTTTAGGTAACACCATCCATTCGCCTCCAACTTAATTACTCTAATTTAAGATAAACAAAGAAAAATATACACCAACAAAATAAAATTATCAAATTAACTCAAAAATAAGCCACTAAGTTACCTTTTCTTAATTCATTACAATAACTAATCTATTCATTGCTCCCACGATAAGGTTTTCAATTGTTTTATGCGATGTGTAGGTACATTTATCCTGTAATAAAAGAAGTAGAACTGATCGTACCATGCAGAAGGAAAAAAGATAAACCAGAGTTTATACTTTGCAGTTTTGGGAGATTTTGTCTTTCAGAATATCATAAAGAGGCTCGAAGTCTTTGCCATTAAGATTTCGACATAGTTTCTGTGAACAAGCACATATTTAACGCCGAGCATGTATTTCAGGATGATTTGTGGTGGTATACCCGACAGAGATGATGTCCACGGGGTCCTCTGGTGTGTTAAGTGTGACCCTGACCTCCCGTCCTTCCTGCAGCTGAACGCCGCCGTCCAGACTGGTAGAGCTGTTCAGCTCGGCCGCCCACTCCACTGCAGCCGCCCCCAAAGCACTGTCAACGCCAAACCGGGCTGACAGGCCAACATGAGCTCTGAGAACAAGGAGAACAGTTAGACGAATACGACGAGAAACAGATTCTCAGAATAAAAACTCAAAGATGCAGTGCTTGTTGCACTGAATGCAACGCGACATACTTGGGTTTAACGTATCCATTCAGAGAGAAGTGAGACGTATCCCTGTAGTTGACGTTGCCCTTCAGATGTAGGGAAAGGAGAGAGGTGAGGTTGAGGCCCAGTTTGATGGGGACCCCAGCCAGAGAAGGCAAAAGAAGCTCCTCAGTCATGAGCAGGGCCCTGTGGTTCAGCTGGACCTCATTACCCTGGTAAGAAAAGATGAAGGAACGTGTCAGCGGAGATATCAGGTAGACAAAAAGGGCAAAAACAATATACACAATAAGAGCTGCCATACCTTCAGCAGTTGAACAACAAGTCCGGCGAGGCTCAGAGACACGCCATTGATTTGATTGTAGAGGTCTTCACATGTAAACACACTGAGCTCATTTCCGAAAACCTTAAGACCAAACCGGCACTTGGGCATGGTCTCGTCCATTTTTCTTCTTCCAAACAACTTCAAATGTACAATGAAAAAATAACAACAAAGGTCATAAGGAATACTATGACAGCTCTTGTTAACACAATATACAGAATATCCATGATGCTGCATAACTCACTTAATCAAATTTGCTATGTGGCCAAAAATAGCCATAAAATGCCAGACCAACATATTCACTTTTTTTTTTTTTTAGATTATTTGTGATGAATATAAATATTGAAAATATAAATTCTGTTTGCATTTTTAATTTTATAGGCAGCTTTTGCTGCACTCAACTTCACCACACTGGAAAAAAAAAAAAACCTAATCCAAATTAGTTCACCCCTGATATAGACTGAATGTTACATCTTCAATCCGTAATATATTTTACTGACAAGATTTGTTCAAGAAAAAAAAACCCATCTGGTGTGATAATTAATATAACAATTATTCAATAACACTTTTATTATATGCATGAAGGAAAATCATCCAGACTCAAGTTCTGAAGTGAATTAATTACTATCATGTTTTTTTCAATAATGTTGTCACTCTTTTTAAAGTACCAAGAAATGGATGACTTCAGCTTCTCAGATGTAAAAATGTGATTAACATCCTAACAAGTGACTTGAAGATTAGGCATCTGTATTTAACTATATGAGTATTGTATGAGAAATATGAGAACAGTATGAGAAACATTACTTAAAACCACTCTGGTGTTTTGTGTTGTTTCCTTACAGATTTTTACCCCAAATACAATATTGACTTCTTGGAAATCATGTTAAGACCCCTCACCATCGCTTTTGCCTGGTTCAGGAAAATGCTGGTGCCAGACGAACATGTTTCTTTTTCTCCTTTAATGCCATCATCGCTTTTCCTTTCCCCCCTTCTTGCTTCATGTTTTCCATTGCGAGCAGGGGGGTCTCGCTCCATTCCATGGCCTAAAATCTTCTTCAGAAGTGGTTCAGCATTTTCTACATGAAGCTCCACCTAAGAATATAAAAATAAATGTAGGAATTTGTGTGTAAGACTTTTCCAACAAAGAATGATGGCGTGTCTGTGAAAGTCACCTCCAAAAGGTTGTGGGCTCGACCATGAAAATACACAGTCAAGTTGGCAGAGGCAGATCTTGGCAGAAAAGATTTCGGGGAGAAAATTAGGGACGTCTCCAAATTTGTTATTCCAATGCCTGAAACACATGGGGATAAATAAAGAGTTTCAAGAGTACATACTGCATCCGGCATCTTGCCACTCATCAGTCACTAAAAATGTACACACGAGAGGAATCCTTCATATATCTGGAAATATTTGTATTTTGTTGTATTTAGTGTATGTGTTTACATGCAACTATGGGAAATATACACATCAAGTCACCCAAAATGAAGATTACCTGAGGCAACAGTGTAGTCCGAATAGGAGGAGTGTTTCAGAAACTCAGCTTCGAAATCCCTGCTGATAATGTCATCAGGCAGTGACTCGATTAGTGTTTGCTTCATGGGGTCCTCGCTCCGCAGAACATTAGTCAGATGACTCCACACAAATGAGCCCACTGGGAAACCAAAACAGGAATACAGAAAGTATTCTTCAAAGAAGGCAAAGAGGCTCAGAAAAGTCTAAATAATAGTCACATATCTATGTTTTACATAAAGATGCCCTCCAAAATTCCAATCACCACCAATGAACATAGATGTTTCTGGCCTCCTATCGATCAACCACTGAGGCTTCTTATCAGACCTTGGCTTGAAGTCTCGTTCTTCAGCATCGTATTCACCGCTTCAAAAGTCTGCCAGTCTGGACAGCGCATGAGCTGCTGGTATGCAGCAATTCTGACCTCAGTATCCTCCTGGGAAGAGCAGTACAGCTGCAACAGCACAGACCTCTGGTGGAAGGAAATCGCTGTCAGTAATCCATGTTAGAGTCGCTCTCCCCTCCTCACCTGCACCTCAGAGCATCGTGAATCAATTACCACTTCATTTAGACACTCAGTTCATGAAGACATCCCAGGATTAGATTTTTAATTGGAGTTAATTAGTGTATTCTTATGTCAGTATGCAGAATGGGCTAAAAATCCAACAAATACTGCAAAAGAACAACATTCATGAGACAGTTGCATATGAGCATCAAATAATTCATGTACATATCATGTTCAGAAAACTCACATCCGCTGAGCAGGGAAAGCGTCTGAAGGCCTGAATGGCAGCAAGCCTCAGCTCCAGAGCGTTTGAGCTTTCCATGATGCACTGACTTAGCAGAGGAGTGAAGGATGGAGCAGATAAACCGGCATTTCCCACCGATTTCAATGCATAAAACAACTGTTGACAAAATAACCAACATTCGGGTTGAACAATTTTCTTCACACTGCAGTCACACTGTATGTTCGTTACATGATACACACACTAATTCATCATTGAATGGTACCTTGCTCACTTGTGCCGGCTCTTGTCCTTCACAGCCACCCTTCAAGATGTCCTCCAGTGTTTGTATGAAGGTTTGGATCTGAGGATGCTCACTGCAGGACCTCTGAGACTTCCGACACAGTCGATAGGCCAGAGTTGAGCCAGCCAACAGGGCCGCGGACCGCAGCTCTGGAACCTCCAGCAAGGCCTTAAAAAGACAGCGGGATGCTGTTCATGTGAATAGAGCTCATGAGTGAATACGAGAACATTGGTGTGTGATTGAGACCATTGTTTGGTTCCTACACTGATGGATCCAATGATCTGTGGGGATGGATGAGGAGTGAGGGCTATGGCGGTCAGAGGAAACTGAGCCTGTGCTTCCTCGAGCTCTTTGTTCCTCATCAGGTCAGTAAGGAGTAGGATGCAGTGATCAGATCCACATGCTGGCAATGCATCCAGCAGAGGCTGCCTGTTCAAAACGGGGTTATGACGTCAAGATCAAACTCTGCAGTTTATTTGATGCACCTATAACTGTATAGGTGTAGTGATGTATGACATTGAGGAGATTGTCCAATCAAGAGCAAAAGAAATGATCAAATAAAGGCAAAGTATTAGTGAAATACGGACCAGTCATTACGGCACTTGAAAGAAGCCTCTTGCCAAAGTGTCCTGAGTTGAGAGAGATTCAGATCTTTCAGCTGGAATACCAGTCGGAGAAACTCTTTTGATACCTTCGACAAAAGAAATATAGACAATGAACAATTAGATACTCAACATTTTTCCTCAATAACTTGTGCTCAGCCAGAGCTGACAAACTCAAAAAGAGGGTTTTTTTTGTTGTTGTTTATTTTAATCCTGTCAATTACTTGATCCCCACACTATTAATATTAAGCAATGGGTCTGGGTCTGATGGAGCCTTTAAAAGGCTGAATCAGACACAGATCATACTTCTTTCAAAGGTTCCCATGAAATCCATTGATGATGAAGGTTGCCAAATTGACTGTGACTAACCTCTGGTATAACGAGGAAATGGAAATACACAGAAAAGCCACAGGGGAAATCAAGTCGTGAACTACAAATATAAACATGGCAACCCCATGTTGTGAAAGTGCCTCATTTATGTTGGTAAACAAACATTACAATTAAACTGGAAGCTGCCACATCTGTGGTTTACCAGCTTCAGGTCAGAAGAGAGGCTGCATAACATCCTGACAGTCTGTCCAACTTTATGTGGTGTTGATGGTCTGTGTTTTCCTGGTCTTGCTGCCCCCTCATCCTCAAACAGCAGATCAGTAGACACACCGGTACCTGTTGAATCTGCAGACACCAATGAGTCAGACAGGCATCGGAATCTAGCCACGTTTAAAGCGTGACATTATTGCGGTGATGTTGAGTCTGACCTGCTTGTAAAGGTGGCCCCGGCTGGGCTCTCAGGAGGAACAGGGTGGACACTGTTTGGGTCTTCACCAGCCCTGGTGTCCTGGACCATGCAGCCACAGAAACCACTTCAGTACAGTTCACCTCCTCCATCACCGTCGATGCACGTCGTTGAACACAGCGCAGTTCCAACTGAACTGACTGGCAAGAAAATGGGAAATGAAAGAAAAAAGGTCAATGGGCTTAACTTACATGCCACGGTTTCCCTGATGTCACCCCAGCTATGTATGATCTCCTTGATCGAGGTAAGAGGCATCTCAAAGTTATTACAAATGTCATTGCTCAAACAATGTGGAGGTTTTTTTTAATAGCAAATCATGTCATTACCGTCATTGATAATAAGAGATAGAAAGGCACTGAACCCACCGTGTCTTCAGTCAAGGCTACTGAATGAGGCCAGAGGTTGTCGAGTCTGGACCGTTGGCACTGCTTGATATCCCTGCACTTGAACAGCAGAGGTCCCCTCCACTCATACCTGCTGGTGCAGGTACCATACACATCGGTCTGAAGAAGAGGGAATATAAAAGTCTGTTGATCAGTCTGTGAATAATATGACTCAATGATTATAGTGTTCAGTCCCAAATATAGTGGACTCGTGTTGATAGTGACTCTGTACGAAATAAAATGAGTATAGTGAAAACATGCACATATTTGTTAGTCAATTCAAACTGGGCTATATGTAACTTATATAAAGTCAAAAGAGCCGCCATTTTGATTCTTTGGGGGGGGGTTGTGCAACATTGTCTAAACGTTCTTCTCACAGATTTATTAAACTGAAGAACCCACCTCCTTTACTAATTCCAGTTTGGATGTCGTGGGGGAGGTCTGGAGCATGCTCAGTATGGCCCTTTTAATGTTCAGAGCCCACACCTGCTCCCCCTCCTGGAGACAGAGGGCCGTGACCTTTCCCCCTTGCAGGGAGAACTTGAGGCGCGTTCTCTCCAGTGACTCCCTGGGAAACAAAAACACCAGATGAGCCCCTCGAGACCAGGGAACACAGACAAGTGGAGCGTCTGAAGAGAGTATCACATTCATAGAAAAAACAGTCGGAGCATTCCTGAACGATCTGAAGGTACACTCTTATTGGTGGAAATGAAGTGCAGATAAAAGTACATGTGCATGGCATAAGATGTTCTGTGTATTACCTCAAACTTTTTAAACGTTGCACAGAATGTTCTTTTTGCGAGGAAAGCCGCTTTACCTGTGGATTTCTAATCTATTGGACAAACATGGACCTGAAATCACAACCTCGTGGTTTTTTTTTTTTTTCATGATTTTTACAAACAATTGAAGGAGCCTACCTGCATCATCAAGTGACAATTGGAGACCACCTCGATATCAACCACACAGTCCAAAGCCAAGCCATTTCTACCAGCGCTCGAGCCTTGAAGGGTGGTGGTAATTGTCGTACTGTACCTGTAAGTATACCTCACTCCTTTCTGATAGGACAGGTCAGAAGGAGAAGATCCTACAGACAAAAGAATCATGTCGTCGGAAAACCGAAAAGTCCTGATATCTGAAGAGTTATGTAACATAGCTTGCAGGAGAAAAAAACAAACACATTACTATGTTCTTATAATTTTGTCATAAAGCTTGCACTAACGTATACAGCAAAGAAAATTCTCACCTGAACAAGTTGAATCACAGAAATTTGGTTTCACCTGAAGGCAGTCACCTACTAAAGGAAAGATCTGATTGAACAATATATCATCTCTGATGACAAAAACATTACAATTAAAGTTAGTTTGGCAGATGTCCGTAAGATGAGCAGTGGATCATCCAGAGTCACACCACTCGATGAAATTATTAAACAAGACGCAAGCCAGTAAAACTTACCTTGTAGTAGCAGAAAAGTTAGAATAATGTGTAAACATTCAAATGGCAATCGCAGCACAGCCATAGCCACCAAGAGTCACCGCAGGTCGGGCTGCCTCTGAGCCTCCACATCTAAGTAAGATGAAAACCAAGCACTGTTCGCAGCCCCTGAATGACCAGGCTTGTGCGTGGGCTTCCTCAGTGACCCACACTGCACACAGCAACCAATCAGGAAATACCTTCCAAGCTGGAGATACAAACATTCGCTGAGCCAATCATTTGACATAGCGTGGGGCCTCACACATCATAAAGTGTTCTTACACGCCCAGTCTTTTTAGACAGGCTTGGGACATGAGCCACATGAGAGTGACAGAATTCTCTTATTCGAAGAAAAGGTAAGCAGTTTACAAGCTGTCATTCAGACTGACACACGGATGAGATAGGAGTGGTGGCACATGTTCACTACAGAGCAGGGATTTTCGAAGAATGGGAGTCATGAACCAGATGGCATGTTTTTACATTATATAGAACATGGAACAATTTACACTGTCAGTCATATTCACCCTTCCACCCACACAAACTCACACACCAACGGGTGCTGCCTCTACTGGGAGGTATTTATTCAGTGTTCAGTGTTTAACAGAAAGAAACTTTGACACATTGACAGGCCCACCTTGACCATCAGATCCACAGCGAGCCCAAAATGTGTGTTACATAAATAACAATTCAGTGTTACCCACTCTTTCTTTTCATTTTTTGGTCTTCACAAACATTACAAGGACGTTTTCCTGGTAAAGGCATCCCACTGACCACTAGATTTAGGTAAACGAGTTGTCATCTGCAGAGAATTGCATTTAATTGGGATTGTGATTAACTGGTCAAGCTTTCTTTCTTTCAGAAATGTTGTTGTTTTACCTTCGATAATGTGACAAAGGTGTGATTTTTGGAAGCTTTATTTAGTCTAAATCAAAATATGTTGTTCTCTTTAAATATCAAATATTCTATGTGTGGTTAGGTTTTTGAAAGTTGAAAAAATATACACTTAATCCATTAATTTAGGAGTGTGTCAACAATAAAGTGCAGAATTGATTCAGTGGCCGTTGTTATGTTATAGTTATAAAACACCGTTTGCTTGGGAATTAATCGAGGATAAACACTCATCGATGGGCCACACAACCACTGTGGGTTCCAGTCAGTTAAAAGCTGGTTTGTAAACTTTTCAGAAGACAAACTATGGAGGAAGTGTAACCAAATGAAAAGAGGGACACCTAGTGTCTGTCTTAAAACAGGTGAAAAGTGTGGGGCTTTCGGAATCCGTGGCTGCGATTAAGGAGACTGTCTCTGAGCCACGTTCTCCGGCTGAACTAAAACCAAATTACACAACACGCCCTCCATCTCCATCTCCTTCCCCCATCATTACCAGGCAGGCAGGCTGCCTCCCGGTGCCACCTACTCTCCACGCTGCACCCGCCGCGCCGCCGCGGTCCACGCCCGAGCTGCGGCGTCACTCACTGCCTGCTGCGAGTTCACGGTGCATTCATGGCCCGTAGAAAAACTGGACCTACCAACTTTGGCTGTAAAAAAAACACATTTGACGCTCTCCTTAGGGAAGCTTTGGTGAAGATAATAGCGCTCATAGTAAATGTATTTTGCTTATTATGCAACATATCACATGCTTACTTTATATATAATTCACCGAGAGAGGGAAAACTCACATGCTGCGTTATAAACAGTTAAAGCTGTGGATCGACTGTCTCTGTGAGAATTCAGTTTGTTGAACAAAATTGTGAGCACGTGTGCAGGCCATTGGGTTGCAAATGGGAAAACTTAGCAAGCAACGTTTTATTTTCAATGCGTCTGTTGCTTAAATTTACAAGGACGAGACAGGGGGGTACAGTTAACCAGCGGACCATGAACGCATCTGCAGTCCGGACCAGGGGGCGTAGGTTTGACCGGCTTCTCGGAGGCTCAGACACAATGAACCGTCAGACAGTGAGGGGTACGCACGTTGGACCCGGTGTACTAGCACGATTTTAGCACGGTATTACTTCTCACCCGTGCCTTTTCCTTTGTTCACTTTGTGGGTTTTTTTTTAACTGCGGGTACAATGTGTGGCGGTAACGAGGCGTAGCTGGAAACGGTCGGTTCGTCGAGTTTGATGAAAACGAGGTCGGGCTCCGGCTGCCGTTAGCCCCTCCTGGTGGATTTTTTTTCTTTTCTTTTCTTTTTTCCCTTTTCTAAACACAACAAAACTTAGATAACAATGTCGTTGACTGCCTCATCTGATTACTTCGCCGCCGAGTGTCTGGTTTCGATATCCAGCGGTCCCGTCCTGCACAGACCCACCCCGGTCGCCCCCGCCAGCCAGCCTGCCCCGGTGGGCCTGCTCCCCGGGGAGCCCGACGGGTCGAGTGAGGACAGGGAAGTGCGGGAGACGCTGAGGCTGGAGGGGGCCAGCATGATGGCGGTGGCCGGTATCCTCACCGACCTGCACGGCAAGTTCCGCCCCATGTCGGCCTACTCGGAGAGCAGCAACTCGTCGTGTGGCGGGGAGAGCGGCTACACCACGTTGTCCGACCCGACCACCCCAACCATGACCCCCTCCGCCACCCCGATCCCCGGGCAGCAGCAGCTCCGGGGGGGAGGAGGCGGAGTGGGCCCCCCCAGATCCCCGGTCAAGCGACATCAGTGCACTTTTGACGGATGCAACAGAGTTTACGGGAAATCATCCCACCTGAAAGCGCACATCCGGACACACACAGGTAACAAGTTTGATCACGTGTCGTGTGGAATTTTAATGTCCAGCTTTTGTAACGTTTAGTTATTTTATTTTTTTACACGAGCGGCGACCGGGGGGTGGGGGGGGGGGTTATTGAATTAACTCAACGGTAGCGGGGCGGTGGGTGTTTTTCTCCGTTTTTTTTGCCACCGGCTTTGATACAATAACGTGGGCAAACAAAGAGAAAAAGACAGAAAAAAAAACTCCCCTCAGAGTCTGACAAAGAAGTAAACCAACAAAAGAACTGGGCTGGACGTTAAAACCTGTGACGAAAGTCTTCCTCCGACTGGATTTGCATATGAAATGAACGTAAGATGAAACCGGAACGTCGACGGGCACCGTGTTGATAGGCGGACACCGTTAATGGCCGGAGCAAGTGCATGGAGGGAGGGAACGAGTGTTCAGTCTGTCTCACCTGACAACCACTTTATTCCCTTTTTTTTTTTTTTCCCCCCTGCGAGCTGTGAATTGATAGAATAAGTTCGCACAAAGAAGCCAGTCCCGATTGTGGATGCATTGCCTCTGCAATTATGTTCACAACTATTGGATGTTGAGAAACTCTTGTAAGCGGCCAGTTCTTACGTGAACGTGCTGCATTTGATTTATTAAAAAAAAAAAAAAAAATGAGGGGAATCTTTAGTGTCCAGTGTCACTGAGCAGGCGCAAATGGATTAAGGGCAGGAAACGGCTCAGAGAAACTGTGGTGGGAACGCCCACGGAGGTTTCTGCAACAACAACGTGGCCAGGCTGCTTTGTGATCTTGAAAATGGCACCGAGCATCCTCCTCGCTGGTCCCGGGTGTGACTCGTGTTGTCTGCCAGAGATTAAGGACTCGACTAATCTCGTGCATCTTAATCCGCGATTGGTTTTTGTCACGTTATCGACAATTCAGAGATTATCTTTCCTTTTTTTTTAACGCCATATTCCGCAAATGCAAGGCAAGCAGTACGTTCTCGTCAGCTTTGGTGTTTTAAGAGGTTAAAGTAAAGTGAAAGCTACAGGTATACAAAATGTATGGCCTTCGCTAGCTTGAAGGCGCTGACTTACAGAGTATGGGGATTTGGTACAATGTCATAAAATTGTGGAAATCAAATGTTTGTTAATATGCAGCTTTATTTTGCCCTCAATCAAAAGGTATGGTCTGGTCAGGGAGGATTAGGAAAATGCTGTTATTCATGAAACTATACCTGATTAAAATGAATATTTGGATAAAAGATTGTTTGAATAAGCCGTGCAATAGATTCCTGTACATTTTCTGGTTGCAGCACCAAAACACACAGACGCTTGCATGTTAAACCTGTGACACGACCTAGTTGTATAATATTAGTTAGTCCATGTAATATTCATATGGTTTCTTTACGCGACATTAAACTAAATCAATAGTGTTTTGCACTTTTGACGTTTTATATGTCGCTCAGGGCCTCAAATCATACAAGTTAATCAGCAAAGACAATACTGATGTGAAATGGATGTTATTCAGTCATGCTGGCTCAGTGCAGACACCTCGTAGTAGTAGTAGTAGTAGTAGTAGTAGTAGTGGTGTAGTTGCTGAGTGTAAAAAAAAAAAACAATAGCAGTAAGTGTTGTGGTGAAGAGAGTGGGTTGTGAGGCCGGACCGCCATAAACAAATCTGTGTGAGCCTGGTGGTGTTTGCTGCTGATTGATGTGGTTGGATGACGGGTTTCCTCTGGTTCCCCCCCATGCTGCAGGTGAGAGGCCCTTCCCGTGCACCTGGCCCGACTGCGAGAAGAAGTTCGCCCGCTCCGACGAGCTCGCCCGCCACACCCGCACTCACACCGGCGAGAAGCGCTTCCTGTGCCCGCTCTGCGACAAGCGCTTCATGCGCAGTGACCACCTGATCAAGCACGCCCGCCGCCACCCCGATTTCCAGCCTTCGATGTTGGGCCGCAACAAGGGCACGTCCTCCTCTTCTACCTAAGCCGTACACGTTTAGGGTGACTTGGGTCTGTGGTTTCCTGCACTGTGGGTTTCTGTGGGGGAGGAGGGGTTGGGGGGGGTCGCGGTAATCTGAAGTTAACCAGCCACAATCAGATCCACTGATTTAGAATTCAGCATTGCGGTGTAAAATAAATGTGCACACTTGCATTCACACACAAGCGACACACAGGGTTGGGTGTTTTTCATCCACAGTTGAGTTTTGTGGCCACTAAATAACCCCTTCGATTTAAGTAGAGTTTTTTTTTTTTAAACGGCCATCCATATGGGTAGGAATTGGAGACTGGACTGAGAAATGTGCTTTGTGATTCAGCTTATCGTCTCCTGGAAGCGTAACTGTGGACCCGGTGTGCTTTCACGTGCAATGCAAGTTGCACGCGCGCATCGATGCACGAGTGTGACGTTTACAGTTTGTTCGAGAGCACCTGACGTTAAGACGTATTCCTTAAGCTTCTCTAAACCCAGTAATGAGCTGGCGAGATGTCCCTCCCTTTCATCACCTTTAATAAACGAAAGACACATTTTAAGTACGTAAATCGACTCCTGTGTCAATAGTGGTGAGAATCTCTTGTTGAAACATTCAATTTCGGATAATAATCATATTTTTGATTGGCCTATTTCTAAAATAGCTGGTGAATCAAAGTGCTTTTTCTCAAGTTAGAATTGTTTATCTGCCCGTTAACAATTCTATACTTGTTTTCCTTGAACCAAAAAAAAAAAGTCGCGTGTTACTTTGGATGTTTCTATTTTTTGATTTTCTCTCGGAATAATTGACTTTTTACACCAGGATAGGAGCCTGAAACATGAAGCAGATTTCGTCTGATGGAATGAACCCAACCCTTAAACACAAACTCTTGGTGGTGAACGACGACACTCTCAGACTGCAGGGATTCGACACATTTTCTGTAAGAAAAAGGAAAACTGTGCACAGTCATCATCAGCCAAAAGTCCTCTGGTTTCTTGCGGTTAATTTCTAGATTGTTGTGCTCCTTCAGTATCATTTATTTGCCACAAGTAGCACAATTTTGTGATTTTTTTTTTTTTAAGATAGCGATGCAGTCACTAGAGGATTTTTTTTTTTAACCCTTTTTTTTTGTTTGTTTGTTTTAGCTTTGCTGATTCTACATTTTAGTGGTGATACATTCCTTCATTTTTATTACCTTAGCACATGTGCATCACTATGATGGTAAATTTCCCAATATCTTTTCCAGTAAAACCCAATTAAACTGTAGCTCAAACCCTCATTTGGCCAGACGATGGATCAGATTCGACCGTAGAAGACCTGTTTGCACGCCATCCTCAAGGCAAGCTTAGTTTTTAATCCATCAAATGGTAACACATAATGCTCGACAGTATTATGTCTAAAAACTGATGCAAATGTATATAAGCTTTATGCTTTTAATGTAGAAAACTGGTAATGCTACTAGCAGCAGAATTAATACGTGATGAAGTGTAGTCCTTATATTAGGGGTAACGTTATACGCTTGATAGGATGGCATTGCCTGCGAGTGTTGGTGTGTATGTTTTTAATTATTATTTTCATATATTTACTTTTTTTTTTTTTTTTTAGTGACGGAACTGGGAACAGTGTATGCAATGGTATCTAAATATTTGAAGGGTTTGGGGGAAGATGACATGAGCTGAGCTGGATTTAAATGTTTTTAGTTTTTTTGATCGAGAAGAATCTGCTGAGCTCA
Source organism: Blennius ocellaris (assembly GCF_963422515.1). NCBI lineage: Eukaryota > Metazoa > Chordata > Actinopteri > Blenniiformes > Blenniidae > Blennius > Blennius ocellaris. The sequence goes on from NC_137659.1 coordinate 13,993,679, forward strand.
GCAGTGGAGAGAAAGGTGTCGGAGCACATTCTGAAAACATTTTGGCCACTGGCATTTCTCTCAAACGTAGATTAAACGTTAAGCCCCCAATAGTTTTGACCCGAGGAGTTGGTGAAACATTGAGAAAGATGTTCTGAGCATGGCTCTGTTCTGTTTTTGTCTCACCAGACCAGACTTTGCCATTCGTGACGTTGGTGTGAACTGTATTTCACGTCCAACCATCTTTGGAACAAGCATGAATTACTAAACAAAAAGCAAAACCAAACATTTTTCTGCCTTTAAAGTGTAGCCCCCCCGGTTCTCTCGATCTCTCTCTCTCTGCAAACAAATTCTTTTAATCACTGATCTGCTTTGAAAAAGCCACTCGTTCAACAACCAGCGTCAAGTGCATGTAATTTGACTCCAGCCTCGTGCTGTTTCTGTGTCAGGCGGCTTGTGGGTCGCGTACGAGCCAGTTGAAAGCTGAGCATTGACTGCTGCCTGAAGTCTGAGCCTTCCCCTCAAAGGAGGATTTCTCATTATTTCAATATCCAGACATCCTTTAAAAAAAAAAAAAAAAAGGGTCTTGTATATCAGGAACCGCCCCTCAAAGAACTTCCTCCTTTTTTTTTTTTTTAAACCAAATTAAAGAACCTCAAGTAAATTGTGTATTTTAGACCTTTTACATCCCGTGTCCAGGTGTGATTCTAGAGACCTTTGATGTTTTTGTAGTATTCCCACACTGTTTGTATCGCTCACAGACATATTCCTTTATCTCAGTGAACAACACCTCTTCAGGAAACTCTTGAAAGCCTTAAAACTATGTCATAACTATTTTGCACCATGTTTACAGTTGATCATCACGTAGGTATATATATAAATATATATATATGTATATATATATATATTTATGCGCCCTCCTGCTGGCGCATTACACACAAACTCATTATGCAATATCGCACTTTTTTTCTCACCGGTGCATTTGGCTGAATAGTGTGACGGCGAGCACTGTTACTCTGTCTCTACTTGGAGCACTGTGGAACTTTGCTGATGTGTTGATAACCAATGGTTTGCAAAAAAAAAACACACAAAAAAAACAACAAAACTGCCTTTTCTAAGTGCTTTAGAAAACGTGTTCACAGAACTTGGTATTAGTTGCTTTTCTTTAGGTTTTTTGTTTTTTGTTTAATGTTTTCTCAGTTATCCAGGTTGTCTGTCGTCGTGTAATGTGTTTTCTTTTCACTGTACTCGGGCGTTAACCGACTTCATCTCTGCACTAAAGCTCAAAACAGAACAAATGCAGATGTCTTCCTCATTCACGTCGGGCAACTTTCAGAAAGCAAACTCACTGTCGATTTTGATTTGTACTCATTGAAAGTGAATGCGATGCTTTGCTTTTCTTTTGTACACATTTCGTCTCTGCTGGGAGTTTTCGGTTGCTGCTGGCAGTAGCCTCGAACACATGGGCTGTCTTTACAAAGAAATATACAAATGTACTTTTTCAAATGGGAAATATTTCCTTCCGTCTCTCCTCAAAGATGGAAGTGTTGCAGACTCTCAGTGCTATAATATCAAAAAAAAAATAGACCAAAACATACCTCACTTTTTTGTTTCTTTTTTCTTTTTCTTTTTTTGTTTTACAGTGTCTGTACAAAATCCATCCAACCTATTTTTCCGAATTTCATGTAAAGCCACCGAGCCTTGGGATTTCAGAAATTTGACTCTTTATCAGGTAGCTGATCTTGTCATGTACCCTTGTCCTTACTGATTCTATATGCAACCTCACTACTGCCTGCGCAGCGGCAGAACTCTTCTTTTCGCCTCAACCGACCTCTGTTTGCTCACGGAAGGTAGTAAACCTCTAGACTGGACGATTCCTGCACCAGATGTCTTTAAAGGCCGATGGGCATTGGGGGGGGAGAAGAAAACAAAAGGAAAGCAGTACAAAAATATCTGTAGACTGTCAAGCTCACTGAACACACACGTAGTTTTTGAAAAAGCTCAAGTCCAAATCGATCTGTTCATATCACTGAATGTGCGTGATGACGGCCGAGCATAATTAATTTCTGCGCTGCCTTGTCGAGGAAGAAAAAGCGATAATTTGTCTTGTCACCACACTAATTCAGATATGCACATTGTACAGAAGTGGATGTTTTTTGTTTAAATTTCTTACATGATGTAATTTTTTTTTTTTTTTAACCTCTTATTAAAGCTTCAGTTAAGGTAAATAGGAGGAGCTGTGGAACTAAATAATTACAACAAGCTGTTTTGATATTTATATTCTCAGGTGTCTTAAAATTTGAGCATCGGGGTTTCAACTCTTTCCTCTGCAACACCGAAGTACAAGCATGTTTTTATTTCTTTTGTTGTGCTGATTAATTTATTATGTATCAAACAAGACAACATATGAATTGTGTGGTTTAACTATTCTTTTCATAATTCATTTTGTGATATGGAACAGTACTAATATTAAATGGTTCCAACGTTTGCTTGACCAGTGCTTTTTTTTTTTCTTCTTTTTTTTATATATATATATAATAAAAATTGCTACGTTTACTGCTAATCGCCTCTGTGTCTGCGTGCTTTTCTTCGCTTTGAATGCATACAGGCAAGCTTTTCTAAAGAAGTGTCTGACTTAATGAAGCATAAACAGTCGTGAGTTTGCTCGAGGAGAACAAAGTGACTTTGCAGGATCCCAGTTGTGGGTCATAATTATGCCGCTTTTAGCAACATGATGCCGCCTGTTTGAAAAGCAAATGTGACTCAGTCATTTACCCCGGGCTTCATCTGAACTTTTAATGAGGGTGTCATTGTCGGGAGACTATTCAATCCCAGAGACTCCATGCTGGGCTGTGCTCTTTCTGCTCTTTATGGATTCACACAAAGTGGTGAAACAATCAGTTAGTTTAGTTATTTTTGGACCATTTAAGAGGCTTTTTTTTTTATATACGATATGATTATGTAGGTTATAACAAAGGGTTTTAAGTCACCCTAACAAAGCACATTTTGGTATTGCAGAGACAGACACAATGAGACCTCCAGTAAATTTAGAGTCTCCCAATTAGTCTAATGTTTTTAGACTGGACTGCCTGAAGAAAACTCCACCCTCACGGAGAACCAGACTGGAGCACTAAATACTGCTGTGCCACACGGCACGTACAAAAATGTTTTAGATTTTAGGTCCCTCATTGACCATATTGAAAATAGCATAATTACATTATTGATGCCACCTGACCACAACAGAAATCCTTTGTCACACGTACAGTCCAACATGATGTGTTCTTGACACGTAACCCCGGGCTACACAAGTCCTGACTTTTGTTGACTTGACAGGCACTTTAGCTGAGTGATAAAGCTCCAAGTTGAAGAAGTGAATGCATTCCTTCACAAACTGACAAACGGTTCATCCTGCTGCTGGTCATAAGTTCCATCAACAGAAAACTCCACCGAGCCATTTCAAAAGGTCAGGATATGAGAAATTTCCCAACGTGCAAGGAGGCTTTTCATATTGGAATTTGAATTATAAAAATAAAAAATGCATCTGGGCATAGCTATTTCAAAAAGCTGATCTGGTGCATACTGAAAAGATGCAGTATTTTAGGTTGTATCAAGTCCCCATCTTGTTGTTTTCTTATCAAACAGTGTTAATTTGCTTGTTTTCTGATTGTAATTCTCATTTTTCTGTCATATTTTGGGGCTTTTAATTTGATTCTGGCCATTCCTTGAAAAGTGTTGCTTGATTTGCTGTACTGCAGTTTTTCCTGAATGGCCCTTTTCCCTCACAGCAGTACGAGGGACAAGGTATAAAGGTTTTATATTTTCCATTTGTACATTTATGTATTTAATATTTTGAGATCCTTGACTTCTGCTAATTTTCTATACTTTGGTTTCATTTTGTTTCATATGCACACATTTTTCTTTCACTTTGGATTTAGCCCATAAAACCTGTAAGACTCCCCACACTTCTATAAAAGTCTTTATGATAAAACCAATGCACCTCTTCTTTTTAAAGAGATTACCTGAGACAGAATGCTTGAATATCTGTGTTTATTAATTGTATTCTCATGAGATCAGACACAGTTCCATCATTGAATAACACATAATAAAGCTTGGTTCAGGTTTAATAAAGTATCTGGTGTGTTTTGTGACTTCTGTTGTAAGTTTTTCCTCACAGCTTGTCTCTGCTGCTACTGACGGCATCCTTGGGCTCCTCTTTCCTGTGTTTGTCCTCCAATCTGTCCCAGTCTGTGTCTACTGTCTCATCATCCCATATGGTTGAAGTCTCTGTGTCGCTGAAGTAGCCTGGCTCTCCGGTGTAGTGTGTGGGGAAGAGCAGCAGAGGCTCCACCGAAAATGCCCTCAAGTCTCTGCGCTCAAAATGCTGCATGTACTCTTCTCTAAAAAGACAAAGTCAGATTTTAAAGAAAAAAGCAAACAAAAATGAACTGAATACAATGTGTTAAACAGTATTCAAAGCAGAATATTTACATGTATCAAATGGGTAAGACATACTTGGGATGCTTGTTGAACATGACAGGAAGGAACTCATCAACGGGAAGCATTCTGTTTAGGGGATTTGTTCTCAAAAGCTTCTTGGCACCCTTCAATGACAGCATGTAACCCAGTGTCCAGTAGGAGTAGCCAGGGTGGACCAGGTTCTTCACGCCCGTCACCCAGAGCTCAGGCTCCTTCGCCTGCAGTCGCTTACGGCCTACGTAGCTACAAAAACACACAAATGGAAACCGTTGTGGATCAACATGCATGTATAAATGTATAAAAAGCCACGAAAAAAAAGAAATCACTTACATGAGGTCCCAATCAAGCCCCACCCTCACCACATTCTCCACAATGGCAACCAACTGGCTGGAAAACCTGGGCTCAAACCTCACATCATCCTCCAGAACAAGCACCCGTTGTAGTTCCCCCTGCACCACCTATAGAGGGCGACACATAGCAACCACAAACAGCTACCCAGGTAAACCTGCCTGTCAGTCCACTGCTCTCTTCTCAGCATGAGCCCCTACCTGCTTCCAGATGTTATGGTGGCTGAGGAAGCAGCCGATCTCCCCTCTCGTCAGCACGCGGTCTGAATATGGGTCTTTGTACCCGGGCAGCATGTCGATGCCCATATCCAGCAGCTGAGAGGAGCTCAGGGCTCTGTGAGCAGACAAACAAACACACTTTGGTTCATTATCAGTGTAACACATGTTTGATATCTGGGGCCTTGTTCAGTATTGCTCCTGCTGGGCCTTCGCTGGAAATTACAACACTATCATTTTAATAGTACCGGGCAGCTGTGGTGCAGTGGTGCAGTGGTTATTAGGGTCAAGTGAACCCTGGTACCTCACATACGTCTGAATTCGATCACACATTATGTATACAAAAAAAAAAAAGCAACAACAAAATAATACAGATATGGTTTGCAAAGTCATCAATGGTTAAAGTTAAGAAAAACTAAATACAAACAATTATATGTTAATAGAAAAATCACATCTTTAAAGAGTATTTTTCTTCTTGCAGGTTGTATTTCTTTACTTAAATGCTTAAAATAATCAGTAATATGCACAATAAACACGATACCCTTGTAGTGCTAATAAGTTCATTTTAGCCATCAAAGTCTTAATGAGCATTAACAGTGTAAATGTCTTGAAAGAGTCATTATTGAATTTGTTCTCAACTGTCATACTTGCCGTCCACCGCTTCTGTCAGAGTAGCATTAATACCCAGGAGGGCCAAAGACGTGAGCATCCTCTCCCTCCGGTCTGAGCGCCGCTTCAGGTTGATGAGAAAGATCTGCAAGTGGAAGAAAATGAAGTAACTCAAAAGGCACTTATGATGAAAAAAAGAAAGAAAAGGAAACATGTCCACAGACTTTAAAGCACCGGCACCTCATCAAATCCCATCTTCCCTGCTCCTCTGAGGGGAGTGTGCACGCGCTGCGAAGGCTCCATTGTGAAGTCGACTGCAAAAAAACAAAGGTCACCCTGTCACATTTCACAGGAAACATGACGGCTTTATTCACTGCAGTCTTGAAGCACCTTTTGGATGTGTTTAACTTCCAACTGATGTGAAATTCTCAAATAAAAAAGTTGAGAAGGTGAAATGAGAGACAGGACGCTTTAACACTGGAGTGAGGCATGTGCCACTTCTGTGGGAGCAAGAAAAAAAAGACGAAATATTCTCCAAAGTATCAGAGGGCTGAAACTGAAAATGGAGAGGCTGGCATTTCTTTAATCGTAAAATCAAACACTGTGTATGAATCACTGGGTGGGAGAGTGCTTACTGAGAGCCTCTGTGAGCGTGTGGGTAAAACTCTCCCTCTCTTCCTCCAGACTCTGGTCTTGGTTCAGGGGCACCGGTAAATATCCATAATGGTCTTTGTTGCACACGTACATCTGAACACCTGCAGAGATGCAAATGAGGCCCCACAAACTTTTCCTTTGTTATTTCAACTGGTTTGCATGTCAGTATGCACAACAAATACAGCTTCTTCTTTTTCATGGGACACAAAAAGTTTCAAGGAACAAAGATAATGATGAAAATGTAATAAAATACTTTTAAAATTAATAATGGTATTAATATATACTGTAAATTCACATGATATGTTGACTTTTAGTCTAAAATAAGTGAAACTCATGATAATTAAACAAAGTACAGTTAAAATGAGCTCCCTGGATGTGAAGAAGTTTTAGTTGTAATGGTGCTTTTTTCTTTCATTAGATTCATGCAATGCAAAGGTGAACTGCACATTTTATATATACATACTGTATATATATATTATTTGTGCATATGTGAAGCTAAAATATTAATTTCACAGCTTAAATGAAATAAATTATCGCCAAATACCAGACCTGCTTGCCTCGCAGAGAAAGCAAAGGCCATGATATCATCTAGGTGGTATGGGTACTGAGGGTGAGGCGGGTAGAAGGCCAGTGCTTGGCTTGCTGTGCGCCTCAGGTCCAGCAGGTAGCTGGAGTGCACCATGGGAACAGCAAAGCAGCCGCGCCGCTTCCACTCCCTGATGGGGATATACTCCGGTGTTCGTTGGTAGTAGCCCTGAAAGCACATTCAAATGAGCCTCCTGCACTTCAGAGAGTGGATATGCCATCGAGACACACCGGTCTATTTACCTGAGATGTGACGCCACACCAAAAGTTGGAATAAAGACTTTTCGATTCCAACATGGGTGCCACCACGGTCAGGTTCTCCGCTATCATCTCAGACAGCGTGTGACGGTTCGTCAGCATGTTGTCACAATCTAAAAACTGACAGACATGTACTGATGAGAGAGTGGAGATGCTGTGACGTGACAAAATTCACCATTTCACCAACACTCAATTGTTTTCAGGCTCACCAGTATGTAGTCTGCCCAGAGTCGTCTGGCAGATCTGAGAGCAGCCTGCTTTAATTTCAACACGTGCGTAAATCGAGAATTTGGCCAGTGTTTGGGTCCCTCCTCATCTGCGTAAGAACTGAGAGAAAGTGTTGGCTGTGAGTCCAGTTTATTATCGTCCTCAGACAGTGTGAAGACGGTCATGCAAAGATCTTAGAGACTTGTGTTTAGTTGACAGTTGAGGTTAACCTGGGCTGCTCTGCGGGTCTCCATTCCACCGAGTGGTACAGGTGCTGAACTCCTCTGAGCCACTCCTGAAGCATGGCCGTGCTGTTGTCCACGCTGTGATCAGAAGCTGCCCTGAGATCACACACACACACACACGATACTGAACTCTTTCTCTCTTTGTATCCCTTCTCACTTATCTGATAACAGCTTGTTTGCTTATGAGCAGTGCTGTTGTATGTAAAAGATGACGTTCACACGGTGCCGTTCAACCAGTCAACAAATTCTTTCCACGCTTCGATCACCGTGGCCTTTTTGTTTTCTATAAGTCTTCGAAACTGAATCATGTTTTGGAAAGCCGGAAACATTTGAAAAGATCTTTACCAGATAGCAATGCGGTCCTTTGGGTACTCCAGCCTGTCGACGCATCCCAAGAAGTAAGGCAGGCTGTGCTGCGCGTTCCGGGCCAGGATGGTGATCAGGACGGTGGGCTTCAGCAGGGGGGACTCCTCCTGGGCTGGGTGGATGAGCTGCCCAGCCTCTGTACTGCGGTGCAGGAGCAGCTCCCCGACTGTCATGAGGAAATAAATTCTGACACTCGCAAGTTTGAGAGGCATATTTCCAACAGGGCAACTTCATGGCACTGTAGTCGCCGTCTGATGAAACTGAGGGAGAGGGATAGACTCACACACATATGATACATAACTCACCTTCATACCACCTGAACAAGTGAAGCAGAGACTTCAGAGTCACTTCTATGCAAACAATTAGGAGAAATGTTATAGGGAATTATTATCATTGTTGTTGGTATTGTTGTTATCTCAGTTTTTTTTTTCTTGTTGTTGCAAAAGTAAAATGTGTTTATACAAGTTAGACAACTTGATTATAATCTTGTTGACTTCAAAATCACATTTTAACAGAAATTCAAGCCCACCGATTTCATTAAAAAGAAATCTTAGGATATGGAACCACATAGTGTCGGGATGTTTAAAATATATATTTTTAACTATTTCATTTTAAAAGCTTTGATGCCACAATTTTTAAAGTCTTTAACCAGTTGAGATCTTTTAATATAGTGTGTCTAATTCATTTATTCCTTTATTCTTATATTCTAATGTTATTGTTTGAAACATGAAGTGAACGACATGGATGAATTGGTTTAGAAACACCATCTGCTTTTGATAAAAGTACTCTTCCAAGAATGGTAAGATCTCTACACAGCCAGCGACTCTGTGATTGTTTCATTTCTACTGTCCGTTTAATAATACTATAATCTTCTCTTCTTTACATTTTTTTTGATATCACAATCCCCAAATATTTAACTTCTGTTTTAACTTGAATTGAAGAGATTTCTTTATCTGCACAGGAGTAAATGGGGAATAATTCACATTTCTTAATACTCAGGGAAAGCCCAGATGCCTTTGAGAAAATCTTATTATCAACAAGAGCTATACTGACCATGGACTTCCCGTTCAAAAAATGGCCGTATCATCAGTAAACTTATGACTTATTTTAAATTCTCTATCAAATATTGTATTTCATTTTAACGACACGTTACTTTTAATAACCAATGCAAGTTATTGTGTTGTTGAAATAAACAAATATGGGGCATCCTTGACGGAAATTTTGAAGCGAGATCCAGCCAGGGTTGACTGATATTGTTTGCGCTTTACATATCTGAATAAAACATCTTAACAACGTCACAGAATTTATTTCCAAAGCCCAACATTGGAGCGGCGACAAACGGGTGACGTTTCCGCCCGGGCGACTTTAGATGTAACACGCGGCTCCAGCAGAGTTGAGCGGTGCGTTGAGCCTGTGGAGGCTTCCGAGATGTCCCGATTCACCAAGTTATTGTGAAGCAATGTCGTCTGAGCGGGAAGAGACCGGGGAGGAAGGAGCGCCTCACATCTGGATCGTGGATCATCCAGTGGTGAGAGGAGAGCGCGAGCTCAGGAGGAGGAGGAGGAGGAGAGAGTGTCTCTACCATGTTTCTACCCCGTGTTTCTTCTTCTCGTGCTCAGTACCAGCAGATGGAGGGTCTGCAAGTCGAGGACAGCGCTCAGATGCACGCAGCCTTTCTCGTGTACTTGGATCTGACTGAGGGTGAGGTGAAGACCATCCATCCTCATTTAATTCAGAAGCATTCGATTCATTTAACCTGTTTAAACGCATAATTACACGACGTGTCTTCTAAATCAGATGCCCAATTCCACCTCAACTAGTTAAAAAAAAAAAAAAAGAACCATCTCCTATTGACTTGTGTACGTTATTCATCACTGGCCTCCATGAAGCAGTTAGTGCTGGTAATTTTACACCAGCATCGTGTTTTTAGGTAGGTTACAGCAGGTTACAACACAACAAATTTGCAGACATGTGTTTTAAAATTCTCAGGTCATACAATTGTCTTTCTGTCATTTCAAGGATATGGAATGGCATTGAATTTATTATGAATGTATTGAACAAGATGAAAATGTTGCTCAGTACATAATATAAGATAAGAGATAAGATAATGCTTTCATCTCACAGACAGAGAGATTTACAGTGTCACAATAGAGAACTAGATACACAGGAAGGAGTGAGTTCATCTTCTTTCTTCCCGCAGCGCGCCGATGGAAAGAAGTGTGTTGTGTGAAGAGCTCTGAACTGAAGCTGTTTTTACTGGAAGGGAGGGAGGAGGAGGGAGCACCCGTTCAGACCGTCCTCCCCCTGCCGGCCCATCGCTCCCTCACCCACCAAAGGTGAATAAAACGCCGGGAGAAGCTCTGCTTTCCATGAGATGTCGGCGTGTGTGACGGGTTTTCCTCCCCTCTGCCGTGCAGCATCCGTCACGTCCTGGACCGTGGCTTCCCCATGCTGCTGTGTGCCGTCGCGTCCGACTCCACGCTGGTGTATCAGAGGCTGACCGACGGTCTGGCGACGCCGGACCCTCCCGTAGGCCCCTTTCAGGATGTGGGGCGCCGGCAGAGCCGGAAGAGGAGGCGCCAGCACTGAGCACCTCGCCGAGGAGATGGAAAATAGATGAGGAGAGGCTGAATGTCGGCCGGTTGGTTCATCTTCCAGTCCCGTTGCATAACCTCCACGATATTATCATTATTATTATACAATGCATGTGATGGGATTAAAAAAAAAAAAAAAGATAAACAAGAGCTCAAAAGATGTTTCAAGGATCAAAACGCTCCACCATCGGATGTCTGGGAAATATCCATACAAACAAAGCTTGCAATATTTTTGTAAAAAAGCATAACCAGTTTTCATTTTTGATTTTTTTTGTTGTTTAGTGACATTTAATTTTTTTTTAAATATTTGAAGCAGTTGTTTGTCACTAATGCTCAGGAATGTGCTTTAATGCAGAAAAAAAAGGTGTAGAATAAACCACGGTTGTGCTTGTTTTGTATGATGTTTGCGTTTTCTCCCCGTGGGTGCATGGGGGGGATTTATAAGTGGGATTTTAAAACAAGCTTGTGAAGTTCATCAATTCATCAGTTTTCATTGGCTTTGATTGTCATTGAAAGTAACTTAATAACTGACATGCGAGTTTATTGGCGACGTGCAGAGGTCGGTGTTGTTTCAGGAGAACAGAATAGCTTTAACAATGCAGGTAAATTACTGAAAATGCGTTTTATTTTTCTAAAAAAAAAAAAAAAAAATCAACATAGAAACAATACAACAATATAACACTGGTGAATGAGATATATATATAGTCAGACTTATATGTGATGTCTTGTAGAGTTGTACAGAGCGATACTGAATCAGGGACTGTCAGTGACCCTGGTGTGTGAGTGCATGTGTCTTTTTTTTTTTTTTTTTTTTACCCCAAATGGTGTAACTGTGTCTTGATGAGAGAAAGGACTCAAATACATGAGACAACGATTACAACACTTCAACCCTGAGCCTTATTCAACATAAATACTCTACATTGTAACGGAAACAGACGGGGGACAGACGGACAGACTTTTACTGGCCAACAGACAGTAGAAAAGAGGTTCATACTGTGTCTTGGAATGCAGGAAGTTTCCAACCCGTTAGCTTGTCAGGGAGGCATTCAAGGATGAACTATTCAAAATGATGCAAAGACATTATTTCCATGATGAGTCAAGTGTCCGTGAGAGTCCTGGTCTCCGCTGCTGTTAGAAATGTAAATTGACAGCTGGTCACTTGTGTCCGGTGTTGCGATGTCTCTGTGGCAGCCTCACGTCGACTGACCTTTCGGGGGGGGGGGGGGGGTTAGTTATCCCAGCAGAGACAGAAAAGCATGTTGCGTCGCCCTATAATGGCTTCATTGAGGAAGTAAACGTCGTCTCCCCTCGGAGAGCTTCAGAAGTGATTTTGGTTGTCTTTCTTGGAGCAGATCGGACGAGCAGGACGGTGAAAAAAGGTGCTTTGTTAGAAGTCAGTAATCCAGTCTTCTCAGGCGTGTACATACATGGGACAGTCACAACAAGACAAGAGTCGTCCGGGACACGGCGTCACATTCTCCATAAACGCCAGGAGTGCCACTTCCACTCGTAGTCGGACTGACGGATGCGCGGCCGCGTGGCTATGTCATGTCCTCCTCCTCTGAGCAGTAGTCCCGGCCCTGAATGTGACAACGGTGGATTACAAGGATTAGAACAGTCAAAATGCTCCAACACGGTTTGCAAGAACCAACACACACTAACCAGCGTCTTCAAATCGTTTTCTACTCTACTGTGAGCCACACAGTTTGCATGTATGCTGATTCGATGTTGGACAACATATTAAAAACACCCGCCATTGTCGTGCAGTCAAGGTCAAAACCCTCTGAAAAATTGACGTGCGGAAAAATATTAACACCTTTATTATCATCTCCAGAAAATATAAACATCAATCGCTTTATAAAAGGAAACATTGATGCCTGAGCTGTTGCACTGGATCACATTAGTTCACATTTGTTAGTGGCCGTTTGGTTCTAAAGGGGATTTAGACCCCTGGTTCCCAAAACTGAACCCAATATGACATGAATCACATTCCCAGCTATGAAAAATCACATGACCTAATTGTTGAAATAAATGGGGGAGAAAAAAAAAAAAATATATATATTCCCCCCCCCCCCCCCCCATTGCTATTGAGCAAGGCTGAATGGCACGTCATTGAAATTTTCAATCAGATCACACACGTGTACTAAAGGGCACATGATGGGCATACATAGGATAACAAGAAATATTCACGTTGAAATGTTTATATTAATGAGCAAGACAAAGTGCGCTCCGCCGCTTCAAGTCTTACGAATTCCCTGCTAAACCTTGTTTTGCTGGCCCGGTGGCACTAACAAATGGTGAGTGGCCATAATGCAGTGATTAAGTTGAAGTATTGGCGACACAGCCTCCTTAGGAGATTTAATATAAAGGACAAGAAAGCCTTCAAACAAACCCATACGTTTAAAAAAAAAAAGAAAACCCAGACAAACGCGAGGATGAAAGAGCTTCAGCTTGGTGTCTTTTTAAAAAGTAGATATTCAATCCTGAGCGGCAGCTAAATGTCAGTGACAACACCATCTTGTTTTCAAGGTTGTCCTTGAAGAAAGCGCAGTGTGTTTACTCGACATTACGTGGCTGTAGCTTTACAGAGAAGACGTTATGCACAAGACAATAGTCATTCAATCCCAGTCGCGAGAGTAAAATACCACGAGAAATGCTCCTGTATCACCGGCTCTGTTCTAAATGAGGGTGTAGCTCTGGAACTTTTATCATTGAAACTGCAGGTGGAATAAATGCTTGACAGTTTGTAATCTCTCTTCACCAGTCCTAAACATCACCGCCTGATCTGAAGGCAGCAGGACAAAATATTCTGACGGTGTTTTAGGTGTTATTAACCAGACACATGCAGACTGGCTGCAGCGAAATCACTATAAATAAACATTTGTATGGAAGTCAGAGTTCTGAAGTGGCCAACTGACAAATATCAATACACGTATTTGCCATATTAAGTAGCCTGAGCTAAAAATAAACAGCTACAAACAAGAATTTGTAATGCAAAGTGGTTTCCTGGTTGGCACACTCGCCTCACAGTGAGCATATCCTCATTATTTACACATATACTGGCTACATCAGGGGAAAGGAAAAAAAAAAAAAGAGAGAAATATTGGACGTTGTCCCTTAAGGCAGAATCCTCCTCCGTATTAATCTACAGAAGGAAACACACTTGAGGCTTTACGAGATATTTCCAGCAGCATCACGAGAGCTGTGAAGAAATATTGTGGTCATGTACCTCTGTGTGTGGAGGACAGTGGAGCTCAGCGAAACAGAGGGAAGATAAAACCTCCATCAAGTTCTTAATGTGACTTTAAATAAACACATTGCTGGAAGCATTGTGGCCTAAAAACAGTTTTTGTGCGGGATGATTGTGTCATCTGTTGCATCCTCACTCGCTCCAGATTTGCTGCACTGATAGGATTAACCTCCATCAGGTCATTTAGCAGCAGGCTTTTGCAAAAAAAACCCAAAAAAACCCCTAAAAACTAGAAAATAAAAAAATAGCAAAAACCACACTCGGAACTGTAAAGTAATGGTTTGTCCATCTTTACCTTTTCAATTTTCTCATCCAACATCCTGAAGAATTCCTGCTGGCTCTCGGAGGAGTGGATGCTCCTGAAAGAAGCACAATCGGGCCGATGAAAGCGTCACGTGGGACAAAAAAAAAAGGGATGGGACGTCTTTGAATGATCAGAAATACTCACAGGATCTTGCCATTTCCATTCGACCCTGTTTCATCAATCTGCTGGCCTTTACCAAGGAGAGCACTCTTCTCCTGCAGGACGGCACAAAGACGCAAGCCGGCGGATGACGATTAATCATTTTAGGAATTAATTTCTGTTCATCGAGTGAAAAGCAGAGTGTGAATCTATAAATCACTTGCATGAGGCCAACCACACTACAAGCAATCATTTAAACTGGATTAGCGAGTGTTACGTCATAACTTGTTTTTTTTGCTCCTATCTGATTTTGGTCGACTGAGATGGAATTAAACAAGTCAAAGAAGAATAGGATCCACGCACTGTGCTCTCCTGGCCGTCCACTCCCGCCTCTTCTCCGCTGATGTACTTGACTTTCTCCACTCCTTTCATGTTGTACTCGTCTGTGACGGAGAAAGGAGCAACACCTCCTCTTATTACGACCAGGTTAACAGCTCGCACACACTTGGCAAAGTAATTATGTGCTTCAATTCTCACACGCCAGACTAAAATCCTCTCTCAACAATGGCTGGCGAGCAGCAAGCACATGAGCTGTCAGCCTGATTCTCCTCCATCTTTTCCCTCTCCACCCCCACCCCCACCCCCGACTCCATCTCACTCCCACGCATTGAGGAAAAAGAGGACATGAAAACACAGATATGAAGCGTCGTAATGACAGTTGCTGCACATTAAATTGATGTTGCATAAGGCTGCACTGCTACCAGTTGTTGCCTATTTCAGCTTGCTGTAAGAAATGTGTTGTCAAACACAACGCGAGTGATCTTTCACCTGCGCTCTGTCAGACATTCCAGAGACAAGTTATGGAACTACTTCCTTAATTAAAGCATTTATGAAATGTTTCAGCCAGCTAAGAATACTAACAAACGTTTGAAGGCAAAGCTCCCTTAGAATATTGTGACAACTAACAGACATCAGTGGTAGAACCAGCAACTGATCTGGGAGTTTGTATTGTGGGGGAATTAATTTTTTTGGGATGAATATCCAAAATTCACCTTAAAGGATGATATTGTCAAGTGATTTTGTGATCCACAAAGCGTGACTCTATTCTGCTGCTGTCGATGCTTTTAGTCGCAAATAGTCTGCTGACGCCTTTAAACTGTCAATCTCAACTTCAGTGCAATAATGTATCATTGTAATTACTTTTTATTACAATTTCAACAAACTCAATAGTGTTTCAGTAAACGTATTGATACCTATTATATTACACTTCAATTCCCCTGCTCCCCTAAAAGTCTCCGGCTCTTGCTGGTGAAACGCTTTTCTTCTCCTAATTTGTTGGTCCAAAACATCACATCAGTACATTAGACAAACATGTGGCACATAACTGAGTAACAACTCTTTCATAGGATGCTGGTTCAAATTCTTAGAAACTGAAAAAGAATATATATGAGCCTCTAAACCTAAATGCCCTGGAGTAAGTATATTCAATTGAATTCAACCTTTATTTATATAGCACCACGTACAACACAGTCTTTCTCTGTGCTTTTAAAACAGACACATTCCTATTCAAAGCTATTGTGGGTTGTTTTTTTTTTACATTATCTATTGCATATGCTATGTAACTTTATTCATTACAAGGTCTCAAGAAGTGAGATTACCAGACAATAACCCATTTGTTTATTGGCAACTGCTACAGAAACACCATGAGCTAACAAGCTTGTGTAGAGTAACACCAGTGGTGGTGAAAATAGGGTTTCTTTAAAACTGGACAATTGAAGGGAAGTTGGTTGTTATTTGGATATTTAAAGTGGATATTTCGACCTTGGAGGTCTGCCCTCAGAGAATGTCGGCTATAAAGACTAAATAAGGGTTTTCTTTGTGAATCAGGAATGTCCGGAATATTGAGCCAAGCATACCTTGGTAAATAAGCATGATACATAATCAAGTTTTTTAAACATCAATGTAAATGTAGCTGTATACAAATACAACACCAGAGTATTTACAGATAGTGAACAGCTTTGTTGTGCTCTTTTGTTTTCCTACCTTACATTCTCATGAAATAATATCACTCCCGTCTGATTGAAATATGATCGTCTGACATCTGGAAATAACTAATATAAGTATATTGTTAGTTACGTATGTTAACTCTCAGTGTACACAGGAAACAGACTGACCAGAGAGGAGGTCCCCGTTGCTGTAGGCTTTATTTTGACCCTCCTCACCGTTGGGCACGGCTGACACCTGCTTGGCAGAGGTGCAGCCCATCTCCTCTTCCTCAACTGCTCTCCTCCTCAGCCCAGAGAAGGCCAGACACACCTGTGGACCAGGGAGGGAAGAGATGGTTTAGAAACGGGGCAGGTCGGGAAGCCCTCCGATCACGAGCCTCCCGGGGAAGTGGTCTGAACGCACTCCATCCATCCCAACAAGCAGAAGAGACGCGTCTCCGACATTTGCAGGTGAAGGAATAAATCCAGGGGAATCTCTATTTCCATAATCAATTAGTCATGAAGAGCCCCGCCCTGGAATTAAAAGCAGACAGGCCTCCCCAATCTCTGCTCAGAGAGAGACAATAAAATAGTGGGTTTATCTCGGTGGCGCATCACGCACACGCCGGTCTGGGCGCACGCACACCAATCACAACGTGCGCACGTCGGTGCCAGCTGCCCCGCAACAATGAGGCCTTTCAGGGTGTGAGGGGTGTCCCCGTGCCAAGCCGCCGGGTCAGGGTTTTTTTTTTCTTTTCTTTCGTGAATGGGGGTTTTCTGTGGCGATGAGGGGATTAAACCGGCTGCCATCTACACTGTTACATCAGGCTGTTACAGCCACAGCAACATGGCCAACATGAGACCTCAGTGTTTTGCATGAGGCTTTTTTTTTGGGGGGGGGGGGGGGGGCGCAGAGCGATCCCTCTCCATATGGTGGTGCAGATGATCCCAAACACACTGCAGAGTCCAGCTGCAGAGTCAGCTGTTCCTAAAACGCACCGCTACCCTGTCACTTGGACTATTTCTGAATCCATATTCAATTACAAGAAAATGAAATAAAAAAAATGCCGAAACATCACGGTGCGATTTAAAGCTACAGCGATCGATGCGAAATGAGCTGCGAAATGTAACGCGTGTTCTCATGTCAGCACCCGGGGGAGAGGGGAGATTAGTGATCCTAGGATCCGTGCACAAATCATAACAAAAGACTGGGAATGAGCGGCCGCTCGGCGAGCGGCGGGACGCCGCACAGCACACCGAACAATCCCACACACTGAGGGGAAACACGGGGTAATGGTTTGGATTACCTTTCTGGTGAATCCATGGCTGAAGGATCCTTCCTGTGGGTCGAGTCGAGGGGGCTTCACTTGGATCCAGACTGCATCTGTCTCTGGGCTGAATGCAGCGGCAGCGGGGCTGCAGTCAGTCCGTCTGCCAGCTGTCTGCTGCGGCTCCCGTAGCTCCGCTCCGGCCGGGCGCTAAACACACGAAACACACACAAAATCACTCAAGTCTCAAAGGGAAACATTTTTTATCTCCGGTCTACTCTATTTATATTATTATTATTATTCCAAACAGCACGACATACCTCTTCAATGCGACGGAGAACGATCTCGCGGACGGATCGAAAAAAATAACAACACGGCGTTGTCACCCGGACGGAATTCTCCGGCGCACCGCAAACTTCCGCCCAACTCACCTCTCCGGCATCGTCAAGACCGAGCAAAGAAAGTTTTTAAAAGTTAGTCGCTTGAGGCCAGCGGGACAGTTGGCAAGGTTGTGAGCTCCGGCGGGATGATTTTACTGACGACGGTCGCCCGGGTGGCGGACGGTCTGCCGCTGGCGGCGTCCATCCAGGAGGACGAGCAGGTACGGATGAAAGCTAGCGTCATGACAGGGGAGCCGGGGGAGTGTAAGGAAGGGGAACAACATCACGAAAATACCATGAAAAAACAAAAAAAAACCTTCACAAAACTGCTCCATCGCGTCTGAAGGTGAGCAGATTATGTCTAACTAATGTCTGTCAAATGGGATAAAACAAACAATTGAGAGTCAAGGTTGTCTTTCGCACAAAGGTTCGTATTATTATTATTATTATTATTTAGGAAATGATACTGAGCAACACTTTAAATGTCTTTATTCAACCTTATCGCCAAAGCCAAACCTGTAGAATGATAACATATAATTCAGAATGAATTAAAACAAGTAAGGACTCACACATAGAAGAGTGAGAAATGACTGTAAATAAAACAATAGCATGGATAAGCATATATATATATATATATATAAGTGGGACATGTGTTATATTAAAGCAACTATTAGATTAAGAGAATTGTAAACACTATAAAGGATGCATTTACGTCACAGGTTAGTCTCATGATCAGTCAATCAATCACACTTTATAAAAAAAAAAAAAAAATTCCTAAATAATAAAAACAAGGTGATTTACGCAATGAACACAACACAGACACCATTTCTTATTTTTGAAAATTAACATTGGTTTTCTGCTAAGTAGTTCAGCATAAGGAATACTCAGATGTGTCATCACTTTGATGAAAAAAAAAATAATAAAAGCATTTTAACTTTTCAAATGTTTTGATCGAATAAATCTATTGGGTATAGCTGATGTAGGCCATTTTGAGAAGTAAATAAGAATATCAGGCTGTTCTGTCTCGCCTGTTTCAATAATGTTGGCCTTGACAAATTACAAGGAATGATGTGGCGATGCTTTTCAGGTTTTGTCTGAGAGGAGGTGTGTCGTTACTGACTGTTGCATCCCCCAGTTCTATGGCCTTCCTCGTATCACTTTGACAAGACGTGTTGCATTATTAACTAATGTGCTACTGGCTTTGTGTCCTTCGGCAGTCAGGAAGAGACCTGCAGCAGTACCAGAGCCAGGCCAAGCAGCTGTGTCGTAGACTAAACGCTCAGAGTCCAGACCGCTGCACGCTGGAGGCCGGACAAGTCAACTTTCAGTAAGATGCTACATGACAACACTGCAGCACCTTCAAATAGATGCCTCAAGGAGAAAACTTAACATAAATCCCTTTAGATGTCTCAGTCAGATTACTTTAATAAAAAAAAAAAAAACCCACAATGTAATACTATAAATATTTACAATTATATTAATTTTAATGTGTATAAGTTATATGGTTGATATGGATAAAGACAAACAAACTTTGACAAATATATAGGAAAGTTATTTAAATGGATTAACTTGCCATTTAATATAAGGCTTAAATGAGAATGGGTAATATAAATGTTGCTTAATTAACTAACAAGTAATTAATAAATTAATGTACTTCTTTACACTTTCTTTAAGTGAGGTCTTTTAAAACTTTTTTTTCCTTCCTGTTGCCACTGAAATAACTTGGGCGTCTACTTCAAATCACTGCAACTCCTGAATTGGATGGGTTAAGAACGCGGAGGAATAGTTTCCCAAACAAGCTCGTTTTCTTTCTTTTCTTTTGAAAGAGAGAAAACCTTTCGCCCATATGAGTCACTGTTGTTGGTCCGAGGACTTCCTGAAGGCATCTGATCACAGAAAGAGTTTGAACGCAAGCTTTTCAAAAACACATGGAATATAATTGAAGAACATACAGATTTATAGATATTGAAGTTGTTTTAGAAAGAAAAAAGTGGCACCCAGTCATTCCACAGTTTGTCGTCGTCGTGAACAACCTCTCATTCTCACCCCGGCATCTTTGTCAGTTATCTGATAGCGCAGGGTGTGTGCTACCTGACCCTCTGCGAGGCCTCATTTCCAAAAAAGCTGGCGTTTGCGTACCTGGAGGCTCTTCACAACGAGTTCCACGACCAGTTTGGCAGGAGGGTGCCCTCAGTGACGAGACCATACTCTTTCATTGAGTTCGGTAAGTCAAGGGGAACGCGTCGGGTGTCGGATGACTCACGGGGACAAATTTGTTGACCGTTCTCACGACGTTTCAATTCAAGACACGTTCATCCAGAAGACAAAGAAGTCCTACGTGGACAGTCGAGCCCGGAGAAACCTGGGCAGCATCAACACAGAGTTACAGGATGTGCAGAGGATTATGGTGGCAAATATTGAAGAAGTTCTGCAGAGAGGGGAGGCGCTCTCTGGTGAGTTTCGCTCAATCCTCGACCAAACACTCGATACTATTAAAGTTAAGCCTTAAAAGTTACTTCCCTGTTATGCTCTCGCTATATACTTATCGATAAATAAATAAATAAATAAAAAACCCAGTGGCGCTCATCTCCACACGTTTCCTCCCTCAGCTCTCGACACAAAAGCCAGCAACCTGTCCACCCTGTCGAAGAAATACCGCAGCGACGCCAAGTACCTCAACACCCGCTCCACCTACGCCAAGGTGGCGGCCGTGGCCGTGTGCTTCATCACGCTCATCGTCTACGTGCGCTTCTGGTGGCTCTGATGGGCGGGGCGGCCGACGGAAGAGGAGCTTCTGAAGGCAGCGAAACTCGACTCGTGACGTCTCGTTACGCTAAAGGTGCCTTCAGGAAGTCGAATGCGAATCGAATTGTCCCCCGTGTTTGGCTTCGGCCCGCGTCAGCTGTAACTGAGCCACAAGGCCCTCCCCTGTAGCGTGGAGGCCAATGTTTCATGTGACTGGAACATGTTTACTGGAAAATGTCTTTAAGTTTACACACTGGGGGGGGGGGGGGGGGGGGGGGCTTCTTTCCAAGAGTTTCAGCTTTATTGAGAACCCGAGTATGCAAATGTTAAAAGTCTTAATTCTGTGTCTGTCGTTTCCACTCCGATAAGAAAGTCTCAGTGAAAAAGAATAAATATTTATCAAATGAGAGAACCGGTATTTATTTTACAGCGTGTGACACGCATTTCAGACACGGTCGGCTTCTCTCTCCTGACCCGGTTTCGTTACAGTTCCACACACTGACGCGTGACATCGCGCAGCAGAGTTGAGAGAAAAGACTCAGTAACAAATCTCCACGGTGGCGGCGACGAGTCCAGAGGAAACAGCCGGGACACATGATTCTGGTTGTGCTCGATGGCTTCGCGGGGTTAAAAGAGTCACACGACCACAGGCCGTTCATTTCACAGCTGCACTTTTAATTCGGGAGGAGGGATCGGGAAGTAATGACGCAGCACAAATTAAAGACAAACGGACCAGAGTTATGGATCCGCAGGAGGAGGTGATCCGGATATGAAGCCGTCGGCAACATCCTGAACTGCAGATTCGGCGATCAGAAGCCAAGTCGACATATTTCCACCGTAGCTTTGACGACGGCGCAAATTAACACAGTCGGTGGGTAGCATGTTCGCCTCGCATCACTCACTTATTACACCAATCACCTGACAAAAATAGTTGTTTTCTTCTTTTCAAACCATCAACACTTTCCTCTGTTCCTGAAACGTTCTGTTAAATATCACGTCAACCATCTCCTGTGAAAATGTCGAGGTGATCCAGTCCTTCTAAAAAGTTGTGTGGGAAGAGGCTCCGTTGCAGATCCGATAAAAGAGTTCAGTTTCAAATGTTGCCAGGACCTGTCGAACAACGTGGAGCCAAGAGAAGAGCGCCTCCAGTTCGAGTCTCGTCCTTCCTTCTCTTCCAGTGACGGGAGAAGCTGCCTCACGCCACCAAATCAAAGTCGTCCCTCTGCGAAAGAAATGTCAGGAGTTGCAAAACACGATTACGATTTATTCCTGCGAAAACTGACGCGTGTTTAAAGCTTTTTTCTTTTTAGTTTAAAGCAATACGCTTTTCTTTTACTCGCCTCCTCGTTATAATTCATGACATGTTGCTTGATCTTGGAGGAGTCCACCCAGGTGACAAAATCTTCCATGTTTCTGAAAAGGTAAAATGATCGGACGTTAAATGCTTTTTTTTTTTTTTGTCTGAATCCACGTATTTTTTTATTTTTGTGGACGTGCGCCGACAGACCTTGTGACGAGAAACGCCGGGTCGGTGATGACGTCCGGTCCCACGCGCACATCTGTGACGGGAGTCAAGGACACAAGTCGGGGGGGGGAAAAAAAAAACTTGCATCCACCTCTGGATGCAGATGGAGGTCGTATCGGGGTCACAGAGGCATTAAAACAGAAAAAAACAAAATGTACATATATATACACAGTATCGCGAACGTGAGGATACGTCCTTGTTCGATGAAGGTAATGGCTGTTTTCAGGTTTTGAGCCATACGGAGGTTGAGCATGATGCTGGGCAGCCGCCTCCTGCAGGAGTTCACAGAGAGCAGGGGAAATGAGACAAATTCGCTGATGGAACAGTTTCAGGCGCACAAAGAGCTGGTGTGTGAAGGGTTAACCTGGACTCGCTCAAGTTGGGTTGTATGCGTTTTTTGTGAATGTGTCCTGATTTTTTTTTTTTTTTTTTACCAAGCAGTCTGTAACATGGTGGTCAACCAGAAGCACCTGCTTCCGTCAAAGAGTGCGCTGGATTTCTTCACCGAGCACAACGTCAAGCCACAATTAACAAAACCTGCCTGTCAAAATATTCTCATGTTTTGGGTTTTTTTCAACGAGGTGGCCAACGACCTTTAGGGTGTGTTCAAACGTGTCCATTTGTTCTAGTGGAAATAAAACCTGCTGCGTTTGTGCGATACACTTATTAACGTGTGGTAAACAACAAACATGTCTCCTGTGACGCACTGTGGCAAGAGTTGATGGGCCTGCAGACAAAATGCAGGACACTACTAACTTAAGAGGCCTTATTATTATTATTATTATTATTATTATTGACGTGCGTAATGGAGGAATTCTTGCCTCTGTTTTGACTCCTTTATGCATTTCATCGGCGAGTTCCAGTGTTTCCTGTTCATTCTAACTGAAGTTTGGTTGATTTCAGTACAAAGTAAATGCAAAACAAGGTTTTACAGCGTGAAGCTCCAACGAACCCACTTCCAACTCATCCAAACGATGTCCTGAATATGTACCTGCAGAACGAAGACGCTGTGATTTTCTCTGTGAGGGACAGATTCTGTTTCGTGGGGATGAGGCCGATGCTGTATCTGGGATAAAGAAAAAAAAACATCTGTGTCATGCCAATCAGGAATTAGATTAGCAACTCAAGACACGGAACAAAAATGAACACAGTATGCCCACACAAGTGTTGACTCAGGTGGAGGTATAAATAAATGATGTCGTACTCACAGTTTTTCTAAGAGTTGATGTGTACTCTGAGCTCTGAAACCGTCTTTCTCGTCCAGGTCTCTTATTTTCTGAGCCACATCTCGGATGTTACGACTCAGCTTGTTGTACCTAAAGACAGCAGGAAAAACAAACGTTCCGGGTTTTTTTTGGTGACACTGCGTGAAAGGTACATGGGAATGATGTTCCTCTTTATAGACAAAATGATCATACAATTGTTACTTTTGAAAGTCTGCAAATTTTCCCAGTTAGCCCAGATGTGAAATGTTCCAACACACAAGTACAGCATTAATATGCATTTCTGACGTTTTCCTGCATGTCCTAAAATCCTCAGTGTAATATGACATCTTTAATGATACTGTGACATCGCCTGCATTCAGATTTGGTTGTTCCACAGTATTTTGTCTTTGTGAAAATGCAAAAAAAATTATTTGGTTGTTTTCTTCTTCTTTTTCAATCATACCACACAGAACAACTAGAAGACTGCTGCATCTAATCAAAACATAGTTTTTGACTTGAGAAAGTGATGTTGCTGGAGTTTTTTTCCACCACTTATGCGGTCACCTCTTTGAAAAACTCACTTTTAGGCAGTCATTCATTATTCTGAATGAGATCAAGCAGCTTTTAATTTAACGGACTTCCTAAGGACATCCCAATTTCTTTTAAGCAGGCCTTAAAAGGCGTATCTGACCAGGCTTTCATTTAAACACATTTTACTACTTATTTATGTCAAACCTAATTACTTTGATCAAATGTACCCATTATTTATTTGCACCGTGACTAAATGGTGCTGTAAACATGAACTCAGCTGGTCGTCTTCCTCTACCTATTCTGATTAAATTAGCTAAGTGAGGTCATTTAGGAGGTTGTCATCTAATCACATTCTGCCTGGAGACTGTAAGAAAAATAATTATCCGCAGATCATTTCCTCTCAATACTACATCATGGTTTAAATTTGGTTATTCGTTATATAGAAAATGCGGATAAACGTGTTTCCCTTGCGAGCTGTGATCGAACTGCCCCAAGACAGCGGTTGAGCTCCATGTTTACATAAAGCCCAGATGTTGCTACTCACTTGGTGTAATCTTCCCTCTTCTCGATGTGATACCGCCGCAGCACTTTGACCTCGTGCAGGTTGTTGTCCACCTCCCAGTTAATAAAGTCCACTTTCTTCAGCAGCTTCTGCTCGTGATACTTCAGTTTACGGACCATGTTGAGACCACGGGTTATCGAGCTATTTTACCTAAACCTGATCCCGAACGGAGGCGAAACCGGAAACACGTGTTTGTCTTCTTCACGTGGCGTCGCCACGGCGATTTACCGCCACCTGCTGGAGGGGAGAGCAAACTGCTCATTGTCAAACCTGATTAAGAAGCAAACCTCAATGTACTCGAAGTTATTTTCAATTGAACAAGTCAGCATTTTTGCTGCATTGTTTATGCACAGTTGAGGCATAATTTCCCCAACTAAAGTTAATGAAAAGCTGACAGTCCCCTGAGATTTCTTTGCCATTTCTTCATCGCAATCAATTAAGATTAATATTTTTAATCGCCTCGTTTTAATGTATTTCTTTTATTTCCCTGGAAAGCACTGTGAATTGCATGCATACACATACAGCACAATGCATGGACACCAAAGAAATGACACGATGGCTATTGTTTTCTTCACTTGTTGATCTGTAAATACTTTAAATTGATTTAAAAATATATATATATATTTCTTATATATTATTATAATTAATTATTAGAATTAATTATTATATATATTATAATAATAATAATAATAATAATAATAATAATAATAATAATGTCTTCAAATCGGTTAAAAAAAAAGGCTAAATCTCGCTTTAAATTTGACTTAACGCATTTAAATGATTATCTGTGTTTGTGTTGTTCTTTATTAAAAACCGACTTTAACTATAACCATATTGTCGCCCCAAAAGTTAAACAGATCATGTTGGTTTTATCAGATTTTTTTCATTGACATTGTCAGATCTTTAACGTGCCACAAAAGTAGTTGAACATTTTTATTTATTAATATTTCATTTTTCCCATTCATTTCCCAGGGAAAGTGTCTTGTTCTTCCTCTTGCTGGCTTCCCTCGAGCAACACTGGGTGTCACCAAACCTGAGGTCTGGTGGTCTCAGTCTTACGTGGAGATTCATTCATTGCGCTCAGCTGAGGAGGAGAGCCTCAATCCGACCTAAACTACATTTTATTTTGTTGTTTGTTTGTTTTTTTACTGAGACCGTTTGGGGTACGAGTGATGCCAGCTCCAGGAAAAGGACAGTTTGAAAACAGCTGACAGAAATTCTGCATCCGCGTCTGCTGCTGAGATCTCATCTTCCAAGTAAGTTTTCTTTTTCTAAGTAGAAAAACTAGGGAAGTACTATTTTCCAGGATTTTTCCTCGCTCAGTTTGTTCAAGAGTTCGTTTCATCGCCAGAACAAACTAAAACTGTCAACAACAACAACAACAAAAACCCACTTGAAATCACCTCGTGGATGTCTCGATTTGTGCAGTTAACTTTCAGACACACACTGATGAGACGCGCTGTTCCCTCAATAAACAGGGAAGTTGGTTTTACGCAGGGATCCACGTCACCAGGTGACCGAGACGCGCAAGGACGCGTCCACTTCACGTCCTGCTCCTCCTGAAACACTCCTGAAACACTCCAAGGTCATCCTTTGCCATAAATTGCTCACATGGATGTGAGCGTGTTTCTCTGAGGCGGACGTCCCTGGCTGCTCCCATATTTCTGCCAAACGAAGTTCAGTAAAGAAGAATGGATCTTTGGCCCGAGGCACAGTTTCAGCCGTTTTCCTCATCTCGTCCTGTGCGCTGGATTCTGAGCATACTTGTCCCAAACGTACAGAGGAGGCTTTATGTGGCACATCCACATCCCCCAAATCTACTGTAGAGAATTTCTTTTTGAAATGATGAGTTTGCTGCTCAGTCTGGGCTTTGGAGCAAATTAAATATGTAAGAGTATAGATACAATTTTAAGAGTTAAACTGAGAAAGTTTAATTTGTCCTTTTTTGTCTCAATTGTTTTGAAAAAAAAGGCTGGAAGAAACGTGTTTGAAGTACGGGGGGGGGGGGGGGGGTCATGTTCTAAAGCTGCAACACAAACTATTAATATTTACAGTCGTATACTACTTCTGTAGTCCACCTTTTCTGTTCTCACCATACTAGAGTTAACACGTGTTGAGTCCAGGAAGAGTTTCATATATTCCTGCTTTATCCCAATTGATGTCAATGTTTAGAAATGTTTCCAACCATATTATTTATTTTTTATTTATTTATTTTTTATCTTGAAGCCGTTGATTTTCATAAATCTCTGCTGGCCAATACAACCTTTCCTATGCATTCTGAGTTTTAATGGGGTTTTTTTCTTCTCATGCATGTGTTCACTTCCTCCCATACACTGTAAAAAAAGTCTGTAGAATAAACTGTGAATTTCTGTAAAATCATGACATTAAAAAACTGTACATACAAAAACAATGAAGCCGTGTGTAATTTACATTAATATGTTGTAAAACTCCGAACCAAATACAACTGTTAATTTGACAGTACAAATATGTTGAAAAGATCATTTTTTTGGAGAATTTACAAATTACTGTAGTTTAAACACAGATAAACTGTAATACAAAAAAAAATGTGATACAGCTAAAATTACATCATAGCAGTGTTAGAATAACATTTTTAGTCAGTGGCTCTATGGTACATTTTGATTATGCCAAAAGAAACCATATTATATTTTACTCATTTGTTACAGATAAGAATATTTCTATAGGCCTACAGTAAAACCACATAGGTGTAACCAATCTCCGCGATTGGCAGCTCTCTAATCCTGACTTAAGTATAGATAAATGCTTAAATACATGCATATACAAATAAATAAATACATGAATAAATGTATAAAAAAAGAATAAATAAATGCATACACAAATGAATAAATAAATAAAAGTATATATAAAAGAAAAATATTTCATTTATTATCATTATTATTTCATTATTTCATTTATTTATTTCTGTATTTCTGTGTCTATTATGTAAATGAGGTATTAGGTCCTAACCTCAGTCAACAGGATGATTGGTTACAGGAGCTTGCCCAATTACATTCCCGCAAAACAAACGGCTGTGTTTGAATTTCAAACTAGCTGTGCTCATTCGTCGTCCACTCGCTGAGCAGTAGAAAGTTTGTTTCTGACGTAGCTGTTACCTGACGTTACCGTGATGACCACCACAGCTAAGGCGAAGGCTGCGGACTGCGCGCCCAGTCTGTGAAAGCATCTGTCTTACAGGTAAGCTGATTCTTACTTCAAATGCATGATGTGTGCGATAAGAAAAAAGAGATTCTTCTGTCTGTGAGAGAACTTGTCAGTCGTAGTAATAACGTCAAGTTATGGGGTTTACTGAACTCTTGCAGTTCGCTTTTTTCCTTTCAATTGTTGCCATGTGGGAGCTGGAATTTGGCGTGTAGAACTAACGTTAGCGATAGGCAAGCTAACATTAGCTTACTATGGTAATGTTACTAGTATGATGTGTTGTGAAGCGGTGGTTTTACATGTAATTACTTGGACACAGCTAACTACTTTACATTGAATTTGCGCTCATTTCATGCTGTTGTAAAGTGGTGGTTTTACATGTAATTACTTGGTCACAGCTAACTACTTAACAATGAATTTGCGCTCATTTCATGCTGTTGTAAAGTGGTGGTTTTACATGTAATTACTTGGTCACAGCTAACTACTTTACATTGAATTTGCGCTCATTTCATGCTGTTGTAAAGTGGTGGTTTTACATGTAATTACTTGGTCACAGCTAACTACTTAACATTGAATTTGCGCTTGTTTCATGAGGTTGTAAAACGGTGGTTTCAAAAGTTTGGCAAAAATGTTAACTTGCAATTTCTGCAGCAAAACATTACAAACGTTGAGGGGTTACGTGCTGCATTGTAAAATCCATAGGAACGAACCCCATCCGTTTTTCAAATGTGTTAGCACCGACTGCAAGCGGACTTTTTGTACCTATGCAGCTTTCAAAGGTCATTTCTATCGAGTTCACAACGCACCTGCACCCTCTGTTACTGCTGGGGCTGTTTTTACAGATTTTAAGTGTGCTATTGCGCTGTGTGAGTGCCAGTTTCACACAGTCAAAGAGCTTATTTCCCACCTAAAAGAGCATATAGCGGAGGGGCGACCTGTGGCATGTCCAGTAACAAGTTGTGAAAATACATTCACTGTTAAATCATCATTTACTGCTCATATGTCACGAAAACACAGAGCGTGTTCAGTGGATAGTATAAGTGACAAGCACAGGGAAAATGTTTCTCAGTCCTCTGCTGTCAGTGCATGTGAAGATGTTCCCCAGAGCTCAAATGATGCTACAACAAATGAAAGCAGTGAATTGCCACAGGATTTCAATGAGACTTTTCTAAGGAATGTCTGTTTATTCTACCTTAAATTGCAAGGGCAGCTCCTTCTTCCAGCTTCAACAATACAGACAATCGTTGAAGAGATGCAAAATGTTCATGATTTGGGACAGGATTACACTTTAAGTAAACTGCGTTCACTTTTAAAAAATGACATGTGTCTAACTGATGATGCTATTGCTAAAATCTGTGATTGTGTGAAGGATTCAGACCTGTTCTCTGCCTGTCATCAGGGGCCGCTGAGAACAACATACTCGAGGGTTCAGACTTTCCATAAAATGTTCAAATACATAGAGCCTAAAAAAGTAAAATTAGGAAATGATGAAAATATGACAGAAAGGTTTGCATACTACGTACCTGTAACACAAACTCTAAACAGCTTACTAGAATCAGATATATGGAAGAATTCAGTGTCACAACAGTCTTGTGAAACACACCCAGATGACTTTTGTGACATAAGTGATGGTCAAAACTTTAAGTCCAACCAGTTTTTCATTGAAAATCCAGGATGCCTGAAGCTAATTCTCTACCAGGATGCCTTTGAAATTGTGAATCCCCTTGGCTCAGCTAAGAAAAAACACAAAGTTCTTGCCGTCTATCTTTCTGTGGCAAATTTGCCTGCACATGTGCGTTCCAATACAGATCACATGTCCCTTGTCTTATTGTGTGGAGAGAATGATCTAAAACAGTTTGGAAGTGCTAAAGTTTTCTCAGAGATGCTAGAGGACTTAAAAAATCTTGAGAAAAATGGAATAACTGTTGGTGGTGAAACAATCAAAGGGGCTCTGTATTGTATTGCAGGAGACAATTTGGGGTCACATAGCATTGGTGGGTTCACTGAAAACTTTAGCCGTTCTGTGTACTTTTGCAGATATTGTGAGATCACAAGAACCGAGTTTGAGACTGATCCAAATGTTTGTGGTCCACAGCGCACTCCTGACAGTTATGATTCTGCAGTTCTAAAAGCTAAAGACGGACAAGACAGTAGAGGCATAAAGGTAAACTCTGTTTTCAATGCTCTTAAGTCTTTTCATGTTTGCCAGCCTGGTCTTCCACCTTGTTTAGGCCACGACATATTTGAGGGTGTCTTATCTTATGATGTTGCACTGTACTTGAAGTATTTCATCAAGAAAAAGAAATGGTTTACATATTCAGTGTTGAACCGACGCATCAAGCAGTTCAAGTACAAGGGATCTGATGCCCTCACAAAGCCATCTGCTGTCAGCTCTGAGGGGTCCAAGCTTTCAGGTCAAGCTATCCAGAACTGGAATTTATTAAGGTTGCTGCCTGTGTTAATTGGTGACAAAGTCCAAAATCCAGAAGATGATGTGTGGCAGTTAACTCTGCAGCTTAAAGATATTGTGGATATGATTTGTGCACAAAAGATTTCATTGTCCCAAGTAGCCTATCTTGATATTATAATCCAAGAATATTTGGAATCAAGAAAGTGTTTATTCCCTGGGACTACACTAAAACCCAAACACCATTTCATGCGTCATTATCCGGCACTAATTTTGAAATTCGGCCCCTTGATTAGAGTATGGACCATGCGTTTCGAAAGTAAACACAGCTACTTCAAGAGATGTGCCAGGCATTTAAAAAACTTTAAAAACATATGCCTAACGTTATCCGAGAGACATCAAATGTTTCAGGCATATCTTTCAGCTGGGCCAGGCTGCAGTCAGCTTCTGCAAGTTAAAGACAGTTGCACTTTTTATCCCAGCCTTTACAGTGATGCAATTAAACATGCAGTGAGAGAGTTTGGCTTTTCAGAACACAATACTAGTGTCTCCACAGACATTCAGTACAAAGGTACATCATATAAAAAGGGACATTTCCTTGTGTCAAAAAATGATGAGCCCATCGAGTTTGGAGAACTTCTCATTATTTTAGTTCAAAATGATGCAGCTGTGTATTTTGTGGTGGATATACATAAAGCTGACTATCATTCTGAATACCATCTG
Source organism: Blennius ocellaris (assembly GCF_963422515.1). Lineage (NCBI taxonomy): Eukaryota > Metazoa > Chordata > Actinopteri > Blenniiformes > Blenniidae > Blennius > Blennius ocellaris. Next base: position 14,024,376 of record NC_137659.1, read on the forward strand.
TACTCAGTGACAAAACAGAGTACAAGGTTGCAATGTCTTAACCTTGATGACTTGGTAGATTTTTATCCGTTGCCATCATACATTGTTGATGGACACCAAGTGATTCCGCTGAAACACAGTGTGTTATCAAAATAAACATGGTCTTGACCACTGTGCTGGAGAGTTGGGGTTACTGTACAGTAATGCACATATTCTTAACAAAAGATAAAATGTCATTTGAAAAATATAACAGTGACAGCAGTTTCCCTGCAACTCCCTGTAACTAGGAGCAACTAGTAAAAAGTGTAAATCCTCACTATTAATATACTCAAGTTGAAACAGTGTGTTGGCGAAATAACATGATAGTCACTGGTGGAGAAATCATACTAAAATGCACATGTTTAAGAAGTAAAAATGAACAAATACTATTTGGGAAACATAAAAGTGATAGTTTTTCCTTTTTTGAAGTAAAGAAAGTATAAATCCTTACCCAGTCATACTTAAAGTTGAAGTTCCTCTTATTTGTATGTACATTGATACTTGACTAGTTGTACATTTCTTGCATTTTGAAAACTGATATCATTCTTTCTTATTCTAGAAAGGCCTGACATGGAGCAAACATTTCTACGCAGCGCTATAACTGACGTCCTGCCTGACCTTTCAGAGATGAATAAAGACATTCTGGAAGAGCATTTACAATCCCTCGGGGTTGAGACATCGGATGACTTTAAGTTCATCGAGGAAACCGATTTGCTAACAGTGTTAAGGCCCATTCAAGCCCGAAAAGTACTTGCTGCTTGGAAACTAAGATGTAAGTCAAGTTTTGCTGTACAGGATGCAACCAGTGCCCAAAGTAACCTGCACAAAATATTAATCAGGAATGTGGTAGCATTCACATTTGGGCCCTGATAACAACAAGATGTCCTCATTATTGCACTGTCTAGAAAAAGCAATTAAAATGTTCTCTCTATAGCCCAGGTACAATTGTGCAGGTACAATATAGTAAATAGTTTGATGATAAATATATGGCCAAGTAGGATTTGGTAGAAGAAGGTTAAAAAGGTTAAAATACATATTTTTCATTGTTTGGTAAAATCTCAAGTTCATGGGTTAAAATGTTAAGAATGTAAAAAAAAAAAAAAGGGGGGGGGGGAGTTAAAATTGAATATGTGTTTAATTTCATTGCATTTGATTAAAAACGTGTATATTTCTGAGTGGTATCTTCCTAGAGAAGTGTTATTGTTAACGTGTTTTATTTTTTTGTAATTGGCTGGTGTGTGTGTGTGTTTGCAGGCCTGACTCCTGAAACAGACACCTCATCTGCTTTGGCTTCAGAAGGACCTTCCGTACCCTTGGAGTCTTCACCCAGTAGTTCATCCTCAACCTCTTCCACGAACTGCCAAAGCCCTAATATAGACTGGGTGGATACTTTTTCAATACCGTGGGACAAGTTCCCAGAGGAACTTTTACAGACGCTTGAGAGAGGGAAACGACCAAGTCCACGAATGAGGCGGGAGATGGTCCGAATCGTGGTCTCTGAAATGATGCAAAAAAGTTATTGCGCTAACAAAAGGAGCTCCACAGAAGTTGCAAAGAAGATGGTGGTAAAATATCCGAAGTCTTTGCAAGACGTTATCGAGGGAGATGTGATTGGGGCGGGGTACCATTCTCTGGTCAAACAGCTTCAAAATAGGATCGAGAATGTGAGGCGATCTACAACCCCAAAGATCAGAAAAAGAAAGCGTTACTCTGACCCAGATGACACAGACGAAATATCTCCAGAGCAAAGAGCAGCAATGCAGGACACCTATGGGTGCATTAACTGGAATCTGAAATTCCTGCCCCTTGGAGAGACCACAGAGAGCCAGAAAAAACATGAAGAAAAACTCAAGATGATGTCTCAGCAACCTGATGTTAATCCAGTCGAGGTCAAACGTCTGACGAAGTTGACCTTTTACACGCAGCGCAAAAAAGTCAACCAGGGGCAAAATATCAAGAACCTCCTAGATGAGTGGCCGTTTCTGTTTCATGAGCTTGGTATGGCAGTCCACTTTCAGGAACTAACCGGACTTGGGCTGAAAGAAGTTTTCTCACGTAATCTGGAGCTGAAAGGGAAAAGGCTCCTCAGCTACATGAACACAGTTTGTATGCACAAGAGCAGAAAGTTCCTACAGGCTGTAATGAAGTATCAAATGATGAGGGGAGAGCTGAGTGGTTGTTCTGAAGACCTCAAAGACATGGTGTTGCTTCTGCTCTCCTACTTCGATGAAAAAGAAGACTCCATGTTTGTTTATGTCGAGGACACATGCCTGGCAGGGGAAGTACAGATGGACCAACTTCCCTTGACTCCAACGATTGTTGTGTGTGGTAAGTTAAAAATATATTAATCTTTCTTTCATTCTCTCATTCTGTATTTCTTTATTCCTCTTCTTCCCTTTCCTTTCTCTCTTTTCTATTTTGGCACAGATTTATCTTGCACAATGTTTCTTGATACAGCAACCTCTTAAAGTTTGAATTATGTCCCTCTTCCTTGTGTTTACATTTTTTCAGGACAATCCTGCTATTCTGCAAATCGCTTCATGTTGAGTGTGGATCGAAACATTGTTCAGGACAACATCACCTCCTTCGTTTCTGCCCTATGCCTGATGTTTGGGAGTTACTATTGCTTTAACATACATTACCCATCATGCCTGGCATCAACCCTGGAGTTTCTGCAGAGGTGTGTCTTTTTGGTTTTGATTAGGTTTATCTAACATTTTCACTTTATTTAGAAGTAGCTGCTACGTTGACTTGGGGCTTAGGGGACTTTTCATTTTACCTATTTTAAGTTTCTTAGTAATAGCTTGAATAATAAGTTATCATTGTGAAGATATTTGTTAATGTAAAGATATTTTGTTATTAATGCAGTTGTTTGTCTTGTTTCCACAGGTGTTTTTTCTCCATTAACCCGGAGAAGGGCACTAAAGTAGAGAAGACAAAAACATCCCGTCTTCATGTGAACCCCCGAGTCATCACATTGATTCAAGATCTTTCAGATTACGAGTGGCGTGATGCACAGTAAGCATCAGCAGAAGAGTTTGTTTGTGTTGTGTACTTGTTAACATAATCCAGGGACTGTTGTTTTGATCAAGTTTCATGTTATGATGTTATGCTATGTCATGATCAAGGGTCCATGTTAGTCCTACTCATTTGATTTCGGTACATACACAGACACTTGCAGCCTCAAAGGCAGAAGGCATTGGACATTAAGTGTCATTCTAACATGCACAGGTTCCTTTAACATTGACCTTCCCTTCAGAGGAAAGAGGGTGCCAGGTCATGATTATGTTTGTTAAAAAGAAACCCAATTTTGTTTTGAGGAGTACATGATACGAATTTGTACACTATGTTCAGAAATGATATTTCTGTTTTTCTCCATTTCTATTTTCAGCTGTAATCATCAGTGTCTTCATTATTTGACAGATTTTTTGTTAGTCCTACTCATTTGATTTCGGTACATACACAGACACTTGCAGCGTCAAAGGCAGAAGGCATTGGACATTAAGTGTCATTCTAACATGCACAGGTTCCTTTAACATTGACCTTCCCTTCAGAGGACAGAGAGTGTCAGGTCATGATTATGTGTTAGAAAACAACACAATTTTGTTTTGAGGAGTACATGATACAAATTTGTACACTATGTTGAGAAATTACATTTCTGTTTTGGCCCATTTCTATTTTCAGCTGTAATCATCAGTGTCATTATTTGACAGATTTTTTGTTTACTCACTAATTTGAGATGAATAAATTCTTGGAGAGGCAAGTTATTTGTTTGTTTTTGTTTGGTCAGTACAGTTCTTGAGATATACATTGCTTTTCTATTTGTAAATGCTTGAGATGTGCACACAGGGTTACGTTTTCCTTTTTCTGGTAAACGTCAAATGAAATCATCTAAGAGGTTGTTAAGCTAATTGTAATGTCTAAAACAGTTTACATTTTTCACTGAGCAATAATCATAACAGGCGATTCAGTTTATTTAGTATTTGGTGTTTATTTGACTCTAAAAAAACTTTAATCCTGTAAGACTGTAATATATATATATATGTCCCGTTGTTTTTACAGAAAAAAACTGGCAGCTGTGGTTACCAGAGTAATTCAGTAAAAAATACAGTACAAATGTAAACAACTTTACAGAACAACTTGTAAATTTCACATCCTAAAACTGTAGTAATTCACAAAAAAAAACATTTTAACTTGTAGATTACATAGTCCTTTACTGCTAATTTAACAGTACCAAGCTGCTTTTATACATACTATTTCAGTAATATTTAGATGCAGATTTTGCTTATTGTACATTGAATCCCGGTAAAATTTATATGAAGTCACTGTTTATTGTACATTGAATACCAGAAAAAATTACATTTAGTTATCGTTTATAGTACATTGAATCCCTGTAAAATGTACAAGTTGTTCTGTAAAGTTGTTTACATTTGTACTGTATTTTTTACAAAATTTTTCTGGTAACCACAGCTGCCAGTTTTTTTCCGTAAAAACAACGGATTTTTTTTTACAGTGTATAGTTGGAAGGTTTGCATAATGACTCCATGAGCGATTTCAATAATCAAAAACTGTAGCTAATGCACTTTTTTTTAAAGAATGACTGATATTTTATTTTCTCTTTAAGCTCAACCTGTAATACCATATCTGTAACACATTTTACAATTTTGTTATGGATTTCTTTTGCTTTTCTAAGTCTTTTTCAATACGATTGCGTCATTTCATAGCTGAGTTTTCAAAAAAAATATCACTTTGTCACTTTAATCCCCTCCCCCTCCCTTTTTTGCTACTGTATAAATAATTGTTATTAAATGCAAGTGAATTGAACACCAGAGGGAGTGCTGAAGCAACCTGATAGTTGTTTTCCTCCTCACGTCACCAGGATTTGAAGACTTGATGACGTCGTAGATTTCGCTGCCTGTATTCATGTCCAGGCACGAAATGTGAAAAAATGAAGTCAAACCACGCTCACCTGTATTTTTTCAAATCACTCAAGTGGATATTATACAAATTAGCCAGATGTTGTTGTTTTGTTTTGTCTTTTTAATTTTCTTAACTTTCTTAACTTTCTACCATATTTAGACTTTTTTTCCCCTTTTAACCTCTCTGCAGCTCCGGGCCTCATAATAAATCACTTGCGGCTTTAAAAGGATATTTATTCGTCCATCCGTCCTTTTTTTCGTATATTTACCCTTCTATAGACCTGAAGGTGATGTAGCCCATCCCAGCTGGTTTCTGGTTCCACCTGCTCTGATATCTGACATGGAAACTATTATATCACAACAGGCGTTCTCTTCAAATATTAACTTCTTTTTTTTTTCTCTAATCGTTCACATCATTCTTAATAACTCATCTTTATGCGTGTTTGACTCCAGATGATCATTATACCTCATTATGTTCCTTTGGAGTGATTTACTTTCCTTTCCCAAGTGTTTAAGAAAGGAAGTTCTCTGTCTTTTAAATACCTTTTGAAACAAGCCCTTTGACATTCTTTCTTCTCATTGTTCAAATTAATTCACCATATTAAGAATTTGATCTCAGGGATGTCATTTCACCTCATTACACCTTTGAGTTGAATCAGCGGAGCTGGTTGTGTCAGACTGAAGCTGCTTATAAACACAATAACTTGATCTCGCAACAGGTTAGTAGAGATTTTTTGCTTCTTTGTTATTTTATGCAGGTTTGATCATGTTAAGCTGGATTTGGATGTCCTGGTTTATTTTCTTTTTTTAAATGTCAGGTTTAAATGTGTCCTACCAACTAGTTTGTAGCATAAAAAGGTGAAGTCATTCCTCTACGAACGAGTTAATGGTTTAAAATTACTTTTATTTAATGCTGTGCAAAGAAAACACCCAATCTTCACATAGACATGTTGTAAATGCATCTGCCATTTTTATATAGGTATAATTATTAAAATAGAAAGACTATGGTCAGATCACCTTTTACTTAAAAAAACAGCAAACAACTAATTTCATTATTGTTGATTATCTTGCATTTTGTAGGACCGTCGTTCTGTGTCTGAATGGTATTCTGGGAATATATCTGCCTGGGAGGGTTTTCAACGCCATGCTTATATGTAAATACACTTTGAGATATAGTATTTAAAAGAAAAGACAAACTAATCTGATCAACACAGTAGCTGAGTAAACATGTATTTTGTATTTGAATAGCTTGTGTTGAAATAAATCTGTATTTTCTCTCTTTTTTTTTTGGGTGATAATGACCACAGCCAAAACCTAAATACTCTCAATGAAAATAAGCAAATAAGCAAATTTATTTGTAGCGCACTAATTCAAACACAGGGCACACTACTCTACAAAGAAATTCAAGAAAAGCTTTACAACAAAATAAAATAATTATATTAATAAAAGAAACATTATTAAAGTTTTAAAAGAAATGAAAGAAATACATTAAAGCAAGTAATAAAAATAATCTGTGTTAACCACAACCACTATAGGGTCCATTTTGGGACAATTGGACATGCCACAGATTTGGCGTTGAGTCTTTGGAGACGTTTGGCAGAATATTGACTTTTTACCACAAAAGGTAAGATCTTTGAAACTTAAGTTCAGTTAAACACGCAGTGCTTGGTAGGTATTGATTCAGCCTTCGGCACCACTGATATCACTGTACAGGGCGGCTTTCTATGATCTACCTTCAGGTAACATGTGGTAGTGGATCTGTTTGTCATCATCCTCCTACCAGAATACAGACGGCAGGAATCCAGTCAGGTCTGTTTGACCACCTGAGGCGGCTCTCGTGAGGTTCAGCACTTTCTTCTGACATTCTTCTGACTTTTGGGGTTTTCATTTCTGAACGAGATGAAATGTGAACATTTCTCTTGTTTGTAGAATCTAAAGAAAATTACAAGAGCAGAGAACTTTGAACCATTAGGAAAGATCCCGTTGTTCAGGGTCAGGGTGACGGTTAACGTTCGATCTACAGCCTGTCTGTTAAAGTCTCAGGTGGAAACATTTGGATAAACGCGTCCTTTGTAATTGGTAATAATTAAAAAAATAAACGCGGTGAGTGAAATATGTCTGATCGATTTCTCATTTATGATGATAGCATTTAGAGATAATTTGTTCGGTGCACTGTTTCAGCAGGTGCAGTGAATGAAAGGATGCTGAGACACGGCAGTCTCCCGTGGGTGATTTTGACATGTTGAAGATTTGTTTATTCATATTGCACCTTCAAAAGCAGCTGAAAAGGGATTTGACAGACAATTCTTTATAATAAAAAATAAATAAATAAATGACGGCAGGTGAAACCCCATGTCAAACTATTTTGAATCTACACTGCTAATATAAAGACATTGGATGTTCGGGGTTATTGCAACTATCAGAGGCATTTTAATGAACAGGAGTACAGCTGTTGACTCGGGAGGCACTCCCAGAGTGTGTTTCCATAGGAATCCGTGAGCGTCGTGTGTAAAGAACACTCACACCCTGCCACAGAGAGGGCGATTGTGTAGTCGTGCCTCTGCAGCTGCATAAGGAGGTCAGTGTGTTGAACACGCCACACCTCCTCTTCTGTCAACACTCCTTTTACTTCTGTGGCTTCCTGTACATCCTCTTTTCACCCGGAGCACCTCATACAACCCCCCCACCCACCCACCCCCGCCCCCACCCTCCACCCCCCGCCACCCCCAGCTATATTTTATGACTCAGAGGACTTTGTCTCTCAGTTGAAGGAAAAAAGTCACAGTTGCCGTTCAAACAAAATACTTGCTGTGTGAGTTTGAAATGAGCTGCTCTAATAGAACCAGGAACTGCTTAAAAAAATATTCATATGCGGGTCCACGAGGCAGAGATTATGAAGATAACGTGGCAGAAAGAGGACCAAGCGATGCAAACAACCGACCTGAGCCAAACCCACAGCTTTACCTTAGTAAAAACCAGACAAGGTGCTCGGGTCAGGTCCTCCCACCACTCAGAGAGAACTGGAAAATGATCAGCAGGCGTGACGTGTGTCGTGTCGCCTGCATATTCTACCTCTGTGCACCATAGTTTACTTTTTGTTTTGTTTGTATTCCTTTTTCTTTGGGGCTATGTGGCGGAGGTGACAGGAAGACGGAAGGATTGGTGGTGGTGTTGTTGTTAGAGAAAGAAGAAGGGAAAAAAAACATGCAAGAGTCAGGAAATCTTCAACTAAAGAAGGAAGAATGTCTTTCGACAGGAGACCTCGAGGACACTGGCAATATAAACCTGGTAATAACTCTCAGTGTTGTTAGTTGAGCCAACTCGTGTCGTTTGTTTCTGCTTATCTACAATGTTGGCTGCAGAGCAATGGCAGTGAAAGTGAAATCAGACTTGCCGAAGCCTCAGTGCACGGGGACGGAGCCCGTGGCTGCTGGCAAGTGTCAGTATAGTGGTACAACTGTTGGAATTATTCACTCAACAAGAAAACAAGTTTCAAGAATTGACACATATTTGGGTCATAGAAACAGGCTGATCCTCCGAACGAATGTCGTATCAGTGAAGTGGTAATTTATACTAACAGTTGATCGTTTGTTACAATATGAATCACCATTTATACCGAAGTGTTGAATTGAAATTTGCTTTAACTTTTTAATTTCCCTTTTTTAGATTGACAATTAATCGTGTTCAAAAATGTGTTTGTTCATTCATTCATTCGTTCGTTCATTCTTTCATTCGTTTATTTATTTATTTATTTAATGATTTGATGATTTGAATGAATGAACAGAAATATTGCATTATTTCATCATTACACAAGAGGGAGCTCCAGTCAGAAAGTATTTAACATGTCATGTAAATGTGTGCATTTGTGAAAGCTGCTAAAGAAACTAAATCTAGGATATCTCTCTCTCTCTCTCTCTCTCTCTCTCTCTCTCTCTCTATATATATATATATATATATATATATATATATATATATATATATATATATATAATTCACAATGAATATGCAAACCCCAACAACATGAGGATGAAATGTATTTGTGATAACTTTGATGTACTATGTCCAGACACGCATTGTTCCAGTGAATATTCACTCATTTCTGCCAGTTCACAGTGACCATGTTTAAGAAACGTACTGGTGGTTTGAGTTTTCATCTTCAGTTCAGTTCAGCGCGCTAAATTAGTTCACGTCACCTTCACAGATCACATTTTTCCTGACTGTGCTTCACCAACAACTTCTTCTGCTTCCCAAAACCTGTTTATCTTCCATCGAGTTTCCTCTCATTTCTTTCTTTTCTCCCCTGGTTGGTACTAAACTCTGTAATCCACATCTATCTAAAGATATCGGTTCAAGGACACTCAGGAACACTGTGTTCTTTCTCCCCCTCGTGCTGTTTGGCAGTGACAGATAGTGACCTTGCTGATATATTGTTACAGTTATAGTTACAATGTAGACAGACATAAAGCTGTGGCCTTTGCACTTTATACCTCTTTCACCTAATAACTCTTTTCTGTAAATAGTGTTTTTGTTGTCTATTTGCTGTCACGCCACTGTCCATGTATATATTAGTCATCTTAATCCTTGTACATGACACAACAGCTATCAACCCAAACTGTGTACATTCACGAGTAGCTGGATGACACTGATCCACGAAATCCTGTTTGTCAAGCTTTATCTTGAGTCCCTCAGACTGGTAGAACATAGACGGCCTCTCTGAACTCAATCCGATCTGGGCCTCATTTCTCATGTCCGTCCCACAGGCGACGTCTCTGTTGGCCAGCGCAGAGTCTCCCACGATGGTCCCGTCTTCGACGCAGTCTTCAAGGCTCAAATATGTGTCTTTGGGGGTGCTGGTGTTGCAGACCACCTCTCTGGTGCTCACCATGCGCTACTCCCGTACCCTGAAGGAGGAGGGACACCAATACCTGGCCTCCTCCGCAGTGGTGTCTGCTGAAGTCCTCAAGATCCTCACCTGCACCGTCCTGGTCTTTAAGGACAACAGTGAGTAGGAAAGAGACGCAAGTCTATTTGCTCCAGTGATTTCTTCTCTTTGGGACCCTCATGGGGAAGTAGATTTCTAATATATCACTTGGCCGAGCCCAAGATTGAATTACTATCAACCCGCTCTCTATTAGGTTACAGCTTGAGAGGAATGAAGCAACTGTTGAAGGAACAGATTGTGAACAATCCCATGGAGACTCTGAAACTGGCCGTCCCTGCAGGGATCTACACCCTGCAGAACAATCTGCTCTATGTTGCCTTGTCAAGCCTGGATGCAGCCACCTATCAGGTTAGACATGGATGGATGGATGGATTGATGGATTGATGGATGGCTTGTTCGTGTTCATTTTATGTGTGTGTGTTTTCTCTGTGATGGACTGATAACTTGTCTGCCATCAAATGACAAAAGCAGTACAGGTGATGGATGAATGAATAAGTAGGCTTGAAAATGTCAATGTGTTGCTCACTACTGTGGTTTTGTTGCTGCTTCTTCCTGTCATTAGTTTGTAAATCTTTTTTTTTTTCATGCCAGAACAGCCCTTCAATAATACAACTACACTAAGTTACTAAGGCGGGTTCCAAGTGAAGGGAACACAAGTACCTAGTCATTTTTGACCAGGTAGCAAAGGCAGTAAACTACATACTTTGGCTGTCAAGAACAAAATAGACTATTCTAATATCTGGAGAAGTCTGGTTTCGGAATATATTGAATTTTGGATAGAAAACTCTGTTTTGATATTTTGAGTTCTTGACAAATTAAAAAAAAGAAGGAATAAAAAAAAAAAAAAAAAAAATCAAATAATGCATGTTTAATAACACTGTTGCTGTATGGCCGTCCCCATGCTCAAGCCTGCCCTGGAGAATGTGCTGTTATATGGTATTAATTTTCTGTTATCTTTATGTCATGTTGATGTTTGTGTTTGTGCCTCTCACAGGTCACATATCAGTTGAAAATCTTGACCACGGCAATATTTTCTGTGACCATGCTTGGGAGGCGGTTGGATTGCCACCAGTGGTTCTCCCTCCTCCTCCTGATGATGGGAGTCGCTTTAGTGCAGGTAAACAAACCCTGTGAAGTCACGTTTTCATTTTATGACACGTCTCTGAACAAATATTATTAACTTAACAAATGTTGAAGCAGGTTTTTTTTTGTGGGTTTCCCCCCCCCCCTTGTGCATATTTGAAGTCCCCCTCGAACTGCCTGAACGTCTGAATATTTGTGCTTGAACCTTCACCAGTGGCCCACCAAGTCTGGAGATGAGTCTGAGCAGAAGGTTCTCACTGCAGGCTCCCAGTTCGTGGGATTGATGGCCGTGCTGATGGCCTGCGTGTCCAGCGGCTTCGCTGGCGTTTACTTCGAGAGGATCCTCAAGGAAACCAAGCAGAGTGTGTGGCTGCGTAACATTCAGCTGGGTGAGTGGATCTGGCCTCTGTGACTCAGGCTGGGTGAGTTGACAACTGTGACATGAGACATCAGATACGAAATGGAGCTTTTTGAAGCTGGTGATGTGACATTGGTACATTCTCTGCGTAAAAAAGGGAATTCAGTCTGATGATTCTGCTTTGAATCGAGTTCCACCTTTGCTGTCTCTCGCTAAAAGAGGACAATTCCACTGACACGCCTCAGGCTGAAGTGGTCACACACGTCAGGCCAAAGAGCAACAGTCATAGTTAATAACTGTAATTAGGTCACTTTTCTAAGTCTCACCATATTTTATGCCGTTTGCATTGTGAGTTGTTCTCTCGTTGTCTCTGCCGGATTGTGTTAATACTTCAGAGAAACAGGTTTCTCATGTTCAACAGCATTATATTAATGGCTCACCACCTTATGACCTGACGAATAAGGAATAATATCAATAACCGGAACAAACCTGATGACTTATGAATTCCAAAGTATTTTTGTGACATAATTGACAGATACAGTCAGTATTATAGCATTTGCTGTATTTGCTTTCAGTTTATGTGCTGTATGATTGTTGGTGTGATGATGAGACGAGAATAAATGATACAGTATTTGTCTTGTGTATGTTTGCGACCTCTAGAGGTCTTTCAGTGAAGCAACAGCACAGCAGTCCAGGGCCTCTTCAAACCTCTATAAAAAGACTTAAGTTGTGCCTTTTACTTAAAAAAACAAAAACAAAAAAATACATCTGTACACACTGCACAGGTTATTTTATTTTTAAATCTGCTTTCTGGTTTGACATTTCTGCACCCGCCAGCTGAATGCACACAGAGTCTGCTGTTTAGTTCAAATTTGTACCCTGCAGACTTTTGCTGACCTTGCTTTTGCTGACTTCCATGATACAAGGCTCAAGCAGAAAGCCAGCGCTTGTTCTTATCTGCTTTATAGATATTCTATGTTAGAGACCAATCATGGTTGGTTGACCATACATCTACTCACAGATCTCTACTCTGTAAATACTAAAATTACTTTAACATGTCTAGGTGAGATTAACATCCTGTATTGTTTTTGTTACTCACTCATTAGTATTGTTTGTTGTAAGAAACGTTTCCTTTCATGTTTGGCATTTAGTTTTTGCCTTAAAAACTTTGGAAGGTGCGGAAGTTCTATTATCCATCCATCACGTTTTATTACGACTTTACCCTTTTAACGCTCATATTCACAACGACAAGCAATTTAGAATGAATGTTGTTTGAATGGAGAAAATCCACACTCGAAGTGAGAACTTCACACACAAGAGGCTTCCAAGCCCAACTGGGCTCCAACACCCTGGCTCGTTATGAGTTTGTTGTCGTCAGTCTGAGGGCAGATTTTCTTAAACTCTCGCATCTCTTTCAGGTGTGTTCAGCTTTGTGTTTGGCTTCATTGGGATGATGACGTATGACCACCAGAGAGTGAGAGACGCCGGGATATTTCAGGGCTACGACCATATTACCTGGATCGTTGTCATCTTGCAGGTTCGGCCAGTGTTGTGCGTTACAGCCGCGTTCGTCAAGTGGTCTCATCGTCACATCCTCCTCCCACAGACTTGCCTCCTTGTTGTCTGAGTGTGCTGGACAGTTTGTAACACAGTGGTCTCTGCCTGCAGGCTCTGGGTGGTCTGGTTGTCGCCGTTGTTATTAAATATGCAGACAACATCCTCAAAGGCTTTGCTACCTCCCTGTCAATCATCACGTCGACGCTCATCTCATATTTCCTATTGAAAGACTTCACTCCCACTGGGTAAACATCGGCATGCTCGCTCATTCTGTTCAAAAGCCTTGCTCTGGAAACTTTTCCACTGGTAGAAAAATTCACAACCTTGAGCCTTGGAGCTGTGCCAGCAGCTTTACTTCAAGGTAAATAAATATTAGGAGCCACTACAGTGACCATGGAGTTTGTTGCAGACATCCTCTGTCTGGCAATCATTTCTAATAACCCCGGCTTTTGCTTCTCTTTAGTTGTGTAGCAACGTATCCACTCTCACAGCATGGCGACTTCACGGAGGCGCTGGCACAGCTACAGACTCTTATTATTTACCTGATTGTACAATGACTATTCTGTATTTCATCTAATGTTTTCCCTCTCCCTGCTCCTGCCTTTCCTTCAGGTTGTTTTTCGTCGGGGCAGTCCTGGTCATTGCTGCTACGTTCTTCTACGGCTACAAACCTGGTCATAGCAGCACAGTCAAAGTGTAGCGATGGACTTTTGAGAACTGTGCTACAGACACACTGTATGGTGCTCCCTTACAGAGACGACGCTGGCCACCCGCCATCAACGGAGCAGGACTCTATTCGCAGTATTGTGGATGTAAGGGATGTGAATGGGACATATCCTGTCACAGGACAGCTGTGATTTCAGGTTTGCTACAATCATGTATAGTGTGTTTGCCTGGTAAGGGATCTTGTTATGAGCTACTGACAAGAGGCAGTGAAGCTGACTTGCCCTGTTGTCACACTCTAGTACACTGACAGAAAACACTATGTGTGGTTTAACGGGGCTTTTAAGGGACGATTATAATCAAACCAGCATCCAAACATTAGGAAGTAGAAAAAATATGCTATAGTTTAATATTCAAATTATATATGTATGGAATATGGGGTGTATTTACAAGGCAATATTTGTATTTATGGTGCTGAAGGGCTGACTTCTGAAAAAGAGCAACCCATGACAGAGCTTCCATCTAGTGGTGGAATAAGGGGCAAACTTGCTGCAGTAAGGAGGGGCTACCTCTGTCCAAAGATGCTGAATGTCCTTTTTTATACAAGATGAGATAAGAGCTCATATAAAAGACGTATGGCTGCTTTGACCTTGCTCTTCCCAGCCTGGGTTTTTTTTTTAATATGAAGAACACTCCTTCTGTTGTTATTTAAATGCAAAATAAAAGTCTTTATGTAAGAACAAATGAATAAATTAAAGCATCTTCTATGCTAAAGCCTTGATCCTTTCTCACATCAAAGTGTATGTGTGTGCCTGCTTCTCTGCGTGTTTCTGAGAACCCTCACACACATACTAATGCATAAACACAGGGCAAGGCACACCCATGAATATTTTCAACTGTTTTTTTTTTTTCCCAGCTCCAGTTGCGGTGAAAACCAAACCAGTCTCTATAGCAACAGATGTCTGAGTGAGCTGAGGTGCTGTGACAAATGCAGACACACTGAATTCGTATGACCTATTTGAACCTCTGATAAAAAATTTTTAATGATTGCACCAATATGTTTATTCAGCAATAACCCTGATAATGCAGATTTTGAACAGATGAAGAAAAACAAACAAACATGTTTTTTTTGTTGGTTTTTTTCGTGATGTTTTTAGCAAATATAGTTTACAGTCAGAAAATTCTTGCATAGATGTCGATTTCTAAGAATAGTTGTGAATTTGGTCATTGCACTAGTGTGTGTGTAGGATCAGGTGGATCGGGAGGGGGAGACAAGAAGCGGGCATATGGCAAGGTGAAATGTGAACCTGGAGAGAAGCACAGATGGAGGATGAGTCATGTGGCTGGAGTGTGGAGTGGCAGACCGGGACTTGGGACCGAGTCCATCAATGAGCCACTGGACAGACCACAGTCATAAAAGAAGGAGTGTCTTCATCTGTGTTTATCTGCAGATATCCGAGGAGAAAATGGGTATGATATTGAGGTATGGCCTCATAGGACTAGGGCCAGTTATACTTAAATAAATAAATAAAAACACTGGTTGATTTCCCATGAAAAAAAAAAAAAAAAAAAAAAAAACCCTGAAAAGATTTATGTAACTTTTGTATTACAACACTGATTAGAATCGCATCCGATCTACTCGTGGTCTGTGTGCAGTTTGGCCCCATTAAAGGGTATTCGACGATATATGCTTCCCGACTGGCGTCACCCTCTCGTTTTAAATTTGTTGCTGGCACTATCCCCAGTCATTTACGCTGCACTTACTGAAAGCGCGGCCGACATGATTTATTTAAGGTAGTGACAGATCCAGCTCATCTCTCTGATGGTTTGTCACCATCTGAATACGATATCGGCTGCACAATAGAAGCAGAGGACTTGAAAGTATGTTGGTGCAGAAGTTTGGTGTATTAGCAAAAAAAACCCAGTGAAAACTACAGAACATTTGCTTTTCTTCCACACTTTTATGCCAAGTGGGTGTTCTTAATACAATCTGATCAATGTATGAGTTAAATCTTAACCTAAAAAGATTCATGTAATACTTTGTCTCTTTTAAAGTAATCTGAATACATCCTTTAAGTACTGGTACTGAGTGTGCTGAAGGCCTTTGTTGGCACAGACGAGGTTCAACCAGTCCACAGGGATTTTTTTGGCTGACTTTTCAATCAAAAGGTCATCAGGTATCAAGTTATACAAAACAAATGCTATTCTTAAACTTCTTCAATGAGAGTTTTTCTTCTTCCTCTCACGCTCATGCAATAAAGTCTTCATAAGGATGCAGGATGCAGTTTGTCTTGTGGTATAGTACCTTTGCAGAACATCTAAAAACACTGTTCCTTCTTCACTAAAAAGGCAGGCAGAACTCTTTATTGCAGTCAAAAGCTTGTCAAGGGTTGGATGCATCTCCAGCACCATACTGCTCTTTCACTTTTATGAAGATGTAATATCCACTCCGGGTTATCATAGTAGTCCACTTGAATCCTCCAGGGATAATAAAAAAAAAAAAAGAATTAACATTAAAAGAAATACTGGAAACCGCTGGTCTTAGTGATTTCATCACCTTTCTATCTGCCTACATCCTCCATTTTCTTCCAAAAGAGAACAGTGAATGACTTGTCTCTGTAACCACGGGACCCCCCCCCCTTTTTACTTCGGTGGTATGACCACAAGCGGCGCCCCTCTCCGCGGTCTCCACATTAGCACTTGGGCGTCATTGGCGTTTGGCCTCCCGAGCGCATTGGGAGGGATGGGCTCCTGGTAGTTGAGGATGTGTGGCTGCTCCTGGTAGGGGCGACCCACCAACGAGGCCCGGGAACCCAGGGGCATGTCTGGATCCACGGCGATGTCCACCCGCATCCGCCAGCGCACCGTCTGCAACACGATCCGCTCCTGGAAGAGGAAAAGTGGAATGATGCCGACGTAAATAACTCTGGTTTCTCTCTACAGCCCAAAAACATGTTTGCGGTTCTCTGATGTCTCTCAATATTAGAGATAATTGTGTATGACTGTCTGCCTCCCTGTGCTTGACCCGTGAACAACTCGTGGTCTATGTCAAACACAATAATAGTATCATGTTCATGCGTGTTGCTCATGCAGCTCATACAGCTGACTATCATTTCAAACATCATGCCATTCATTTGAACACACAGAATTTCACAAAGACACAGGCCCACAGGTACGTTATTTTCCTCGACTTACGTCATGAACCAAACTTTACGAAAAGTTGACCACCTTTTCCAGGAAGGCTTCAACATTGAATATTGTATAAAGTTACAACCACATTAGCGCAGGGCTGATTTTTGATGGCTATTGCAGTTGCTATTTTCAGGAGGGTTGCAGACAGCGAGGTTCTCTGTAACTTTACACCTTCAAGGAAAGTGCAGGAAAAACAGAGTCCGTGTGAAATGCAAGAGCAAAGATGTGTTACCGGAGTTTCTTGGTTTGAAGCGAATGAAACATCTATATGATTTGTTGGTAAGAATTGAAATCGTCACCTACCTTGGTGACAGAGTTCATGGCGACCAGCCAGGTGATGAAACTCTGGTCTCTGGTGATGTGGGTCAGCATGGGTGTGTTGCTGTTGCTGATGGGAACTGCCCACGTCACGCTGGGGTAAAAATTGTCGTTCATGCCGACCGTCAGCCGGGACGGTTTGGACGTAGGGCCAGTGAGAGTGACCGTCTCCGTGGTGTTACCATACCAGGGGTAGCTGACGCCATCTGAGTCACTGATGGCCTTGACCCGACCCTCACGCAGCTCCGGTAACTCCCAGCTGGACCTGTGGCAGTGGGCGGAGGAGCACAGTGAGAGACAGAGGAGAGGACAGGGCTGTCGGTGGGGACATGCTCTGATGCTTTACGCATGTTTAGGTCAACAAAGAGCACAAAGTTATTCACGTGATGTCTTCTGGGGACTTACATGCCAATGTCACCATATGTGTTGTAGAACTCCATTTGGGTACAAGCTTGAATCCAGCCCACGACCCAAGTTTCATTGCGGGGCACTGGTGGCATCACAACTCCCGCCGAGGCCCTGAAGTAAGGTGTCTTGTAACGGAGCACAATCGGTGAGTTTTCCTCAATGATGGTGGGGCACTGGTCAATAGAGGCAGACACCTCATACACCACAATGTTCTCCCGTCTGATGCGGGGCTTGCATGCAATGCTCTGAATACAGCCCATAGTGCAGGCAACAAGCAAAATGAGCAAAACCAGAGAAGAAGGGGGCAAATGATACCTGGCCAGTATGCACATCAGTCCCCTCAGGGTTCCACCCTTGCCTGAAGAGTAGGTCTATTCTTTTAATTGCACATCATCAATGATTGGTTCGGGAAGAAGAAAAAGAAAAAGAAAAAAATAAATGACTGGGAGCAATGCAGTCACCATTGATCAAACGTAAAAACACCCAGCATCATATTTTCTGGATGATGTGGAGGTGAGATCGTAGCGTTTCCTCGGGGGGAAGTATCACAGCTCTCCGCAGCCTCCTCCCCCCGGTCTGCCTGCTGACTGCCGCACTGCCCTTGGCGCTCGTCCCCAGAAACTGCAATCCGGCCTCCCCGGGGCTGCTGATGCGCCTCCGCCGAGCGTCCGCCGGCTCCTCGGTTCCCGGTCGAGTCCGCGCGTCCGGCTGCACGTCTGTGCCCCTTGATCCTGCTGCTCTGCTCCCGGCTCTGTGCTGTCATGTCAAGTGGCGACAGGGCAGCCAGGTGCGTCAGAGGAGGGGGATTGGATGTCTTTTGTTTGCCTGGCTTTTCCTTGGATAATTTTCGCCCTTACGTCCGCGCGGCGCCCTCAGAAGGCGAAATCGGTGTCTTCATCACTCCGACCTGCACGAGCACAAGTTTCTTTAAAAAAATAAATAAATAAATAAACGAGCGGGTCTTATAAAGGCGAGCCGCCGGGGCAGTCGGGGGCTGTTTTTAATGTTTTCCTCGCCGTGTGGCTTCCATTCTTGGGACGCATGAATGGTGCACCATGAATGGAGGCAGCGAGGCGGCAGAAAGCTGCGGGCAGCGGGGACTCTACCGTCTCGACTCGCCGTCTCATCGCGGAGTGTCCCCGGGCCGGCTGAGCATCACGGGCGGCGGAGCATCCTCTTCCTGAGGCTAGTCGCCTTGTTGGGTTTGGAGGTGCTGATGCTGTGTGGGGAGGCAGGGGAGGGGCGTCACCCGACCTCTGCATTGAAAAAAAAAAAAAAAAAAAACACAGCGAATGGGCGTGGCTACGTCGGGCCCGCGTGACCGCTGCGCCTTCTCTCATTGGCCCGCCATGTGGCAATGGCGGAAGTAGTGTCGTTTGAGTCACCGTCGGATCCTGACACGCATCCATCCACCGGTCAAACGGCCGTTTTTTTTTTCAAGCGTATGTCCCCACCCCGCCGCCGGCTCGCCCCCGCTGCTGGTGGTGCTGGTTTATGTTCGGCCGGCTGTTCGCTAACGTGTCACGGAAGGCGCCGAGCTTGTTGAGCCGAGTGTTGCCGACAATGAAGCCGCAGGTTGTGTTCGTGCTGGGCGGGCCTGGAGCCGGCAAAGGGACCCAGTGCTCCAGAATCGTAGAGGTACGCGATAAAACACAATGAAAACTATCGACGTCGTGGCAAAAAAAAAAAAAAAAAAAGTGCTTAATCCGTTTCTTTAATAACCGCGCATGTGATTTGCAACTATTAACCTTGAATTATCTCACTTTCATTGCCTTCCGCTTGCCCTCTAAATATGAACCTGACTGTTAGCCTGCCGGCTAGCTGGCTAGCCCCACCATCTACGTCCAGCGAAGAGCAAACAAACTGTATATAACCATTCGACAAAGAACTTCTATTCAAGAACATTCATAGTATTGTATCCAGAACTATGAAGGCAAAACTCCCGAGTCGTAAGGGTGGCACCAGCGGGGATTGAACCGCTTCCTGTCTGAAGCTCTGACCGCAGAGAGGCACATGATGGGTTAATCCTCATCAGCGACGCTTTGATACAAAAGAGATTCTTCACCATTATGTCTAAATAACAAAGTTGAAGCTGCAGATAATAAGACTTCATCCATCCAACAGCAGGACGTGCTCTGTCATCACTGCGGCCCTGCAGTTGTGTCTTGAATATCAGTGAAAGGGATTTTGTAAACTACTGTAAAAACGCAGACACATTATGGCTCAACAGGCTTGACAAACCTGCACTTTAACAGAACATTGTGCATTTTCTGAAACTACAGGATGCTCAGTACAGTGTGAATGAGGGGATGGTGGTGGGCCAAAAGTTCAGTTTCATTTATGACCAAACATTGTAAAGCCGTATAATGATTGCATTATATATTTTGTATATTTACAGAAGGTGCTAAAATCGGTGTTTTTGCACCGATTCATGTTATTTGAGTGATTGAGTTTAATCAGGTTTTTAAGAAAAAGACATACCCCAGCTCTTATTTGCACTTAAGATACACATTCTGGGTGTGGACTCAAGTTAAAAAGAAAGGTTTCCATTGTGTTTAGTTCTCTATTGCTCTTATAACAATGCAAGACTGGTTTATACACTCAAGCACACAAGCCTGAAACAAGTAGATCCTGTCTGTGGACTTTAATTTAACAAATGTAAACAGAAAACCATCATTTACTTCCTGCTCATGTCAGGTGATGACAGGTGCTACAAATTTGCATCTTGCCATTGATTATGCAAATTGTCATTTATGTCTTTTTAAACTTTCCAATCACTGAGCGTCGTGTTCGACTGTCTGTCACCTTAAAAACCTCTGAGGATAAACCAAGGTCTTCTTCATACCGCCACGCAGTCATAGTGGAGCCAGCACCACAAACCCTGCTCACATTTCCTTCAGGCTGTAACCTTTATATTGACTTAACTCTGGAGGGAAAATTGTGTAACAACCAGTTGAAGTGCATGTTGGTCACGCCTTTGCGGACCTCGACCACGAACAAATGTTGATACAGTCACTTTATTGGGTGAGATAAGCAAACCGCTGTTTGATATGTTCAATAAAACTAATAACTAACAGGGCTTCCAGAAAGGGAGAAAAGTGGGAATTCTGACGTGTGCGTCTGATCAAGCGACCCTGCTTCCACTATTACTGTTTACTGATGTTCCTGGGTGTTGGCTGCCATGCTTCGTCTTGCAGTGGTGAAGCTGGAATGGCCGGGGCAGCATAAAAGCTCCTTTCATCCGCTACAGAAGTGCCAAGTTTTTCCAGAATGCATGTGAGCAGGGTTTAACCTATCTGTGAGGAGGGTGTACACTTTAGAAATTTATCGTCATCACCAGAGGGTGTAACTGTTATTTTGACATTAATTAAGAAGCTGTATATGTATGTATATGCAAATATATATATATATTTTCTTTTTCCAAATGAACTTTTTAATCTTTTTCAGAGCTACAACTACACCCATTTGTCAGCTGGGGATTTACTCAGGGCGGAGCGAGCCAGAGAGGGCTCGGAGGTTGGACAGCTCATCGCAAACTATATCAAAGATGGTAAAATTGTCCCGGTGGAGATCACCATCAGCTTACTCGGAAAGGTACGTATCCAGGCCAGGTTGTAAATCTTGTTTGTGTCTGCAGATCTGTTGTGAATGCCATAAGTCAGCCACTAAAAAAGCCACTAAAAAAAAAAAGTTTGAATTGTTCACAGACCTGTTTGACAAGTGTGTGTTGATGGGTTGAACTTGCAAACTATGCAGCTGTGGAGCAGTTGTTTTAGAGGATAAAAAATCTTGTGGTGATTCATGAAACGATTTCACTCCTCTTAATGAGTTACATTATATTCATGTCATCTGAATTTGGTTTTGGTGGCTGTTAAAAATGGGCCTTTTCCCAAGATAAGATTAAGACTTGATATGTGGCAGTTCTTTATCATGACCGTCTGTCTTTTTTTTTAATTTCTAGACATCAGAAACAGTCTTATTGGTTATGAGAAGTAAATAACGTCACTTGGTGTATTTGGTTTCATCTTTTCTGTTCTTGTTTAAACCTTCACAGACCTGAATTCACTTCTCACCAGAAGTCGCGCGGCGTGTTACACGATGCTTGTCTTTTCTCAGGCGATGGAGGAGACGATGCAGGAAGATGAGAAGAAGTGCAGTTTCCTAATAGACGGTTTCCCTCGCAACGAGGACAACCTTGAGGGATGGAACAGGGTCATGGACGGCAAGGCTGATGTCAAATTTGTGCTTTTCTTTGACTGCAATAATGACGTACGTCTTGAAAATCAGATCGTTCCACCCCCTCGGCTTGTTTTTAAGTGAAATGCTCGATGTGACGTGTTGTTTTATTTTTGTGTCCGCAGACTTGTATCAACAGGTGTTTAGAAAGAGGAAGGAGCAGTGGACGTACAGATGACAACAGAGAAAGCTTGGAGAAAAGGTGCCAATCCTCTTTACAAAAAAAAAAAAAAGAAAGAAAAGAAAAAATAGGAACTATCTCTTTACGTACACCAGTTCTCCCATCTGATCGGTATAGATTCCTTTGACCCATTTCACAGACTAGTGGTTACCTGCATGTAGGTTTCTGGCCTAATTCGTCCCTCCTTTCAGTCCCTCGTGTCCCCTGACCCGAATAACAGGCCGTATTTGTCTTGACGCAGAATCCAAACCTATCAGCAGTCGACACGACCAATCATTGACCTGTATGAGAAGCACGGCAAGGTGCGCACCGTGGACGCCTCTCGCTCCGTGGAAGAGGTGAGTCAGAAGCATCAGCTGCGAGAACAGCCGCCGAGGCGACCCACACGTTTGATGAAAGAATAGTAGGGTACGATGTCGGACATTTTCTCGCAGCCGAGTTGAGCTGTTTTAGGAAGCAGTCGACCAAAGTGGATTAAAAACGGAACAAAAAAAAAGAGTTTTTCTGCTCCAAACACGCTGAACTGAAATGTAAAAGCTCTTTTTGATGGGAGCAGTGGAAATGCATCATGTATCCAGTCTGATGAGACCAGAGGTCTGGTTGATGTGTCAAATGTCTCCCCCTCTCTCTTCTCCTCCAGGTGTTTGCAGATGTGAAGGCCATCCTCGACAAAGAAGGCTGAGTTTCTTCGCCTGCCAACATTCATTCACATTCATAGTTTACTTTTTATCAACTGCAATTACGTTATGATAGGTTTATATGTCCAATCATGAATTTTTACGTTTGATTTTCACATCTTTTTTTTGTAAACGCAACACTTTCCATTATGTCATGGTTGTGGCTCGAGATGCCGACTCGTAATGAACTAGGAAAGTTTACAGTTCTTCATCTGTTATTAGTAGTCTGAGGCCTTCGCATCAAAACAAACTGCACCAGTAACTCCTCCTGTCGATCACTGACACCCACCGTAATTGAAGTCTTTAAAATGGTGTTCTTCATGATTGTTTTCAGAGGATCATGAGAAGCAGCCGCCATGCTTCAGACCAAAAGAGATGCTTGCTTGATGCTGGAGAAAAACATGGAGTTAGGTATTTACTCAATAGCTACTAGTCTGCGTGTCACTGCAATAAAATGAATGCAACATTGGTTTCATGTTGAGTGTATGCAACAGTGGATCTTTCAGTTGTTTCTGTCACGTAAATAATTTCATGTGTTTGGTTGAATGAAGAACATCTGACACTTAAACGTGACTTTGTCACAGATTCGACTTTTTAGGCAGGAAGAAAAATGAAGGTTAAAATGAAAACGTGTGTGGAACATGTACGGCATCTGTAGGAATGGAGCACTATGAAGATCAAATAAAAAATATTTGCTTTTCTTTGACCACCGTTTTTATGATCTGTATCTTCAAGTATTCACTGGTTTGATTCCTTATAATGTATGAGGCTTAATACCATAGTGCAGTAACAAATACAATTAAACCAAGAAGGTTTACACATGGTGGACAATATGTGTTTGAATAAATGAATAACTGATGAATTGTTCTTGAGGTAATTTAGTCTACAGGCTTTTCCTGCAGCCCAAAGTTATTTCCAGCTCGATAAAAGAAGGTGGAAGGATAACTTTCAACTCCAGTACGGTTATATCTTGATCGGCCACCAGGGGGCATTGCAGGACAGACCATGTCAGGTGAAACGTTATCGCTTTCTACCCATCATTTACTCATTACATAGTCAAACACAAGTTAATGGGATTACGCGACAAACAACGGTGATGGGTTAATTGTCTGTAGATTTTTTTTTTTTTTTTTTAAGTTTTCCAATCACAGCTCAGTCGTGATGCCAAGACGCTAAATATACCAAGCCTGACTCTTAATGAGAGTAAACAAAATAACTTTATAAATCTTACACAAGCTGTATTGATGTATAAAAAGCAACCTGATTTTAAAAAAAAAAAAGGTGTCTGGCAGGCAGCTAAGTGGAGATTCAGAGATTATTTATTGACTTGTTATATTTTAATGAACTGATAAGATCTTTATATCTTAATTTATTTAGCTTTTCCCCATATGCAAATGAAGAAATGCATTCTAACTAGTAAACGTATCTTTGTTGTAAATAGAATTATCCAAAACAGAGACGAGATGGTTGCTGCTCAAGTCATATCCCGTATAATTAATGACGACAAAAGATGCAATATATGCTACATAAACATTTTTATTTTCATGTTATTCACATATATATATATATATATATTTAATATATATAATCTGCAGTTACAAAGACATTTGCTTAATATTCCTGAGTGTTTTTAGCTTGGGGCCTGGTGTATCTGCATTTCAAAGAGCTCCACACAACGGATTATAAGCTTTCTAAAACAAAAGTACCTTGACATGCATGCACATGACAGCCGGGCTGAGTACCAATGCAAACATGGAAATGCATGACGAGATCTCTTCATACATACTGCTGCTGTTTCGTCGCCATCGACATCGATTTAAAGTTGCTTTGGGGACGTAACCAAAGAAAAGTGTGAATGTAAGGCACTATGAATAAGCTCGTTTTGTATGAGTGCTGTATAATACGTAAGGTTACGGTAAAAACAGATGACCCAGCTCTGAAGAAATGGATCACTCCAGCACCAAATGTAAAAGAGTATAACAAAGAAGAAGTGGAAAAATATAAATAAGGCTATAACAAGTGCTGGGAATGGGGTTTATGTCGACAACACTTTGAAGTCGAGAGAGTTGAAGTATGAAAATATATGTGTATGTATGTATTACAGCATTATGGGTGTGTGCAAAATACCAACAGGAACCGAGAAATGACTGAAAAAAAAAGAAAGCAAATATGTACAATAAAATTTCTTGAATAAAAGACACTATGTACACGTTACAGTATGTACCACAAACTACAACATGGCAAAAATAACAAGTCATTGCATTTATGACAGTCAGTGAAGCTTGCTGCATGTAAGAAACACGTACTTTTACATGAATAGTCGTACTCTGCCAGCAGATGGCAATCTGAAAATATATATTATCTTATTTACAGAATCAGTCTTACGAGACATAAGACAAAGTAAGACCACCTTATTGGGCAGATTCGTACCAAAAAATCTGAAGCGAAAGTGTAACAGTGACTCAATACGAAGAAAAATGAGGCCTGTCCTTCAATGCAGATATCCTGTTGAGTAATACCTTGTCAAATTCACATTCAAAGTGTACATTCTGTTGTTAGACATTCAAAATGAAAGCGGATACTTCCGCAATCTTTGAAATACCGAAGAGCTTACGTAAAGTCATGTGCATCATTTGCAAATACATAATGGGCAAATATACATATCAACTTTGTTTTCTGTTCATTTTTACAAAAAAATAAAATCTTTTGACAACTGTTGAGAGGATAAACTCGATGGGGGGGGGCAGCCAGCTCAGCAGGAGGTCACCAGGCCCGTCATGGAGTTAGTGGGAGACCTGCGATACTGAGCCTTGGTGTTGGTGACGGCGCCGTGCTTCTGTCGGAGGTGAAGCCTCAGCTGACTCTTGTGTCTGAAGTGGAGGTCACATTTTTCACACTGAAAGCAAAAAAAAAAAAAAGCATGATCAGTATGACTTTTAATGATAATAATAATCACTTTATTTATATAGCACCCAAGTGGGCATCAAACAGATGGAAAATTAAAGACAACAGTTATTATTATTGGCAACAAAACACCACTGGCCTAGGTGGCTTTAAGAGAGAGCATATAGAGAGATAAAGGGGCAGCATTTGATTTTTTTAAAAATAGACATTTCAGATAAAAGAGAGTTTTTAAAAGATTTAACAGAAGTCACTCTGACAGGTCATTCCAAAGTGGAGGGGCCCTGGTGGAGAACACAGGTCACCCTCTTTGGGATGACCATTAGCGATGTGTTGTCGCCTGTTAAAACCAGTAGGAGGCCTCGCTGCTGCATTTTGGACAATTGGGAGGCAATGAAGGAGCTTTGAAGGGAGACCAGATAGAAGTCTGGGCGAGAAAGCATTGGCCTCGATTTGGAGATCCGTCGGATTTGGAGGAAACAGGAGTGGACAACCGTTTTGATGTTTGGCAAAACTGAGGTCAGGATCGATTAAAACTCCCTAGATTTCTGGCAGCTGGCCTAATGGCTACTGGATTACCATGAATGACATCTAGGCTAGATGAGATTACGCTCTCTTTTTAGCCGTTGGCTCAGGAGCGGAGGCTAGGAGGCTTACATGATAAGGCTTCTCTCCGGTATGAATGCGCATGTGGCTCTTGAGTGTCTGAAGATGGCGGAAGTGTGTCCCACAGATCTCGCAAGGGTACGGCTTCTCTCCTGTGTGAATCAGTACATGGGCACGAAGATGGGCCACCTGGACAGACAAGGCAAAGACAAATTAACAACTGACAACTGCAAGAACATTCAGGTAACAGTTAAAAAGTTGAAGACTTTTCGAAATATGCGAGCTCGTCTTTTTTTTTTTCCTTCTCACCTGGACAAACCTGGAGCCGCACGTCTCGCACTTGTATGGCTTCTCTCCAGAGTGGATTCGGGTGTGGGTCTTGAGATTGGCGGGTCGGTTGAACTGAGCGCCGCAGATGTTGCAGCGGTACGGCTTGGCGCCTGCATGTTAAGAGCCAGAGGTTGCGGAATGAATAAAACCAGCCCAAAATCGGTAATGTCAAACCAACGGTCACACGAAACACCGAAGAAGTAGTTGTCATTCCTACCGGTGTGAACGGTCTTGTGGCTCGCGAGGTTGCCTTTGTACCGGAAAGCAGCCTGGCAGCAGTCACACTTGTATGGCTTGTCACTGTGGACCCGGACCGCGTGTTCTTTCAGCGAATCCTCCTCCAAGAACTTGGAGTCACACCCGTTACAGAAGAAAGAGCTGGTTTCTGCGGAACAAACCAAAACAATCAAACGGGGGGAGTTTTTAAACACACGGTGGCTTTGGTTAAACGTGATCTCGCCGTCGCGCTTGCAGTAAATGCTGGAAGTCCACTCACCACAGCTGGAGGAGGACGAGTAATCCGAGTGGAGCTTTGCGGCGTCGTCTCTGCTGTACGACTCGGGGGAAAGGTGAGCGGTTTCCATGTGCTGCGGGCTCTCACAGCTGCAGGACGAGCATCTGTGGTGACCGGGCGACAAGCGTGGCGTTTAGAGAAAAGACGAGCCTTTAACAGGTAAAACTTGAAGATCTAATTCACCGTCAGTTGTGGGGGTTTACCTGTCTCCTCTTTGAGGTGTGTGGATCTCCTCTTTGTGCTCGCCGGCCCCCTCGTCGGTCTGGACCTCACCGTGTACGTCTGCCGCGGCGCTGCCACAGGGGCTCAGCGAGGGGGACGCCGCTCCGACCTCGCCGCCGCTCTCTTGCTCTCTCTTCTCGTTCTCGCCGGGGGTCTGGTTCATCACGATGAACTTGTACTTCTTCCAGTTGCGGGCCTTGTCGTCTTTGGGGCAGTCCGAGGGTTGTTTAACGCCGACGCTCGCATTTCTGCTGCAGCTGGACTCGGTGGGCGAGTTCGGCTGGCAGTCGGATCTGAGGGGGCTCTGGGGGCTCGAGATGACCCCTTTGCTGAAACCCGGAGACAATCTCAGACAACTCGTCTGCGGGTGCTGAATGGGATCTTCCTCCGTGGGAGCCGAGGACCTCTGAAGCCGATCGTAGGCCACCTCGGGTCGGATGACGGTGGAGTGGAAGCCGGGGTGAGATGGGACCGAGTGGGAGATGATGTGGGTGGACTCGTGGTGAGCCTCGCTGGTGCCGGCTCCCTGCGAGCACCTGCTCTTATGAGGAGCCTCCAGCTTCCCAGCGGGGGCGTGGAGGTCGCCGTAGACGTGGTAGGAGCCAGAGGTGTTGATTCCCCGGAAAACGTTTGGTATGTAGCCCTTGCACTCCTGGATGGGAGCGGAAGGTTGTGCGCGGGTGTTTTTGAAATTGGGCTCTTGTTCTTCAACGGGCCTCAAAGCAGAGCCGTCTTCGGCCAGGTAACTGGAGTTGCTCTGGACCTCCTCGCTCTGCACGTTTAGAGACTGATGCCTGCGTAAACACATTCAGCTTTAGGTCACATCCTGCCGGGTTACAAAGACAAACACGTTTATCTAGTCATGTTTGTCATTTTTTTTTTGTTTGTTTGTTCGTTTACCTGGACTTGATGAACCTGTGGCAGGTGTCGGCCACATGTTCCATCTGGAGGTAAATGGCTGCATCCATGGTGGCCAGGACGTTTCCGTCGTTAAGGTTCAGACAGGACGAGTACATGAAGTCCAGCAGGAGGGAAAATCCCTTGGGGTCGACTTTGGGATCCAAGCTGATGGCACTGAGGTTTGTGTTCTTAGGATCCATAAACACAGAATAGAAGAAGCCACTATAGGACAAAAAAACCACACAAAAAACCAAGATATAATTGTGATATTTTTTTTTTAAGCAACAAATACAGTGGAAATCAGTTTAAAAAGTGTAAGAATGATGTATTCACTCGTCTTGACAAGACATACCTGCAGGCTACTAGGATGGCCTTATGTGCACAAAAATGCTGCCCATCCACCTGGATGGTGACGTCAGTCAGGATGTTTCTGCTGCGGAGGCGGTTGAAGTTGAGCAGGACGTCGCCTGCATGGCGTGTGAACTGAATGCAGCCATCTGCAGCCGTGGCCATGTTGTCACAATCTGTGAAAAAAAAAAAAATCATTTTTAATTATACATTATGCTCAATATCAGTGAGCAATGCACTATGGTGCACATGATTTATACAGAGTAAAACAACAACAGGGCTGTTCAATATACCAGCATTACAACATATGAGACAGGAAAGAGTAGTTTCTGACGTATGTATTGTATTTTGATTAAGTAATGTTACGGAAAAACAATACTTTCATGTTTTAAGTTACAACCAGCATTGATTTATCTTCTACCTCAATGGGAAAGTGTCTTAACACTTGGAAAAATAATAGATTTAGTGTCCTGATAATTGTTAAATGTTAAAACCCATATAAAAGTATATTGCTTAACAAGTAAACAGCAAAAGAAAGACTATGCTTAATTGACAGGTTTTTTCTCTCTCTCATTATTATTAAAAGCAGCACAATGAGCAACAATTGTGTCAGATGACGATGACTTAATAAAGCAAATGTTGGAATTGGTCTGACTGAAACAATCCAACAGTACCTCACTCATTTATTGCAACATACAAAATGTTTTTTTTTTTCATAAATTCTAATGTCAAAACTGTTTATGCCAAATGCTCTCGTTTTAGCATTTCACAATAGCCTATTAAAAAAAGTTAAAATATGATCTTAATATACAAGAAGAGACATTGAATCATTGATCACATAATGATTGGCAATGGAGTTGTGGGAAGGGGCCGCTCTGATCGTGCATTCGTAACGGAACGCATCATGAAACATGTTGCATTTCATCTATTCTGGCACACACAAGGTGTCGTAAGACAAGCCTCCTGCCTTAAGGGTGTTTTTTTTTTTTTTTTTTATAAAAGCCAACTTGAACTAAACAAGTGTCGTGACAGCATCTGAACAACAGACGGCGCCATTTGCAAAAAAAGAAAAGTAAAAAGGGAGGCACGCCAAAACATTTCGAACCACGTTTTGCTTCACGTCAACAAATAACGACGTTTTAACACGATATTGAAACGCTATTCACTACTAATTGCGCGGATCGAGAGCAGCAACATGGATTTCTATTTATTTATTTTAAAGTAGGATGAAATCCTAATTCCCAGGACTATATATATATTTTTTTAAAACAAACAAACATGAAAAGGGTGTATCGTAACAGTTAATAGTAAATAAAAGTGTAACTAATGAGCGGGTGTGAGGATGGTGTTTGGAGCCGTGTGGCCTGCAGCTGAGCGGCGTGCAGACAACCAGAGCAAACAGTCTGCTGGCAGTCCTGCACTTTGGAAGCGTGTTTGACGTCGAGCACATTCCGTCCTGGCGGCTCAGATTAGGTTGCCAGTACACAGAGAGGTTTCCTGTTCCCCCGATAGAAAATCAACTCATCTCACCCGTGAACATCCACGTCCCTCCCCGCAACACTATTAATCCTGGAGTTTAACTCTACACCCCCTCCACACACACACACACACACACACACACCCTTTTTTTTTTTTTTTTTTTTTAAACGTTAGACTTGAAGTGCGGCCGCTTGATTTCGAAGGATGTGATTTCAAGGAGTGGTTGCTTTAGTTTCTCTGCTGCGTAAAGTTTTGGGGCGAGCAGGCAGGCCAGCACAAGTTCAGAAAAATATACAACTAATTAACAAGCCGGGGGAGAAAAAAAAATCTCCGATCGACTGTCCAATAACTTTCTATTAAATCATTGGATCCGGTTGAAACTGGTCATTTAAGGGATTCGTTTCAGTTGGCGGCGGCGACAATGTTAAAAAGGAAATCTGGTGTTTCAAAAGAAGCTCGATCCTTTCACTAACTCTTCAAATCCAATAAAAGAAATATACATATATAAAATTGAGATACAACAACAACTGTTGCTCCGACATAACAAAGTCGCAGCTCGTATCTTAATCTGAACAAAATGATCACATTCAATCCGCACGCGGCCTGAAAACCAACCAGCACGCCAACTTAAAAAACAACAACAACCAAAACACACATCAGCTGTCAAAATCAACATGACACTTCAAACATGTAGTTCTCATCTAATAATCAATCACAAATTAATGTGTACACAAATTCAAAAGAGGAAAAAGAAGGGGAAATTATTATTTTTTTAAATCCAGCCCATGCAGCCACATAAAGCATCTGCTACTTCACTAAACTTCTGACACAATGCTGAGAGAAAAGGGAAGGGAAAAAAGTCACCTTGTAAAAGTTTCCTCGAAACTCTGTGCATCACCAGTTCTGAGAATCCAGTTCTAAGAAACACTGCAGCTCAATTCTCGGAATTTCAACACTGGACTGTACCACTCCGTGCGGCCCGGGGGTGTCGCTCCGCCGCTCCCGCCGCTTTCCTCCCTCACATCTGGCGTGAAACCATCCCCAGCACACCCACATCCGACCACTGCACACGCTAATGTATAATTATTGGTTTTATGGAGGTATTTAGACATATTGCGACTGGCCTATTTGCCTTTCTGACTTAGTTAATCTCGCTGCTCAATGGACGCGTCCAAGTGCAAGGTCAGCTGACAGAGTTATAAATACCGTGGGGAACATGAGCGCATGTTGTCGCTCTAAGCCCTCCCAGAGTCTAAGAAGTGTTGAGAAAAAGTCAGGCATCTTGTCTTAAGAGTAATTTAAAACTAATTAATTATGCCCCCATCCACTCCCGTAGTTAATCCAGGACTTTCTAAGCACAGTAAACGCTACAACTCCCTCACTCAGGTATACTGTCTATCTATCTATCTATCTATCTATCTATCTATCTATCTATCTATCTATCTATCTATCTATCTATCTATCTATCTATCTATCTATCTATCTATCTATTTATCTATTACTACATCTTTTCGACGTACTCTAGGTTGCTCCGTGTACTTTGGGGCTTAATGTGGGATTTGCATGTTCTCCCAGTGTGTCAGGTTTTCTTTGCCCACGTGTCCTCAAAGCAGTCCAGAAAACACTTGAGTATAATTGGTGATTGGTGACAACAAATTGGGTCGTGTGTGTGTGTGTGTGTGTGTGTGTGTGTGTGTGTGTGTGTGTGTGTGTGTGTGTGTGTGTGTGTGTGTGTGTGTGTGTGTGCGCGCGTGTGTGAGAGAGAGAGAAAGAGAGAGAGAGAGAGAGAGAGAGAGAGAGCGAACGAGAGGCGAGATTTAAAATAGATGAATGGATGGAGGTGTGGATAAATGAAATTCAGACGTGTCCAGTTGTACAATATGACTGTAAATCATATTTACAGTAATTGTATTAATTTCAGTTATTGTTTCATTCATATCAAAACAAAACAAAAATCCATAAGGACATTTATATTCCTATTTGTATCTCGTCAATGTTTGACACTTTAAGACAGACATTACGATCAAGTGTGTTGTTTTCTGTGTTTTCTACAGGACTTCATGAGAAGTGGTTGTGAAGGCAGCATGGTGTGGTGAAGCAGTGGTTTGCTGTCTGTCTCAGATTGAGAATGTCAGGATACTAAATTAGGTTACATCTTTCCTATGAAGAGGTTGAATATTTTTTCCTGTGCACGAGTGGGTTTCCGCCGAATGACATGATGGGGCAGAACAAAAAAAGGTTTATTCAATATTCAAAGATACCTCTGCCTAAATTGTGGTCAAACAAGAGCAGGCAGCTATTTTGTAAGTAATAAGAAGCAAGTAGGCTGATTGATATGCACATCTGTTTTTCTTTGTAAGGGAGCCGCCAGAAAATTGGTCAAAGTTTTGGAAAGTTATGATGATTTAAAAAGTAGATCAAACTCCCATTTCAACAAACATACATATTTGTCTTGTCATAATTTCCGATGAATGTGAGTTGAGGGTTTTCTGTCCCTACTATACTTCTCTCTATGATCATAGTCCACATGTCTAGAGATACATTTTAATTACACAATAAAGCAAACAAGTATAGTTTTCAGTGTTTCATGTTCATATCCGGACTGTCAAGATGTGGGTGAAAAAAAATAAATTCATAAAATAGTTGTTGTTGAGAGAAGAGGGATACTGACAGCTTCTCTCAGCTTTGTAGAGTTTTTAACATTTCAGTGACACATTTCAATTTCAGCCCTACGAGTTTGAGGAATGTTGTTTTCATTTTTCTTTTTTTTTTTCTTTTTTCTTTTTACACTTTCCTGCCTTCTGTTTTCAACATGCCTTTGACCTCACATATCACTCGCTCTGAAGCAGCGCTACCAGGCACAGGCTCTGCTGACAAGGCCTGTTCAGTGTATGCCATCTAAATTCGAGGGGGGGGGGCACTAACAAAATGACTTCATGTACACATCTATAGTCAGTTACGATGCAGCTATTGGAGATCAATAACCTCGTACCAGTAGCAATACACACATAAAGTAAGATAGCCTCATGAATAAACTAAGACAGTTTGTTTTTTCTCCCCCTAGAGTTAATAACACCATCACCATCTAATTTAATTTTAATGATATGTTATGAAGCAACTGGTAAGTAGTCTGAGAAAAACAGATGCAATCAAATCAATGTTGAATATGTTTTAATCTACACAAGTTTGAAATGAAACAATTTGGTATTACAGGCCATTCGGCACTTGACCAAGCTGATCTTGTGACTTCGCATGTGCGTGTGGCTTTCCTGCAAACAGTTAGCGGCTGGGAGAAGTTTTTTTAAGGGCTGTCAAAAGCAACAAGTGTGTGTGTGTGTGTGTGTGTTTGCAAAGTGCTCAACTCTGCTCTGAAAGGCTTACCTGCACTTGTCAGTGTTCTCACCACTTCCTGTCTCGCCACAATGGCCACATTAATCTGTCTTACGCTCAACACACGGCGAGGCAAACAGGCTGCCTCGGCTTGCCAATGAATGAGTCAACAAATCAGAAACGAAGTGCTCTTTAATGAGCGTCCAAAAAGTTCCTGGATAAATTGTGAGTCATTACCAAAGTACAATGTGCTGAAAAAGTGAAAGTAGTTGTTAATGCGATCATTAAAAACAGACCCATTTACAGTAAACAGACAAACGTCACCACATGTTGTTCATCTGTCCCTTTGTGGATCAACTCGGCAGAACGGCCCTGTAATTCACTTACCAAACACTGTATTTGTTAGTTTTTGGTCTTTCTTCAGGTAAAGTGTTCTGTTCTGTCACTAATGATGCATGAGCATTTTATTTTTTTTTGTATTCTTTTCTATGCACCTTTTAAAAAGCCCATAGACCTGCCTATTTAAATGTTTCACCCATTGAATTATTTTAAATGAAAGATCTTGTGGCCACGAAGTGATTATAGTTTGCAAACACTTGGCAATTAACAGCTCATTTATTGGCATTAATGAACCTGTCCTTTATCTTTACCCTCGCCAATACAACATGGCGTAAGAAAGGCTTTCAGGCAGACAACAAGACAAATTATTATCTTTAGAAAATGACGAACACACTCTCGAGGCAAATCGCCCCTTTGACAATAAAACTGCAGCTCCACATCTGAATTATGGTTGTTCGGGTGGCTATGGCAACAAAGCTGCCTATTTCTATAATGTTTCCACTCGAGATGTTTTCCCCCCCATGGTTATCTTTAGTAGCCCACGTTGCTGTCAGTTCTTCATATAGCCTTGTTTCTCTTAAAGGGGGAGATATTTCATGGCCTGAGTGGCAAGAGACACAACTTGTTCGTTCTGCAGACTTAGGAGATAATAAAACATCAGATTTCTTGCTTTGCTTGTTTTGTTTGTTTTGTTTTGTTTTAAATAGAGAAGATGAAAAGACTTGATTAATCACCCTTCCCATTGCCTATATCGTTGCAGCATCTTAAAACGTCACATTCTGGGTTTGCTGCTGCACAAGAGCAGATAAGTTGGAGCAGATGTGGAACCACATGCAAAAAAATCAACGAGCTCGCAGGGTGTTTTGTCCATTTTAAAGAATAAGTGTCACACTGTGTGTGTGTGTGTGTGTGTGTGTGTGTGTGTGTGTGTGTGTGTGTGTGTGTGTGTGTGTGTGTGTGTGTGTGTGTGTGTGTGTGCGTGTGTGTGTGTGTGTGTGTGTCATGCGTGATCATGACTACGTGCGGCTGTAGGGTTTTAGGAGGTTTTTGATTTGTGCCATGGACATACTGACACTGCCGTTATATTGGGTTGAATGTGTGTCGCTTTTGGTGTCAGATATTGCCCGAAAATTGAATTAAGGACTTGATTTCACAGTTTTCATACAATATCTCTGCAGTTTTGATGTCCATAGGAAGCAGTTTTATACATCTCAAAGACCTCTTGTGTTTTTCCCTCTGGAACTTTGCCAAGAACCCGACAGATTTGTGATTTTCAGGAATGATGACTCTTTACTCTCTACTAACTGATTGTATTTTCACTGAGCCAAAACCAAGTTTTCTTTGCTCTTATCAGCCGATTACACACCCGAGACTGACAGCTCAGCATTTTTGGTTCTCATCACAGTTTACGCTGCAGCCTGTGCTCATGGCAGACAGATTACTTCTGCGCATCTTGGCGCCATCGCAAAGTTAACGTGTAAAAGGGAAGCTACACAAGCACAGGGAGAACATGCCAACCCTGGATAATTACTATGTGAAGTGAAAGTCAAATTCACTGTTCAAAAACAACTATTTTCATTGTCCTCCAGGAAAAGGCCACAGCAAGCGAAACATTGATGGTACATTGATTCACTTTTTTTTTTTTTAAAATCCCCATTTAAAAGCCACCAACAATCTCCGAACACATGAACAGTCTCTGGCTGATGCATTTTGTTTGCACAGTTCCACTTTCTGCCGGGCCGGCCTAAAGAATGTCGTGCATGTCAGGAAAACAACACTCTGTGGGTCCCCTCAGCCAACGCTGGAACAAATTCACTGCTGTTCCTCTCTCCTGCTCGACTGGCTAAATAGGCTATACTATGTGTTAACAAGAGCTCCCCCACCCCCTCTTATGGACTCTTTTGACCTGGGTGGGTGGGTGGCGGTGGGGTTGGGGGGGGGGGGGGGGGGGGGGAGGCGGTAGACGCAGACAAAAATCAACGTGCCTGTCCCAAAACACGATCCAGGCACATGGTTGCCTGACAGGGATCAAAGGTCACGTCAGTAAAATATGACTCTCAAACTAGCTTGGTCTTCGCAGACATGGAGCCTGAAGGTGAAAGAGAGGTGCATTCATCTCGCATGAACCAACAGCCTGCACTTGAATTTGAGGAGTCGCACGTATGTGAGAGGAAAAATCTTCTGAGACCTGCGGGAGCTGCTGAATGACGCCGTTGTTGAATAAACCTCGAATTTAAAAACAAAAACAATAAAAAGATCAAAACAAACAGAACATATGCACACGGATAATGAAGCTTGTTGACCAAGTGAAGAACACCTGACTCTTTTATTATTAGCACAAAGTTCAGTGTGACTTTTCAGCCACTGGTGATGAAGGGTTGTCGGCCCATGTGAGCGAAACGCCGTGAACTTTGAACCGCTCCTGAGCGCCGTGCGTGTGAGACTTGTTGAGAAATATATCTTTAAGCTGCAGGTGGTATGTGTAATGATTGCTGAACTTCAGTGGACCCTGAGGATCCAGTATGTTAATTGCACTGATAGGAAGAAGTCAACAGTTCAGAGGACATTTTACTCGCTCTTTCTGTACTTCTTGCGTCTGGATTTCAGTTGGAGCTGACATGAAAATAAACTCCAGTAGAAGCAAGCTATGAGTTCATTTAATGGAGTTGATTGATTATTTTTTAAGTGATTTCTTTTCATGTTTTTAGTTCAGATTACTCCAAAATTGGGAAAAAACTGTCTGTGGTCTCACAACCAGATGGCATCTCGGGCCCAAAAGGTCATTTTTAGTTGGGCTTCAGTTTGTTAAAAGGCAAATACTTTCACACAATAAAGTCCCTGTGAGAAAAGTATAAAGAATTCTTAGATCACTGATTCTTGTCAGACTGGCAAAATGTTGTCAAGTAAAGCATTGTTGACTTTCGCTGACATTTTTAACAACTGCTCCTTATTGTTTTTTGTTTTTTTTTCTTCTTTTTAATCTGTTTTATGTGGCATCATGGAGTAAAAGATGAGTTTCATAACACAGTAGAATAAAAGAACTGCTTGTTCCTCCACCGTTTAACATGAATCCCACTCTTCATGGCTCTTCGTGGCTCTCATATCTGTGGTTTCCTCACTCAGCACCCAAGAAGCCATAGAAAGCAGCGAGCTTTTATTGAGCGTTGAACTGGCTCATCAAGTTTCATTCCAATGCGTCGCCTTTAAACATCATATATTAATATTCATATGAGCGTTTGTTTTTTTTTAGATGAACATGTTCACATCTACTGTCGTCAGAGCTTTTTGTTGTTGTTGTTGCGGGGTCTGCAGAGAACTCGAGCATTGAAAGGAATTCAAAGCATTGCATTTCCATTCGGGTTCAGCTGAGCCGACGTGTCCTCGTACAGCCCGAGCTCATTCCCAGGATGTCAAATACTGCTGTTATGTCAAAGCAGCTGGCGTCTCGGTGATATGCACAGCGTGCCCTTTGGCATCGGCGAAGGGAGCAAAAGAGCAAGGCAGGTGAGGCACAAGAGTAAAAAAGGGAGAAATGCTATAGGGAGGTCTCGGGTAGTCAAAGAGTTCAAATACAAAATCTATACTGAGGAAACTGCTGCACGCGTCTCTCTGTCAGTATGGACTTAAAAGGGTAAAAGCGCAAGTGACGTACTTCTCCTCCCTCAAACCGTGACTTTTCCCTAAATCTGAAACATAAGTGCATTTCTCTGAGAAGCCCGCTGCTTTGACAAAACAACAGTATTGGCTGCCTTGGGAGGAAGACCAGGTGGTTTCGTACTGAAACAACAGAATAGGTAGCTTTCCACTGACCCCAAAATGACATATGGGTGTCTTCATCTCCCCCGAAAGGACCAACACATCCTGGAAACCTAAACAAAGGAGCAGGTCATTTCCCAAACTCACATATGGATATGATCATTGGAAAATATTAGCAACAGACCCAGGACCTTCTCATTTTCCCGTCATGGCAACAATAATGAACATTGTGAAATTTTCAGAGCTTCGTTCTGCTTGGCTTGGAAAAGCAAAATCACAGTCTGAGTAGAAAAGGATATTGTTTACTACTCGGACGAGTACGTGTGTGATGTGCAGCATGTCAGGGACCAGGCGTCACAACTCAAATAAATCACTCTGATTTGCACACGCAAGATAAAATAAATCAGTGTTGACATTTGCTTTGGGACACAAACGGTGGCCTCCTGCATAAGAGAGGTGGAAGTATCCACTGCTGATATGCAAATCAGTATAACAATCCATTTCCTGTTTTAGATTAACTCACGTTTTAAAAGACTGATATATTCATTCCAGTTGTTATTTTAGGTAAATGATTTTTCAGTCACAGAGGACTATTTTCAGGACCGGTTCTCTACCAGCTGATAGGAATTACTTTTTCTTCTGTTTCTCATTGAAATGGGAACTACATCTGTTTTTTAAAAATAAAAAAAAATAAAAAATGCCCCACACTGTTTCACTAAATTCATGTCAGAGTCCAAGGTGCTTGTGGTGAATGGAAAAGCAGTCTCTCAATGTCCTTTTCAGACATAAATTGAAATGCATTCAAAATTCTTTTAACTCATTATGCGTCTGCACAGCACATCTTTTAGTATTGTGTTGGTATGAACAAAATGTTGTTCAGCGTTGCAGTGGTTTGTGCTCGTTTCATAATGAGAATATGCCCCAAAACTTTTGAGGTTAATTAGTGATTCATTCATACATGTGAATTACTCTATGATCAAACTGCAAGAAAAACACAAATACATAACCAATTGCATAAAATAATTAACTAAATCTGTTAGTGGGAATAAAGCTGCTGTTAAAATTAGATACATTGTATGTGCATGCATATATTTCCAACCACCTATTTGTTCTGCTCATATCTGGTTTCAAGCATAAATATGAATTTGGGATGTTTCAAGCTGAAAGGCCAGCCCAGAGGCCAGAGCATAGAAATCAGACATCCACTGAAGTAGAAATCCACCACCATGAACTCCAGCTGCTTCCCGCATGTCAAATCATTGAGCTGCGTCCAGCTGTTTTCTGGTGAGGTCAGGCTGCATAAACAAAGGTTGTGCAATAAATTCATAAACACGAAAACAGCATACAGAGCGTTGTATCACTTCAGTTAATTAATTGTGACAAATCATCACTTCACATTGTTGGATCTCTGCACAATGGGCTCATGAGTACATTTGCCGGAGCAAAATAAAACCACTTTGGCAGTGATCTTTCGCACTGACCAAATAATAAATCAGATTCTTCATCTAATATTATTATTACGTCGTCATCTCAGGACAGCGATTCATGTCCTCGTGGTCAAACTTTGGATAAATGTTCGGAGGGGACAGATGAATGCTGGCTTTGTTGTCGCAAACCAAAAAAAAAAACGTGTCCTCGGGTCGCGCAAGCCAGTCTTGTACGTGCAGGAGATGACCTTTCCTCTTGTACATTGAGTCAAATGCAGTGTGTCGCGTGTCTATCTGAGGACTTCTGAGGACAACTCGCTCTGCCCAGTAGGAGTAGGGAAAGAACCGGCCGAACTTTCATTTCATATTTCAACCCATGTGTCTCTGTGTTTTTCATTTCTGAGATTTCATTTTGTCTGCTTTGGATTATGTCGTCCACGGAAGCCTTTAGTGACCCATCCGAGTGCCTGGACTCTCTGAATGATTGTGATTATCGTGAAACAGAGAGTGGAAAACACATCAGTGGCCCATTCATACTCCGGGAGAGCGCTTCGCAGTGGGGGGACCAGAATGCAGGCCGGCCTGACTGTATGGAATGTGAGGCAATAAATGCTCAACGTCAATGTAAACACATATTGCATCACTTAGCCGCCCCGGTGCATGTTATCAGTGGAAAAGTACTAGGGTACGCGGTGTCACTATGGCAGATTCCCCTGTTGTTTTACAGCAAAGCCTCGGGGAGGAGGAGTATGGGGGAAGGACTGCACAGAAACAAGAGGTGATCTGTGAGTGTTTGTGCGAGTGAGACGGCGTACGTTGCATGTGCACGAGTTATAAAAGGAGTGAAGTATATTGACATGTCCCCCAAGAGCTTTTGGTCAGGCTTGAGTTTTGGAATTGAACATTGATTATTGAAAAGCAGGAGAGACTTTTTTGTCGAGGGAAATTGAAGGTGGAACGACGTCTTTCGTCGCTGAAAGTTGCCCTCAGACTAATAACAGGGCAACGGGAGGAGACAGTTGTTGTACAAGGCAGCTCCCAGAGGCCCACTGAAATACCTTCACAAGCGGCTCGTCTTCTACTTGCAGACCCGGAGCGAGCCTTACCATTCATTGGACCATATTGTGTAACAGTCTCTTTTTTTTTTTATTACAGTTTTCTCGCATTGGATTTTTCTAATTTGTGTCAATAATGACACAACTTGTCACCTCTGCTTGACACCTCTCGTATGACGACATGAACTCTGATGGAATTGATGTCTTTGCCCATAAAAAAGTAGACCTTGTTGTGCACAAGTCTGATCCTTTTATTTATGAAATCTGGCAAATATGGAAAAAATTCTGACACCATATTTAATCCCAGTTCCTACAAAACAAGTGACAAGAGATGCGTTGGGGGCATGTTTAGCAGTTTTTGTGTTACATTGGTGGATAGTAGCACCAAATAGTGTATATACTGTATATAAATCAGTGATTTTTGGTTATTTTGACCACAAATTCCCACTGTTTTCAAAAATGAATATATGGTGGAACACGTTTTTAAATTCTGTCTGAAACCACAGAATTACCCTTTAAAATGTCTCTAGATATGAACTTTTCTCATTTCAAATATTTTTCTGAGTGTCCTCTAAAGTGTTAAAGATAAATCAAGAAGAATTAGAGGTCATTTGGACTGCAGCACATGGACCCTGATACAATTTTCGACCACCCTGCGTGACCACATTGTCTTTATCTGGAACAAAGCAGATATAGATGACAAAGTCTCAGAAGTCAAATGTATCACGTTTTGATGTCAGAAGGACTTTTGAGAACTAATTTTTTTTTCTGAAATGCATTTGATATTATACCCAATAACAAACAAATGTCGCCTTGCGACCACGAGCTTTTCTATTTTTAAACATCTGGCACATCAGCGTGACATGAACAGGTTTGGATTGTCCTCTGCATACTCCCCAAACATTGCAGTGAAAAAGCAACACAAAATAAGAACATCAGGGAAACATTAAGAGCAACTCCTGATAATGTGCCGCTGTTGTTGGTTGCTAGTTGTTGTTCATGTTTATGTAAAAAAAAATGTTGAGGGTGGCGGTTAACAAATGAACAGCCTGATTTAAAAAACCAGTATGTTTTGTCAGTAATAAATTATTATTTAGACTGTAAAAAAATAAAATCATGAACACCACTAAGATAAGCCAGACGAAAGATTAGATTAGATTAGATTAGAAGTTTAATGCATAAATGTCTGGATCTCTTCACAAAAACTCCATACATGTTTTTCATCGCATAAGATAAAATAACCTTTGCTGTGTAAGCGATTGTATCATATTTATGCTCAATAATAATGTCCATTTTCCTCAAAGCACCACATGAGTTATTCAGAGATAAAGTCAGTGGTTAAAAAGACAACTTCAGTGTGTTTGTGTGACGTGTGGGGCCACATTGAAATGGATGAGTCGAGGCTGGAAACCCCTGTGTTCAGGAAACAAAGAAGCAAGTGACACTTCCTTGCATCTCTAAGTAGGTTATTGTACGCCCTGCAGGCTATTTACTCAGGGGATAATTCCGCTCTACCTGCTCTGCGAAAAGTTCAACTGAGTGCATGTGGACCCACCCTCATTTGTTTGCAGTTCTTGTGAGGCAACCACCTCTTTGAAACCAGTTGTAGTGTTTACATGTGAACATTTATGTAAAGAATTGACTCAAAAAAAGGTTTCACATCTAGCTAACATTTAGAGCCTCTTTTTTTTTTTCTTCTTCTTCTTTTCGTAAAGTCACAAATTCAAAAATGAGAACACCACATATCAGTTAAGAGATAAGCAACAAGAAGCTTCTGATTGTGACTTTGAGGCTCCCAGATAAGAGTCAAACTGAAGAGGCTAACGCTGTTAGTTGCAGTCGGGATGCCAGCTGCAGATGCTGAGGGTCCCGTCATCTGACCAGCACGTTGATGAGCAGCTAATTTGGATGTTATGTGTGAATTAGAAATCTCGCCGTTCACAAGGAAGCACAAGACTCATCCCATCTCATGATGCACCACATTTAGGTTGTATTACGTAACCGCACAAGTATGATTCATTTGACATAATAGGTTGACCCAGTCAACTTAATTATTAGTTTTAGATTCATATAAACATTGAGTTACGTAATGTTCCAGACTTGTCTTTTTTATGGGATGTTTATGCCCTTCAGACATTTTTAGTCCCTGTGGAACTAAACTCTAACCTTATGAATGCACTATATTTCTAAATAAAATGTAAATAACGTTTGAGGGTGCAGGTGCTGTGTGAAGAGCATTGAAAGCAAAATGCTTCAAATTTGAATAGTCTGCAATAGGAAGAGGTTTAATTTCCCAATCATTACTGATTAAGTAGATATGAGATAATGAATGCTAAAGAAAGGTATTTAGTTATTTAGTGTATGTTTACACATACAGCAGCTTCCAGCAAAGCTACACTCAAGTGTAAGTCTGGAGTTGTTGGCCCGTCACCAGAAATCACACGGGATCCATTTATGCAACCGACTCTCAGTTTCAGATGACGCATTGTAATTATTTTTTTATTTATTTTTAGTGTGCCAAAATTTTCTGTTGTTTAAAAAACAAACTGTAAAAGCATATATTACTTGTATTTACTCTAAAACAAATAGTTTGTAAAGGCGGGGCCCGTGTGACACAAACAAAAGGACATGCATTGTAAGAGTAAATAAATACAAATGTGTAAAATGAGTTTTTCCAAGGCACACACCCGCAGGACCTTTCAACTATTTACTTTTTCACCGAGTTGTTTTTTTTTTTGTTTGTTTTACTCCACACACACCACCCACCCACACACACACACACACACACACACACACACACACACACACACACACACACACACACACACACACACACACACACACACACAGTAATAATGAGTTTATGAAATAACTTCATGTCCTCATATTAGATGTATCACATTTCTACTTTTATGCTCCCCGCCTGATAAACCTTCCCCTCGTATGTTTTTCTGCGCAAATTCGCTGTCAGCTTTGCAAATGGTGAGTAGAAAGAGAGAAAGCATTCCATGCATGTTCATGCCACAGAGACGCCCCAGACCTTGTATGAACACGAGCCGTACAGGAGCCACGCGTGCTCGTAATATGCACGCTATGGAGTGGCGCTCATTAGATCTCCCAGAGATCAGTCCATCAGCATGCTAATGGTGGACAAGTGCATCATCAGAGCTGTCTCCTAGTTATCCCCTGTGGAGATCAACCGCTGTGTAATCTCAGGGCTGTTCAGTTACCCACTGCTATTGTGATGAAAGTAACCCGCTTTAACTTCTAAAAACATACATTCTTTTTTAATAATTGCTCGCTGGTTTTACCCGTTTACAAATTCCTCTCCCCTCCACCTCAAAGAGTGTTTGTGCTAAAAACACGATGGCCCTTTCCATTTACCACTCATCACACGTTACGAAGGAAAAACACATCAGGGAGCAGGCGGTGCAATGGTACATTTGCAGTGAAGGTATTCAAAATCCAGGTTAATGTGTAACCCCAGTAGGCTTCTGACAGATGGGCTTTTGACGTTTGTTTTAACTGATGCCCAGAAACCAGAAAAGGTGCTTTTCCCCCAGCAGTGCTGGTGTGCCCCTGCCTGCAGGGTCGAGTGGGGATTCACGTGGCTCGGCCGTGTCTGACAGCTAAAATATATGTGCTGTTAGGTTCAGGAATGCCGGTCCAACATGGGGGGAAAGGGGAGTGTCACTCACTGAGAGCAGATGTTGTGCTTTTAATCATCCTTATTGCGCTGACGCTTTTGATGTTTTAGGACTTGAATTCCAACTTTCATACCAAACGCCATTATGTTTTTCTTTCTTCACTCTGTTCGAAGGGGAAAACACAGCGGAAGAAACTGAAAACAGATACCATCTGTATGATTTATTGATAAATTATTCCGGCATGTTCATGAAAGTAAATCTGTTGTTTTGCTTTATTTATCTTTGTTTTTGAGTGTGGTGAGAGATTAGCTGTTGTTTTGGGAAAAGATAGGATCAGATTGCAAAATTACTTAGCGCGAGGAAAGAAAAGCAGTTCGTGGAAAACATAGGGTCTCTCATACATCTGGGGATGGGTGATGAGAAGAACAAACGCGTGAGGAGACATTTTCAACACTTCCTTCAAAATACGTGAGCAACTGCTTGAGTCTGAGGGGGTTTCTGAGAGAAACGCTGTCTGTTTGTTCTTTCTTTTTTTTTAAAGAACCTATCTGCTTTGTTAACTCCATAACTTTTACGACCACGACAGGATTAACC
Source organism: Blennius ocellaris (assembly GCF_963422515.1). NCBI lineage: Eukaryota > Metazoa > Chordata > Actinopteri > Blenniiformes > Blenniidae > Blennius > Blennius ocellaris. The sequence continues at coordinate 14,068,376 of NC_137659.1, forward strand.
CTATCCTACAAGTGTTTAATGACTGACAAACACCTCCAAACATTAACAACCACTTTATCAACAAAAATCAAAGGAAAAGTTCTCCATGTGGCTGAGCTTCAACAGTATGTATCTATTTAACAATTCAAAATGTGTGCCAAAAAATCTTTATTAGACTACATTAATGTGAGGCTGATATAACATAATTCATATTTGGCTGTGAGTGTTGTGCAATTAAAATGTTTCCCAAAATAAAAATACACTTGAGTATAAAACAATGCAACCTCAGACAATTTGAAATGACACAATCAATAAATTCTGACATATATGATATGATATGATATGATATGATATGATATGATATGATATGATGTGATATGATATGATATGATATGATATGACATGACATGACATGACATGACATGATATGATATGATATGATATGACATTACATTACATTACATTACATTACATTCTATTATATTATATTATATTATATTATATTATATTATATTATATTATATTATAATATTTTATATTATATTATTTTATATTATATTATATTATATTATATTATATTATAACACAGAAATTAAGGCACAAATAAAATATAGAGATAAAATGAGAAAGGAGACAAAAGACAAAATAGGGAATAAAATAGCATATGACAAACATACTAAAAGGAAAAATCTAACTAGAACGAATAAATAAAAAAATTAAATATTAAATAAATCACTTTGGTCAAACTGAAGTGAAGCTTAAAACGTTAGTTTTATGTTTTCTTCTAAATATTCTTAATATGTGTCGTTGGTTTACACCATAGAGAAAGCTTTGACAGTATTGTTTCATTTCCAGCAACAACAAATGTTCAAATGTTGCAAAACAGCGAGTGACAAAGCCAAAGACAAACATATGACGGTCAGTAAGGAAAACAAATATTGACCATGTAAATGTGTAGGAGTAGTTCAAAATGGCTTTAAGCAACCACAAGTGTCATTATCGTTTAGCTTATTTTCATCCTGCTTTTGTCTTTTATGAAGATCATAATCGACCCGTAGCTGAAGCACACAAAACCATTCATACAGTCACAGATTGGTCAAGGTCAGTGTTTTAGACCTCACTGCAACACCTCAAAGAAAGTAGGCCAAAGCAAACTTGTGCGGCACCGTGGCTGTGATCCACTGTGAATTTGGATTAATAAATGTTTATTCTGCAACTTAGATTGAGCCTTTTTGGAGTTTACTTTTAAATTAATTGTGTCCTTATCTGATTTCCTGCCGCTTAAAAGTTTCTTAGTTGTTTGACCTTGACCTGACTTTTTGCTTTGTTTTCGCTCACTTTATTTCCTGCACTCACCGACGGGTAAACAAGACTAAAAAGCGATTCTTAATCCCCGGCAAAGCAACGTACAGATTACACTGACTGTTGTTATCGTTGGGTGCTTGTTTCAGTCATTTGTGAACTATTGCTCTGCACTCTCTTGCATATTGTGTAATAAGCTGTAAACAAGCCGTAATAATCCTCCACCAAGAGGCCGCTGTGTTTCCGACTGATATGTACTCAGTTAGCCTTGTGTCAACTTTGGCTCACATTCCCACCGTTCAAGGTCAGGCTATACACCGAGGTGGAGAATCCAGTTTGAGTAGTGCAATCTGAAACGTGACACTGTGAGCGAAGGGATTTTGCCTTGGAGGCTGGAATGAGATCATTTTTGCAAAAAGTAAATAAATAAATAATAATAAAAACGGAAACAGTTAAATTTTTATTTACCTTTGATAAACAAGAAAGAAAGAAGGAAAGAAAGAAAGAAAGAAAGAAAGAAAGAAAGAAAGAAAGAAAGAAAGAAAGAAAGAAAGAAACCAATCATGTGAGTGTGGCCTCTCTTCTTTTTTTTTTTTTTTTTTTTTTTTGCACAAGGGTCAAAGGATAGAATTCCAGGTCATCTCTTTGGTTTCACAAGACTCACCACGCCACAACCACAAGTGTAACCTGAGCTGGAGGTAAACAACTGCTGCACAAGGGAGCAGCGAGGAGGTGTGAAAGGGGGCAGCGCGGCACACCAGACACGTCGGCGAGGTTATCCGGGACTTGCCGCCCTGGTTCTGCACTTGACACCTGCAGGCGACAGACTTCCAGGACAACTCTGTGTCCGCCGGCCGGATTGATTTAGCGCCGAGGTGCGGTTGTGACAGGTTGCAAAAGACAAGAGGGTATTAAGAAATGGGAGAGCCACGTCGCTATTTTGCTGGCGATCGGTTGTGAAATGAAGGGCAGGATCATTTCGTAACACTTTCCCCCAACCTCAAGGTGTGTTTGCAAAGCACTCTTCTCCTGCAGGGTGTGGCTGTAAGAGACAATTATGCCCATTGTCAGGAAGCCACTGCGGTTATGTAATGATGCTGCTTTTGAGATTAACTTTGGCACTAACTAATTACTATTCTGAAATAAGAAAGATTGAGTTGTTGTGTCATTAATTTCTGTCTGTCCTGTTAACTACGTTTTGTTTTTTCTGGACAGCAACTTTTACACTAAACTCCTGTTTACCGGTGTGGGAGCAGTTAATTCATCCTGATCTTGCTCAGTACGTCTGACAGTGACATAAATCCAAAGTATCAGCGGTGCAGCAATAAAATACCTTAATAAGACGCGTCTCCTGCCTTTTGCACATTTATCTCAGCTGATTTGTTACTGCTTTGTCTAATTGTTATTTATTCACTAATCCACGGCCTATTGGATCCATGGATTCAATAATCTAATGGCTAATATGCACCTCGTAGAGCATCTTCCTCCCTATGGCTGGTCCAGTCATTACAGCGACCAGGACAAGGTGTGGGATGTAATTTAAAGTAACACAAGAATTACTTTAGGTTTTTATGCAGTAACGAGTGATGCATCTCTGCTTTTAACTAGCCTGTAACTAGCAATCGGAAAGAAAAAGGTTTGGGTTTTTTTTTTTTTTTAAGTTATGTCTGGAAATCAAAGGAACCTATTTTGCTCCGGTGACCTAATGATCCTGATCCAGATCAAACAGTTCATGCACAGTTCACAGTCACAGTCCACAGGAGATCCGGGTGGATTGAGAGATCACATTCCTCCGTCAGGACACAGGAGAGGGTGGAAACCGTCACACAGGGTGAAAACACATTTTGAGTTATAGGCTTCACCGGCACTCACACTGGCTGGATATACATTGTGAAATTACTTGAGGGTTAAGTCACTGCAGGAAAAAAAGACACTTCAGTATGGCTTGCTCTTTCACAAAGTGAAGAAGCAACAAGATGGAAGGACGACGTGGAAAAAGTTAAAAAGAGGGTCGGAAATCTGAATCTGAGAAAAACACATTTTTACGAGACCTCCCCAAAGACACGCTGGAGTCAAAATGGACTAAACATGCAGACCCACTCCCGAGTCTGGAAGAGGATCTGCTCAATCATTTTTTTTTCCTCTCACAACAGGAATTGGTTCACACTACCAAGTGAAAAAAAAAAAAAACGCCCCTCTCTGCATGTTACTGTGTTACTGGTCCTGTGCATCCAGCAGTTCAGAGAGTAGAATTGACAAAGTGATTATATTTGATTAATTGTGCTCAGGACTGTAGAAACAGCAGGTGCCCGTGTATTAAGCTCTAATGAGATATTCAGAGGTCACCGCTGACGCACACAGTGATGTGGACATCGCACCTTTCAGAGAAAATGCAATTTATAGTGGTGTGAGATCACATTAAAATCACTGCCGCGGCACCATTTTCAGGTGATACGTGTTTATGTGTTCAATCCGATCCATATCTGCCTTTAGTGGCTTTTATATGAACAAAGAAAATGCAATTTCCTAGCAAGCTCTTTACCTCTCAGTGAGCCAGTGGGCTTGGTGAGACAGAGGTACTGATTACACTGGGGAAAAAAAAGTCTTTTCGACAAAACCCTGAACTATAGGATGTTTCTGGGCTTGTGCAAATGTAATTAACGACACAGTATATTAACACATTGGGAGTGAAAGCCAATGTAGTTTCTAATATTCCTCATGTTTATTTTATATAATCAAGGTACAATTCAAAACTGCACGAATTATATCTAAAGTAATAAACAATCAACTTCCTACAAATATTCAAAACTTGTTTTTTTAGCAGAGACGGGGCTTATAACTGGAGAGGGGATTGTTATATAATATTTACTATTCTTTTTTGTTAATTTGTATGCATGTATGTATGTATGTATGTATGTATGTATGTATGTATGTATGTATGTCTTTAATAAATTGTTGAAGCTTCAGCCTCCTTTTCACTTATGATTGGCCATTATTTATTTAATTGCTTATTTTTGGCGTGTTACGTGTATTTGTTTTGTGTGTTTTTATGTAATTTTGTTGTTATTGTTTGAATAATTTAATTTGTGCCCACGTGTCCAAAATTAAATTAAATTAAATTAAATTAAATTAAATTAAATTAAATTAAATTAAATTAAATTAAATTAAATTAAATTAAATTAAATTAAATTAAATTAAATTACATTACATTACATTACATTACATTACATTAAATTAAATTCAAGGTCCTTTACAGTTAATACTCTTCACTTTTATGGTGCCGTTCAACTGCACGAGCGGTCCCAGAGCTTTACATCATTAATGGCATTCACCCAATCACACACACATTCACATTCACACACCAGTGGATTCGGCTGTGACCCACTGGGAGCAGTTTGGTGTTTCAGTGTGAAGCAGACAGAAAGCTCATAATTTCATAATGCACTGTCACAAACCTGCTCTTCACCGTTCGAGATCATCCGTTCTCAAAACTTTTGTAGAAAATGTGTCAACATTGAAATGCACTTTGTGCTGACAGGACTGAGGTAATGTATTGATATGATGCTGCCGAAATATCATTATTCCAGTTCCAGCACCTTCTAATACCTTCACTTGTCCCCTGGGGCTTTTTAAGATCGTTTTTAAAATTACTTATTCGTTTTTTCAAGCAGCATGTTGGCTTGCACTCTCGTACTTGTCTGACTAATGGTGTGAATATGTGAATATGTTCCAGATCAGATGAAAGGTGAAGATGAAATATAAAACGTATGGTGAAGCGAGCTGCAATTAGTTTTTATTTCCTTTCTCTTGGCTTGAAAATGTTATACTCTTGATTTTGGCTTTTACATAACGTTTAATCATTCATTTGTGTTTTTGATGCTATCGTCTGTCTTCACCTTAACTTCCATTGCTTGTAATTTGATGTTAACTATTAAAATACCACAACTGTGCTCAGTCACTTTCTCCTCTGATACTTACAAACATGGTTTTTCTTCTTTCTCCCTGGAGATTTCTGTGAATGAGCATTGGAAGGAAGATTCCAGCGCACGACAAGTGATTTTTATTTCAGATGAGGGAAATCTTGACGGCTCAAAGCAATGAAGCAGTGCAACAAAACTCCATGGCAAGAATAGAGCAGATAAAAGACGAGACGAGAACAAAGACCAGGATATAAATACATAACGCGTGTCGAAACCGTTATTAATGCATTTAACGAAAACACAATATCATGAAACATGTGTAACAAAACCAGAATCATTAAGACAGTGAACCATGATAAGATTAAACATAATCTCATCATCGTGACAGCACCATGGACTGACCTGCTCAGGAACAGGAACAAATCTATTTATTTGACTTCCAGACACTCAAATCTCACCTGGAGTTTTGGGTTATTATCTTGTAGCATTTGTAGCAAATATGAGTGAAACAGTATCATTGAGGTCGTTTCAACCCGGTTCCATCGGGACTCGAGTGTCTCACCAGAACATCCATCCGTCCCACTTCATCCAACAGCGGGTGGACTGGAGTGGATCCCGGTTATCTGTGGGAGAGAGGCCAGTACGTCCTGGACAGGTCATCAGTCCATCACAGGACAAACACAACGAGGCAGAGACACACGTTCACACCATTTGCGTCACCGGCCAAACAAATATGCTCGCCATTGCAGTTTGAGAGGAAGCAGGAGAACGTGCAAACTCCACAAACTCAACACGTGAGTGCAGTCAAGTAAAAATGGTTTATCTACTTTAAGATCAGGTTCAAATTCCTCTGAATTCTTTCAGATACACACTGGCATTACAAGAAACATTGAACGACTAAGCCTAAATCCTATTCTTAAGATTTTCCTGTAGAGGCTTTTCATGGGTTTATGCATTCCACTAGCTATACACTGAACTACTCCAGATTGTAATTGAAACTACTCTATTCAGTCATCATCCTGATCCTGAACTGTAAGAAAGCATGTTTCAGCAGTAAACATTTCAGGAAGTAAAACACCCGATGAAGAATCGTAGCTGAGACATCAAACATTGTTCATGAGAGCTCCCCCTGCCAAGAGATCAGAGTGGCGACATTAATTCACTATTAGAGTTTAATTTTGTCACAGAAAACCAAAAATAAAACACTGGCAGGAGTAACGGTAAGGTAACGGCATAAGGCTCTGCAAATCAGAGGTGCACAGAACATTTTGGAGGCAAAACAGCGCTGCTCCATTGGGGAAACAAAGAACTGGACTTCGGGTAATCGGTCGGTGTTTTGCATGTTGCCAGATATTACGTTGTAAACGTTTTGTTAATTACTGTTGCAGGTTTATTTATAAAGGTGAAGGAATATAAAATAGTCATCTAACGCCCATAAAACTTTTTATTTTCACAATTGCATGGGAAAACACCACAAAATCAGGCTTTGTTCAGTGTCTTCAGACTGAAACGGCCTCCATAAATTAAGCCTTGATCAAATATGTGTTTTTTTATTTCAAGGAGGGCACTTGTGTGTGTGTGTGGCCCTGGGAATAGATTTTCTTTGGGGTATAATCTTTAAAGTGTGAAAACCAAATCTCCCTGACACCATCACTTCACAACCAGGTCGGCCATTTTCATTAATCACCCCTCATAGTGACCCAACGGCTTTGTCATCCAAAATAGTCGGGGGTATTGCTTTACATGAGTTCCATCCCCGACCTGTCACTGTGCATGTCACGCTGCGTGTGTGTGTGGTCTCATAATGTGATATCTCCACCGGCTCTGCCGAGAGAGACCGCCAGCGCAGCAGCAGCCACTTTGATTTTCCGTAGATGGATGAATCACTCTCGAATGAACACTTAGTGACCCACAGCTTAAAGGCTAAGATTAGCCCTGGCAACAGAAGCTCTCTGGGGTCCATAATCGATGTTCAGGGCTGAACATCATGCTGTTTACCTCAGCGCTCACCCCGAGTCATCCTATAGAAGTCACAGTGGGTGCAAAACAACCAGGCACACAGCCGTGGAAACACAGAGGGGGGAAAAAGGAAACTGCACATTAAAGGAACAATTCAACATTTTGTTGACAGAGGGGAGTGCAAAAACACACACACACTAACACACATGCACTGTGGGCAGATTATGAAGGGGCCATCAGCTTTATATTTGCTCAAATTAACCAGAAGAAGATAGTCACCGACTAACTGCACTCACATGTGTACTTTACAAAGTCCGACACAATGATGGCCTATGTTATCAAATTCACCATGACTAACTTTGGAAACAGGGGAGAACGTTGGTCCCTTCATGTGTTGCTGGGTTCTGCCACCGCATGTCATTACTGCTTTATGTGTGTGCCTCAAGCAAGCACCATGGCAGTTACGTCACCTCTTATTCTATTTCGGCAGGTAAGCCACATTCCCGAAATTTGATCCCCCGTCAGTTGTCATCTCAAACAGATTCAGCATAAACTGAACATCTTACCACTCTTTGCACACTGAGCGTGAAGCTTTTTGTTGAAAGTTTTAGAGCAAAATAAAAGCGCGTGTACTCACTGCTCCGTGTTGTTATCGTCCTGTACCCGCCTGTTTGTCCTCCGAGTGACACTCACATGTTCCTTGTAAAATTGAATCAGATGGGAACATTGCGTACACACTGTGCCAGTTTGAATCTAAGTGCTATCAGCTTAGCATGACAACACTGGAAAGGCACAGTATCTAAAAAAATTATACAGCTCTGGTTTAATAGGCGAGAAAACAAACACATTCAGAAGTGAGCTGCCAGTAGAGAAAATGCTCGAAGTAACATGGATTACTGCACAGCTGCAATTCAGTGCGACTCTCGTCTGCTGCGTCCTCAACTATCCATCTTTATTCATATGAATGAGCTCAAAGTCATTTTCAGTGCATGTGTTTCTGAAGTGTCATCACCTTTCTATCTTTCTTTCTTAGATTTTCTTGTATCAAATTTAAGTAAAGTAAGAAAAATCAGTGCTAAAGAGTTTTATTTCATTTAAAACCGGTTGTATTACGTATCAGCATAAAGCTATTTACCGTCAAATAAGCTTGCTTTGACTCATCAATCCAACATCTACAGACGACAGCAGCGACGCAGCAGTCACTCACATGTAGACCACATCAAACTGATGTTCAAGGGAATTTCTGTAAATGCGCTCAGTCGCTCCCACAAGGTTTTGTGCTCGAAGGCAATCTCCATGCTGTAATGTCACAGAAACTGCAGAAGTAACAAGATGTTAACTGCACCGCATGGCAGAAGGGCAAGTTCATGGACGGACGATCAACCCTCACCTTTTCTCGTTCTTTCCGTCATCTTGCACATTTCACAACATTATGACGTTAGCAACCACTTGACTCGACTCAATTAATTTGATTCGGTCCCCTGCAACAAAGGGGAGCTTTTATTCCAGAGTATATTTTTAAAATACTTTGAGTGTGATAATTAAATCAGAAAAAAACTTAATTCATGCTTACAGTCAACTGACAACCCAGTCAACTGACAACCCAGTCAGCTGACAGTCTCTATTTTTCTTTTCGACTAAACTAATTTAATACAGTAAAATTCCCTGTGAGCCAATCATTTCACTAAACAGATCTTTCCTCTAATTGAACCATCATCCCTCCTCATTCAGGTGTCCTGCTTTCTATCACATACTACCTATATACTAAATTCAACAATTAAGAAGTTAACAAATGTTTAACCTGAAAAGTAATTACCGGTACAGTTAATTTATTTTCAGCATGTTAGAGTTGAATAAATATGAAATGAGATCATCTTCATCCTCACTGATGCCAGTTTTGTGCAGGAGATGGGATCAAAGCAGCAGATTCATTTCACATGACTGTACGGCAAAACAACCAAAACATAATTACAGACCTGAGTAATGAAAATCGCAAAACATCCCGATAATATTTACAGGCACAAACATGGAATTAGCCAAATGAAAGGCAAAACGAGAAGTGAAAAGAAAAGACCTGAAAAAAGAGACACGAAGGTGATGAAAAGTTACCAAGTCCAGTATTCCATCGCAAATTGTGTCATATTTCCATATTCATTCTTAAATACAATTTGAAATGGATGGAGGTGGGGGGGGGGGGGGGGGGTTGTTTTCTTGTTTTGTGGTGATTCAGTTTCCTCTTCATTAAACATCAAATGAAGTCATGTTTCCTCAGCAGACTGAACAAAATGATTGTGACGCGTTATAGTCTAAAACAATAGAATTCAACTCATTTATAGTGCATTTATAGAGTGCATGTTCTCACAGGGTTTGTTGTTGTTGTCGTTGTTTCTTTGGGTTCCTTGCACAGCCCAGAAACACCCACTTCATGTTTGCTGACAACTCTGAAGTTGCCTATGGTGTGAATGTGAATGTGTGTGATTGTCTGTCTCTAGTGTGTTTGCCCTGCGATTCACTGGTGACCTGTCTGATCTACTGGTGACCAGAATAACCCTGACTTCACCCACCGTGACCAGGGATTGGCTCCAGTCCCCTGAAACCCTGAACTGGATCAGGCACTGGAGGAGATGGATGGGCAGAAAGTCAAAGAGGTGTGTGGCTGATCGGACCTGCTCAGGCTGAGGTGCGAAATTATGAGTTTTGATAAAGTTGTTGAAATAAACAAAGCAGTTGTGTTTAAATACCTTTTTTTTTTTTTTTTTTTTTTTCCAGATGAAAAATTCATATGAAATTGAAGAAAATCTTTTTTTTTTGTAAACATTTTGCAAAATAAACACACATTTTGGTACAATGTACTGGAACATCTTATTCTGAACTGAACTCTCTCTCCATTGCTACATCACTGTTTTTTTACACACAAACACGCACGCACACATTGATCCATTGTGGACTAAAAGTGCAGCCAAACAATACTCTGTTCATTTCCTGATGTGTCCTTTTTGACTTGTGGACATAAGCAACAAGACTAATAATTAATTTGGACTCAGTGCTCACAGTATCTGTTTGGGCAGGAGAAATTGTACGTGCCGTCGGCAGCAACACCCAAAGTCAAGGAGGAGGTCCGGCCGTTCAAAGCAACAAGAACTGCGCAAAACTCATTTCATTGTTTGAAGCGTCACACTCTCTCCTGTGGTAGTTTCCCCCCCGCTTAGAAAATCCTGTAACTCCTCTCTCCTACAAACAGCAATGCTCGAAATACACAAATAAGGCTGGAATATTTACATCCACAGGATTAGAGTTTCAACCTATGAGCAGTGAAGAAGCAGAAGTTGGGTGAAGAAAATGAAATAGTAACATTCCAGTTCCAGCTGTTTCAGAGCAAAGGCAATAGTGGGAGCACTAAACGTCTGTGTTTTTGGAACAGAGACACCTCGGACTTTCCATGTCTCATGATTAGAACCATGTGTCCGCCACGTGGAGGCTTCACTGTATTTGTTTAAGGCGAAGGTGGAAAGGATTTGTGTGGTTATTTGAGGGCAGAAGTTAAGAGAACGCTGTGAGAGCCACATTAGATATAGTAATGCTGCATATTTCTGTGTTCAGCAGAAACATGTGTGCGTTACGGCGCCGTATTTACCTCACAGTGTCCATTCACGGCAAATAAATAAAGGGATTAATAATCAGACTGACGCCGGAGCAAACTGTTTCATTATTCCTTTTTTTGTTTTTTAAATATAAAAAAAAATTTACTCATACATTTTTTTTGGCTGTTTTCTTTTCATTTCTTTGTCATACACCAAAAAAATCACATTACTCCAGAAAAAAAAACAACACCTTTTTTTGGCACATGGTCCCTCAAATAAAGCAAATTGAGTAGAATTTAAGAGATTGTAAGGCTTATTTCTTCACTGAAGGCTTAGCTTTCCATGTTGTCCCGTCAGAAAAATGAAATGCCGCACTGGGAAGTCGACTTGAGCTGGTTCCCGCTCGCCTTCAGAGCAACGCAGGCGACACCAGGGACTGTCTGTCTGTCTGTGATTAAATAACTCAACATCCACAGTTTCCCTGGTTGTGTTTGGCAGACTCCAGCCAAGCATCCATAATCAACATCTGTGCGCATGACAGAGGATTCTGGCAAGGAAGAAAAGGAGCAGAAAGCTTTAAAAGAAAGGCTTTTGCTTTGAGGTTTGAAGATGAGACGTGGTAAACAGACAGTTGGAGAGCTGCTGGAGTCTTTACTGGTTGTTTTTATTTTATTTTTTTTTCCCAGGTGAAAAACTAAAGGTTATGGCTGCGTAAAACACATTGGACCAAAATGTCGTTGCTGCAATGAAGTGAATATAGTTATATATCCTCCTTACGTTTTAAATACACACACAGGGAACAATGTAGCAGGAACATGGCGTACTACGTAGGTATTTATTTATTTTATTCATGTTTTTTTCAGATGAAGGACACTGCTTCGTGACATTTATAACACCTGGTTATAGCTATTTCAATCTGCTGTTTCAGTGTTTCTAAACTGAATTTTGCTTTGCAGAAAAAGCAAACGTCATGTTTTAATCACATGCGGATCACAAACATATAATATATAACCGTGTGTGTGTGTGCGTGTGTGTGTGTGTGTGTGCGTGTGTGTGTGTGTGTGTGTGTGATGCACAGGATGGAAAAATTAGTGTTCATGTTTAATCCTGGCAAATATGGAAGAGGAGACCTTGTTACCATGGAGTTGCTCATCTGCTGCATGCAGGAAACGGTCCAGGTGTTAGAGGAGGTTAGTCGAGTCTGACTAAATGAGAGTCACTAACAAACCGAGCTGCTCATCGCGATGGGACTTAATGAAGACGATAAAACAGTCACAGTCAGACTACGAGATCCATCCGGCCTGCATACACGTGTGTGTCCACATGTGCATTTCTGCTCAATGACCTTTGTGAGGACCAGTTTATAGTTTGGGGACATTTTGAATGGTGTTACCACTCTTTGAATTGAAAGATTTGAAAGAGTTCAAATGTGACTCTGGTTTGAGTTGAGATGAAGCAGCTGGTCGTGAAGGACTCATTCTACCAAGTATTGAAAGAATGACAAGCTTCTGGTCTGGTATTTATAACTATTACTTTCAAATGTAACTATTTAAATGTATTCCTTAGATATATATATTTTTTTGAAACATAGTGAAACATGAAAAGCTCCAGGACTTGAGACATGAGGTCTCAATATTCTTCCAAAGTCTTTGGCCCCATTATGGGGGTTGTTGCCCATCCAACACAGAAAAAACAGGGATGCACAATGATACTGTGACTATTTACAAAACAGTCACCTGACACATCCATTGCAAAGAGGGAGAACATGCAATCTCAACATGAAAAGGCTCTAAATCCTGAAACCACAGAGTAACCATACACTAACTACCATTACACTCCAATGAAAACACTCAATTCAGAAATGTTCCCACTGTGAATTTAACACGTGAGGCACGCTGAAGGGATTTATCCTAAACGAAGCCAATCAATTGAACCTGCAGATATTCTCTCCGGTGACGGTGTGGGTCATAGACACCCTGCCACCACAACACCTCGAGGCCAAACGTGTATCAGGATCTACTTAAGTCCTTTACTTAAGTCTTTACCTGTTAAGTGGCTTTGCATTTGTTATACTTGAGGAATCGGTCTCTTGATCTTACTGTGAAGTCAAGAGGCCGTACTCCTCCTGAGGCGACAGTCCAGGACACGCATGTGAAAGAATATTTACTCTGGGTTCGTGAAAATACAAATTCGACGGTTAAAACAAGCATCAACTGTTAAAGTCTGAGGAGCAAATGGAAGCAGTTTTTACACACATAAAAAAAAAAAACAGAGGGGGGAGGGGGGTTCTCATCATGGTTATAATAAATTACTTGTTCTGTTTTGATGAGAATAAACTAAACCACCCTGTAATGTCTGGCGACGAGAACGAAGGAGGGACCATCAGGAGAAATAGCTCGGCGGTGTAGGAGGCTTCTAATAATGGCGCTATCTCCAGACAACCTGGGACAGGAAGCCATGGCTTTTGGTTTCAGTGTTGTGGTTACCTCGGCTGAAACGAAACATGTATTTTCAGTAGCTCCACAGAGCACATTACTGCAATGCCATAAAAGCTATAACTGTACCGGCTCCGTGCTGGCTCTGCAGCTCAGTCGGTCACTGTTAGTCTCTCTCTCTCTCTCTCTCTCTCTCTCTCTCTCTCTCTCTCTCTCTCTCTCTCTCTCTCTCTCTCTCTCTCTCTGTTGTGCTGTTGCCCTTGAGTGGATAGAAAGGTCTTTTTTTTCTTTTCTTTTCTTTTTTTTTTTTTTTTCAGTCTGACAGGCACAGCTTCAAGAGGAAGAGCTCTACTGGCCTACATGGGACACAAACAGCCTGAGAGTTTAGAAAAGGTGAGGGAGCGCCGCTGCTCGTCATACAGATGACAAATTCTACTTCAGGAAGTAAACAAAGTTGTGAGGTGTTTGAGTTTTTACACAAACGTTCAGGAAAGTGACCAAAATTCGAAATATTTTCGAAAGTCAGAAAATGTGGAAATTGCCCAAATTAAAAAAAGATTACCTTGAGCAGCATTTTTTTTTTTTTGAATTTGGTTGTGATTTGGTGTCATGTGTATATGTGTGTGTGTGTGTGTGTGTGTGTGTGTGTGTGTGTGTGTGTGTGTGTGTGTGTGTGTGTGTGTGTGTGTGTGTGTTAGGACCGGTGTGGACAGGAAGCAGCTGTCGACTGTTTACAGAAGAGAATTTGATTAGCAGCATGAGCTTTTATCAAACATCAAAACAAAAATACACAACAGTTCCCAACATTCAAATAATGTCTCATGGAAAGATACATTGGCCATAAGAAAGTACATATTTAATCTACCATTTAGTCCTTTCCTTGTAGAAAAAGTGTCAAGGAGCAGCAATGTGGTGGGTTAATGTTTTCACCTTGAGGACAAACGTTTCACATAACCATGTATAAAGCAGGAATGTTTATCTTCATATTTGTTTCAAAAGGACAACAATATAACTTCCTCTTACAGCTTGTTTAAATCAGGATTAGGCCTCTGGAGTTTGTCATTGGCGGAATATCCCAACCACATTCTGGACTTCCAGGAAAGATCGAATCCAGAATGTAAAGGAAGAACAGAAGATATTTTCACTGCAGGATCATTTCCAGTTTGATTCAGTGCTCATTAATTGACTTTTTTTGTGTGGTGTCTGGCAGCTTCTATTTGCTGATTGCACCCATTTTGCGGAGTTTGGATTTGCACCAGATCCGATACTGGGCTGAAGACGAGGGAAGCCCTCGAGTTAAGTGCTGATGCACTTCGTCAGTCCAAATGTTGAGCCGTTGCCCACGACCATAAAAATTCTAATTCTAATTCAAAATGGATTTTTATTGAAGCCCATCCTCATAATTTATGGGTAATTAGCTGGAACATGTGTAAAATGTAAAATCGGCACTATAGATGTTATGCAAAGACATCGACAGCGTGTTTTTGATTCAGGAAAGCAAGCAGGTATCCATATGGTCGTGTTGAGGATAGAGGGCTTGAGCTCAGCTTATATGCATTTCTCAACTGTCCTTAAAGCTGGCTGAACCTAAATTGTACAGAAGGTCAAAGATCAGATCTTAGTGACATCGTTAGTCGCTGCAGTTTGCATATGTTGAGCGATGAGCCTTTCCTCCCCCGTCTGAGACGTGCTGCGGTCCATGACTCTTCTCTTCACGCTGAAGCTTCACTTGATCACACACAGTAATGTAAACATATCGAAGCGCCAGGCTGAGCCTTTGTGCAGGGTGGACGGCACAGGTCAGTCGACGAATAGGAGATAAAAGAGCCCAACACTGAACGTGTTGGTGAGAGTGGACACGGCAGTTGAGTGTGTCCACTCATTAAGATAACCCCATTATGGAATTAGTGTTGGTGAGAAGTGAGGCTTGAAGGAAGTGCTTCCCTCTGTCCCTCTGTTTCACTGCTTTTTTAATCCTTTCATTTAATCCATGATGAATTTTTTTTCCCCCTATGTAATGTAGCACCAGTATTGTTATTTTTGCGTATAATACTTTTTATCATTCATTCATTCATGCATTATTAGAAAATCTGTTATGCACAATCACTTAATAGAAAGGTCAATAAATCACAAATCGTCTGAAGCCCATCATTCATTCACTATTTCCTTATACACTGACTAGATTCCAGTTTCCCAGCTGACATGGACAGTGGTCCAGTTTCTTTCAGTTCATATTGCAAACCAATGAGAACACTCACTTCCATTTAAAATGTTTCCTTTATTTCCCAAATAATGTTTGTTACTTAAGGAGAATTGTATCTTAGCAAGGCCACTGCAGTAACTTTAATTTGTGATGTGATCATTTAGTTTTGTTTTCATTGCACAACTATACTTTTGTTTAATTTTACTAAGCCTGTAAAGCTTATACTTAATTGTTAAAGCTTCGTAATGTTTGCAATAATATAGTCTTTACTCTCTTCTTGACCTTTAATGGGAGATCCTCTCTTTCATCACACACAGGTTGTCTTACTGACGTTGATCGTTTGAGCTTCAGGTTTAAAAGTAAGAGTTGGAAAAGTACCACGGCCTCTGTTTCCCTCTTGTGGCCACATCGAACTACTGAACTTCAGAGTTGATAATAAACACCTTCCCTTTACCTCAAACCGTTTTTGTGAGTTTCACTTACATTTGCAATGTAGCTACTATGAGGACTTTGTACTTAGCATTAATAACGTTCTTTTATTTCAAGAAAAGTCCATAAACGACCCCATCCATTGATTTTCATCATTACATTAGTGGAGGTTAATGTGTAGATGAAAGAAAACAACGGCAATAATAATTCACTCTTATTGAAACAGAAGTTACATCTTCATTTCTGTCTTTTTCTCCCTGAATTCGAAAACATACTTTACTTTGCATCCGTGAGTGAAGGAAGGGTTATGAAGATTATGTCACATTAATTAAAAACAAAACAAAAACAATAATAATAAGACAGAACTGGTTTAATGTATGTCAGATAATTATGTCAATAATATGTCAGAATTAAATTGAGTTGTTTTTTTTTACCTCGTATTATCAATTTTGATCATTTTTGATAGGAATATGTGAGTGTTTTTGTAGTACTACACACCCAAAATCTTTTATTTGGTTTTTAATTGCTTTTCGTGGCTCCACCGCAATACACAGTGTAGATTAAACTGCACAATTACAATGCTTTCATTGAATTCAGTATTTCTTTAATTTTATTTTAAACACCATCTGTCATGATTACCTGCTGTTTCTATAAAATAAAATGTCTGCTGGTGTGGAAGATAATATAGAGGAAAAACACACACACACACACAGAGAGAGAGAGAGAGAGAGAGAGAGAGAGAGAGAGAGAGAGAGAGAGAGAGAGAGAGAGAGAGAGAGAGAGAGAGAATATATAATTAAGTGCCAAAACAAAAACAGGTGAACACTTCCAGTTACAGATACGAAGATTAAACCAGTTGCTATGAGTAGATATGTTCAGGTTTATTCAAAATGTGTCGATGTATGAAACTTGTGACGAATTACATGCAAGCAACAAAATGAGCTTGGCTGCATTTACACGTATTAATCTGTATCTGACGTTATTCTGACGTTTTAAAGTCTAAACGAACGATGGACAGCTCCCTGGTGTTGCACTTCCATATATCACCAGGGGGTGGCGCGCTCTTTGAGAGACTATTGTGTGTTTATTAAAAAATATATAAATACTTGTTGGGTGTAACGTAAATGTGGGACGTCAAAATGCTTGTACTACGCAGTCTGCATACTGAGATTGACAGAAGAGAAGAAAAAAGAAAACCGAGGTGGGTCCAGATTCTTGAGAATTCTGCTGCTTGAAGTGTTTTTGGCCTCCTGCTGTCAGCAGGCATGTTGGGACAGGAGCAAGCACTCTCAGGTATGCTCCCCACTCTCTGTTATCCTTTAGATTTTTTTTTTTTTTTTTCATCCCTCAGGCTGCACATTTCTGCCTCAGTTGCTGCGACATGTATTGTTGGTTTCCACTCATTATATTAGCTGACGCTCATAGATCACCCTTGTGCCTTCATACTTAAGATATCAAATCAGTCTTACCATTTTTGGATCCAAATCAACTTTCCACTAAATGTCTAAAATGTGTTGTTAAGGGTTTATTCTTGAAGTTAGTAAGCAAGGCAGTCCCATAGAATTACCACAGCAACTGATTAAAGATTATGACGCTTGTGTGAGGATTATGTTTCTTGGCTCTTGAATTGAGGAAAATGTGCTTTGATGCACTGATTTAAGAAACAGAGAAGGTGGGTTAGGAACTTTATTTTCTCCTTTAGACAGACACACGCATATATTTGCCAGCAAAGTATCTTGCTGTGACTCAACTTTCATATAAGGGCCTCAAACTTTTCTTTGGCTTATTATTTAGTTGTTTGTATGAAAACGTCTCACCTTATTATGAGTGAACCCAGGAGAGGTTCCCATCACATGACATACAGAGAGTCAGATAGGAAGATTCACACCTCTGGGCAATTTGGAGTCTCCAATTAACCTGAAACATGTGCGGGAGAACATACTATCATGACTTTAGGGTGTTAAACAGGCGCAGAAGCCTCCAATTGTTATAGAAGATAATACAACTATTTTAAAAGCGGGTGGATGTAATAGAAGTGACTGCAGACAGTGCACGTCATAACCAAGATGCTCCTGGTTTTGTGCATCTCTCGAGCAGCTTTGCCAAAACCCGAAGACATATGAACATTCACCAGTTCAGTTCCATAAGAGCAAATAAAGGAACGTACATGTGATATAGTGATGAGATCTGAGAGAATGCAGGGAATTTTTCTATGAGTGGTTTGAGTTCACGTGTACCTCAGACTGGAAAGTTTTTGTTTTCAACATCACGGTTTTTCAGAATAAAGGTAGTACACTTTTTGTTATGCGCATGTTATAAAAAACTAGATTGTGTAATACTATAAATTTGAGGTCACTTTCAGATCCTTTTAATACACAGTGCACTAGATAGAATATTATGTAAGGGATGTAGTGGTAAATGGTATTGTATAGGAGTGTAAAGTAGAAATGTTGTGCATTGTTATGATTTCTATGTTATTTTGGGTTTGCCAATGATCTATTATTTTTTTGTTTTGAAGTTACTCACATGCATACATCACCTGACCAAAAACAGCCTCTATTGGTGCTCACTATGAGGAAGTTACCACTCTTCTAACCGTGCACGTTGTTTATGCCCACAATTCACATGATCCTTTTTCCTGCACATCGGATCCCCTCATATCTGACACTGTTACCCTGGACTAACACACTTCAACATTCCAACTGTTGCATTATCTGGGGTTTTTTTTTCCATTTGCTTTTTCTGTGTCCTCTTTGTCCCCCTCATTTTGTGATTTGAATATAAAGTAAGTGCAGTCCTGGACTCACACCATTCTCATGTGGCCTGCGTCTTGTGGATGATTGTTTTGTATCCCTAAAGAGTTTGACAGATTTGCAGTATTGTTATGGGGGAAAAAATTAAGTACATTTTTTTGGTCTGAACAAAAGTCTTTTATATCAGTTTTTGCATTTTCTGTAATCAGTTTGATATAGAAAAATAGACACTGATGCTGTAAAAGCCTCCTTTCATACAAAAAAACGTGACAATAATTTTATTTCACACAACACAAAAGACAAAGCAAAACCAGGTGTTTATAAATTCAGTGCAGATTTACATTAAAATCAGCATTATTGTAAAAACCTTAGTAAAGAAACAAAAAACAAATTCTGAGATGCATGGAAAAGATTCTTAGCTCTGCCTATTTGGTCTTTGTACTAAAACTGAAGTTGATAAGAAGCAAACACAAATTCTAATGCATGTTTTTGATGACAAATATTAACATACACAAACCTAGACACCTGCAAAAGACACATGCTGTTAAACATGAAAAACATTTGAAACGTGTTCCCATCAATTCGTCGCCTCCTGGTTTTATCCGCAGCGGCCAGCCGATGGTCGTTCCTACACGTAGTCCCTGCCCGGCTGCCCTGTGGAGCTGGACGCTGGGTACCGTGGATGTTTCCCATCAGCTTTAGTGTGAGAGCTGCAGCACAGGAAGCAGCCTCCTATGACAATGAGGATGGCCGCCCCCCATCCGACATACAGGGCGCTCCCAAACTCGTACCTGTGAATGATAGACAGATCCGGTTCTTACTTTGGGGGACGTTTATTTTTCCAGCTTTCCAGTGTCGCGGCGCTGCAACGTTTTGTTCAGTCAACACAAACTAAGTTAAGAATCAGGCACAGGGCTGAACAAATTAAAGGAGTAGTCGGGGATTTGGGGTTTCATGCCTTTAGAGTTAGATCACAGATTAGGAACTTGGATTATGGTGAGGACCACAAATATATCAGCCTCTCTACCCAAGGGCCCAATTTATAATGAAGACCCAAACCAATACGAGAATTTGAGCTATAAGTTAAATAAAATGAGCGAGGTAAAAACAAATATCAGAATTATCTTTGATCTTTAATTGTTCCCTCTAACTAAATGCATTGAGCGGGTATTAAAATGGCCTCATTACAAAAGATAACTTGTGTCCCGTCACTACGGTAGATAACGTGACGTAGCTGAAGAGCAGTGTGGGTTTCACATTAAATGACAGAGGAGGGCCTTCTCACTTGGAGTTTGTCGGCGTGAACGGGTTGTAGAAGTCCTGTGCTATTCTGTGGCCGTACCAAGATGTTCCCACCAGGGCGAGCAAACCTATAAAACACATGATCCAAGAAGAGAGACAGATCCACTGAGCAGAACGAAGATGGACATTTTGACGCAACGTCTCTTGATTGACATTCGGGGAATGAGGATCAGAAGTGAAGCAATTCACCAGCGATGATGATGATGACTCCTCCACTCAGACCCAGTTTGTCCTTCTGCTCTGGAGCCTCTGCCATGCAGGTGGTGCACCTCATGCCCACCACCGCCACCATCATGGAAATGAAGCACAGCAAGACGGAGGCACACATGAGCCCTCGTGTACCCTGCACGATCGCTGAAGACAAAAAGAAATACAGTGTCAATGTTTCATTCAATGGAATCGATTGATTTGTTTCTGTTGTTGAGCTTCAAAAGTGAACCAGTTCGAATCAGTCCAAAACTCCTCGGGATCCTTCATCTCCACACTTTGTGTACTATACTTTCAGATCTTGTATATTGCTGTCACACATCTTTTCTGAGAAAAAGTTCTCATACACACAATTTCACCAACAAATCGTCAACCAAGAAATCCTTTACATAGTTTGTGTGTGTGTGTTATAAGTTTCTCAGCAAGTCTCCTTGTGTACAACCGCTACATAATGGGCGGGAATGCAGAAAACATGAGCCACACTGAGCTGGCGTGTACAACAAATGTTCTTTTTGAATCTGCTATGATTGTTTTGGCCTCTAGAAACCCAAAATATTGACATTTCAATGACTTGACGAATACCCAGTATTAAGAGGACGTGAAGCTGGGTTTTATTTCTATTTTATTTCTATTCTATTTCTGTGTATTTCTCTTTCATCTTGCAGCTGCTGGAATTTGACCAACATGTCTGCGCATGCAGGAGGTCCTACAAGAAGAGAAGGGCCTCCTTAATGTCTCAGGGCATTTGAATGACCATGGTACCAAACAGATCCTATCTTTTACGTCGTGTAAATCTATTATTCAAACGCTTCACGCAAGTGACATTTTACACTTTCGCTGTTTAACAAATTCTTACATCGCCAGTTTTCCTCCTTATTGTTAAGTTTGCTTCCCACATTTTTTTGCAGAAGAGGTGAAGTACTTGATTTCAGACACAATTACCATCAACCCCAGTGGAAGGTTTTGTTTTTATGATTGTAAGCATCAGAAAATCACAACCAAATATAAGATATTACCTGGTAGTTGGAGGAGTGAATCATATTTTTTGCACTGGACCTGACCGGTGCTCTGTGTCACACAGCTCTTCCAGAGCCCCTGATACATCGCCTGAGCTGTGATGATGTTGTCTCCTGCGTAGGATGAAGCTTTCCACTCCACCATGGCTGTGGATGCTATCGTGCCAATGAAGCCGAAGAAGGCCAACGTGAAGCCAAGAAGCTGTAACCCAGAATTTGCCATTCTGTAAATCCCCAAAAATGAAAAAGTACTATTTAAAAAAAAAAAAAAATCCACAAAAAACAAAAATGAAGAAAAGGGTTTTCTGTGTATGTGTGTGTGTATGTTTGTGTGTTACTTAATGCTGGTCCAAGTAAATTTCTGTCAAAAAAAAAAAAGAGAGAGAGAGAAAAAGGTGTGTACCATTGCATCCTCAGGGAGTAACCTGGAGAAGAGGGTGGATCCAGAAATGCCACCAGCACAGGTATTAGTCTGGGGCAGCAGGGCGACACCTTGTGGATAGTAAAGTATCCTGCAGTGAATTCAACTTCACTAGACGAGCAGTATTCAATTCTTGGAAATATACAAAGTCTACGCAATACCTCCTAACACAGCATGCAAGCTGTATTTTCTAAAATTTCGGTTCATCTGGAGGACAGGTTTAACAAAAATGAACTATTTTCACATCCACTGCTTATGACTGCACTGTATTGTAACAGAAATGTGTTAAAATGTGTGTGTGCAAATTGTGGCAGCTTTTCACAGAAATATAATAACAATAATATCAAATCAGGCTGTTACTGTTAACAGCGGCTGGCTTGCCATCTGTAAAAAGCACTGATTTGTTTGCTTTGACTTGGTAAACAGTGACTTAACGTTCACTGACTTAAACCAACATGAGAATTGAAATAAGAATCGTCTCATATGTTTGCGTGTTGCAAGAGCAATTTAAAAGCTGCAATATTTCTTAAAAAAAACATCTTTTTGAGTTTTCTTCGAGTTTCAAGAATGTTGTTCTTATCACGGGAGTCACTTTTTTTTCAGTTGTGAGCAAATGAAACCACGGCAAGAGTGGGCCGCTGAGCAAAGGTTTTGTCTTGCCTAATTCGGGCTTGTTGTCATTTGTACTTTGCATCGGCCGGCGTGCAGATGTACAAGGATCCCTGCAACACAAAGGTATGTTTGACTGTCTGATTCAATGTAGTTGATTTAAATGAGTCCTTTCACTAAAGTCTTCTTTTTTTTTTGGGGGGGGGGGGGGGGGGGGGGGGGGGGGGGGGGGTAATTCTCCTACTCCTGAACAGATTCATTAAGGGTTTCTTCTTCTTTCTTTTTTCTTTGTTTTTTGACAGTCAAAACATGGAGAAGGATCTGAGGCTGAGTCTGGTAATGGTGCTGCTCCTCTGTCACAGTGGACGCTCCGAGCTGCAGACCGTTTGTCCATACAAATGTCAGTGTTTCACTCCAGGCCAAGTGCTCTGTGCTGATGAACGGATGACCTCTTTACCCAGGAATATGTCCAGGGAGGTCAAGGACTTCATCCTTATGACATCATCTGTGGCCTACCTGTTTGCTCACAGTCTGGAAGAGAGCCCCCAACTCACTAAGCTCATATTCCTAAATAATGCGCTGCGGAGTGTCCACGCCAAGGCGTTGGAGCATCTGCCAGAGCTGCAGGAACTGGAGATCAGCGGCAATCCCTGGCTCGAGCAGTTATTTCTGGGAACTTTTTCAAACCAGAGAAACTTAACAAGGCTGTTGCTCAATTTCAACCGCTTCAAAACGGTGCTTCCAGGTATGTTTGACTCTCTGAGACAGCTGCAAATTCTTCAAATGAAGAACAACATCCTATCAAGTCTGCCTCCGTTTCTCTTCCTGAACCTGAACCAGCTGCGTGTCCTTGATTTGTCCCAAAACAAACTTGAGGAGGTTGAGAGGGAGACTTTTTGTGGCCTTGCGAAGCTGGAGGTGTTGAAAGTAAACAACAATCTCATCAGCGACCTTAAATCGGACACTTTCTATAATGTTTCCCAGCTAAAAGAGCTTCACCTGGAGGGCAACGGGTTGACGCAACTTGCTGACGGCATCTTCTCTGTGTTAACGGACCTGCAGGTGCTGAACCTCCGTGGAAACCGTCTTACACGTTTCAGTGATCAAGTGTTCGGCTCTGAGCCCTCAGGTTTGAAGGAGCTGAACCTCAAAGGGAACAGACTGATTGAGCTGTCTTCTCTAAGTAGTCTGACCTCGCTGACTGACCTTATCTTGTCCTCGAATCAGCTCTTCAACCTCACCAAAGACATTTTTAAAAATGTCACTGCCCTGGAGAACCTGGATCTGTCCGATAACCAGCTCACCTCGTTGCCCACAAACCTGTTCAGAGACTTATTCCACATCAAGGCACTCCACCTACACAACAACAACCTGAGCACGGTGGACGCCAAACTGTTCGAGGACCAGATGCTCATTGAGCAGCTCTACTTGTCAAACAATCAGCTACAAACTGTCCCACTGGGACTTTTTGACCTTTTTGTCATGCAGCATACAATGAGGCTGCATGGAAACCCCTGGAAGTGTGACTGCCACATGTGGTACCTGCATGACTGGGTCCAGAGAAACAGTCAGGACATTGAGACGCTGGACAGGATGCTGTGCGAGAGTCCGCCGTTTTTGCAGAAACGGACAGTGGTTTCCGTTGACAGAGACCAACTTGTATGCCATTTGCCTAAAGAAGGGATCCCTGACCTGAACGCCTGCAGCCTGCAAGCATCCAACAACACAGTGACCATCAAGTGTAAAGCACACGAATGCTCCCCAGTGACGGTGAAGGTGCAATTTCTGGAAGAGGACGGCACTGTTACGGAGCACATTTTGAAAAAAGACTCCAATTATTCCCACTGTAACGACAGAGAGATACTAGAAAGTCCTTAGTTTTAACAGTTTAAAAGACTTTGCACTGTGTGCAGACTCTTTCTTCATACTGCGGGTCACATTATAGGTTCTGACTGTCACAGTCAATACTGTAAACAAACCTCTCACTCACCAGCTGATAACCAACATACGGGAATCCTGCTCAGTGATAAGAAAGGTGGGTGAACCTTTAATTTGAAAGCTTCAAGGTTCAACTCCCTAACTTTTAACATCCTTTCCCTTCGAACTAAAACAAAGAGAATCATTCATAGTGTCAATTTCTCCGGTGTTCACCTCTGGAAGACTCTCCTCGCACTGACTGGTCATCATTGTCTTGTCCAGTGATGGATGAGGGAACGTTTTCCAGTTTCCATAAAGTATTGGGACAACATTACAGAATCTATTAGTTTGACACTTTTCAGCTTTCAAGGGGTTGACAAAGACTTTGTGTACTAAATAAAGTGGTAGATCAAATACAGTCTATGGAAATAAAGTGCATCCGTGTATCTGTGGGGTAACTGTACACATCTGGTGCTGATCAATCCGGTCATTTGTAAGATTACTTTTTTTTTTTTTTTTACATCTACAAGTTTCACCCTGTTTATTTAATTTCAAAGCTTTTCAGTCACAATCTGTTAAATTTCACCAATTTTAAGACTTTTCCTTGGTATTTAACCTCAACAATTACATGTTCTTGGGTTGTCCCTGGATACTGGTTTCTTTCCAATCAATCAATCAATCAATCAATCAATCAATCAATCAATCAATTGACCGCTCAATCAATCAATCTTTCTGAATCACTGTCACAATTAACAAATGAGACATTAAAATGAACAAATAAAAATAAATACCTGTTTTAAAAACCGTCTTAATTTTTATTTAAATATGTTAATATTCTGTGCTGCCTGATGGAATGACTAAAAGGGTTTGAAGAACGACGTGCTCTACAAAATGATCAACGCAATTCGTATAATTGCGTTTATCAATGGTCTGGACTTGTTTCAAGAAAGACGATTCAGAGCTCTATCAACCGATGAATCTAGTTTCAAATCAATTCTGAATGCAGAGACTTTAAAATTGGTGTGATGTTCTTGCATAATGGTGCTCTGCATTTATTTTTTGTTCAGCTGCAGCTGTGATATATTTTTTTTTGTAAGCTGAGTCCTTCAGAAGATTTATAGACACAATATATGGAAATATCCATCATTTCCTGCCCTGCAATAATTACGTACTTTAAGCTCTATAGTGATTACAGGGTTATTCTGCACCTGTGTACATTGTGACATTATACCTGTTCATGGTATAATTCTCAATATTTTTGCTTTGGTAAACACAGTATAGAATAACTGAAAAAAAAAAAAAGTACTTTATATTCCTCTGAGAAGATACACAATGTACCAATCCAGAAATGTAGTTTTTGCATTAAACAACACGTGTATGTTTTTCTATTCCATTTGGCATAGATGCATTATTCGGATTTATTTTTGGTGAAGAAGCTGTTGAACCACCACATCATTGAAGAGCTTTGGGTTTTGTTCTCGACTAACTAGTCCTTCTCTGATCACCCAACTGCTCCTGAACCCTGTGAGGGAGGATAAAGAGAGAGGGAGGAGGGCAGCCTCCACACAACAAGGCACACAGATGGCTACACCTTGAATACAGCACACTAACCCATGGTTAATAAGGGTCAAATGCCAGGGGGTCAATCGGGTCCTCGTTTGGAGGTGAATGACATTGCAATTCACCGGACAAAAAGTGGTGGCTGCCTTCTTTTCTAAAGATTGGCGGCATGGCCTTTAACTGTAGGTAATCCTCACTTGACTGAATCTATGGGATGAACAGGACATTTAACATTTAGTGTACGGGGCTGTTACCTAATGAGCAACATGTAGGGCTTAGGAATGACTCACGTATAGCAGCTTAGCAATGGGAATGAATCACAGTTAATAGTAGGAACATCAGCAGAAAAAAATACTGAGGGTATTATTGAGGAAACCTGCGTGTCTGCGGCACTTTGTGATTCAATTCTCATTTAAGTTATTGCTTTAATTTATCGAAACAAAGCAAACAAAGTTTCTCACAATTGCTTTGCAGGAGAATGTTTTTTTAATTTTTTTAAAATGTATTACCAAAAATGATCATTACAAATGAAGCCTGGATGATATATCCATGCAGTAGAAGTAGAAATCCTGGGTTTTGGATGACCAACGCAATTAATTCATTGATATTTGGGAGGTGAATTTGTCCCCATTATAGAGGTAAAATGCAGACCCAGCCTTTATTAACAAACTGTCTAGATTGTGGAATATTGTGCTCTGAAAACAACTGGGGTACTTTGACGTTGCGTCTGGTTTTGTTTAGTTTGAACATGTTTAATGAGGGGTTTTTTCCCCCCCCAGAATTTAAAAGTGATTTTAGCCATTTTTGGTATTTTTTTGTTTTGTTACATGTTTTGTCATGACTTAAGAACTTAAGGGGATAATAGAGTCATCATCTCGATCAAATCGCCTGTCAGCATCCAACACTGCCAATTACTCTCACTGCCCCTGCAAACTTACAACGGCAGTGACTGAGTGAAGTCCCGGGAGGCTGAATGAAAATCCTCCACGGTCAGATCCTGTCTCTGTATCCCACTTAGCGGGCAGTGGGAACCACGCTCCACACAGCAGCTCTTCAACATCGCACAGGAAAAAGAAACAGAGGGGAGGAGACATTATCTGGTGGTACACACAATGTCCAAGTCAACACAAAGCACTGGGGGGGGTTTCCCACAGAGTTTAGACCGGCCACTGAGGCGGGAGGTGACCGGGGCAGGCCAGGGTCCTCAGGACAAAGACTGGAGGTCATCTGAGGCTCGACGCCTCAGGCGGGAATTCAAGAGGAGATTTTTCTTTGGATCCAAAAATGTTTATCGAGCTGCGGCATCTCTCGTTTAATTGCTAATATTATTGCACTGTATTCAGTTGGGTGGGGGTGGGGGGGTGGCGAGTTCCGTCTTCAGGCAAGACAACCATTTAGCTTATGTACGCACTCTTTCCAAATTTAACACGCAATGTTTTGTTCTTCTTTCAAGCATTAGTTAAATGAGTTCATTCAGTCATGAAATATAACCAACACCAGGTTCTATTATGTGGGCAGGTGTCTATTAGGTCCCCTCTCTTGGCCTATGAGAGGGCGGGGGCACACATCCTCCATGATACGATGACCCAAACATCTCAAGAACACAAATAGCTCTTTTAGCACACTCAAGATGCGAATCTTACTTACAAACAAGGGTCAATATTTACCCCTCAGTGCACGCAGACCCCTGTATGGAGGCCAAATTGGTGTTGCGGACCAAATTAGGAACAGCTGACCTGATGTGAGTGTTAAGTGGACAAGGAGATGTCACCAAAATGGTAATCTTTTGGCATACTGGTACACTGCCCTTTGTCTTGTCTGTCCCTATAGAAGGATAACAAGAGGCTATAAGCTCCTTATCATCACATTACAATTATCAAGGATGAATCAGGAACTCTGGCCCTCTGGACCCCGCTCTCAGAACAGCTATGCTTGTTTTGTGTGCAGCGTCCCAGATGGAGAGGTTTTTTTTTTTTTTTATCATGCATGCTTGCAGCCCCACATTGTATATTTCTCCTCCATGTCGAGTGCCCCCACAAGACTTTGCAGTTTGTTGCTTGCTAACAATTAAAATACCTCCCACACTCTGGACTTCCAGCCGCACAAGTACGCTCTTGAGAGGCTGTTGTTTTACAATAGAAAGACGGGACAAAGCAAATGATGGAGGACGCGTTTCACTGATTTTATTAAGCTGAGCGTCATCGTTCGTGTAGTTTTTGATAAACGCAGCCACTTCACTTTCTTTTCCTGTTTGATCATGGCTCCAGATCATTGAATAAAGAAAATGCTGGCATGCTTAACTTCAGACCAAATACCATAACTATACAAAACAGCACAACAGCAAACGTGCATATCAATGTTTCTCCAACTCTCAAGAAAATTTCAATTAAACAGGGAATCACCAGTGTCATCTGAGTTTGGTGCATTGGGATCATTTGTTCCCTGATTGAGAATGGGTACATAAGTCTCAGCTGATAATATCTTAGACACAAACACAATCATTCACATTCACATCTGAAAGGTAAGGTTGGAGACACCTTTTAAACTAGAGCTTTTTGGGGGGGCTTGCTGGTCAAACAATTGAGTTCAACGTGGATCATCCACACGTTTGCATGTCTTGTTTGCAGGGAAACTCACAGTGGAAATGTATCTTAATGGTTTGGTTCAATGAGCCTGAGGCATATGGCCAAGAGGCTGAGAAAACAAGCCCCTCCCACCTCGTCCCAACATCCAGGACAACATCTCCTTTGAAGAAGTGAGGATTCGTGATGTAAAGTCAAAGTTACACTGTTTTAACAGTCACACCACCATTACTGTGTGTGGATCCAAAGGCATAAATGTCCCACCTCCAGTGTTCGAGTGTCACGCTCGTCCTAAATTCACCCCCCCCCCCCCCCCCCCCCCCGGAAACTTCACTTCCCCTGCCATGTTGTTGAGTTTTTCAAAAACAACCAGCTAAATCAAAAAGGGATGAATTGGAGTGAAGGGACAAAGAGTATTGTTCATTCACTATTGATATTGAGTGCATAATCTATTCATTAGCCTTGATGTGAACCACCACTCACTACTTCCTCCCCCCATCAAGCACCATAACAACCTGAAGAACAATACGGAGGCGATTCATCCACAGAGGTGGAGGCGGCGGAGGTTTCCGGTGTCTACAGGCAGGGAACCTGTCACTGTTGCTACTGAGATTGTGAGGGGAGGCCATCAATCATGAAGCGTCGCAAAAGGGGCAGGTCCAGCCCCTGCTTCGTGTTTACCATTCATTGCTTTGGGGAAAAATACTTTGGGAGTCAAAGTGGGGTTTTTGACGAGGGCGGGGCAGCAACTGGGATAGAAGCGAGCAAAGCAAGGAAGATAACCGTACATGATAACCGGCAGAAATGTTCATCGGCGAGAACTGCTCCAGCCTAAAAGCCACTCCAGGTTGTCCATCATGTATGTACCTGTCAATACTTCACAGCTCCTCTTATCTGGAGAGCACCGTCCAGAGTGAAGAGTTCTCAAAAAGCCTTGAGGACCAGGACCTCTGGGAGCGGCCAACAATAAGCCTTCTTTAGTGCACTGAAAGTGACAGCATGGTCCTCCCCCCCCTCACAGCTATTAAACCTCTTCCTGGATAAACAAGGGGAAGGCCTTTTATGAAGATGGAGAGGGTCACAAAGAGAGGAGCCATTGAGCCACCGAGGGGCCCGTCTTTGTTTTTGTCTTTCGGAGGATCTTCTCAAAGGATGCTCTGATGGGAGGGAGAGCTCTATTTTTGTCTTTTAGTTCTTTTTTACTGCCGGTCTTCTCTCAGCTGTGCCAAAACAGAGATGTAAACTTCATTGACTGTATCATTCCTACAATGTATGGCATTTTAATGTCTTCCCAAGTGACATATAAAGGATTTGATCGACATGTTTACATAGAGATTTATATCTGATTGGATTGTTTTGCTCGCTGGAAATTGTTGAACAATGTAGAAACATATCGGAGCTTAATATTAAGCTCCGCTTTCAAACAAGACACCGTTTCATATATTGCGCTATGGACGTATTGCTTAAATTCTATGAATATGAAATTAGAAACAACCGAGTGGTCACGGTGTTTGCCTCCGGAGGTGCCACCGTTGAATGCTGTCAAAGTGGGGCCCTTTCTTTTGGTGATGGGCTGCCAGGTCTGTTGATGGGTTGCCAGATTTAGGACAACATGCTGTTGGAGCTGCGTTGTCTCCGCGGAGTGAATGAGGGGCACCTGTGACCTCCGGTCACGCTCAGCTTGTGGCCCACTGTGTGGGCACGATGCTCGGGACACACGCTGGGACTTGTCAGCGCTTCAACTGTCTTCTGAACGGGCGACGACGGGGCCGGCTCTGCTGGGCTGCTGCTAATCAGCTCAAGGTTTTATTGTTGCCAGTGAACTCTTGCATCATCACATCATTTTATATCACATTAATGGTGGCCTTTGTCACAGGGTAGAATCAGTGAGCAATTGCCAAGAATTTGCTGCAAAAACAAAAACACCATGCACTTAATCCTTCATAACATAATGGCAGACTCCTACCCGCCTCCCTGCACTGGCAGCACGTCTTCTCAAGACGACCTGTCAGCTTCTCTCCCTCATCACAGAAGTATGTATTTAGTGCCAGAAAATACATTTCCCATTCGCAGCAAAAGGATTGGTCAAAAGTGTGCTTTCCACAAGACGTGGAGTCAGGTCATAACTTATTATGTAGTTAACATAGTTTTGCATTTTCACTGTTGCATTACAAGCGTGAAGATAGAAGATAGAAATGACTCCGGGTCAGTAAGTAATGTTTTGTAGAGCAGAAATAACAAAAGAACCAACGTGGCAAAAACTGTGGTGAGCATTATAAAACATTTTATTCATCTGGAAAATAAAAAAAATACAGTGATCTTCAAGTTTGTCAAGCATTGTCTCGGTCCAAACAGGCAAAAAATAATTGTCCCATACAAAAAAAAAAAAGAAAAAAAGAAAATCATATAAGCAAAGAGGCCGTGAAAATCTCGTATAAAATCCATATTAAAAAAAACACAAATGTGCCTAAACATTTCAGTCAAAAAGATTCTGGAAAAAAACATTTACAAAATGTACAAAAAAATACTCTTTATTTGTGTGATAGTCCTTTTTTTTGCTGTTCTCCAGTCTCTCCTCGGTGCAGCTCCTCCCTACCAGGGTCTCCACACCGAGTCTGAGGTGACAGCCGGCGCCACAGGTGACACGTGGTGATGGGCGTTCTGTGCAGTCAGAGGTGCCAGAGCTGCACTGGGAACAAGAAAAGCAAAGTGTCCATCTGGCGTTGGCACCACCTGGAAGCCACTGTACAGTTTCATGGCCTCTGGGGAGACGTGCATGGGGGAGACACTCTTACAGGGCACCTGCGGGACCGAAGCGGCCGGGAGCTGGGTGCCGGTGGGCCCGAGTCCCAGCGTACCGAGGGGGGGTCCGTACAGGTTGACGGCGCTGATCTGGGTCACGCAGGCTGCCAGGTGGCTGAGGAGGCGAGTCCTCACCTCGGCGTTCATGCCTTCGCACGTGGAGAGAAAACGGGTGACTTCTCCCACACACTCGCTGAACCCAGCTCGGTATTTGCCCAGGATGGAAGGGTCTGTGTTCACAGCGGCTGGGGAAAAAAAGACATCAGGACCACTTAAGTACACAATGTAGCAAAAAATAATAATGGATATGTCATTACTGAGTGGATAGTCTGGAACACTGATTTTAGCCATTCATCCATATTAACAGCTGTGGGTGGGCTATAACTCCTGGAGCTCCAGCTGACATGTTCACCATCTAAAGTTACACATCCTCGAGTCATTGCAGGCAACGTGGTCAATCCAGAAATGGGAGTTGCATACCAGTCATCTGGAGTCGCTGCAGGTTCCTGAGGTGCTTCACGGTCATCTCCAGGATGTCAGCCTTTTCCAGTTTGGAGTGTCTTGAGCTCTAAACAGAAGAAAAGAGACATATAAGCGGATCTACCCTGTGCATGCAGTGCCTGGGCATCGGAGCATCTCCTTACATCTTTTTTGAGAGCGTCCAGGATGAGAGTCTTCAGCTGACCCAGACTCTCATTGATGCGCGCACGTCTCCGCTTTTCCATTATTGGTTTTGACGACTTGATTAGAAGAAGAAAAGAAGAAGAAAATGAATTTTATATCATTTAAAATAAGGAAAACGGATAACTATTTTTGAAATGATAACTTACTTTTCTAGCCTCTGTCAGAGTCCGGGGTTTTTCCGGCGTGGACTCGCCGCTCGCCGGGGTCGCAGCCACGACGGACGGTGAAGTTCTTCCTGAAGTACCTGCTGGCATCTTCAGGTCGGCACGTGACGTCAGAGCAGCGCTGGAGAATCAATCTTGGCCAGGAAACAAGTGATATAAATCCACTTTATGGAGGTCTTCTTCCCTGCTCCTGGCGTGCCGACTCGAGGGGTGACAAATGTCAGGCGTGACTGGTGCGTGCGGGCCGGGCTGACGCACTGGACGCTCACGTTTCCAGCGCCTCGGCCTTTATTTATAGAACCTCGGGCTGCACGCGAGTGGCTCGTGTGCAGGTTCCCCCGGTAACCTCAGTCCGTCCAATGGGCGCGCGGCACACGGTGCCCGGGAGGCGGCGGGCTCGTGCGCCCAGGCGCTCCTATTGGCTACCTGTCAGGATGCTGAAAGACTTTTACAGAAACGAGTTAGTCCCAAGTTTAAATATTTGAAGACTGGCTGCAAAGGAACGAGCCTCCCGTTGATGACAGCACGAGCCCAATGCAAAATTATGAACACGTACTTTTAAAACAAAGTTCATATAATAAACCATATGTTGAATTCTGAATTCATACAATAGACTTAGTTTTTTTTTAAAGCTGTTGAAAATAACTCATATTTTAATATTACTTACAATATTGAATTTTAAAACATTGTTGCAAAATTGTAATCATACAGTTCATGCATGTTTTCAGTCACCTGTCATCTCAGCTCAACTTGGTGTCTTTGCATCATGTTTTTATTTATCATTTTGCAAACTCCTAATTCATAATGTTACAATATTTTTTAGGAAGTTTCACATAAGAACGTTGTACAACTCACAGTTTAGAAATACACCCGTTACAACTCCCTTGAAAAAGTTGTTTTTAATCTCAACGGGACTTTCCTGGTTAATTAAAGATTAAATAAAACAACAACAGCAGCTCAAGGCGAATAAACAGCAGGGTATCAGAATAACAAAATACACAAATATTACACAGAGGAAGATTTTCAGGACTATTTACATTTTCTCTAATACATACTATGATGTTGTAAAGTGACATACAGAAGTCAATAATATTATGCAGTGGTGTGGAGTCATAGAGGCCACAATAATATTCAATGATGTACAGTCACAAACAGCAATGCACAGACTATATACGATAGTCATAAATAGTACTGTGCATTATTGTGAATTAACACGGTACTGTGCTGTACAGTTCAATATTGCACAATGGTGAGAGCAACAGACATACTTGAGGGATGGGATTTTGTTAAAGAACATTTAACTTTGTCACAATAGGCATTTTACCATTTTCTTAATTTATGTTTGATGACAGGTTATAAAATCTAAATTTGGGTTTATTTTAAATCTTGAATATGTTTATTTCAATTAAAACTTGACTTGAAAATGTATTAACTGTACTTTCACTGAATTAACTTTAAATGTTACTGTGTTGAATGGTTTAGCACATTTTACCAGAATAATAAATATTTGAATCATTTTCTTTTTGAGAAGTGTAACAAAGACTTTGTGATTGTCATCTCTTTCATAAAATACACTTTTTTAGTTTTATGACAAAAGAAAAATCAAACAGAAAAATAGTTTGACTTTTGTCTGTTACATTGAAAGGCTCCAAGTTTGAAATAATTGTAATTTTATCTGCTCTTTCCACATTTTGTCAAATAAAAACTAAAATACGAGTGTTCGACTTGAATTTGAGCTGCATAAAGCAGAGTTTTTTGTCAATCATCCACGAGACAACATGTTGTAACTTAGATTGTTGTTTTAACTTTACAATATTTGAGACCGATTTCCTCATCATCTGCTTTCTATCTCAAACGTCTCATTGTGATGCGCCTCGCATGTTCCATTATCACTGTGTGTAACGTGATTCCACTGAGATATTTATTGAGAAACGTCTCTGTCTGCAGCATGTTTATCGTCAGACGGCCCGATCCTCCTTGATAGACTTCAAACAGTCTTTGTAAAGCCTTTAAATCCACAGAGGTGAAATGACCCCAGAAGCAGGTCACTGTTTGAACCCGTGGCTTCCCCTCTGAATTGACACATTTTAGGTAACACTGGTTTCTCCAGCCAAGACAATATTACACTAAATTAAATGGACTTCTCATGTAATTGTTCATAATGTTTTTTGTGTTGAAGAGGTGGATAACAGTGTAATTCATTTAAATAAATCTATAATAAATAATTATAAATAAAAAAAAGTTATTATTTAAATGATAAATAATAATTTGTGTTTTGTTCAAGATTTTGACGAATATTGTGAGATTTTGACAAATATTGAAAACGTGATTTGTACGACAGGTTAAAACTGTCAAGAAAAAATATTTACTTGGGACAAAATCTCAGCAAAACTAAAATACTTCAATTACCTTGACACATGAGAGTCAACCAATCCATACCAAAGAAAAAGAGCAATATTTTTGGAAAAAGACTAAAATGATCAATTTATTAAATGTGATTCATGGAAGTGAAAACCTTGAGACATTTCAATGTGGTTACTGAGTCACATGTGGCGTCAGGTAGAGCAGGTTGTCCCTCCGGAGGTCACTGGGTCGACCGTTCATCTCTCAGTGGAGACTTTATCTGTGGGAATATCATGTTTTTGTGTTTATTTACTATCCGTCAGCCTGTGTTTTTCCCACAAGCAAAAACAAAGTCGTGAATTGTTGTTGAAATCCACACAGACGTTGCAGCCTGAATGCTCTGAAGAAACAAGCCTTTTGTTGCCACTGAATGTATTTAAGTCACAGTACCCATCGAAGACTCATCGACCGCTCTGCTGGGATCACATTAAGCGCTCTGTTAATTGTCCAACTAGATGCTTTTACGAGATGCCACCTAAATGGGCCTGCGGTTCTGCACGCAGCGGATGAGAGGGTTTCTGGAGGAGAGGCCGTCGTGCGATGATAAATTACGTCCTATCAGTTCTGTTTTCAGTGAGCCTGCTGCTCCGCCACAAACAGCCCTTTATTGTGCAAATGTTGGTGCAGACATGAGGTTTATAGCGCAGTCCTGATCCGTATCAGTGTGGGAAACCTGGGATGGGGCGTTGTAGAAATCACAGAAACAGTTAGAAAACTACCAGAATTCAACATGTGAGAAGTAACGACGAGTTGAGGGAGACGCGTCACGACGTGACAACTGATTTATGACTTGGCTGCCTTGAAATGCTCATTCATCCCTGTTTACGCAGTGCAACATATTGAAGGTCCATACACTCTGAATGATTATTTGAAACAGATACCAAATGCAGTCCTTATAGACCTTTTTTCTATAAGAGATCATTTGTTTCTTTTTGTGACGTCGGGTTGAGTTTATCAGACATATCTCATTTTATTATTCAAACTATATCTTTATCAAGCAGCAATAGATTTTAAGAAATGTACCGGTACTCATGAAAAAAAGCCAGGTTAGCGGAAAACCTCAAATGAACCTCACATGAAAAAAGTGGATTTTAGTGGCAATATATTATTACATTATTAATACTAAGATTAGATTGTAAAAACAAATACAGAATAAGGTCTCTATATATAATATATCTAGAAGGAAAACATCCTTTACCTGGGTAACAGGAGTATTTAACTTGAAAATGAAGGTAAACATTAATGCTTTCAACAAATATAGAAATCCTTACACAAACAAATAATAATAACAAATAAATGAGAAATTATTTATTTTGCAAATGCAATAAAAAAAAACATACATATGGGAAAAATAATCAATATGGAATATGAATCAATCTGTTTATGTCAAAAATAACAGTGTCCAGGAAAATAGTCGATCCGTTTCTCTTCACCAGCCCATGCAGCATGTCCTTTATTTGAAACATAAATGTTTATTAATACGAAGAATAAAGTCACAATCTTTGCTTTTGAAGTTATGGAAGATAAAAACTATTTGAATGCACATGCCAGAATCCTTTTACAGCCCAAATATTCAAAAAGATAAATTGGAGTCTTATTCAAGTGGGAATATTCATTTTTGTACAGCTGGGTTGAATCATCAGTGTTTATTAATATTAAGTCATTAATAATGATATATATTGTAAGTAAATGATATTCCTGAAATAATATTTACTGAAAACAACTTGCTGTGAAGAGTAAACTATTAGAAATAGTAAATATATAACGTAAGGCTGGGAATAAAGTTAAAAAGCAAAAAAAAAAAACCTGCATTGAGAATGTTGTTTTAAAGTGGTCTCTGGTATTAATTTTCCACACATTATGAGCCATCAGGAAGGAACAGCCTCATTCAGCCCAAACCTTCACCTGAACTGAAAGCTGCAGTTCTCTTCTTCCTCCGTCACCACCGTGCAGGCAGCAAAGTGACCATCCTCATCATCAAATACTGCAAAGATTCCCTTTCAACTGCTGGTATGAAAACATCTCAGGCCAGGAGGGGAGGGCACAGACAGAAGGGATCACTTAAACATCTCATCCAGCGCTCCGCTCGTTCCCCGTCCCTCCTCCCTTTGAATCACCCCCTTAAAGAGGGAAGGGGGGCCCTCCCTTAGCAACTCCCAGCCCCCGGCTCTGCCCGCCTTTTGTCCCCCTCCCAAACAGCAGTTTCTGCTCCAGAAGCCTTAGACAAGGCCTCCATTAATTGCAGGCCTGTGTGGAATACACGTGGGACAATGGGTCCAACAGAGTGTCCGGCCCCCAGACAAGGCTGGAAACAAGTGGTACAGGAATCCTGCAGAATAGACTCGTCCTGGCTGATGTCACTGAATACATTTACCTACCTCAGAGCACATTCACTCCGTGCTTTGTTTTATTTGGACAAAAAAAAAGAAGGGGTAGGGGGAGGCAGCAGTATCAATGGAGAAGAGGAGCTGGTGGCTCAAGGATGGGGAAATAACTGGTTGTCATGGTGACGTGCTGAATCAAAAATATGGTCGAATTTAGCAGAGGCAGAGATGTAAAAAGGGTAGAGGCCATTAGATTAAACCCTGCATGAGATAAGAGAAGGCTGAAAACAGAGGTTTAGTTATTTGAGTGCATTGAGTCCTGTTTATACGGCAATAAAGAGCGGATAAAGGAGCCGGAGATTAGTGGACTCATCTGGGCTCATGTTTGTCAACAACAACCTGAGCAGTTTCAAGTCAGCTTATTCCAAGTCAGTACACCAGCCTCAAAGTTGATGCTCAGCTATGGCAAGTGAGGCTGCGGAGGAAAAGGGGGCACCATAGCAACTGGTATTTCAGAATAACAACCTGCCATCTGTCACCGAACCTAGCGGGTTCCGTCTTAAAAAATACCCTCCATTTAGATCTTCATCTCGGAGGCAAAGGCAATGAGATTGAAGTC
Source organism: Blennius ocellaris (assembly GCF_963422515.1). Classification (NCBI taxonomy): domain Eukaryota; kingdom Metazoa; phylum Chordata; class Actinopteri; order Blenniiformes; family Blenniidae; genus Blennius; species Blennius ocellaris. The sequence goes on from NC_137659.1 coordinate 14,105,547, forward strand.
TTATTGAACTCTGGGTCTCCTCCTTTGAAAAGGAAACCCAGTCATCGCCTTATCCCTCATCAAAATGAAAAACGCTTTTAGAGATGCTGAGGGAGGCCTCACATTTAATTTTTAAAACCCAGACATGAAAGTGTTCCTTAAACCACATTCAGCAGTGAAAACTCTTTAAAGCACTAGTTAGCATGTAGATTATATGCATTTCAGTGCATTGTCAAAGTATCTAAGTGTATTTACATGTTAATATGTTCAGGGATACTATCGTCTTGAAAAGGTATGGGGGGGTAGTTTGGTGAACTGTGTATTTTCTCTCTTTGCACCACGGGAATGTGATTTCTTTGTGCCATCAAGGTTCAAACACATTCCTGTAAGGCCATGGATATTATGAGCATTGATTCCCTGCAGCAAAACAACCTCTGAACCTGCTGCTCCTGGCTGGAAAAGACATTCTTGTCAATAAATATGCTGTAAAGTTAACTTAGCGAGAGGTTAAACTATACAGTTTTTTTCCCCCCCACTGGCAGATCACCTATATTCACAAATAAAAGCCTCCTTCAGACTGATGCACAGCTGTTGTGACGCGTATCCTCATCCAAGCCGGGGTCCATATCCACGAGAGTGTTTGTGTTGGGATTTATGAATGTGAAGATGCCCCATTCTTGCCACTCAAGATGACTCACAAGACCAGCATTTTGGCCACTTATGCTGTGAAAGCAGCCTGGGGGATGCCCTTTCAGCACTCGAGGACCTCTGGCTGAGTCCCCTTCACACAGCAGATCAGCCTCACTTGGGAAAAAGTCTCTGCTCTTTACAGAGGGAGCTGTCCTGAGGGATGGCGCGCTCCTCGTCCCAGGGCCTCCCTCCTTCACCTGCCGGCTTAGCGCTCATCACTTATGCACATAATCCCTGGTTAGTGCATGTGATCCACCAGCCCGGGCCCAGGGCCCTGGCCCCCGAGCCTCCCCTCCTCACATGCTTGCTGGGTGGCTCCTGGGTGACCATGGCAACTCTCATCTTCTCATGACAGTTAGGCTTCAGTCATAGCTCTAAGTCCCTCCTCAGTCGCCATGCGTCTTTTTCTGGCCACTGTTTTCTGTGTCCCAAAGCCCTCCACTGTTCGTGTGTTGTTGTATCGATGGCTCTGTGCCCCACTTTTCTCCTCTTTTGGGTGTTCCCATGCGTTGGTTCAGCTGAGCTTGAGAAGCCAGCTACACCTCTGCAACAGTGCGGCATCTTCGGGCGGCTATGGAAGCGCATCCACACTATTCAAGTCCTTACTTAGAGACTTCTGGATTGACCATCTCTGTAATTGAAGGCCTGACCTCATTTTATTGTGAGTCTGATCTGTAAACCGAGATTGTAAGATACACTTGTGCACTCCTTTTCAGTTTGGTCACTGCAGGGTTCTGAGTGCGGATCATCTTACTCCCGTGCAGCCCCGCAGCAGCAACCTTTCGTTAGTTTAAAGCGCCGGGTATCACACGGGGCCTCAGGGGACCGTGATAGAGGCAATCTGGAAATGTTGTGTGGCCCCACACTAACAAGTGTCGCAGTGATCCGAACCGGTCCTCCCCCTGTGTGAACGCCATGTGAGAGGCGGCTCCATCCATGCCCCTGCCACCTCTGCACAAGGCCCTCCATTGACTTCTAACCTGATGAGGGTCCACAAGAGACAAAGAGCCATGGGGCGGGGTCCGTCCCTCCGACAAGCCTGTGAACAAACGTTAACACGGCTGCAACTGTCCACCCCCTGAATCACTGAATTTATTGACCAACCACAGAGCCCATTCAGGCCTGGACGGTCTGATAAAGGAAGGGGGGGGGCCAGGATGCCACGAAGGCCCGGAGAAGGAGACCATGCTTAGGGGACAGGAGGGAAGAGAAGGCTTTGTGACCGTCTGGTGGGTCACAGACCTTTTACCAGACGTGGTTGGCTTTGTGTCGTCTGTAAAATGAGGCCGGCCGTAAGTGAGCATCAGGTTGGCCTTGTGTCCCGTATATTTATCAAGACGAGGTCTTTATGAGTGTCCAAAACCTTTTGTAGATACAGAAAGCAGGCGTAGCGGTTTACAACTAACCAAGAAAATGCTCAAATGTGCAAAAAAAGGACAGCTAATGGTGGGAAAAAAAAAAAAAAAAAAGCCTCACAATGTCACTATTCAAAATGTCCTGAGCGGGCCAGCCATGTCAAGCAATGAAACAGTAAACTGGCTGTGTGTATAGGACCAAATCTTGAAAGTACACAACTCAGACAAAAAAACATGCAGATAAAAGAGAGAGGAGAAAACGACTAAAATGCTTGAAATAGCACACGCCTGAGAGCAAGCTTGAGAAAATCTTTTTGAGCGAGTAGCTAGCTGTGAGGAAGAAAGACTGTGTGTTTTAGCTTCTTTATGTCTTTCCACCACTCTCCATCTGTTCCTCTGCCGATACAAAAGGAATACAGCGGAGAGTACACAAAAACCCATATTGCTTTGTGGAGAGGCAACACTATCCACCAAACTGCATCGCAAACACCGGTCGAAAGCAAGACATCCCCGGCTCTGTACACATCGGTGTTTACTAAAAAGATGATCCGTACAAGTCACGGAGACACACATGAATTCATGACGCCTCCTCATCCTCATCATGAATATTCCCAAAAAGGCTCTTCCCTGATCTGTGGGAGATTCTTTTCTCTCTGGTACAAGCAAAGACCCCATTCCCCTCATTCACAGTCCCCCCTAAATCCACCCATTCACTGCCTATGGGCCCTGATCTCCACATGAAATGATACCCCTCTTTCTCCTCCACTCTCGCGCCTTTAAGCACCCATATGCCAGGCAGCGAGGAGGCTGGGAAAGCCCATAATTGATCAGTAAGTCTTGGCTGAAAGAGTGTGACCAGGGTCAGCCCCCCACGAAGCACGCAAGAGTGGCTTAATATACAAATTTATTAGGAAATGTAATGGAACTTTTGCTGAGCAAACAGAAAAAGTATTTTCCACATTTTTTCCCCCCTCCCCCGACATTGAAGCAATAAAAGTTACTAAGATTATTACATTTTCACTTAAGAAATTACAGTAACCGTCATTTATTAGAAATTCAATTTTATAAAATCGACTAGAAAAATATGTCTATGATCTACATACAAAATATAAAAATCTGACATTTTAATCGACTTTTTTCACAGTAAAAAGTGTCAATGATTGACATTGATCGGTTAATTTGTCAGTTTTGCAACGTACCTGATGTGATGTTGAATTATATCATTAATGCCATTTCTAGAGAACACTTGGAATTTGAAAACAGGGCACATATATTTTCGGATGCATTCAGGGGACACTGAACTTAATCATTTTGGTTTCCTCTCACACAAATACAGACGTACTAAAACAATGGGACAGGCTCATTTCTACCTCTGTCTTCCACAGGAAGAAATTGTCTTCAAAGCTACTCCACAAACACAAACAAATGCAGCAGTAAAAATGTTTTGTCAGACCTAACAGTATGAGGTGAGCGCGGTAAATTTGACCACACACATTTCTTTGAATTCATTCCACATATGATATAGTCTCGCTTCAATCAGTAACCTCAAACACTTAAACCACTGGGGAGTCTGATTTGAAGGGAATCATACTGTAGTGCAGTGGTTTTCTTTATTCCCTGTAGGTCACCCAGGCACCTTGAAGAAACACCGTGGACCCCATCTGTGATCTGATTCGCACAAAATATTATAGTGATGCCAAATGCTTGCAGACACATTTTCCAGAAAATGTTTTTATAATGGCTTAGTTTGATGAAGAAGAGGGTCCTGAACCCCACGATGGTGAGTTTGTGTGCATCTTGTATATTCTGTAATACTGGTTGTTTTGTTTTTTTGACACATTATATTCCTAATTTTTCTACTAGTTGTATGTTAAAAAAAAGATAATAAAATGGATTCACCTCAAATCTGTAGATCAATGCGAAGCAACTTATTAGTAAGACACATCTATTCTGGATCAGGATCATGAGGCAGCAAGGCAATGAAATAGAGGTATTCGTAATCATATGCACACGTTCGGTCCTTGGATAACGCTAACTTAACAGGTTAAAAAAACAAAAATAGAATGAAAATGCAAACTTTTTTCTGGTACGTACTACTCCTGCGTGATGCAAGAGTAGTCACAAAATTCAATGTAATTGAAGTGCATTTATTCGTTGTTGTGAAGGGAATCGGTACAGTGGAAAGTCCTCCGCTTTACCGGAGTCCGGGGGGACTTTTAAGCTGTAAATGCGTCCTCTGAACCTCCATCATTTCAGTAATCAACCTGCAATAAACCCTTTGTTCGTGGGGACTTGTCAGAGCGCGTCCGACACGCAGGTCTGTGGTTCAGTGGCGTAGGTGGTGGTGGAGGGTTTGGGGGGCCAGTCGGCGTCTTCCTGCAGCTTCAGAGCCAGCTGCCTGTAGCGCACCCGTGGGGGTCGGTTTCTGCGACAAAACACCCAAGAGAGGCAGGACGCAGCCCAGCGGTCATTGGCCTCCTGGAAACACATCAAGTATGAAAATGAAAGGAAGAAAGAAGTGGTTCGGGAACAACTCTCACTATGAAATTTACTTTTTCAGAATGAGAGTATCTTTGTTTCTTTTTTCTTTTTTTTAATGGAAAGTGAGTAAGACAACTTATTTGGGTTTTTTTTTTTTATTATTTGACAAATGAGAAACCATACTTGAAACTAAATGTAACATATTATTTAAAAGCCACTTATTTAGTCACTTCTATTGTCTTTGCAATACACAGATGTAAAACATGCAGGTATAGTGACGTTTATACAACACTGAGGGATTTGATTGTGTGAGAAAACAGCATGCCCGGAAAAGTCAGTAGAAGTTAGTTCCTTTGTTTTTCACAGCTTATGACACAAGAAACAGATCTGCGGGACACATGCGAAGAAGCTGGAGACTCGGCGTTAAGAGGAAAAAATGCATCAATATCCAGACAGTGAGAGCAGACAAAGCAAAAGCGTAGTCAAAAGCTTCCCAACCTGCAGTGTACCAGCAAAGGGGGACTCAGTGGGGCGAGTTGCCCCTTGAAACCTGCCTCTGAAAACTAGCCTCCACAAGATGTTGTCAAGGATCAAAATCTGTCAGCACATCATGTACATTGAGTTACAGATTGTGGAAAGTTTCACCAAAACATTTTTTGATATTGATTGTCTTCAGTGGGAGCTCGGATTCAATATGGAATTTTTTTTTTCATTTATGCAAATCATTTCACAAATTGAAAAAAAAGAAAAAAAAGAAGAGAGATCAGCAATAGAAAGCATGCAGTGTGCCGTACCTCCAACGTGAGAGACACGGCCGCGTTCCCAATGACAATGATGACCAGCGTAACGCGCCAGTCGTGGGGAACGCACACGATCTGAAGGGAAGAGCCGACAACGCCACACTCAACATCGCATCTGCTTCAACTTGCTTTCGAAATATTCACGTCCAACAGCGACGCTGTAACATGAAGCGCATCTGAACGACGGGAGTTTACCTCCAGGAAGCTGTCGATGGCGGGAACAGGGTAGAGCAGGATGAAGAGGAGGAACGAGTACAGAGCGATGCAGGACACCATGAACGGCCCTCAGGAAGCAAAAAAAAATACACATTTGACCTTTTAAACGTGAAACTTCATTTCGCCTGTGAGAAGATCAGGTGTAAAAGTGCGACAGGAAATTGAGATCAGAAAGTGTAAACAAGAAATATCTACTGCAGGGGTGTCAAACTGATTTCAGTTGAGGGGCCACATCCACCCTAATCTGACCTCTGGAGGGCCGAACAAGTCAAACATAACATGTTAAACTGCAGATATGGACAAATGCAAAGTCTTTCCTTCTTTTGATCCTTTTGTAACTGCAAGAGTTTGCCAGTCTATTCTGAAATTTACATATTAAAGGAAATCAGATATTATTATATTTGCAACAAAAAAAAACAAACCAAACCCCCCCCCCACAATATCTGTATCTGGATATCGTATTTTTATTCATGATTAAAACAATTTGTCATCATCTGGAAATTGTTTTGAGTTTACGTGTCTAAAGTATCATTTCACACAAGTTGGACTCATTGTTTTATTGTGAAAGGTGTGGTGTTATGTGACCTCCACAGATGCATTAATGTCGGGAGTCAAATTCTGACCAAGGGTGGTTTTGAATGTCATTTTTGACAATCTAGTGTTTTTAGATCAGCCTCTGTCAGTTTTCATATTTATACTTTAAAAAAAAAAAAAATGGCGGGCCGGATTAGATCCTCTGGCGGGCCGGTTCTGGCCCCCGGGCCGCATGTTTGACACCCCTGAGCTACTGTATATGCTAATCACTTCTAAAAGAAAAGAGGTGCATGAAAACAATTAGGAAAAGTCTTAAGCCTAAAGTCTATAACAATCACTGGAATTCAGTTTCTACTTTTTTTTGATAAAGTTGTTATTTGCCAAAATGAAGAGTGACTGACAACATGTCAGCGGGACTAAAGACGTCTCACAGTTCTTATAGCTGGGCTGCCTGAAGGGTTTTCCTTTGGAGAAGATGATGGCCACAACCAGATACTGGAAGGACGATACGTAGAAGAGGGTGGTGTTCTCGTAGTTCCTGATGTTCTTGTGGTCGTGGCTGGTTGTTACGTTTGCTGCGTAAGAGCCACTCGACCTGGAAACGTTACAGGCACTGCAGGAAAAGAGAAAAGGACAGTTTTGCTCTAAATTAGCCTTCATAAAGAAAATAGAATGAATACGTCAAATAAATCTGGTAAATGACATGTAAGCATTGCTGATTACATTTTCAAAAAGTCTTCGGAAATGTATTGAAATAACTTATATGAATAACGTAGTTTTTGACAACAATTAAGAATGTTTCAAAACATTTATTTGTGTCTTCTGTCTATAAACTGTAACGGTAAATGTGTTTCATCTATATTCTTGCTGAAATTCGCCATAAAGCCTTACTGTTACTGCTGTATTGGCTTTTGTGTTTCTAGTAGATTTGTGGCTTTTCAACTGGTGAACTGGAGCCTGTTTGTGTTCATTTGTGTTGTTGCGTCTGTGCTCCAGTTCAAAATTGTATGTATTTAAAAATATTTTAAATGTAAACAATCAACTTTACTTTGTTACTTCTCCCCTTTCATCTTCGTCTCTGGAGAGTTGTAACAATTTTTTTTAAACTTCAAAAAGAATTCAGGGTTGTCTGCTATTCATAAGAATATCACAAACACCACTCTGAAAATCATCTCTGCCTATATTATGAGTTATTTCTATATTGCATGTTCCATCTATTTTTATGCGTTATTGTGTGCACTTCTTTTACAGATCCTCACAGGAGCAGCACCCGTGATTTCATTTTATTACCCATATAATGACAAAGTCTTTTCGAACTGATGTGCTGATCAGTTTTGCATGACGATGGTGTGAAATTAGATTCGACTCACTCCGACTGGGGTGTCCATATCTCGTACCAGCCTTGCTGTCGCACCAAGAAGAAGGCCAGGGCCTGGAAGACGAGGCAGGTGAGGATCTGTGTCAGAACTGAGAAGAGCAGAGGCCCCGAGATCAAACTGGACGGTGGGCGACGCAACACCAGCTCCTTCCACGCTGGATTCAGACTCACTGAAAACAGAAAAAAAACAATGATGTTTTTTAATGAGCTGCCCCCCAGTCTTTGTAGATCTGAAATTGGTCATCTCCCGATTCCAAAAACTCCAAACACGCCTTAAAATAGTAGACTCACTTGTAAAGGCGATGATGAGAATGATGGCGATGTCAATGAAGAGAAACTGGAAGTCTCCTAAGTTGCTAAGAATCTAAAAGATCGGAAAAAGTTGGAGCAGAGGATTCACAGATCGACATTATCATGCATCTATAACACCCACTAGATTGGAACAGAAAACTAAAACCATGCAACGTTTAAAATAGGAAACAGATTTACTCTCTATTGGTACTTTGCTTATCTCGCACAACTTCCTTTCTCAATGAGCATCAAAGCAAAGTTCATAAAGGAAAGGCAGAGGCTGTATGAGACAAATGTCTTGAAAACCAAACGGATCTACTGACAACTAATTCCTCATCCCAGCTAATTCGCAGAAGCTAAATTGAGAAGATTTGAGAAATCTGCGACAAGCAAGTAAATTATTTTACACAAGCAAATTTAGGAATGGATTTTAGAAACCTCACTGCAAAATGTGTCCATCCAGTGGGAATGAGCTCAAAAAAATCAAATCCAACACACAATCGGCATTCTTGAACTTGCGAGACTAAGGCAATAACTACGTCAGTATGTGAGGAGTGCATTCTGATTTAATGTGATCTTCCTTTTACTCACTGGCACCCAAAACTCAGCAGGGGACCAAAAGGAGTTAAGAAAAAAAAAAGGAGAAAAAAAAGCAGCAGCTTTGCCTTTACCGAGTAGAGCAGAGTGACGGAGACGTACTGGATGATGCTGTAGAGCGCCATGAACTTAAAGACGCAGAATGACGTGATGAGTGCAGCTCGTCCCTCCCTTTGGAAAGAGAGAGAAGGATTGAAGCTCTCGCTCAAGTTGTGCATCTTCAAATGATCTCATTCCGCCTGCGTACTTTTACTCATTTAGTTATTGTGGGCCTCTGCTTTACTGACATTAAACACAGATATGAAACTGTTCCTTATATCGACATACTGCAGGGAAAATGATCTACATTTTCCGGGAGAAACAGAAGAACCGTCAAAGTCATACTGCGAGGGCGAGTTTGTGAATCTGTGAATGCAAAATGGGATTAATCTTCAGTCATAATTTAATCTAAGGAAAACATTCGAGGTTTAACATTATTTATAAGTTATTATTCTATTATTTTAGTGCGCCGACAGAACTGAGATCAAAATTGTTCCGTATGTGGCCCCTGGACTAAAATGAGTTGGGGGTTTTTTTTGTAAGCGCCCGACTTGAAAGAGGATCGGGTGTCTTTTCTACCTGATGAGGTTGGGGACACACGAGATGTTTGAGGTTGTGGAGGTGAAGGGTGAGGCGACCGAGGCCTCCAGCTCAGACAGAGAAATCCCACTGTGAGCTCGCTTCAGAGCCTGAAAGAGGAGAAAAGGAGCACCTCTGCCTCAGTGATCTATTTCTAGACGAAACAGATGTATTGTTAAATCTATAGAGGTTGACTTTTAAAACTTACACATGCAAAACAAGATGCATTTGAGCTTTTACTCACAAGTCAGGGCTTTAACAAGTATAAAAACATGTTTCTTTCCAAATGACAGGATCATTTTGCTCTGCTTGTTTACCTCCTCAAGTGTTTGACCGTTTAAGTGCTTGAGTCCTTTTCACTACCACTGCTGGCACTTTAAAGCCACTTTTAAGGTTATTTGCATTAAGAAAAACAAATACAGGAACACTTTTTAGTGACCACAGAGGCCAGTGTTTACAAATGACTGAAACTGACAATCTGAAACCTGACAAAAGCATGACATATGAGGGGTTAGGATATGTGCAACACATACTTACTCCACAGTCATTAGCACCATCACCACACATCCCAACAGTGTAACTGGAGGGTAAGAAAAACATGTGAGTCTTTTATGTGCATGGATGTCGCCGATAATGACGCTATAATTGAACTGCAACAGATGGAGAAAATAAAAAGGGAGACTGACTCGATGCTCTGCAGGACTTCCACCAGCTGAGTCTTCTGGTCAGGAGCCATGCGAGCAAACACGGAGGCTGTAAGCGCGAGCTGTGGCGCCCCCATGCGGGTGGGGCAAGGAATTGCAGCAGTGGAACACAAAGCCATCAGTTGCAGAAGCTTGTTAATTAAGCCAAATCAACTGGCGGATGTGAGGTCTAACAAAACGTTGAAGGTGTTGGCCTGTACCTTTTGGATCAGGAGAGGAAAGTGCTCGGCGATAACCGCAAAGGCTTTACCATTCACAGCAAAGTGATATAGCCCGTCCTCCACGTTTATCTCCACAGCCTGCGAGAAAAGAAATGCGCGGTAACAAAATAACTATTATACGTGACTTACGTAACGGCATTGATTCGCCTTACTGATTCACGCATTAAACAAACTGCTGTTGTCTCTATGAAGATGAGGCACAAACATCTTCAGATGTGCTTGAACAGGCACACGTCATTAAACTAAGCTGAGTCGTCTGACAGTATTTGGGAGCATCATTCCGACATGTCATTTTCTGGAGCTTCACTAAATCCCACTCTGAGGTTCCCATATGATAATGGCTCAGTTTACGCTTCCTAAGGTCAAGAAATGCAGATGACTATGCTGAGGTGTCAAAATTAAAAGCAAAAAGTAAAAGATTACCAAAATATGCAAGTAAAAGTAATCATTTAGATTCACAGGAGACTCAAACTGAAGTAAGATGCAGCAGTGAAAGGTGGGTATTATCCAGTAACAATACTATGTATTAGTATTAAATAAGAGTGTTAATAGTAGTAATAAACCAGGAGTGCCAACCACTACATATTGTAATTGGACGAATTTCCCTTTAGAAAGTGTAACTGTTGCATAATAAGACACCGATTTGACTGGTATGGCTCAGTCAGAATCACAGTGATCTGAACAGAAACTTGTTGACAGCTCTGTGTTACGGGTTACAACTACGACACCTTGACTCTTTCCTCTGTTACCTGATCATCTTGGCCCGGCTGTGCAGCATTTTCAGTGTAATGCCAGGTGATACTTGCAGGCTGGGAGTCTTTGGGAGGCACGGCGTCGGCTATAATGACCTTCTCATGCGGACGGATCATCCCGCAGTCACGAGCCACCGATATCGCCGTCAGCATGTTGTCGCCTTGCCAATTACACAATTGTGGTAACCAGAAGAGTGTACAGAGAAGGATAACGTTCTGCACGTCAGTAAAGACAGTCACTGAGCCGGGTTACCTGTAACCATCAACGTGCGGATGTTCGCTCGCCGTAATTCACATAAAACGCCGGCAGTCTCCTCTTTTATCTTGTTTTGCATGATGACCAATCCAAGAAACTCCATGTTGGTTTCTATCAGCTCCCTAAAGGACGGAAAACACACATTTCTCAGTATTTGTCTTAAATGCTGAAAAAAAACAAAAACGCAGGCTTCTGACCATCACTGAACAATTATGATACAATAATTCAAACATTTTCTGTCACACGGTCATTCTGCCTCCTCTACATCTGCTATAGTCAACGACTTCTTAAATTGATCAGAATGACAACAAATCCATAAACAAACAAGAAGATGTGGTTTTAAAAAAACTTGTAATTAGGACAAGACGACCAAATTACTCGTCAATGTTGGGTTCTTACTCGCAATCACACAGATTAAACCTTCTTCCATTACAGGAAAACAATGAGAGACATCAGAAAACTCTTGATTTTAAGCTATTTGTTTTTAAGTGATATACATCTTGTGTGGTCTTATCTGTGGGCCCAGACCAACCTGCTGAGGTTTTGCACTTTGTGCCAGGAGAGCTTGGACTCCAGCTGCCGGTGTGCCAGAGCAATGACCCTGAAGCCCTGCCTGGTGTACGTCTCCAGTGTCTCTGTGAAACTCTGCGGCACTGCAGAGGGGGACAGAGGCTTCTCAATCTGGCCTTTTTACATCAACTCAAGATTTTAAGGATAAGAAAAAAAAAATTACAAAATGTCCTCCCAAAACCTTGAAAGTGTAGGAAAAAGTGTCCCACCTGTTTGCTGCTTGCAGAGACTGGCCACAACCTCTGGTGCCCCCTTCAAGAAGGCATCCATGTGTTTCTTGCCCAACCTCCGGACCACCACACTCATCCTCTGCAGCGCCGACGAGAAGGGAAACTGTCGCACGATGCCGATCTCACACGACTGATGCAAACATATTTCAAATAAACGATGAGAGAGTTTAGCAGCCGCTTCCAGTCTTTAAACCCAGCTAATCAAACTGTACTTGTATAATCGCTGCATTTCAAATGTACGCCTGTAACATTAGAAATCACGTTTTAATACAAAAGAACAACTTACTGATACTTCAGAGAGCTCCTGCAACGGAAACAATTGTATGAGATCATAGTTCTGAGACACGGAAAGCCAAATGCGCAAAGACTATATCGCAATCAGAAGCTGATGGTGTGGCAGGTCACAGTACCACATTTTGAGGTAGCGCGTTGTCTTGCGTTGATTGAGGTATGCCGTGCTTTGGAGGCCGTACAACTGTGGGCATTATGGGGTTGTGGAGTGCAGTTTCTTCCTCTGTGGGCTCCTCTAAGCTCTAAACAATAACAACATAGAACAGCTCGTAAATATTTCTTTGAGTCGTCCGGTAGCTTTCCAGTTCCACGAAAAGTACACCTCTGGTGAAGTATCTGTGTCACCAACATGATGCTGGAGATCTTTGCCTACCCAGCCTGTAGCGCTGAACATCTTGAGGTCCAGAGGGTCTCCAGCGATCTCTCCTTCTATCTTGGTCAACGAGTGGCAGGTTGCCATGCAGGCCACAAACGTTGTGCTCACCAAACTATGTTTAGCTGCCTCAGACTCGGGTGGAGAAAAGCTGCAATAGAAAAGGAAGATCAGCCTCAAACACTTGACATTTTGACACTAAAAACATTTCAACGATGAAGCATGAGGTGTTTTTTATATTGTATCTTGCGACACTTTTCAAAGAAAACACTCGGGGTTACATAGGATAACTCTATACGTTATATCGTACATACTTCTCTCATCTCTTTACACTGGAACATCTTACATAATCTATAACTTCCAAGTAAAGAAACCATCTGGAATACAAATAAATAGGAAAGCTAAAAAATATATATATTCCTCGAGTATTAGAAATGAAAAGAAAAAACTACTGCCTCCAGATCTTTTGGTGTCGTTTGTGGTCGGTGTCAGGAAACTGATCTTGTGAAGTTTCTAAATGATCAAGAAAAAATTTGCGACCTCCCACCTGCCATCTTCAGCCCTTTGGATCCCCCAGAGGTCCATACCGTCCTCGGTGAGAGTCCCAGTCTGAAGGACAGAAACGCCCAAGTAATGGCAGTGAACATCCCAGCGAGCACAAGGCCAAATCAAGAAATATGAACGGTCAGTCTCCAGTCATTAGTGTGGTAACCTCTTGAGAACTTCACTTTTAAACTTGTGAGATCATCAACATCAACTTGATAAACATGTAGCATCACAAATCGTGCAACAAGCAGCTTCGCTGAATGTTTTAGGACTACCTAAAGCACATCTCTGTTTCCACTGTCAACGGTATAATATCTTCTCCAAGTGAATTAGTACGATCGTATCAACACATGGAGAAGTTTAACCATAACCTGCACTGTAACTAGAAGCAAGACACGCCATTGGAATATAAATAATAATATGTTAAAGTCCATATTTCTGGTCATCTCTGACATAGAGGGACTTGTTAGATGAAAAATAATAATATTTTTTTTTTCACATCAATAAACAGTCAATGAATAAAATGATTTAAAACCTCTAATACAGAAAATTGAAAGAAATTGTCTATTATTTTTATAGCCATGTATGGATAATGGATAATGATGATGTGAGACAATTTAAAGTATTTTTTTTTTTTAGATATTCAAGATATCAAATCCATATTTTCATAAAGTCTCCCACCCATCAAATATTTGTTATCATGAATATAATTCATTTTAGTGTTTTATTAATTCAATGACAAAATCTAAAAGAATCAAACTGGTAAATAACAGTTTAATCATCAATATATTTGTATATATTACAGATTGACTGTTTCAATTTTATTAAATGTAACGTTTATAGCTTGAAGTTTACATTTTTTCCACGATCACTAAAGAGTATGGTTCCTTTTCTCAGTGCTGTATTGGTCAAGTAAGTAAACGTAGATTAGGAATTTCAGAATGTGTGAAAGGAAAGACTGTCTTACAAAAAAAAACTTTGTAGAAAAGATTATAGAAACAAGATTAAATACATGCATCTTACATGAAGTGTGACATTTACCAGACGTGTGACATAACACACTTGGCTCACCTTGTCAAAACAAACTAGGTTAAGTTGGCCACACATGTTGATCCTCTGAGGGCTGATGCAAAAGATGCCGACATTCTTCAGACGCCGCTGTGCGTAAACGATCCCGGCTGTCATAGCTGCCGGTAAGGCGGGGGGGATGGTGATTGTGATGATGTCCAGGGATTCAATAACGATGGTTTTAGCCGGAACCTGGACGAGTTGAAGAAACAACCGTCAGCTGGTGACATTCAACCATTTTTCCACCTGCCCTTCATGAGCGGCGTCACCTTGTTCATGACGCTGAGGACGATGGTGTAGATGAAGCCAATCATCGCCACGCCAACCAGACACAACAGGAACAGGTAGGCGTCGCGGTACAGTTTGAAGTCGGTGGGTTTCGGGTAAAGTATGGAGCGCACCAGTTGGCCCTTCTCCGTGCAAAATCCTGTGAGACGTGAAAAGTGAGTTCTAGCGAAGTGCAGGAACTGCGTCAGTCCGTATTGTACCGTTAAAACTGAATCCTCATATCAGCCACTAGATGGTCCTCATTCCCCTCTTACCTGTTCGAACCACAACGGCCTTCACCATTTCCCCGGCGTAGAAGCGGGTCTGGATGACGTTGGTCCCGCAGAACAGAGTGTGTTTCTTGTGCTCCTCCATGTTATATTCCACAGCTGCATCCTCGCCAACACAGGGCAGGCTGATTTTGGTCACTGGCACACTCTCGCCTGGAAACGAAAGAGGATGAACAAACCTTCATTACAAATCTGAACATTTTGAAATATTAAACTCTGTGTAGCAGGAAATGTGCAGCCTGTCTGGTAGTTACCAAATTATTGGAGTGGATTTATGAGTGGGTTCCTGTGAAATCTACAATAGATTTAAATGTATTCCTTTGATGTACCGTGCTCTTAACAACTCCGGCCGATCATATCTCAGAAAGCCGTTAAAATATATTCTATTGGATGAACTGTGACATCAAGGATGGCTCAGGTCACACGAACCCATTATCTGAGTTAAGCTGCTATTTGTTTAGCATGCTTGGAGACTATCTTCCTTGCATTTACTGACATCTCGACTCTTCCCTTACTCTAAGTCATTGCTCGGAGTCTGGATCTAATAAGACTTCTTCCTGATAAAAGAGAGTTTTTTTCTTCCAGTGTTGCCTATAATTACTAATGTGAGATTGTTGGGTTGTTTTCTATAATCTGCCAATAGCTACTTTTGTTTCAATTAACACTATAAAACCTAAGTAGCATTTTATTGAATACATCTTAATAACCATACTTAATCACAGAGAAATTCTGATTTATTTTTCCATCTGTTTATGTAGAATAATATAAACATGTCGAGAGTTATGCAGCCTAATCAGCAGAGTGGAATGTTAGGACTGTAGATGAATTATTACTACTCTCAATGTGTGGTATTTGAAAACATTAAGAGGGTTTTGGGCAAATTATGTTGCCTTGTTATTCAAGGACAACGTCAACTTGTCTCTATTGCCCTTAAAAGCTGGACGTGATGTGATTTTGCCCTTTTCCCACAAATATCAGTGAATCACAAGTGCCCTTCATCAGTCACGGGTCTTAAAAGCCATAAGAAAGAAAAAAGGGGAAAAAAAACTGACTGTTCACTTTATATCTCTTCATCAGTGCCAAATGGTTGTCAAAGAATTATCATCCAAGTATTTCTACATCAAATTCTCTCACTCTTCTTCCTGTAAAACTGTCAAATTTTTGACGACTCATGGTGCACTTTAGAGCCATTAATTCTGCGTCCAGGTAAAATGTAGAGAAAATGAGCTTCTCAGGGTGACTCCTTTTAACCAACAGTGGTGGAGGCAGTATTGTATATAACAGCATGATTGGCTGCTGAAAATGTCAACCCAGTTTTCAAATCTTTCTATTTTCAGCTAAATATAGAGCATTTAACATCGCTTTTAACATCTTTTCATGCGTTTGCAAATAACGGCCTCAGATGAAAGGCCATTAAAGGCACCAGTTTCTTAATGAGGAAACAAACAAGCATAACTCCAAGGATCACTGTGGTGAAAGTCAAGCTGAAACCTCAAAAACAGATTCCTTTTCTCTGAATAAAGGTCTAAAAAAAGTTCGGGTTAGGACCTTTCTTTTTCGCTGTGGAGGAGCTGTGTGGAAGTGGGAAACATGGTCTCACCTGTCAGCATGCTCTCGTTTACAATGCAGGTCCCCTGGACAAGTATGGCGTCGCAGGGCATAATCATCCCATTGGCCGGGATGGTGATGACATCACCGGGCACAAGCTCTGTCGACATGGCCTCTTGAACATCTGAGATCAAAAAAAGAGTCAACTCCATGACGCACCACACCACACGCCAACACGGCTTGCGGTGATGTGATCACTGCAGCTCTGGATTACAGTCAGAAACTGTTACCTGTGCTTCCTCTGCACACTGTGACACGGACCACGCTGTGAGCTGCCACCATGTCATGGAGCATGACATATTGCTGAAGCAAAAAGCAGAGCCATGTTTCTGGAAGCACACCACTAAATGCCAACGAGGCACTCAAAGGCACTCTGGTGCACCAATGACACACTAAAATAAATTATATCCTCAGAAAATGGACGAAGACCACCTCCCTTAACACGTTTTTTTTTTTTTCCTGAAGCTCCAATATGACTCACCTTCTTAATGGTGTATAATGAGGTAGCAATCGAAATGACTGACATGAAAACTATGGCACTGGCGTAGTAGTAGTAGTCCTCAGCAGACCACAGGATGACACTGAAGAGCTGGAAGATGTAAAAAGGGTTCAAGACCTGCCAAAGAGAGAAAAGAAGAGACAGAGAGCGTGAGGAAGAGCGTTATTGATTTTAACCGTGCCAAGATAAGAGAGGGAGCTCGTCACTCACTTCCTTTATGAGCAGCTTGAACGTAGATGGCACTCGTACCTCGATCTCGTTCTCCCCAAAAAACATCCTCCTGAACCAAAAAAAACCAAACAAAATCAGACACAATTAAGCATGTCTAATAGGGTGCAATGTGTGGACAAAACCTCCAAGAGTGTTCCCTCGCACTCCTGGTGATTTAATTTGGCCTTACCTCATAGTGATTAAAGCTACTTCACCAGCAGACCAATTAAAAACTAATAAATTCAATGTATGGCGTCACATGGCTGTGTAGTGGTTTTTATTCCATACTGTGAGTAATTCCAAGACTATGTGTATCAATGAAGTGATGAAATCATCATTTTAACTGGCTACTTTTTGTCATTCTCATCTGACTTTCTCTCTTTTTTTCTTTTTTTTTGAAGCAACCCAGCCTTCAGCATGTACCTGAAGTCCTGCAGAGCTTTTGAAAGCCCAGAGCTGTGGTCAGAATGCACACTTGCACAGCTCATATTCAAATCCTCCAGGCCTCTGAAAAAAGCAGCAGTCAATCATTTACCCTGCAGGTGAGCACCGCAGCACACACACACACACACAAAGTATAAGATTCATACTGTGCAGACTAGTCTATGGTTTATATTTGGAGTGCATACATGTCTCTAAACTACTGAAAGCACATTGATTTTTCAGCAAACTCTTACTTATACAATTCAAAGTTCTGTATCACATCATTCCAGTAGTATTTAGTGCTGTGGTGGGTGAAGTAGTGGATCTAAGAGGGGGAGAGGAGATGGAGACATGCTTCAAAATCAGCCCACAACTGAGCTACACTCATTCCTCAACTTCACTTCATGTATGAGATAAAAGTGATTTTCGATATTTAGACGTTGAAAATGTAAAGAAAGAGGTCCATGCAATTTGTCACGAAGGTACCTGAACATGCTGCCTGTGAGGAAATTTTTCCTCATGTGCAGCACTGAGGCCGAGGTCCCCGTCTCCATTTGACAGCTGACTTTTGGATAGAAGATCCAGATCATCGAAGGGTTTCTTCCCTGGAGCCAACATGACATGTGCTTTGGCTCGAAACCACTGCTTGAATTCATCCTGTCACGAAAAAACAGAATACAGAACCGAGTCAAGAACCGAGTCAAGAACCAGTCAAGTGCGTGACGAATGAACTGCCCGGTCTGACGTCCTCCTACCGTGGACCTGAGCAGCAGCGTCTGCGCCTCCCTCAGAGAGGTGAGTGTGCAGGTCCCCTTGACCCCCCACTCGGGCAGCCAGTAGAGCAGCAGCAGCAGGAGACCGCCGGAGCAGACCGCCCCGACACCCACCAGGATCCTCTTCCACAGACAGGGCCGGTACCCCCACACCTCCTGCACACACAGCGGCGGACGACACACGACATATTAGTGCGGCCCACATGTCTTGAACCTCTTTCATTTTTTCGTCTTTGCAAACAATTCCTGTGTTTCCACAACAGGAGGAACGCTCCAGACATGTTGCCCTTTTCTTGGGATGTGGTTCATTGCGCTCTACTTCACTTCTTCACGTTCAACCTTTCAGCCCTTCGGTTAAAAATGAGCCGAGCGAAGGAAAGAACAGTGGACCGCCGGTGCCAAGTTCTTAACGAGAAGTGGACAGCAAAAGATGTTTTCACTGAAGTCCAATCAAGAGCCGTGTGCCTGTAATACCCAGGAACTGATCGACCTGCAACCTGACGCCGTCTTAAAAGGAGACGCTCAAGCTCACTTCAACTGAATGACTTTAATGCTTCACTTAACGAAGTCATGTTTCCGAACCTCCAGAGTACGACGCAGAAGATGCTGCTGTTTGCTGTTTGGCTCCATCGACATCAACATCTGCATCAACAAAGCCTGTCACGGACCAACGCCTCAGATCTGTTCTGAGAACAGCCAAAAAGAACTGTTCCCATTGAAATTGAAAATAAGTTCCTCTACCGTGTTGTGAGAGAAAAAAAAAAAAAGGCATTCTGGAAAAGAAAAAGTACAACAACCCTAAAATATAGTCTAAAACCATCAAAAAGCCTGCCCATTCCTGCATTATCAAATTATATGACGCACTTTAACATCTTCAATCTTGGTCGCTGTGGTGTTGTTGTGCATCGTTTTCTTATGAATTTTGTTTTCTTTAAGCATTTTGCACCTCAGTCTCATACAGCAATTGTTATTGCTGTACTATAACGTATTGCTCGTATTGGCCTGACAATAGACTGAAGATGGGCATTAGCTGTAGCTACAATCGTGAATGTCTACATGTGTATGGACATTAATATGCACTGTTACTGTCATAAATACTTTGTTTTTTTTAAGTTTAGTTTATTTCAGTTGCATTTCTACAAAGCAGCAAACAAGAACATCATTACAACCTGAATCCTTTATGTGATTTGTTGGACCATATTTTAAGCAGCGTTTCAATGTGTTTTGACTGTTTTCTGTTTACACCAGTGGTGAAGCAGCTTTTAGGCGTTAGGTGGGGGCCGGTCCAGCGTCTAACTGGATTGTACATTTTAGACTATTGTTTTGATTGGCTTTTGAAAATGGATTTGAACCCGACACCAAAAGTGCTCATTTCTCATGCTGAAATACGAGACAAGTTTTCCACACTCATGCATATACATAAGCATGACTCAGCCCATTTATAATGAACGAGCTGCACATTTAATGTTATTATTCATCCTGGAAAACAGCCAATCACAAATGGGCTGTTGCTCATTTAACTGGCGAAGCAAAATCTTTGAGCGCACAATGATAAAATGTTCGTCGCCACATCAGGAAACGGAGAAAGACGAACAAGTGAAATTTACCATCTCGTCCTCCAGGCCCTCGTTGATGATCTTCACCTCTGCCATGTTCATTCTGTCTGAAATGCAACAACTGCGAAGAAATAAAAGACAACATTTTATTCACGAAACACCAAATTTAAGTCTTGTTTGCCATTTTCTTTTTCTTTTTTTTATTTAAATTGGGACTTGCCAATCTGTCAGGACAGTAAACATGATGCAAATTCAATCTCAGTCAAGAACATAAACACTGTTTTCAGACCTCTTCAATACCAGGCCCAAACTGAATCGCTCATTTACTGTATTTTCCTCAATAGAAAGAGCTTTAAATATATTCGTATCGCTTTATATTTAATGCCCTGCCGCTCCGTCAATAATTATCTGTTTTTGAGCGCCAATATCTTTGTTTCTGGTGATAATTGAGAATGCATTTACCTTGAGTTCAACAGTATTTCCACCATTGAAGAGGAATCGAGCTCAAGCTTCAGACAGACGCAGTATCCATCAGATGAGATGTGATCCCTTCGTCCTCTGATCGCGAGAGAAAACTAAACTGTGTGACCAACAGGCAGGGTTGAGTTTTTATTAAATGCGACCATATAGAGTGAAGCAGCTATTAAGGTCCTGACAGGTTGCAAATACAAGGAAGCCTGAACCTCAAAACACAATAAACTGCACAATCCCAGCATGTGTTGACAGAGCTTATTTAAAACCAACAGGATCACTGCTTCAAACTAAAATTGACAATGGCTTTTAATTGTTAAGCAATCATTCCGCACAAATATGTCACAATACATGGAAACCTTTGCCCCGGCACACATGTTAAATAAATAGTCGCACTTCCTGCAGTAATGCCAGACTATCTGTCATGACCTCTCAATAAACAGGACTGTAAACACAGTCTCAACCAGTTCTCAGATAAGACGTGTTGTTTTCCAACTTTGCAATCGAACTTTATAGTTCATTCATTCAAATCAACACCAACACACACACACACAAAAAATATATGAATTTAAAGTAAATAAAAATAAAAAATATAGATGTGAGGATTTAGAATGGGAAGTGTGAAAAAAGAGAGGACATAGACAAAGACCTGGACTTCTGGAATAAATGTTCTTTGGACAGACGAGTCTAAAATTGAATTTTGGGGTAAACCAAACGCAGTATTCCAGCAAAAGAACCTCATACCAACTGTGAAGCACGGAGGTGGAAACATTATGGTTTGGGTATGTTTTGCAGCTACAGGACCTGGGTGACTATATTGCCAGAATTTTTCAGTGTTGTTAAAAATGACATCAAATATTAATACGTCCAAATATGTTTTTGTTTTTTTTAAAGTACACAGACTTTTATAAGGTGTCCTAATTTTTTCACATGACTGTAATTGCAGGAGTATTTCATGGCCAGCACAAACATCTGTGAAATATCTGGGTTTACAAAAAAGCACATATAATAGGTTTACGGTTTTAACACAATTTCCACACAGGCTGAGATTTTTTTTTTTTTTAGGTGTGGTTTTATGTTTTGGGCTGAAAACTGTGAGTTTTTTTGCCAACACTGGTGCCGACCTGCATGCCATTCGTATTTACGTCTGTCAACTGCGCATGTGAAATGTGATGTAATGTGAATGATCATGCAAAGAAATTGGATAAAAGCAAAATAAAAATTGGAATGAACTATCAAGACCTGCAGTGTGAACGTAGCCTAAGAACCAAATTCCCAATGAGAACTGTGGACTCCCTTAAAATCATATTTAATCACAATGAGCATCTCAATTGGTCTGCACAACAAAGGTTAGCGGCCCGTGGAGGGAGACGATACACTAAAGAAGCAAAGAGAAAGTGAAATCAGAGAAATGTGAAACTCTGTGGAAAGTGAAGAAGTGGTCAAATCGATCCAGATTTCATCCGGTCTGCACAGAAAGGAATTAAAACCAGCTGATCAACCAACACTGCTGCACATGGTTGCATAAGAATCCTGGTTTAAGGTAGTGCCCAGACTCCTTTTCTACGAAGCTAATTTCTTTCACGCAAACTCTTTAAATAAATCAATTTGTGGAAGGTCACCACACAACTGGACTATCCCAGGTTAAAGTCCAGTCTGTGTGGAGTTTGCATGTTCTCCATCTGCATGGCCCTGTCGCCTCACAAGGTTGAAGAAAAAGAAAAAAACTTTAAGGTGAATCACATTAAATTGCCCATATCTGCAAACATGAGAGTGTGTGACTTCCCCACACCGGACCAAAACTCAATTAAAATGTGCTTCCACTTGCAACTTCTACTTAATATTGTTTATGACCGAGAACCTCTGGTCACCAGTCGTTACACCTGCAGACCACCTGTAATCACAGTATATTCCTCACAAAGAGAACTATGTTATCGTCTCACTTCAGCATCCACTGGACTCACGTCATACATGTCAACAGTATATCGTTCAAATTATTTCCACACCCTAGTGCATTCTGTATTTTTACAGGCTACATTTACAACAATTACCGTCTGCCTTGTTGCAGTTAATCTTCATACAATACCGGTATAAACTTCTTTATCTTATCTTATAATTGAACCACATTGATTCCAGGATTTCCCAAATTGGGCTCAATAAAAGACATGATACTTTACTAAAAGAAAAAACTTTCAATTATATAACTAAAACCATGAGCTTTATGAGCTCAAGCATTCACATACAAACAACTCCCAAATGAGTCATATTGACTTTGCAGTTTCATGGGCACTGATAAGATACGAGATTAACAAATTCCAGTTCACATCTCATATTAATCAAGATGCAAAACAATAAAGCAACTTCAGTGTCATTGCTCCAGGGGGCAACAAGCTTGAAGTGTGAAAAACGAGGAATCTTTACTTTTCTTTCAGAGTGACACTCAAAAACAGAATAATCTTAGAATGTGGCCAAGACGCAGCTATAATTCATATCAACAAGATCACTGATTCATATTTCGAATAGCTGCTTTAAATGAAATAAAAGCAGCTATTCGAAAAGCAGCTATTTGTTTTTAATTAAAAAACAAAACAAAAACAATGCTGCCTGGAGAAGTGGACTTGACAGGTTGCGCTTCAACGTTACAATCTTTTAAAACTCAACCTGCACCAGAATCGACAGTACAATCACAAAGTACACTGGATAACAGTAATAAAGTGGTATTCGCTATTGTTGGAGCTTCGATGCCGAGAGGAAAGTACACAGCTCACTCGATTCGCGTTTGCAGTCGCACTTTGTAACTTTTGACCAAGTAAACAAAAAAAGTTATTCAGCAGTTCCACAAGTTGCGCTGCGACTCTCGAGAAACGCGTCAGACGCGGCCAGTAAACACACGCACACATGTCGACAACCGTGGGACTCACCGACGTCTCCTCTCCGGACTGTGATCAACGTGTCAGTCGTCGCATGTTCTGGCGTGAAGGCTGGAACGTCGATGCCCTCTGCAGCCTGTGCGCGCGGACGACGACCCTGCAGCAGCTTGCGACCGGTGGCGCGAGGAGCGAGGAGCGAGTCGCGCGGCGCGCAGTGGTCAGGACACTGAGACCGGACTGTGCCCGAGTTCAGACCCAGCCCGGATCGGCCCATTCACGAGGAAGTGGAGAAAACAGGATGTGAGGTCATCGCTGGACATCGTGTTTGGGCCCCAAATGTCTGCGAGTTACAACACGTCTGAGCCCACGAGCAATGTGCGCGAGCTCCACGTGACTGCTGCCTCTGCAGCACCATCATGCAATTCACTCAAAGATATTAATAAATAGTTGTTTTGTTTTTTTTTAAAGAAAACTATAGAAGTCGCTCAATTCTATAAAGGCTGCAAAACAACTGTTGTGGATTCTTCTGGACAGAAGGCCTTCTGGGTACATTACAGTGGAGAGGATGTACGACTATATGTGATGATATACTGTACACACACACACACACACACACACACACACACACACACACACACACACTATTAGTGCAAATCATGCACAGCAGCCTTGTCCAGAGGTCTGCAGCCCGTGGCTCTTTGGCTTTAACCAAGTCTAAAACACTAAAATGAGCTAAATCCACTTTAAAAAATAAAAACTCAAATGCCAAGAATTAAACTTAAAAGCTTTAAAATGACGGGGGGAAACATGAAAAACTGTTTAAAAAGAGTCATAATGGTGTGACTGAAATTTCATGAATGTGACAAGACATTTTCTGTACCAAAACAAAATATACTTTATAAGCTGTCACCCTTATTTTGAAGGTCAACCATGTTTAGTGGCCCCAGATAAAATAGGTTTGGTAGAAAATTACAACCATGGCTCATTTGGTGATAAAGGCTGGTCAGAGGCATGCCGAGGGATGGTACTGCCATCGTTTTACGGTGGTTTACAAATACTGATACGCTTTTCCACATCTTGTCACAGTACAGCCTTTACTCCGATACCCCGAAATAAAATCCAGTGCAACACACAATCTCCTGGGAAACATGGTGGTGGCAGCATGATGGTGTGGGGATGCTTTGCTTCGGGAGGATCAGCGAGGCTGGCGAGACAGATTGAGACTGGGACAGACGTTCACCTTCCTGCAGGACGACGACTCAAAACATACAGCCAGAGCTACTATGGGATGGTTTAGATCAAAACGCATCTGCGTGTTAGAAGGAACAAGTAAAAATCCAGACGTTCATCCAAATGAACATCTCTGGCCGGACTTGAAAATGGCTGTTCAGACGATGGTTTGTGGTTGTAATGTGACAAAATGTGGAGAATGACAATGTGTATGGACACTTTTGTGAGCCAGTGTCACTCACAGACGCATGACAAGTATTCCTGGGTTAACGTGATCACGTAGTACGTTGGAACAAAACACTAGAAGACAGCTGGTTTGAGGTCAACAAAATATTTATCTTTGTGTTTGAAAAATGTGTCTTTTCACAACAGTGTCTTCAGTTTTTGACAAAACTGAAAGTGGAAACAAATAATTTGTACATTTGCTAAACGAGAAGTGGAGGTGCACAATCCACTCAAATTAAAAGTTACATGACTTATGACACTGTTGAAATATTATTATAGTATTAGTTCCAACCCAAATACTTCAACAATTAAACAGCATGAGCAGATATATGGTTTGTATACAGTTATACACACATTGTCCAATTAGTTGTTGGTTTCCACTTCTTCAGCTGCAACTTGAGACGAGTCATCTGCTTTGCCTTTTCCTAAAAGAAACAAATGATTTACTTCATTGGGCAGCAATTCTGTGTGGAGTTTTCATGTTCGCTGGGAGGATTCTTAAGTCCAAGAACATGCATTTAACATGAACGGTGACCTGAAACTGTGTTTGAGTGTTGAATGTGAGCAGGATGAAGTGGCAGAGAAAAAGGATGTTTTTTTTTATTTTTTATTATTTAGATGCTTTTCTAAAGTGAAGATGGAAAAGACAAAAAAACATCAGCTCCTCCTAACGTAGCAGACGACTGACGGGAGGAAAACAATCAGTTGTTGAAAAGGCTGTAATGCAATATTTATCCGAGTGCCTCTTTGTGATCAGATCACACAACTATTTCCACTTTATTCACAATTCAGTTGTTCTTAACCTCCCAGTGTTCCAGCGTTACCTCTTTTTCTGGCTTTCCCACGTTTCCTTCCGTTCACCTTGGAACCTGCAGAGTGACCAGAAGAGAGTTAACCCACAGCAGCTACTTTGGAGTTATTCAGGAACTCTTATTAAACAGACCCATACTTTTCTTTTCCGCTGGCGGAGTTTTCACCTTCGCCTTCTCCAAACTTTTGATATTTGCCTTGGCGATCCTCATTGGCTTGTCGAGAACCACTTTTCCATTTAACGTCAGGGCTTTCGTCAGGTCCATATTGGAGGCAAATTCTACATAAGCGTGTTTTCTGTAAGAGCAGAAAGTAACTCTTTAGTGGTGGTACGCGACGGCAGCGCTCACACATCCATGAGTTGATTGGAACTGAGCCAATAAGAACAGACACTTACTTGGAGCGGTCTAATCGGATATCTTGAAAGAGGAGAGACTGGTTCATTAGGAAAGTTGCTAGGGAGTTTTTGATCTCTTCAAATTCTTTCGAGTTGTTGAGGTTGCCAACGAAGAGAGATAAATCTGTTTGAAAAACCACAGAAGATAAATGAATGAAGACGACAGCGGATATTTCACCGGGCGGATTCATTCAGCAGCCTGATGTAAGACGAGTCCACATCATTATTGACCACGTCACCTGTCTTTAATGGGGAGGCTCCTCTCGGTTCTCCCTTCACTGCAAGAGACAGAAAACGTTTCATGTTCAGGGTCTCCTGGCGTTGATGCACGTGGAGCTGCAGCTCGACGTCGACGTTCCCCGCAGTCAAACCAGTGAGTTGCAGCTGCAGTGTGCAGGTTGATATTGAAAAACCTAGAATTTGTGTCTCCCATTTCAGAAAATCTAATTATTGTCTTTATAAAGCAAGATTTAGTAGGCAACCCTTTTTCTGAATGTTTCGCCTTTATATTACAGCAGTTTGAGTTTTTCCAAATTATGTTATTATATAGTAAAAAAAAACTTCGTATCATTATACTTGTGATGTTTATACTTTTTCAAAAACGGCAATAATCTCACTTTTATTTCGGAATTTTTCCAAGCTAAATCAGGTGTGTACTGCCTGAAATAGAACGGAGACACTTTACGTTCCAACCCTGGCAACTTCTGGACTTTCAGTTTTCCTAAAATTATTCAACCAAATCCGTCTCTTGGAATACGAGTTCCTACCGTTCTTGGTGATTTTAGTTTTTTTGGGTGGTGGAGTCTGGAGTGCAGAGTCTGCTTTCCGTTTTCCAGTCACTGAAACAGAAAGAAAAATATGCAAGTTATTTGATATGATACAACTCGTTATCATATATTATTGTATTCTGTTGGGTTTTTTCAGTATCAAAAATAAATCATAATAATTAGTGCTGTGAAAATGAACATGTTAATTTAATTGATTTGAAATGTTTGACTCCTTAAAAAAATTTTTTACGTAAATAACAGTTTTGTTATCTTTTTGTTTTTACTTTACTTTGTAAAGCTAAATTTAAGTAATTGTGCAGCATAACAGCAGGTTGCCATGTTGGCTGACCAGGAGCCACCAAACTGCTAAAGCTGGAAGAAAGTCTTAGGAGGTAAAATATTAACTTCTCCTTTCTTTTTCCCTGGCTTCTCTCACGTGCATTACAGTATATTATTGCCACTTTGTTCATGTAACAAGTTTACGACTTTGTTTGTAGAAATATTCAGATCCTCAAAGTGGTGGACTTGCACTCTAACAAAACCCAGACTTGTGTTCGATGTTAATTAATGTTTTTATTATTTTGCTCATCTTGGAGAGAAGCAGCATTCACGAAAAGCTAAAAATAGTCTTTGAATTTGAATATAGTCTGTGTGTTGAGTCGACATTAATCTATAATATGTATAAGCACCATTATCAGAGTTGTCAATATGGGATTACATAACATCACAACCTACATCCTCTCATGTTATTGCTGCTTTAAATGTTCCTTTTATTTACATTTCAGTCCATATTGAGCTCTATAATGACATTCCTTTCCCAGCCAATGTTAACCTTTACCTTCTTCACAACATTTCTCTCCAGAGTTTCCTTTCCTCGCTCTCTGGCTCTCAGCCTGTCCAGCAGAACTCTTTTTTGTCTTCGCTTTTGCCAATGCCACAGTCACTTTGCTGCCGTCGATCTCGCAGTCCTCCATGGCTTCTTTGGCAGCTTTGCAAGTTTCTTCGCTCTCAAACTCAACAAAACCGAACCTGATGAGAACAAAACGGAGACCGGGTGTCATCAGAAAACAACCGTCTTAAAGGGGTGAAGTGAAAACCTTCTGCTCCCAACCTCTTTGAAAGCCCCGTCTCTCGTTCTGTGGTGACTCTTGCACCGACGGCTCCCTCGAACGCACTTTGCAGCGTCTCTGCAGTCGTCTTCTCGGCGAGGTTCATCACAATCAGGGTTTTTGTCAGCACTAAGCAGCGACATTGAAACAAATCATTGAACATAAAAACATTTAGAGGACACCTTCAATGCTGACTGAACTTATGTTGGGCTCATACCGGTTGGTTCCTCTGGCTTGGGCTTCACACAGAACTGCACTTTGACTTTGTTTCGGCAGACGCTAATGCTCTTTGACGACTTCAAGGCTTTCGCAGCTTCGTCCACTGCTGCAAACTCAACAAATGCAAACCTGTAGAGAATTAAAAGGATTTTTTTTTTTTTTTTTTTAAATATCCATGGCTTCATTTGCTGGGGAAAAAAAAAAAAGAGCGATCAATTGAGCAAGATGTACTTACATTCCTGGTCTGAGTCTGTTCTGACGTATCCGGACACTAACGGCCCCCGGAAACGCTTTCTTCAGGTGTTTTTCTTTCACCTTCTCAGTCAAATTGCTCACAAGTAAAGTGTTAGTCGACGTGGCTCCAGCTGTAAATATTGAAATTAAAAAAAAAAATGTATTACTTTTTTTTTTTAAACAGAACTCTTGGGTTACTTTTCAGTTTCCAATAAGAAACGAAAGAAAACCATCACCGAACTGATTCACCTTTGGCATCAACCTTCTCTTTAGAGCCTTTCGGCATCTTTGATTCTCCCACAGTGTCCACGATCAGCAGCCGGCCGTTGATCTTCACTCCTTGTTTCCTCTCCAGGACTTTCTTAGCAACAGATTTATTTTCAAATTCCAGGAAAGCAATTCTGTCAAATAGAAGAAAATTGACTTTACTCCACATTCAAAAGGCCCGTTACATATACAGTAAATAAGACGCGTTTTGTTTTGACGCCGGGTTGTTGGAAGTTCTCACCCCTGACTCGGACTTTCTGCTCCACCAGGGAAACGGACGTCGACGGCCTTGGGGAAAAGTTTCAGGATTCTCTTTTTTGTTGCGTTGTACGGGACGTTTTTCAGAAACAAACATCTGCCATCTCTGGCTGCAAAAGTCACAGAAACCCATTACCTTTTTGTTGTACGATAACACTTTTCCAATTTGTGAGAACAAAATAATTGTAAACTGCATTAAGTAAAATCTAAACTCTCAATTATCAAGCAATCCTATTTTACCGTTTTTGCCCACAGCAGGAACCTTCGCCTTCACTTTGGCTGCACTTTTGCCTGCCGCTTTGGCGATCTTCATCGGCCTGTCAAGAATCACTGCTCCATCTAACGCCAGAGCTTTAGTCAGGTCCATTTCTGAGGCAAAATCTACAAAAGCAAATTTTCTACAACAGCAGAAAAAAGAAAAAAAAAAATCACTCTTTAGTTGTTTTGCGCAGCAACAGCATGACTTCCAAACGCCATAGATAAAGTCAGAGAACTGAACCGGATAAACACTCACTTGTACCGGTTTAACTGGACGTCCTGAAACACAAGGCTTTGGCTCATCAGGTAATTTTCGAGTGAGCTTTTGACTTCTTCAGATGTTTTGGAGTTGTTCAGGTTGCCGATGAAGACACGAAAACCTTAAACAGCAAACACATAACGATTGAAAACAACACGACAAGACAGAGTATTTACCTGTGTATTATAGTAGAAATTCCTACCATCATTGATACTTTGGCTGTTTTTGATGTAGTATCGACATCTTCAAATTAAAATTGTTTTTATGTATTCCAGATAAGTAGTTTATAGTTTCAATAAAAACAAATACAGTAACAATAACGAAAGAGACACTGGAAAAATATTGAGAAAGACAATCCAGTTCAAACCAGAAAAGTAAGACTTAATATCTTCCCTTTCCAGACGTATGTGATCGACTTTGGCAGTTTGATGTCAGACACCCTTCCTGAAGCAACATGAGCCTCTGGGGACCGTCTTTGGAATTTGATCCGGCAAACATCTCGCTTTCAACATGTTTTCTTCAATAACCTTCGGAGTATTTACTCTTTCACACATGCTTACCTGCCGTCTCCGTGGGAGTCATCTGGTCACTTTCCTTTTCAGTATCTTTACTCTTTTTTTGCTTGTTTTTACTTTGGCGGGTTACAGTCACTCTGGGAGCACTTTGATTGCCGTCAACAACAACATCCACCTGAGATCCTAAAAGGGAAAAGTCATTATGGGCACCATTCGGGATTATACTGATGCACATAGGAAATTGTTATTTTTGTATTACCTTGTTTAGCTCCACGCTCCGCCGCCTCTTGCTGCACTTCTGTTTCTTCAGGATGAGTGAGAGCTTCTTCTGTCGACTCATCTGCCGTACCTGAAGAGGTGGTCTCAGGCTGTTTGTCTGTATGTAATAAACAATATTCAAAGGTACCGTTTATGAGAAATACTGTGAACCACCATTTTATTTAACAAACGTGAACATCCATACCACTTTCCGCGGTCTCCGCTGCAGCCACCCCATCGCCGGAATGGATCTTCTCTTCTGTGTGAACGTCTGCTCCGTCAACACCGTTCTTCTCCCAGGACATTGTTACAGTTGGAGCATTTCCTTTTACTTCAACGTCCATCTGAAGATCTACAGACAAATGCTTACAGTAACTACATGGTTTTGGAGCTTCTGTTAAAGGTTAACTGGGGGGGGGGGGGGGGGGGGGGGGGGGGGTTGTTTGTTTGTTAATTGCTCATAGGTGTGAGTGTGTGTCTGTCTGGTGATGGACTGGCAAACTGTTCAGCTGTAAACGACTCATTTGGATGATGTGGTACAGAAGATGGGTGGAGAATATAGTATGTGTTTTCTGCACCTTGTTCATTTTGGTCCTTTTCCGTCACTCCTGTTTCTTCACTTGAGGAGACAGTCTCAGCCTGATCATCTGAAACAAGAATTGGTTCAATTAAAGTGCCAGGATGAGCCTTTAATGTGATCACACATTACTAGACAATGCACCAAAGAGCACAACCAACATCAGCAGGTTATGCTGCAAGTTAAACCGGTTGATTGCGAATCTGAGGACAAATAAAGATGCTGAATCAGTTAGATGAACTTTAGAGTAAAAGAAATATTGCATATGGAGCTGTTAGTTTACCTTTACTTATCTCAGCCATTGCTAATAAATGATCCTTCATTTCCAGTGTACTTACAGATCATCTTTGATAGTCCTTACTCGTGTCTTTCAATAAACTTACCGATCAGTTTACTTACTCACAAATACTTCAAATTGATCAATTCTGAGGTAGATAAGAGATGAAATATAACAGCCCACATGGAAATAACAGACATTATGTTTCATCATGTGTAAAGCGCTTAACTGATTCAGTGTCGTTACTATAATAATGGGAGTGACAGAGCCCTGTTCATTCTAAATAACCAGCTGTTAAGAGGAAAACACTTGCCAGGGTTTACGTCGGGCTCCTCGGTCACTTTAATTTGCCTTTTTCTCAATCTTGGAGCCTGGAAGGAAAACAGTGAGAAAATATGACAAGAGCCTGCTTATCAATAAAAATTAAGCTTGCCTTGGTCCTGCGAGGAAAATATAAGCCAAACCCTGGACACCATGTGCAATAACGTTCATAATAAGGTAAAGCCGACATGTTTTAGGACCTTTGAGCAGAAGTAAACGCTCAGCAGCTAACAAACAGTTAGCTTAATGGTTTTACAGTAAGTACGAACAAATGAAGAAAATCCTCAGACAAAACTCTTGAAACGCGTGTCACCCGGACTGATAAAGATGTCGTTTAAAGTTGTTGTCGCGTCTGTATTTACCATGTTTAGGGTGAAACAATCTCCGGATAAAACGTGTTTTCAGGCAACCACACGCACATGCCACTGGGTCGGTACTGCCCATGCGCGTCTTGGACTACGGAAGCCCATGGGGAGCAAAAAGCTTCAGGTGTGTATTATGTGATTCGAAGACGTCAGCTTTCCACTCACTTCTCAGATCTTCCGTGTAATTCCATGGACGCACATCGGGGTAATTACTAACTTACATTTCACTGTGTTTTACACAAAACGTTTTTGGGTGTATACATTTCGACCACGAATTAATCGTACAGGTTGTTGTTTTTTTTACAGCTAGCTTTGTAGCCAATTACAATTAGCTCAACTTAACTCTTGAGTTGGTCACATTTTGTTTGAGCCGCCTTATTTCAGCTCTTCAAATATCGAAAGTAAAATAAAAGAAAAAAGAAAAAAAGAAATAAACACTCTGTATCCGTTCTCCAAGACGTGCTGAGCTTCGTTACATTGACCTGGTATCTTATAACGTGTTAAACCCACAGGGTGAAGTGCAACTGGACGATCCAAAGGTCCAACGTCCACACACGCAGGCGGTAAACAAGCCCAACATGAGCTGACCACTGCCTGTCTGGGGCTGATGTTAGGTTCAAGAACACCGATACCGCCACGATGGGGAGCCAGCGCAATGGTTACAACCGAGAAAGCTTCATTCTGTCAGTGGACGTCGGGACGTCGTCGATCAGAGGTCACGTCTACGACAAGGAGGCGAAAGTCCGAGGATCGTGCACGTGCAAGGTACTGGTGTCCCTCGGGTTTGGTTCAGTGAACACGTCAGTGCCGGTCCAACACTCAGTGGGGGGGGGGGGGGGGGGGTGTCTGTTTGTTTGTTTGTTTGATGTATGGAACGACTTGTATTGATGCTTGTCCTCAGATCTTCCCGTTGTATCCAGAGGTAGGACATGTGGAGATTGACCCAGACGCACTGTGGAGAGGTTTTGTCTCTGTGGTCAAGGGAGCAGTGCAAGGTACATCCTGCCTTCTCACGCCACACTGTTCCCTCTATGCATTTCACTGTGCTTTTACTATTCTATACAATGTGTGTTCGAAACCTATAGCGGGGACAGTGTTCACCCCAATGCAGGTGATCTGAGTGACTTCATGGTTTTGTTTTCAGCAAAGAATAAACAATGAGCGGCCTGTTCTTAAGCTGTACTCCACTTACAATAGTGATCATTTCTATCCAGCGGCTTTCCAATAAGTCACTTCCTTAAGTGGCACTTCACGCTCATATTTTATTTATTGTTTTAAAAGTATAAATGCAGCTGCGAGTTCAGTTCGAAGGCGTATCTCATGCAGGCGGTGCTTTACGCACAGTAATACTGTTTGGATGTTGTTTTGTTGAAGTGGTCAGCAGCACTGTGAGGAAAGCCCTGGTTTGAGTTTGGTTTTGGGGGGGGGGGGGGGGTCTTTCTCTGAGGAGTGCTCATGTTCTTCTCATTGGGTTTTCCAGTTAATTCCGACTTAAAACATGCATCAGAGGATAATCGATTACTGTTAAAAAAATAAATAAATGTAGCGTACTTGTGAGTGTGTGTATTTGTCACTCTGATTGTGTTTGTCCTGTGATGGGCTGGCCGCTCTTCCAGGGGGGGAAGCAGCATAGATGACGGATGACTGGTTACATGTATTGTTCACGGTACATTAGACACTATTTATGTTTCTAGTATTAAAAAAAAAAAAAAAAAAACCACGAAATACAAAACTGTTTTCTTTGATTCACCCATTTTTTTGTCATGATTCTTTTTTTTTTATAAAGGTATATCCTGCTGTTAATCAAAGTACAGTTATCAGTTCTTAATTTGTCAAAACAAATTATAAAACATTTTATTTTTACAGCGCAATTATTTATTTTAATAAATTGTTTCATCCTAATTGATACTCATCTGATGGCACACGAGCCACAAACTGATTAATGTGCAACAATTACATTATTATTTTGTATTAATCATACTATTACATTTATGTACTATTGCATTATTATAGAAATCATAACATTGTGATTTACTTGTGTAAACAATTATCAGCAGTTTTCTGTATTATCTCCCTTTTACTCCACTTTTTTATGACATCATAAATCATTTGTAAATGTTTAAAATTTGTTCAAATACCTCTTTAATCTTTAGACAGATTACATGTATGAGGGACAATGTCGGTGTTAATTTACAAAAATGAACGTGAACTAACCAGGCACAGACACCAGCAGTCGTGTATTGCATTGCCATTATATACCATCATAATGCACGGTTTCTTCTTTTTACCTGCAATTGACAAAGTAATTATCTCGTTCCAAAACAAAGTAAAACCAACAATTCTATACTTCTGATCATAAATTATAATTGGATTGCCTGAAACTGTTAAAGTCACAAGAGTTTGATTGGAATTCGTCACGTTTAACAATGTAATTCTAATTCCTCTCCGTCTTTCAACTATAATTTATGTCGACAATGATCTTGTATCGTAGATGCCGGAGTACAGATGCGGCAGATTGAAGCCCTCGGCATCTCCACCCAACGCAGCACCTTCACAACGTGGGACAGGTAGACGATAACCATTCATCTTTCTTCCTCTGATCTGAAAACTACTGCATTATTAAACAAAACCATGTTGTATTGTTGTTGAGAGGGTTTTTTGTTGTTGTTTTTTTGTCTCTGGTAGGAGAACTGGAGTTCCTTTTCATAATTTCATCACCTGGCAGGACCAGAGGGCTGCAGACTTGGTGAAATCCTGGAACAGATCCTGCACCATGAAGGTCAGGCTGCACTCTTTCATACTGTTTGGTTTGGGTTTTTTTTAATTCATGAGACTTTGTGTATGTTGATGTTGTGTTTTATGTGCATCTCAGGCAATTCACGGCGCGATGAAGGCTGCCTACTTCCTGACGCGGCAGAAGCGATCCCTCGCCGCAAGCCTCATCATCTTCTCCACCCAACACGTGACGTTCCGCCTCGCCTGGGCCCTGGCACACTACAAGCAGGTGTGTGGATGGGAACCCCATCCTGACGGCGGCCATGATGGAATTTGACCTGCTTGATAAACAGACAGGACGGCGTTTGGCGTGTTTAACGCCGCCGGCGCCGCTACATGAGTGACGTCGGCGCCGAGAACAACCAAGGCAGAATTTATGCAGTTTACTTTTACAGTTTCATGTTCCACAAATTATCGTCACCACCTCCTCATTTACCGTCCCACCTTGATGAAGTGGTAAAAACAAGTGTTTAAATTTCCAGGTGATTTTGAGACATTTACATTTGAGACTAAATATTGCAAATTGTGTCACCTTCACTTTTTAATCCTAAACAGAATCATTCGTTTGACGAGTCTTTAATCGTGTCGTATTGATACTTGATTCCAGCAGGAAGAGGCTGGTTCATGTTTCTGCTTTTTTTTTTTTTCCTAGGTTCGTGAAGCCATAGATGAGAGGAACTGCTGCTTTGGAACAATTGACACCTGGCTGCTGTTTAAGCTAACAAAAGGTGCGTTTAGGTTTCGCCCTTCCTCTGTGCAGTAATGTGTGCTTTGTTGCATGAGTTGCATTTCATATAGCGTGTCACAGGATTTTAAGACAGAAACTTCTTCGTCTGTCCGATCCTATTGCGCCATCTGAGAAGTTTTCAAAGTGGGAGGGCCGGCTGGAAAAAAGTCTCAACTGCTTTTTTTTTTGGTTGTTTTGTTTTTTTAACCAATCATTTGTCTTATAATTGTTGCAGGACAAGTCCACGCCACAGATTACTCCAATGCCAGTTCAACTGGAATATTCGACTCCTATCAGGTGTGGTGTATATTATTGTTTGTCTATTCCTCCTTGTTTTGGTTTCAGTTTTGTTGCATCTGTCTTGTGTTTTTTCACGTCCCTGTAATGGTGACTGTGTCACAGATGTGTTGGAGTGGCTTTCTCTGCTCCCTGGTGTCTCTGCCGCTCTCCATTTTCCCCGAAGTAGAAAACACGGGGTGAGTCAAGTGTTTCCCACAAATTACAACACATTATGAATCATGTCTGTCCTCGTAGATTTTTGCCTAAAATGTCATGGATGTGTTGCGATTAGTCTTATTGCTGTTACTAGAGAAAGTCCTTTCTTTGCTCACATGAGCTCATATGCACAGACGAATATTGGGTTTTCGAAAGTATGCATGTTTTTATCCTTATTGAAGCTATTACAAGATTTCCATTCTATAGAAACCACCTATGAATCATATTAATAATGACAATAAGGTATTGGAACATAGTTTTATTAGACGACAAAGAAAAGCTTTTCTGACTTTTTACAGCCGCTCACTTAAGATGACGGCCTCCTGACAGTAAACCTCTCGTGCACTCAGAGTTTGTAATCAAGATCCAGGGATGGTGTCAGTATGGATATACGGTAGACCACTAAGTAAGAGTGTTTTATGATGCTTCTGTGGTTTCTCCCTCGCGCCATAACAGCCATGACTTTGGCTCCACGGACCCATCCATCTTTGGCATGCCGATTCCCATCAGATGTGTGGTGAGTTATCGGGGTGGAGGTCTGACTCAATCCGTTATCTGTGTGGTTGAAATAAATTAACCATTCATTTCAACCCTTTGACTTGTCGACGCCAGCGTGTCAGAGCCATTATGTTGTAAAAAAAAAAAGAGAGATTTTAGTTGGTTATTGAGTTAATGAACAATAGGTAATGTGTTTGTTTGTTTTTTTAATTATCATTAGAATTTGCACTCTCCTCTTTGCTGTAAATGCCTTTAATTAAAAATGACATACTTTCACAAGCTGACACAACTTGTGACTGTTCTATATTGAAAACACACTTTGTGCTACTTGAACATAGTGGATTATGAGAGATGAAGGAGCTCCTTTGTCTCTCCTGTAGATGGCAGACCAGCAGGCGGCCATGTTTGGAGAGTGCTGCTTTAATGTGGGGGATGTAAAGATCACCATGGGAACAGGCACCTTCATGGACATAAACACGGGCAGCAAGCCGCACACGTCCGTGGCGGGTGAGCGACGCACGCCGCCGTCCGCACGCGCGTCCACATCGTGTCCAGTACAGACTCGTCACGCTCTCCCTCACGGCAGGTCTGTACCCCGTGGTGGGCTGGAAGATCGGCTCCGAGGTCGTTTACCTGGCGGAGGGCAACGCAGCCGACACGGGCACCGCCATTAAATGGGCGCAGGAGTTGGGTGAGTGGCGGCATGCGTGAGACCGTTGTTCTTAATTGGTTTCGTTAGCCTTGTAATAACACTGGTGAAACATTATGACTTTGAGAGTTTTGGGAAGAACTCACTTTTTTTTTGTGCCTCATTGCTGTGTTGTTTCAAATATTTCCTCAATTCGAAGAATACATATTGGATCCCCTGCAATCTTCTTTCAAATAAAATAGACATTTCTCCAGTTTTGATCACGTGTATATTGGATTGTTGCTCTTGTGACTCCTGAATCTATGCCAACTATATTATTTTTGTATTTCTGACTTTAACCTCTCATCTCTTCCCGTAAATCCACGTCAAATCTCCGGTGACTCACCCTGCACCGTAGGGAGTTCACCAAGTACAGCGGCTTCAGAGAAAAAGCTTAAACTGAAACACATTGAGGATTTCAGTCAAATCTGGAAGACACCCGCTGTCGTTTAAAGCATTTTTCCCCAAGAACGTGACACAATTGGTCAGGTCTGTAAACTGACTGACTGCTTCAGAGGTTGCATGTGATGCTTTCCTGTGTTGTTGTAGAACTTTTCTCTGACGTCCAGGACACCTCGGCCATGGCTTACAGTGTGGCCGACTCAGGCGGCGTGTGTTTCGTCCCTTCCTTCAGTGGCTTGCAGGTCAATACAGTTCGGTTTTATTTCTATGCAAAGTTGGTCAAACTTTCACCCAGAATGCAACAATGTGTATTTTCTATAGTCGGTACAAGCATGTAATTCTATCTGTTTAATTTTTTTTTATTTTGTCTCTTCGTAACATTGTTGTCTCTTTTTTTTTTCTGCCCTCCATTGTGAACTGGCCTTTGTAAGTGTTTGCCTTGAATGCTTCTAATTTTATGTATGAAGATAATGTTTTCTTCTGGTTGTTTTATGATCGACTCAGTACAACACCTGCATGCAGTCGTGTACAGTAATTGCACCCTTGATGACCACATAACTTAAAATTGGCTCTATGATGCTTCAATTCACAGTTTTTCATGTTTCACATTGTGATCTTTAATTTAAAGTCGATTCAAATGAGTCACAGTAAAAAAAATTACCAGTAGCGATAACGTTTTTGTCCTTTGCCGCCTCTCAGTACTTCCTTGATCTGAAACGAGTGATTTTAGCCTCTGTTCAATTGGCCTCCTTCCCAAAGGCCTGTAATTTGACACCAGCCTCGCTGTATTGCTGGGTGCATAAGTCATTTCTTCTCAAAGGATGAAACATGAACATGTTATATGTGTCCTCATTTCAAAAAAACAAACAGATCCTCATAGTATTTAGATTTTCTTGCTTCAGGACCATGAGGTTGATTTAAATTCTGTAAACATTTGACATCTTTTTGTCAATGTTTTATTAAAGGCTCCTCTGAATGATCCCAAAGCTTGTGCTTCCCTCATGGGCCTGAAACCCTCCACCACTAAAAGCCATCTGGTCCGAGCCATCCTCGAGTCTCTCGCCTTCAGGTGAGTCTCTCTGAAAAAGAAGTTTCCATATGAATAGCCGTTTTCTCCATTTGTCCTCCTTTACTGTTAAATCCAACACAGGGTTGCTTGTAGCCAGTGCTGATTCCAGTTTGAACGCAGGGCAAATGCAGCTTGGTAGTCGCTCACACGCGCTCTCGTTCATAGCTACGGACAATTTAAACCCTCAAATGCGTGTTTCTGGACCGCGGGAAGAAACGAAACACCGTCCAATCCAACCACAAAAGGCTGCAAGGCCCTTGACTGATCTTCTCGTTTGTGCAACTCCCACTGTTTTCCCCTGTTCATGGTAATTGATATTCTCTTTTGCTCTAGAAATAAACAACTGTACGAGACGATGCTGCAGGAGACTCGTATTCCCATCACAAAGATCAGGTGCAGTTTCTCTCATCCACTTAGCTGGTCTCTGGGTGTCTTATTAACGTAATGTAAAAAGAAAATCTCTGGATAAGCATTTAACTTACATCTGACCAGGGGCAGCCGTCTTGGCTTACAGGGCAATATCTTATTGCCGAATTTGGATTCCATCCAGTTCGCGAGCCACAGCAGACTCCGTGTTGTGCACCCTACTTTGACTAATGCAGTTCAGTTTTTTTTGTTGTTTTTTTCTTTATAGGCAATGCATTGTGGGTCTATGTTTCTCTCATACTTCTACAAGTGAAGTGAGTTGAGACATAATTGAGTGCTCTCTTCCACCTCAGGGCGGACGGCGGTGTTTCCTCCAACGACTTCATCATGCAGCTGACTGCAGATCTGTTCAACAAAAAGGTAGCTCGGCCCCAGCACCACGAGATGTCGTGTCTGGGAGCTGCTTTTGTGGCCGGACTGGAAGTGGGTATGCAAACGCATCAGTCCTAACACACACACACACACACACAAATACAAATATTCCTTTCTGGCTTGGTAAAGTAAGTTACTCCATATTGTACTTTCTGTAAATGAACCGGTTTTGTGACCCTCGTGTGAGTGAAGCCAGGATTTCTTGAGGCACCCTCACTACAAATAGAATAAAGCAAAGACGGGAAGACAAGCAGCTCGGGCGAACAGTCAGACGCTTCAGCGTTTCACCTCGTGCTCACCCCCGTTCTCTAAAAATATTACAACATTAAAGCCGTGACAGAGTTTTATTTGAAAACTCTTGATCAAGAAAGTCCTATTTTTATTCTTGCTGACTCTGGCAGAAGAAGCAAAATGAACTGCTGCTATTTGTTATGTAACCTGTTTTTTTTTTCTCCAATTATTCATGTTGTGTAATTAGGCTGTTATACATTAGTCAGTGCTTCATCCAGTGGCACAGTAAAGCGAGAGCTGTTGTTTTATAACAGGTCAGAAACAGGTGGCGCTGAGGACTGATTTACATGGTGAATCATGTGTTTTCAGTCAATCAGTGGACAATTGCATAGCTAATTAGACCATTCTTAGGCCATTTTCAGTTGTTGGTCACTAGTGTGGGGTGCACGTTGTCAAATCATGCATTTGCTGGACTGTATATCATCAATAACATTTCCGTTCTGTCTTTGACTGTCATGTGCAGGTTTTTGGAGGAACCGTGAGGAACTGAAGAAGCTGCAGGGCACCGACAAAGTGTTCCTGCCCAGAGGCGCGGCGAAGGAAGACACTGTTTTGCCAGACCGAGAGTATGTCCATGTCCTCCAGAGCTGGGAGAGCGCGCTGATGCGCTCTATGAATTGGTACAACAAGCCATAGCAATTGGACGAACCCACGGTGGGGGGGGGGGGGGGACCTGGAGTTCAAACCGAGTGAGAAGATAAGCGCGTAGATAGTGACTATTAAAGTTAACAGTTTCAACAAATAACAAAAAAATTATCAGTGGCCAAGGATTTCAGAGAACTAGCATGTATGATTTTTTTTGTGTGACATTTCACCGTGAGGCTGCAGAATATTTACTCCACCCTCAAATTTAATGTAATAAGGAGAACCAACGGTGTCCCAGAATATACTTAGGGGAAAAAACACACAAAAAAACCCCTTTGTGGTCAATCTGCAGAGCTCAACCTACAACAGCGCAATCACAACAGTTCCTTGCACATTGATCCTCGTATCCAAACTTGAATTCTGGTCCACTTTCAGCTATAGTGCCTTTGTGTGCTTCCTAATCATCATCTAGAGCTATTTTATTCTATCTCTCAGAGACAGTTGTTTGTTTGTTTTTTTCCTCTCACATTAAAAATAGCCCATGGCGTGTATTGACATGCTGATCCAGTACAAATAATAGCGGTTGAAAGCAGGAAACCAACCCACATTAGCACAAAGTTAAGACGTCACCGTACACTGTTACAGCATGGAATTATTTTCCACATATAATTGCTACCTCTTTTTTTTTTTTTTTTCCTCCTCTATAGATAAGATGCGCATTCCATTTAGTCCACAAATAAGTCACTGTGGCTTCTTTATGTTTGGGTTATTTTAGGGGGTTTCCAGTAGGAATACTGTTTTACACTTTACCACATGGGGG
This sequence comes from Blennius ocellaris, assembly GCF_963422515.1. Taxonomy (NCBI): domain Eukaryota; kingdom Metazoa; phylum Chordata; class Actinopteri; order Blenniiformes; family Blenniidae; genus Blennius; species Blennius ocellaris. The sequence continues at coordinate 14,145,958 of NC_137659.1, forward strand.
CGCTGGTGGCTGGGTTTTTTTTTTTTTTTTTTTACACCTTTTTAATTCATGAGCTCACCATAGCAACCACATGGCAAATGTTAATCAAGAACTGCCAACTAAACTCATTAATATCAGATTCACACATGATCATCAGTGAGAAAATAAAGAGGGGATAGGAGGAGAAGAAAAGATACTTCTGTTAACCACAGCTGAAGACTCAGGAGCCTCCGCACCACATATGACCTGGTTACACAGCCTGCTTCCAAAGTTTCGTATTATTTCTGTAGCGGTTTTGTTTTTACAGTGCTATACTGTCAAAATCTTTATTTTTGAAACCCTGTCTGTTTACTGTCAAACTAATGCGAGGTATTCACCGTGAAATGATGTAATTTAACCGAGACTGGAACAACCTGTATGTTTTCTTCATGACTGAGGCGTCACCACTGGATTTTAGTTATTCAAATCAAATGTGCCATTTAAGAGCGAAAGGATCATCTGTGGCTGTGTGATGTTTCCATACATGCGTTCTCTCCACTGGCTATGAGGAAACATGGCAACAGTGGCTGTTCTGCTAACTTGCACAGATGTTATGTCATTACATGTTGCTCGTATGTGATTCAGGATGTAAATGTTCATTGAAAGGAGCAGAACTCCAAGTAAGGATGTGTCATCTCTGTTCCCGCGTGGTTGATCACATCCACAATGTCCTATGAAATTGTATTGATTCAAGTGTCGTGTGCAGCCTTATGAACACTGATGACGTTTGTTCGAGAAAACTAATGGTGTTGTGATTGAATGTGCCTGCATTAATGTGAGAGTTTGATCAAGAAATCCGGATTGTGGTCGGCATCGTTCAGAATTGTTTGTTCTTGCCCGCCATCTCGACACTTTACGACTGTTGCGAGTATGCTTACTAAACTTTGTTATGCAAAGTGACCACTATGTGCATTGATGACGATTTTTTTTTGACACTTGAAACCAGGGTCTAAATATGCGAGATCTCTTAAAGCACTTGTACTTCATTCAATTTTTGAATGGCACATGTCATCCCCAGCTGCTGGGAACCAACGTGATAAGACATTTTCATGCATCCGTGCGCGAAACTATCTTTGTCGTTTGTCAATGGGCAAGTATTAAAAACACGATGCATCTGTCGGAAGGCTGTGTGTGATTCAGTGCGTCTCGCAGACCCTGCGGCAGCTGTGCAGGTGTCGCAGGTCACGACGAGAGGGAGAAGATGCCGTCCACGGTGTTTACTTCCACATGGACGCCGGGGGGGGGGGAGACGCCGTCGCCTCGTGCCTGGGGGGGGATCGTCAGAAGGCACAGGCTGCTCGATTGGGTCTCAGGATTGAGTCCCATTGATGTTACCAACCTCTCTGTGAGGGTTGCTATGGTAGCTTGCGGATGGAGTGACTGAGAACAAATGGGGTGTGTATTCCCGCTCATGGTGCTGGTATGGTGAAGAGGGCGCTAATTGAGTGCACGAAAGGGGGTTTCTCCCAAACAATGGGAGGATTGTGTGTCTGCTTCAGTCAGACGGGGAGCAGAAGTGAGCGTTGTGTACATCACACAGATCCATACAGTCTATCCATCCATCCTCGCCGCAGAACCCCCCGCACCCACCCGGCTGCTTGTGGTGAGGATGTCAATCCAAGCCTTCTTTCTCAAACGTGGGCCAGTTGGGGGGTTTTTTTGTGTTTGTTTTCTCTTCATTCAGTTCAATTTTATTTCATTTTGCCAGCGTGTGCTGGGCTTGCAGTGGAATGCCTCCACAGAGAAAAATGTGCTGGAGAGTGTGTGTGTGTGTGTGTGTGTATGTGTATGTGTATGTGTGTGTGTGTGTGTGTGTGTGTGTGTGTGTGTGTGTGTGTGTGTGTGTGTGTGTGTGTGTGTGTGTGTGTGTGTGTGTGTGTGTGTGTGTGTGTGTGTGTGTGTGTGTGTGTGAGACAGACAGGACTAGCCCATGAATCAGTGCTGGCGGCTCTCACACTAATCAGTGAAGTGTGTGTGTGTGTGTGTGTGTGTGTGTGTGTGTGTGTGTGTGTGTGTGTGTGTGTGTGTGTGTGTGTGTGTGTGTGTGTGTGTGTGTGTGTGTGTGTGTGTGTGTGTGTGTGTGTGTGTGTGTGTGTGTGTGTGTGTGTGTGTGTGTGTGTGTGTGTGTGTGTGTGTGTGTGTGTGCGCGCGCGCGCGCGCGCGCTAGTATTGTGCCTGGTGCTGCATTGTATGAGTTGTGATGGACCCTGCCTTGCAACAAATTCAAACTGACAGCAGGAACTGGATGCAGAGCGACCACTACTCCGGTCCCCTTCCCCCATGCAAGCTGAACCCTGAATCAAGGGTCATTATATAACACTCTCTCGCTCTCTCTCTCTCTCCCTCTCTCTCTCTCGCTCTCCCCCTCTCTTCCTCTCTCCCTGACACACTGGGAATGTTCTGTGGGGTGTCAGGGGGTTGAAGGTTAAGCCCTTGAGCATTTTTCCATTTCTAGTATTTAACCCAGCCCTGTAGTCTTTCGGTTCATTTATTTCCAGTCATATTCACCAAAGCGGGGTCATATCTGACAAAACTAAGTGGGACCTGGCTCATCAATGATCACGTGTGAGGCTCACATTGGGATGTAGAGCTGATACAATGCAGGAACAGGCTTTGTACTTATTCACCCTAAGTGAAGTGTTATCTGTTAACTATGACACATCTGTTTGCAATCATGTACTCTCTCTCTCGCTCTCTCTCTCTCTCTCTCTCTCACACACACACACACGCACGCACTAGTTTCAGTAGTGCTCAATTGCCATAGCAACAAGGATTGGCAAATGCCCCAAATATCTATGCTCAACCAGTCGTCACAAATAGAATCCTCATCGGCTGCAAATATGCTGATCACTGGCGTCTGTGTTCTTATACTATCTGTGTGTGTGTGTGTGTGTGTGTGTGTGTGTGTGTGTGTGTGTGTGTGTGTGTGTGTGTGTGTGTGTGTGTGTGTGTGTGTGTGTGTGTGTGTGTGTGTGTGTGTGTGTGTGTGTGTGTCATAGTGCGCACTCTTTCTTTCTGTACAGTGATCAGAGGTGCGTCCTTCGCTGTCCAAATGCGCCCCAGTTTAAAGGATTGGTTTTTGGTTTGGTGACTCAACGCCTCCGACGTGTGTTCAGCAGAGCCGCAGTTAATCTCCAAACACATCGGGATTATATAATATAATACCATATAAGACAGCAAATACCTGTAGTAGAACCTATAGGATCACTCTGCGTCCCTGTAATCCTCGAGAAATGCGCGTTATTGGCGAGGATTTTGTTTTTTGGTTGTTGTTTTTTTTTGGAGGGGGGGTTTTGTTTTGGAGGAAGGGTTTTTCTCTCGTCAGTGCTGAAGGATCCCAAAGCCTGCAGATACTTATATATATATATATTTTTTTTAAATGGAGATCCCAGCCTCTTCCCAAAGGTGCACAGCCATTACAATATAATTAATGATAAGAAAGACAGTGTGCGCTCTATTTATAATTTGTGCGCGTAACGGTGCGTCTCTGTGCGTCTCTCCGTCATTAACCAATGTACATCCATCTGGTCGCACTGCATCAGCTGCCACGACAAGGCTTGTGTGGACGTCACTGATTTTCTCTCTCTCTCTCTCTCTCTCTCTCTCTCTCTCTCTCTCTCTCTCTCTCTCTCTCTCTCTCTCTCTCTCTCTCTCCTCCCTCACCTTCCCCTTCCCCTTCTCGCTTTTTTTTTTTTTGTTCCACCAGAGCTTCTCTCTCCTTCTGCTCTCCCTCTTTCTACACCGCCCACTCCTTCCCAACCATTGATCCGACCACTCACCGCCGCCTCGCCGGCTTCTTCGCCTCATTACATCGTCCGCTGCGCTTTTCTGCATTTTTTTTTTTTTTAAAGGGAGGATAAACTGCAACCGTTTGGACCTAAAATTAAAAATTAAAAAAAAGGGGGGGGGGATAAACATTTGAAAATCATAAAGTGGGTTGGAAAGAAAAAAAGAAGAAATCAACAGACATCAGCATGGCGAGCACCGACGATAATAAAGCGGCCAGCAAGGAGAACGCGTCCAGCTGGAAGGACTCGTTCTACAACCCGAGGACCGGGGAGGTGCTGGGGCGCACGGCCAGCAGCTGGGGTAAGGATCCCCCCCCCCCCCCCCTTGTTAGACAGGAGAGTCACTCAGGATCTTGTCTCATCGCGTTCGCTTGAGCTTGTGTCTCATCCGACATCCTCTTCGTGTCTTATTATCCGAGCATTGACGGACACGTGCCCTCCTTGCCTGTATGCGCTTGCCCTGCATGTCTTTGTATAGATGAGGCTGAAATGACTCCCGTGTGGATGTGATCGCTGACGAGCCATCGCAGGCCTGCATGAAGGTGTTAAAGGAGAAGCCTGTTTCACTGAGATAGAAAGAAAAAAAAAAAAAAAGGCGCTATCAAAGGTGTGAGCTGGTCTCTCTTTGCTGCATGAGAAAGTGACCAAAGCAGGTGATGGATCAGTCATCCGAGATTTTTTTCTCTCTCTCTCTCTCAATTGATGTGTATCATCTGCATTAACAAGGGCTATCGTTGGAACTGCATTTGCAGTGCAGACCCAAGCTGATAAAAGCAGCTCATTACCTAATCATAGCTGGAGACAGTGCTACAGCATTCCAGTGCTGGATCTATAGCTGATCAGGCCATACATTTTATGTAATGATTCCCCCGGTTACTTCCAGAGTGAGGTAGTAACAGGCCACCCTCCCTCCAGCAGCCAGCTCCTATAGGCTCGCTCAGATTGTCAGGCTGCCTGGGCCCCTGTGCTGCTGTGCAGTGGGATGCTCCATTGCAGTTGCATGGCCGCCCACATTAGCATGCCTGTCAAGGTCAAATGGGATTCCCTCTCTCCTGTTTCTCTTTCACGCACCAGGCAGGTGCATTGTGGGATACTGTTGGGGAGGAATGAGGGAAAGGGGGGGTGTACAGCAGGAGGCTGAGGGGTCCATCCCTTTTTTTTTTGTGGTCAACTTAGAGGGCATCCATGCTGTGCAAGTGCTGGATGGTGGTGAACCATTTTGAGTCAGATGTCTCCATAAATGCTGCTCACCCCCCCCCCCCTCCCTGCGTTGGCGAAACGAGGCAAGCACACGCTCCAAGCACTGCAGCATAATCCCCGAATCTTGTCTGGTTTGGAGAAAAAAAGTGGGGGTCTCCGGTGAAACAAAATGACATCACGTTTGTTAGCAGAAGGTAGCATTGCCTCCTTGATTCAAAATGGTTTCTATGAGAGAGGGAGTGCAGTAAAAATGCAAGATCCTCCAACCTGAAGATGTGGCAAATCAATAGGCAAAGGTTTGAGTGCAGTTAAAAACTGTAATTATTAATACATGAAGCCCATTCCTACTGCCCCCCCCCCCTCCTCATTAAATCTCCTCTCTTTTTCTGTTCCATGTTCATTCCTCTGACTTCCTCCAGCCCTCATCCTCTTGTTCTACCTGGTGTTCTACTGTTTCCTGGCTGGTATGTTCGCCCTCACCATGTGGGTGTTGCTGCTCACGCTGGATGACTACGTGCCGAGGTACAGAGACCGCGTCCCCAACCCAGGTGAGTGCCTCCGAACACGCACCACCCAGGAGGAGAGGGCGGTTTTGGAGTTACTGTAAACCGGCAGCATTTCTTTTCCAGGCATCCATTATTCATCCTCGCCCCAACGAGACGCTGTCACAATAATGTGCTACATTATACAGCTGCTTTTTGCATCGATCTGTTTTCAGGGTTCTTCCTGTGCCGATATCAGCACCGGGGATCGTCGGCTGGATGTTTTTCGTTTTTGAGACGTTCGTCCAGTGCGTCGGCTTCTTTTTTTTTTTTGCTCCGAGTTGAAATAACCTTTGTTTGTCTGTTCCAGGGCTGGTGATTCGTCCCAATTCATTGGATATCACTTTCAACAAATCCGACCCATTAAAATATGCACAGTATGTGGAGCACCTGGAGACCTTCCTGCAAAGTAAGAGCCCTTCTCTCTTAACATGTTGATATAAGAAAAAGGTTGAAAGTCAGCTGTAACAACTTGAAAACCACTCCGCCTCTCCAAGATGGTTTTGGTTTTTTTTGGTCATTGACAAAATTGCTGTATATCTTTATACGTCCATGTCCGTCTGTCCGTCAGGGTACAATGATTCACAGCAGGAGAGGAACGAGGAGTGCATGGCAGGAGAGTACTTCCTGCAGGATGACAGCAGCGACATGACAAAGAAAGCTTGCCGCTTCCAGAGGGCCAGCCTGAGCGTGTGCTCCGGCCTCTCCGACACCAACTTCGGCTATCATGAAGGAAAACCCTGCGTGCTTCTGAAAATGAACAGGGTAAAACCTACTTATGGATTCACACTGGCTTTTGAAAGTTAAAAAAAAAAAAAAAAAATCACTTTACATATTAATAGATCATGAAAACAAGTGTTCTCAATCACTTTCTTCCTCTCCAGGCCACTTTCATTTTCCAGTCATTCAGCCACTGGCTGACAGTTCCCAAAATAAATGTTTTGATTACCTTCTAATTTCGGATCTCGCCTGCAAAAGGCTCACATGTTTATCTCCTTCGTTTCTCTTCATAGATCATTGGTCTGAAGCCACTTGGGGATCCTTATATCAACTGCACAGTAAAAGTAAAGTCTTCATTCGACATGTTATGCATTCTTATATGTGTATTTATTTTTTTCCTTTTTGCTCCTTCCATTAAAAAAAACACGGATTACCATACAATTTTCTTTCTGTCGATCTTGTGTTTATTTTTTCCTTCTTTTTGTATGTTTTTGTGTCTTGTGTCTTTCTGCATGCTGTCACTGATGGCTTTAGGGTAAGATGAATATGTAAATTCTTAGGATAAGGCCAGTAGTGAGTGTTAACACATTTTTTTATTTTGTTATGTAACAGGTCATTACGCAGGTTCCTCTAAACCATCATCTTTCCATTTTTAGAGTTAATTCAAGTATAATCTGTGTAATTATTTTAGTCTGAAATGTCACCTTTTTGTGATTCACCAGAGCATGGTTTTTTTTTTTGTTTTTTTTTTTGCTTCCTTTAAATCTCTTCCCTGACAGCAGAAGGTCTTTGCTTTTCCATTTTCATGTCCACTCTCACGTGGTCTCGGGCTAATTGTACCGTCCTCTATTAAACTTCCATTAGCTACAATTATTCTATGTAAAATTGTAATAATATACATTTGTTTTTGCAGAAAGAAAACCCCGTCCAAATGCAGTATTTCCCCAGTGAGGGGAGGATTGATAAGATGTATTTCCCATACTATGGCAAGAAAGCCCACGTGAGTATTTATGATGGGTCAGATGCTGTCCAGTAGCTCACCTTCATGTGTTATTGACTGACCGATGTCTCTTCCACCATGCAGGAGAATTACGTGCAGCCCCTGGTGGCCGTGAAGCTGCTGCTCACCAAGGAGGATTACAACAAGGAGCTGTCTGTGGAGTGCAGGGTAGACGGCTCAAACCTACGCAACAATGACGAGAGGGACAAGTTCCTGGGCCGCGTCACCTTCAGGATCAAGGTTGTGGAGTAATGACCGAGACGGCCCTTTAGAAATGAAACCAGTTGAGGCTGCCCGTGTTTGCTAAGGATTCATGTTTGGAAAAAATCTTTTTAAGAAAGGAGGGAAGTGCCAAATGAAGTCATAAAGGCGGCCCTTTGAGATGTTGAAAAAAAACAAAAAAAAAAACCACGTCTTTCTCAGACGAGTTTGGCTCCCTGTAGGACAGCCAGTCGTACAGTGATCACAAATGCTGCTTTGTTGACGGGTTTTTTTTGGCTCTTCTTTCCTTCGTGACTCCTTGCTGACCTCCTCAAAGATTCCAAGAACAAGGCTCTGTGCCTGACCCTATCCATTCATACTTCCATCCTTCCGTCTTTCCATCCATCCATCCATCCCCGCATTCACTTGTTGCACTGCTCATCCTCCTCGCGCGTTATTTTTTTTCTTGTTTTTTTTGTTTTGGGTTTTTAGAATTGATGTGATTAGATAACTTATAGCCATTGCAACCAAGACATTCGGAGCTGTTGTGTAATTGCTGAGACAAGATTTTTATGATTATTTTAGAGCTTCCTGCAGCCAGGAAGAGTGTGTTGTTTTCATCTCTTAAACTGTATGAAGGACAGTATTATCACTGGTGTTGAGAGGATTTTTATCTTGCTGTGTAGTATAATTGAGAAAGTAGAACATCATCCAACACGTCGCCAGAGTATTGACATTACTCATTGCACATCACAAAGACTTCATAGGAACGTACCTTGATAATCAAGTATAGCCACTGTATCCCTGTATATGAAATGCCAACTACAAAGTCCCTTTCTACTATAAATACATTGTGAACCTTACCATATTTAGGGAACTATAGATAGATTTATGTGTTGTGGTCTGCATGGCCACAACCCGGTCTTGTGCTGTCTGTCCGTCTGTCTGTCTGCATGTCCGTCTGTCTGTCTGCCCGTCTTCCTGTTTCCTCACCTCTCCACTTGCAATAGCCAACATGTGGGTGAGCCAGGCAGGACTCGGTGAAGTTGTCCCGCTCCACCTCGCGGGGTGCTGCGAGTTGATTGTGGATAGAGGCGACAAACACAGTGTAAAAATTGCTTTCAGGACGAAGAGGAACTGGGGAAAGCATTACGAAAATAAAGAGTTCACTGTAACTATGTACTGTATATCTCTACGTGATCTGTATATCTATCTGGGTCTCAAAGATTGTTTGTTAGTTTTCTCTCTTCTTCAGCCTGTTGATCTGATTGTCTGCCAATCTATTACTCTTCAATGTATATATATAAACACTATCTACCATATTTACTTAATTCACACTGTATTTTTGTCACAAAACACAATGTCTGTGTACTGTAAAGAAATAATTTAAGCAAAGATTTACAGGAAATTATCTTATTCAAAGCTATGTTTACACAGTCTTAAAAGGAACCCGCATTTGAAAGAACAACTTGTAACATCTCTTCAGGGTGCCTTAAGACCTGATGAAATAAATTGTGGAATAAAAGTGATTTTGAAGAAAAAAACAACAACCTTTTCTTCTCTTCTTCTGTCTTAACTCATGGTAAGATATATATATATATATATATATATATATATAAAAATTGTATCCAATCACAGTGAGTCTCATTAAGCTGTACCATGGACTTCACTGGTTTTTACACCAGATGTTTTTCCTGCCACAGCCAGGGTTTGAACCCAGGTCCTGGATGTGGATCATTTCAATCATTCTTGTATTCAGAAAAAAACTGATGTGTCCAAGGAAGATTCAACTGCCACATGAATGGATACATTTACATGAATTACTTGCTTTGTATCTGTAAATTAATCCATATATAACCCATTTTTCCTAAGAAGGACTTCAAAATGTCAATGTTTCAAAACAGGATCTTTCTCAAGACGTTGTTGGAGCAGTCAGATTTAACATTCTTACTTCACTTGGTTTCATTGGGGATCAAGTTGTTTGCATGTTCTCCACCATTTCCTCCCACAATCCAGAAATGTGTATTTTGAGGGTTATTTGTGCCTGAAGGTGCGAGCGGCTCCAGCGCCCTGCAACCCTGAGCTTAATAAAGCGGTATAACAGATTGATGGATACATTCTATGAACAGTTTTTTTTATTGTTATATCATTTGTAGAACAGCGGCAACCATCAAAGGTTTCTGTGCCATGAAAACCAGAGATTTACATCTGTCGAGGTATGTTTGGCGCCTCTTTCTCATCCAGTGCAGAAGTTCTCTCTTGGTGAGAGCAGCCTAAACCTGCAGCCACAGGAGGGAGCCACAAGTAAGTCTGGCGGAGCAAGCTGTGAGTGAAAGCATCCCTGGGCTGGTGCTGTCAGAGGGCACAGGTGACTGCAGGAAGGCTGAGGTGGTAAGTGAGGGATGCTGAATTATTCTAATCAATACAATTACAAACGGCAGTGGTTTCCACCGTGTCAGACATTATGAGGAGATTTGACTTTGTCTGTCATCTTAACCTCATCATTCTATATTGTATCTATGATATATCATATAAATCAACATATGTGACCCAACAATGTTGGTCAGACTGAAATGTTTCTGGTACAAGAATGTGATATTTTTTTTTGGGTGTGTGTTGTTCATAGTTTCAAAGTTTGTGTTGTTATAATAAACTCACAACGGACTTTCTCTGCTGCACCCCACTGCACCCCGCTGCACCCTGCTACACCCTGCTGGACCCCGGGCACGCCACCATGGCAGCCACTGTTCCAGGCATGTACAGTTCAGGCAAACTACGCATCGGATGGGTTACATTGAGAGAAGTAATTTCGAGAGAGAGAAAACGTACACTGACCTGTGGGGGCAGACGTTACCGGAGGGACATAAATTTAGGGCCTTGAATTACAGATAGTGCAGACGTATTTTAAGGCAGAAGAAGGTGTGGTATATTTGGATAATTGCAAAGGGGGGTAGTTCAAGGTTACAGTTCACAGCTGAGCTTGAACTCGGCCCACATGATGTTCCCAAAAGGCATTAAAATTGTTTGATGTTGCTCAAATAATCTAAATATTCAATCAATATATATTTTTACTAATGACAGTATAAGTGTCACTCGCGATGACGTCATTGATATTTTCTGTCATATTGAGTCTTGGAAGGAAGTGACACAAATAGAAGCTTGGGCCTGTAACTGCACTCCCTCATATCAGGATAAAAATGTAAAGAAAGTCGTTGTCCCACGTGTCTGTTTTGATTTCACAGCACCACCACCTGTCCAGCTCTCGCAGTGCTCCTCAGGCCGTCACTGTCAACGGCAGTCTGTTCCCAGGTCCTGCTATATGTGAGATAATCTCCTGGGGTTTAGCTGAAGAAGGAATCCACCCTAATGTCTCCTAAGCTCTTACCGTCCTTGAAGTAGCCCGCTGTAAACAAGCGCTGCCGGAGATAAAATTAACGTACCAATCAGATATTTGTCACTCTTTCACTTCTCTCACATTATTGCAAGATGCTGCAAAACTTCGCAAGAGCTGTAGAAAAACGATTGTCTTCGCTTGATGTGCCATTGTTTTGCACCGGTGAGTTCCCTGCCTTCAGCTGTCAATCCCAGGACTTGCAGGTAAATTGACCAATTTGTCGCATTGCCTTCAAACATCAGCCACACCTCACAAAGACATTTTTACTCCCGAAACCTTGTTCAAGGAGGTTTTCCAGGTCAGCTGCCGATGTCTGCCTGGACCCTTCAGTTGGCAATAGCATTGAAATACTACAGAACCTGATGGGATTTGAAGCTGATTTAAGCAAAGGAGGCGCAAGGATAACACTGGTTATCGCCTTATCAGCTAAGAGTTGAACTTGCCAATTTGCGGCAGCCTCAAGAACAGCCCGGCTGTAGTCAGCATCCTGAGCAAGATTAATGTAGCTGACATTTTTAGGTTTTTTTACTCCAGAGTCCTCTGCGGCGCTTTCTCCATGGTTATATATAGCCCCGAGTACATGCGTCAGACTTAACTATTTGGACTGGTTCCTGGAGGTAGCATGGGATTAAGCGTCGTAGCGACAACAAATGACAATATATGAATGTTAATTATCAGAGGAACAACACATTTTAAAAGACATATAGCTTATTTTATTCACATGATACAAGTTTCAAGGAACAATCTGCTTTATGTTTTGATATTTCTACCTGTACCAGGTCCTCTCCTGTTTTTATTTACAAATACATATCCAACATATTTAGAACATACGTTACCTGTAGAAACTCAACCCTGCCCAAGAGCTGGACTTTTAAAAATAAGTATCTTAAGAGTTTTGTTTTTTTTTGTTTTTTAAACTAACCAAGTTTTTTAAACTAGAATCAGGAATCACTGAGTGGGATCTTTTCTTCTTAATCAGGCTATGTTGAATTATTCATACTCATCCCAAGATACAATTGAAGCCCTGAATCATCACAGTGTTTTGGGGCCAAGGACAATGAAAACTTTCCCATTCCTGGTGCAGGAATTTAATGCCCAACTCCTCTAAATGTTTCTCCTTCATAAGCAGCATTGACCTGCTTCTCTCATGTTTCCTCCTAACGTTCCAGGGCTAGAATCTTCAATTCTCACTATTTTGAGCCTTTTAGCACCAATGATAGAGAGACTCAGGGAATAGATGACTGGTATTCTTCATTTTCTTTAAAACAATTCTAAATATTTATATTTTCTTTTCTCTCTGTGCATATATTTATAATATACATACTTTGTACTTTATATATACAATACATACAATCTCTTTATTATTATTTTCATGTACAAAACTACAGTGCTGGGTAGTGGGATATTCACTCCCATGTAAATTAAATGAGGAATTAATAAAGAGCCATTCATGCATAAAACGCCATTCAGTGGCTTTGTGTTTCACCAATTTGAGTATCATATTTAGTGTAACAAACTGGTTATGGAATTTAGAGAATTTCACAGTAATAGAGTATTTCTAGGACCCGGAACTTTCAAGTACTCCTAAGATATAGTCCCAATGAAGAAACTTTATCAAACGTATTCCTACAGTCATTCACGCAGCATGTGGCAAGTCTACAATGTTACATACACACACCTTGGAGACAACCAAGGAGAGGAAGTTGAAAAACATCCTTCCATCCTTCATATTTTGTTGAACTGTGGCGCAAGAGCAGATGACCGCTGAACCCTGAGCGCCCCTGTAAGAGCGGGACGGTGCACCTTTCTCAGCAAAGACTCTCACCTCTCCAATATATGATCTCTCTTTTTTTTTTTTTTTACATCTTATTTGTTATTGAGAAGATAAATGATTGAGCGTTATTACTGGTAATTGATATCTAATGTAGCTGCTCACAGCACTATACATGTGCCGGATTTCTTCTCATCATCAAAACCTCCTGCGCCCTCTTTCCTGTTTGGATCATTGAGCTCATCAAAGAGTCCACTTTCAATCATCTCCTGCTGCCACTGGATGGGCACGGCACCGGTGCTGAACTCCTTAAAGAATTTGTCGTCCTTGGCATCAAACTCAATGCCCTTGATCTCAGAGAACTCTGCAATGTCGCCAGTGTCCTTAGCATAGACGACGTTGGGCTTCGGGACCCACGGAGGAGGCACCAGCCCTGCTTCCAGCCGAGGAAAGTTGATGGTCTTGAACCACTGGTGCTTCCTGGGATCTTCCATGTTGTTCCTATAAGAAAAATAAAGGAGGGGAAAAAACAGCTTTACCATCCTATTTTAAAACTATGCTGCTGTGTTGTAGATATGTGTACAATGGTCACCAGTAGTTTTGTCAAGTCCTTTGTATCAGGAAGCCAATACATTTCTTACTCTGTAATGTCATAACCTTTTTGGATCCAGCATTATATATGGATCAACTGTGAAATCGGTCAGAGCCTCTTTATACCTGAACAGAATAGAAGCACTTGTTACCTCATGCCCAGGCGCTCCTCAATTTTCTTCTTGAGGAAGAGCTGGATGATTTCTTTGGTAGTGGCATCAAAGCACTTGTGCTCCCACTTTGGCTCCTCATTAAGGATGCGCCGCTGCACCTCCTCCTTCTCCACCTTCTCCTTCTTGCTCTCCGGGCCTTTAAAGGGGGTGTAGCCGGCAACCATCTCATAGATACTGCAGCCCAGGGCCCACCAGTCCACTGATGTCCTGTATGGAGTTTTCGACAGGAGCTCAGGAGCCATGTAGGCCCCGGTACCGGCCTGATCGAGAGAGAGGAGGTAGGAGCAGGATGAAATCAACGATATGTATGTGATTCACCTATAATAGTAATAATAGTAATAATAATAATACCTTGGATTTATAAAGCTGACTCAAAGCACGTACAGAGATCATTATTTATTCACACCAGTTATATGTTTTACATGATATATCAACAAACAAATGCAAATTTAGACAATGTGTTTTATGCTTTAGATGTTTTCCAAACCCTTTATAGAAAATACAGATCCAAACATCCTAATCAAGGCTTTCCACTACTCTTTTTTTTTCCCACTCCGGTGCCTATGGTTCCTTTCCCACTGTAACTGGACTTTCTCCCTGCCCTTCTGCCTCACCCCGAGGTCACCTCCCTCCTCTATATGACCTCACCTGTGGCCTCGGCGCAGGAGCTTAATCCTAATGCTAAGCCTACGACCTGTCAAGAGTTGTATGTGTCTACACACCGACAGAGTTGTCCAGCCTCTTATATAAAGGCCGGCCGTTTCTGGATGCTTATGCCACTCTGAGAAATGCGCCCAAATATAACAACTGTGTTCAAAAATGAACACGCGCCATTAACAGGTCACTCGCTGTTTGTCACGACAAGCAAATCGTCATGAGTGCTAATGCACTGTCGTTACATCGTTTGAATGTAGCAGCACCGAAGGAGACATGCGCTCAAGGGTTTTTCAGTTAATACTTTACACGATTAAAATGATCAAAATGGTCAGAGTGTGTAGTTGGCATGTTTTATTTTTGGTCGACCCTTAAAGTGACCTGAATAGTGACGTTACAGTCTGTATGTGAAGATGTGACCACTCAGCACGACTGGTGGCTTCTTGATCTTTGCTTTCACAAGAGTCACACCAGACTCAGGACATCGGGTTGTATGATGTAATTAGTGATTACATGGTCCATGTATGAGTCTCTATTAAAAATGACCGTAAATGCCAAGCTTCTTTTAATTTTGATATTTACTACAAGGCAATTCAATCAACCGAACAACGGCACCGTCGCCTTCAGCTGCACAAAGTGTTGTTTCCCATGTGAGCGTTGATATTTGACAGATTTTAAATAAGCCGGAGCATATCAATCTGTTTGTAAACTCAAATGTCTAAACATATCCAGTGTAACTTTTACCTGGATCTGTCAATCTAATCAGAGACAGACTTGTGTAATGCCCACTAAGAGGATTACGGGGGCAAAGCCAGCCCTGCTTGCTTGAGGTTGGCCCAGTCATTCTGGCCGGCAGAGGAGCATCAGTGTGCTGGATAATGAGCTTATTGGACTTTCATAGAGCTGGGGGCTTACTCTTTGCTCCTGCAAGTAAGCCCAAAGAAACCCTCGTACAAACTGCTTCAGCTCTTTTTGTAATATACCTTGAGTATTGTACAATATTAAAGGAAGCGTGACAACACGCGGCGAGTCCCACATCCCTCTAGAAAATTGCAATAATAGTTTATTCTGGGACATTTACATTCAGGTAGCTCCCATAGTAGTGTAATATCAGGAGCTATTTGACAACACAGTGTCTGTGTTTGTCAATTATAACCTGTCTAAGGTCTGAGGCCTTTGAGCAAAACGGTGTCCTATAAATGGCCAAGCAATAATCTGACTGCTAAAGGATCAAATGAGTTATATAATGGATTCACATTGCACAGATCTTTTCGGCGATCCCGTAATCCCTGTCCGGATTTAAAGTGAAAACCCTGCTAAGATTGACAGTCTGTCCAGAACCTGGGATCAGTTTTTAGCTCCTACCTCATATACAAATAGAGGACACAGACAGGGAAGAGAGGAAGATAACGGGGCACTTGACAAGTGATGGACTCTGTTTATTGGTGCTTTTTAGTACATGTATTTATACTATGAAGATGATCACCTGAATAAAGTATTAAGAAATAAAGCGTTTTGGCGTATTTTACACCTCAGGAATAGTCTTTTTTTTTTTTATATGTATATAATATCAAATCTGTCAGTGCAGACATCACTTAGCTAGATCCTCTAGCGTGAGGTGAATTCAATTGCATGAAACGTGTAGAACATGGTTTGTCTCTGCAACCAGCTCGACACTGTTGTGTGTACATTTACTTACCATCTGGGTGACAGTCTTCTCTTTAACAAGTTCGATGGCCAGACCCAAATCTGAGAGTCGACACTGGCCTTGGCTGTCCAGCAATACGTTCTCCGGCTTCATGTCACGGTAGATAATATCCATGTCATGCAGATGCAGAATGCCAGTGGTGATCTGCGCCGTGTAGTGGATGATGCGCTTCATCTCGATGCCCTTGTCCACACCTTTGCCATCATAACCAATGTTGTAAATGTGATACTTGAGGTCTCCTCCATTCATCAGGGTCATGACAAGGCACAGGTGGGTCTTGGTGTCGTACGCGTAGCCCAAGTTGACCAGAAACAAGCTGTTGACCTTCTCCAAGATTTTCTTTTCCAGCAGGGCCATCTTCTCGCCTCCCTTCTTCTTCAGCCGCCTTTTACA
Organism: Blennius ocellaris; assembly: GCF_963422515.1. Classification (NCBI taxonomy): domain Eukaryota; kingdom Metazoa; phylum Chordata; class Actinopteri; order Blenniiformes; family Blenniidae; genus Blennius; species Blennius ocellaris. Next base: position 14,162,111 of record NC_137659.1, read on the forward strand.
GAGCTTCTTGCAGGCATACATCTGGCCCGTGTTCTTGACCTGAACAGCACATACCTGGACACAGACGAGTCAATTATTTATTTGAAAATGGGATTAGTTGTTACAGGTGGTTCATGTGTTACGTTTGGCCTTTGAGTAAGCAGGCTGACAAACACATCTGTGGGCAGCGCTCACCCCCGAGCTGCACTAAACATTACAATCTAACAGAAAATATGTCACCGCCAAGAAAACCCTCTGAAAGATATAGATTTAAAAAAAAAAAAAGACAATCAGGTGTTTACTTCAGTATAGTCGCTATATATCCAATAGAATCGATATGCTTACCACTCTGACTCTTAAATCTGTTGCTTCATAAATGCCACGATTTCACGATTCATACAATCGACGACAATATCCGTCCTCTTGAAGGGAGATTTGTTTTGACTCAGTTTGATAGATTTCTCTTAAACCCCGAGTCTGATTTGCAGTCAGTGGAAGAGATTAAGGCAAGACATTTGGTTCAAGATGTCACCTTCACTTGATCTTTGCCAGCTGTGTCTTGGCACCCACTCTGCCATCCGTCTCACTCACGTCTTTAACTAAACATTTACTGTCATTATCACTCCTTTTCTACTGATAGATAGATAGATAGATAGATAGATAGATAGATAGATAGATAGATAGATAGATAGATAGATAGATAGATAGATAGATAGATAAATCATCTTTTAAAACTGTCAACCATGTTTTCTGGTCTATAAGAACATGCTCTTATTATATATTCTTGTAGCCAATATAATTAACACACTTTCTTATACAAATTATGTAGTTTTACTTTTTTTTTATTGATAATATCTTTATCTTTTGTGGCTCTTAACTTGTTTCATTACCTCAGTTAATATTTAAGTGATATGACGGAATTTCACTGAACATTGAGGAAAAATTGAGTATTATCCCAGTGTTGAAAGTTTATAGTGTATGTTTCCGAAACACTTTTATCTCGAGACATTTGCATGCTTACCTCACCAAAGCCTCCTTTTCCCAGAGTTCGGAATTCATAAAAGTATTTGTCGCTGATAGGTTGCTTCTCGTATTCTTTCCACTGCAGGAATTTATCAAAGAAAGGACTGGCTTGGAAGTCTGAAAAGGGTTTGTTTTTCAGAAATTCTCTCACACCCTCCTGGACCTTGTTTTTCATCACATCTTCAAAATTGGCATCCGTGACAGTCTTGCACTTTTCGGCAGACTCTCCGGTGAGGAAGGTCAGGAAATTCTTGGAGTCAGCCTTGCAGTACTTGGTCATGATGGCTTTGCGCGCCTTGTCTTTGTTTGCACCTTCCGCCAGGTCCCAGTCATACATGTCATCCAGGAAGTCAGCCGCATTCTTGAATTCATGGTTACTTGCCAGGAACTCACGGAAGAATTTTTTTCCAATAGGTTGTCTTTCACATATCATTGAAAAGTCCTTTTCGATGGCAGATCGTACCGTAACACACTGATCGGGTTTGGGGAGAGACAAGCTTCGACGGCGCTTTTTCATCTCCTTGTCGTCACCACCCTGGGCTTTCAGGTAGGCCGTGTTGGCCACCAGGTTATCCAATCCCCCCATGTCGCACATCTTGGCGGCTGTATGTGGTCTTTCCCCCCTAAGTGACTGGGTTCTTCACCGGCTGCCGATGGCTCTTCCTTCCACGACGCGTACGTCTCTGTGAGAATGGTATTTGCTCTACAGCCAGCTTGCAAATAAGCTCCTTCACCCAGCCTTCCTGAAAACCTAAGACACACTGACACACCCAGTAATTACTCATTTAGAATTAAATACCAGGGAGGGATTTTAGCTTAAGGATCTTTGTGTGGTCTATTCAAGGATGCTGTGCACAGAAAGGGAATCGTAAGCGGGCTCTGCCATAAGAAGCTTTGTGGCCCTCCATGTTTGTTCATGATGTTCAGTCTAACAGTGATCCAGTGCTTTCTGTTGACTATGCACTTAGCATGGAGTCACAAATAAATCAGCAAGACGTCTTTTGGCAAAAGTAAAATATGAATTAGCAGTTTGTAGTTTAATGAAAATATACCAAGGATTTAAAAAGAAAAAGAAAAAAGAATATAATAATATCTTAGCATCAACAGCAAGATTGTATTAATTTTAGTATGTGTTATACTAATAGAATATCTTCAGTCAGGCAACCGACTGCGCCCTACTGCTATTTTCTTTCCTCCTTCCGTTATCAACAGAGTGGGTACCATAGTGAGCTCACACTGGATCCCATCAGCTTCTTTTTCTGTCCTCAAGTTATCAGTCCTGCAATTTATCCTCAATATGAAACACTGTTTAAAACAGCTGCTTGAATAAATCCTGACTGAAATTCCAACCGTGATCCTTAACACAAAATATTAAAATCTACAGATCAGTACAACATGAAGCAGTAATAAATATTAATTCCAAGGCACACAGAAGGCAATAATCCAGAATATTGCAGGATCTCAGTCCTCTCATTAGGTTGGCGCTATTAATGCATGTGAACTTCACGTATTTGGATTTCAAATATATCAATGTAAGTGGATATCTGCACTCCGCTTTGGAAACCTGCAAACGTACTACTTTCTACGTAAAAGGAAAGAAAAAAAAACGATATAGTGCATATTCCATTCATTAGTAAATGCAAAACTTGATAAGGTCTTGAGACCACATATTCTTCTTCTTTCAGTCACTGACCATCAGAAATATATGCTCCCTTCTTTTCAGTCAAAAGTAAAGAGTCAAGATCAGATCAACGACACGCCAGAGCTTCTTTCTAGTGGCCCATTTATAAAAAGCCTGAGGAGAGTGACCTCAATCATGTGACAGACTGAGGTTAAACCTACGACTGACGGAGCTGATACCTGATAGTGATACTACACACCAGGGAGGACAAGCCAAAAGATGTTGCAAAAGCACTGGCATTTCTTTTCAATTGCCCGACGGTGTTGCTATTATTAATCTGTGATATTGTCTTGTGAGAATTCAGTCAGTAGAATACATGAAATATATACTTCACGCACAATATTTATCAAGTTAACGTTTCTGTCACTGAGCTCAACTGTTATTTCCCCCTCTGTTAATCAAGATAAAACAGGCGTTTCTTATTTTTTTCATTGCAGTTCGCTTGTACCGTCGCATTGCGGCCATGATAATGGAGGCTAATTCAGTACGATAAACCTTGGATAATATTAGCTCATCTTTTCTCAAATGGTCTCAAGCTGCCGGTGCCCTCCAGAAGATCAAGGGCTTTACTGGCCAGCGTAGAGCTCTGGCCGCAGAACTTTTGACCTGCACAAGGCTGAGAAGGCTACCCGACAATGAAGAGTCCGGTCTTACAACACCATCAATGAGAGGGATTTTGACTGCCTGCCTCACAACAAATGCAGTTATAATGAGGAAGGCAAAAACACAATGCAAGGAGTAGCCAAGAACCGTAATTTAATTTATATTCGCAATATATTTCAACCAAACTGTCATTATATCACAGAATTACTTGACGGGGCATCTTTGCCAATTAGACAAGTGCCATAAATATCAAGCACGTCCAAAAGTCAACCATGTTATAGATGGATCATAGTGTCACTGAAGCTGTTAAGCCTCCTGAGTGGATGACAGGTGGGCGTGGGTTTCATCTTTTACGGGGTCAGGGAAAGCAGAGAGCCAGGTAAGCTGAGAGGTTGCACGTCACTATAGGTTTAATCTACGGAAGATCCCTGCTGATCCACATAACAGCCATGCAGGAACCAGTCTGGGAATTTGTAAAACAAAGTGTTTAATCACAGCACCATTAACCATACTGTTGCCCAAAACGAACATATACGGGATGAAGTCACACCAGAGCACCAAAGAAAGACTAAAACCCCTTCTGAGACAGAATTATGCAATCATAGAAAAACATTTCATCACAATTTAATTCAGAGGCTCAATCTTTACCCAACGTGCTTCTTTCACCTTCGGATGATTAACCGGGCCTGAGAAGACAGGACGGTTTAAGATGGACAACATATTCTCATCTCGTCCATCATGTCGTTTCTACGTGGTTCCACTCAATCCTCTTATGGTCTCCTCCCGCGTTTCAGAAAAAAGAAACGGTGAACTGAAGGCATTCCCAAGAGGAGTGAGAAGTGAATGGAAGACGTCTTAACAGTCGACAAAGATTGATCTCAGGCTGCGTTGAATGAAAGTGTACGACGTGTGTATGAAGGGGCGTGTTTGTATGTCATTTATGGAGAAAGCGGAAATTAATTGGCCTTGTAGATACGAGGCCGTCAGATTAACAGTCTATGTGATCACTGATGAAGATATTATATGAGGACCTTTAAATGCACTCCTATCTTTTTTTACTCTTGTGTTGATTAGAATCTTCAATCAGCAGTTCTATGTTCACTTTTTTTTGTGTACATGACTGCATTTTTTTCCGGAGTCTGTATACAGCAGTGGTTAGCGCTCTGGCCTCACAGCGAGAAGATCACGGGTTCAAGTCTGACCTGGGGCCTTTCTGTGTGGAGTTTGCATGTTCTCCCCATGTCTGCAAGCTGACGCTAACTGTGAACACGTGTGCTTGTTTCTCTATATGTGTTTGCTCAGGTTTAGTTAGATCAGGTGCCTCCGCTGGTCCACCTGGTGATTTCACAGAAACTGATTGATTTACTGACGGTCCAAAGGGGTTAAAGTCACTTATCCAAAGTCACTGTGCATTACTATTGTAGCATCCCGCAGGACGGTGGAAAGGAAGACGAGTATCTTGCCTGTAAAGCCGCTTTATCACCTAATAGAACGGCACAGACTAACCGTCTGCTCCTTCATCGCTTCTCCTCCACCCGGACACACACACACACTTACACACATACACACACAAAGAGGCAGTCTCCTCACCCATGCACACCCCCCCCCCCCGTCTGAGCCAATCACATGCCGACTTCCTCTAACTTGTACTTTTTTGTGTTCAAGTAGCACACAAAAGAATTGGAATTAACAGAACATCGTTATCGTAACAATATGTATGTGTAAACACTCCAAGGCATCGCATAGTTGAAAAATGCTCTTGCTGAAATGTTTTCCATCGGCTGAGAAGCAGAATGAGGAAAAAAAGTCGGGAGTGTAATGCAGCGCAAAACCTCTTACAGTTGGAAGTTGTGGTGAAATGTCCCTTTAAACAAACAAGGAGCAGGCCAGTAGCACAGTTGGCTGCCACTCACTTCTGTTTAATCAACCATCGAACCAAGTGCACAAAATGTATATTTTTCACCACCCCCCCCAGAAGATCATAATCCCAGAGAAAGGCAGTCATGAAGGCAGGAGCACAGAGGATGACAGCATGGGTTTACCACAGCAGAGATGATCTGCAGTGGCAGCTTGTGCCCCCTAGAGGACGACCCACTACACTCATAATCCCATCAAAACGCCAAGGACATTATCCGCGTCTTCTAGGAATCCGGAAAGAGGATGTGACCTTTAACCCTCATGTCAGAAAGCAGCATGAGCAAAGTGTTGATCCCTTTACATTTCGGTGTAACAGTGCCCGGGCCTTGTCAGCCTACAATGTATGTCAAATATTTTCACTGTTTCCGTTTTGAAGTCGAAATTTGTGTGGGGGTAAAAAAACAAACATGTTTTAAATAATTTTCTTCATTTTTACATTTTCATTTTCCCTCCCCCTGCGGACTTTGTGGGTTACAGTAAATCTTTTTTTTTTTCTTTTAATGGGAAGTTTGTGCTCTGAATGTTCTACCTGATTAATTACTCAGGGTATACAAATAAGAGTGTGAAATGGAACAGGGGAAAAAACATGTGACGACCACAGCGCTTCCCTACTGTAATGCAGTGGGCCCAAAGCAATGGGGAATGAATAGAAATGGCTCGTTTCATAGCGCCACCTCTCCACTAAGGCTGCTCCTTTTAAACCTGCAGTTCCTGAATCTCTCTCAATCAGTTCATCATTTTCCATGTAAGATGATTACTGGAAGCTCGTGTTTCAGAACAAACCAATCACCGTCTCCTCATAATGTGTGAATCTGCACACTGACAACATTGGTATCTGAATTGTCGATCCAAACTCTGGTATTACTGATAAAGTGGGACAAAAGGTAATTAGCCATTAGTACTTCCTTCATCAGTCAGACGTATCAAAGTACTACCAAGCATGATTTATCATTATTTGCCTTCATCTTCATCTGAAGTTGCCAGACTGCACTGGTACTCTGAACGCTTTAATAAATACAAGCTATGCACCAAAATTGTTATTTTATTGACTTATCTGTAAATATACAAAAAACTTGGATATAAATATCACAATGAAAAAAACCCTGCTGTAATCATTACATATTTATTTACTGACTCATTAAGGCAAACATAGAATTTTAGGCTTAATTGAACTTATAGTTTGCCCTAGCCCTGCTACACGTACTCCTCTGTACTTCTTCTTCACGGTACTTTGCGTGCTCCAGGAAATTGTCAGGCACAGGATTGTAAGGAATCGCCATCGGGCGTCTCCGTCTTCAACCTCCTGCGGCTGATCAGCTTCTGCAGCTGCAATTTGCCGGTGAAGAAGATGCTGCGCCAGCCCACCTCCGACGACAGAGAGGCCGCCTCAGCTGATATGGTGAAGCAGCGCCGTCGCACCGCCTGCTCCCAAAACTCCTCGGACTCACAGAGCTGGAGGAGCGAACGAGAAATGGATTCACCACCAAAACACACGGAGTCGTTGTACCGATATCGTTCCAAAACGTCCAATCAAAACAGAGAAAGGAGCATTTCCTGACAGATAGTTGATATACACCGGTCCAAGACAACATGTGCAAAAGGTGAAACACACAGAATCGCACATCTTTGTAAAACTTCTTCCTGCGTCTCTGGAACTCACCTTCCTGAACCTGAGTGAGGTTTGACCGAGACGGCACACGTCCTCGAGCTCCAGGTAACTTATTACCCGCAGAATTAAAGAGTCAGAAAGGAGCTCCAGGTAATTATAATGACCTTGGCACAAAGCTTTGGAGTACTCCAAGATGTGGTGTCCAAAAACCATAGCGACTTCACCTGAGGAGAAGGAAATTGATTTGTATTCAAGGCAAAAATACTTTTTTTTAGAGGATATAAACAACAGAGCTTCAAATATTTTACACATGAGAGGATATGCAGCCACTCTATGACACTAGGCAGTAATCGTACAAATATTCCTAGATGAGACATGTCGTATTGACAAGTGAAAAAGATCTTCTTCTTTTTTTTTTTATGTAATCGTTATTCCACACGCACAGATGTGAATATGGAAACAGCTCTTACTCTGCAGTTTTGCGTCATCCAAGAAATCCTCAAGAGGCTCCTTCACTTGTCCAGGTTTAGAGAAGCGGTCCACAGCTCTCATGGAGATCTTCCACCACCTCCATATCACCTGAGGATGGTAAATCACAGAGTCATATTAGGTATTCATAAAATATTTGGACTTCCCTGGAGATTCCTATAGATAGATAGATATACGCCCCATTAACAAAACAAGTCTGTCAAGCTAAGACATACATATATAAAAGTGGGTAGTAATAACAATGTAATAATATTATTAATATTGTAATAATATTGACTTGTACTTTTTTACTCTTGGAAACTTTATTATCTTCAAGTTCTGGGCAGTTTGAGTCATTGAACATGCTAAATTTGCGAGTTCACTACTTCGTGAATTCTAATACTTTTTCTGGTTTCCATGACTAGCGAGCAACTTGAGCTATTTAAAGTTGTGTATTTACACCTATCGGCACATGCAAAGCTGATTTAGTCGAACGCTTATGCCATAGTTCTGGTCTTTCATTGTCGCTGGAGACAAATAGATTCCCCGTGTCTAACATTGGCAGTAAATATTACAGTGCAAGAACCCTTAGGAAGAGCCGACATTGATCCAGGTCAATAACAACCTTTTAAGAATCCCTTAGACACTGTCTGCAATAACAAGAACATGTTGAGACTCCCTCTAAGGAGCCAGCCTGATTCTTCTGCTGTGAAACGTGTTGGAAAATCTAGCGCATCTATCTATCTGTCAGGGCAAGAAAGTGTTAGAGACCCCTCATGCCTGGGGCTCCAGAGAGTGTACAAACACTAAACGGTAGACGCCGTTTGTAAGATGCTGTTCAGTGGCCAGAAGGGGGCCCCCAAGAGACTGATGACGTTCAGTACAACTTCAAATCCCCTTTTCATTGCGACCAAACATCAGGAATCTCCTTTATGGGGTCCCTGCGACACCCATGCTGCTTATTTGAAGCATGTAAAAAGACATTTTTTCAAAAATAATAAGAGAAAGATGGGGAGGAAATACAACCCTAAGACAAAGTACATTAAAAAGTAATTTTTTCACATTGTCCCATGCTTTATGCATGAAATTCCTTTACAAAGCGTAGAGCTTGGCAACCTATTTCAACGTATTATACAGAGAGGAAATATTGAAAAAGAAGACTTATAACCAATGCATCCAAAAACACATATTACATATGTCCACATGGAAAATTTAAGGATCTGGGCAAGCAAATATCAGAACTGGGGGTTTAACATTGGTTTATTTTTTGCTGTAAATCAAGTAATGTTTGGATTTTGCTTTGGTCATTGGGATATGACTTTGTTTATATGTATACCTTAAAAAAAAAAGAAAAAAAAGCAATGCATTATTGAAAAGAAAATATGGTGTTTCATTATTGCATTATTGTTTACTTGGACGAGATCCCAAAATCTTGTGCGAGTGTCAAAACACCCGTGGTCCCCCTCAACAATGGCGAGAACTCAATCAATCATCTGTCCGTGTCAACAAGACTGTCAAATTCACACAAGAGCAATTGATCCGAGGGAAAAACCAAGATTGTCCGGACGTTGCTGGTGTTAAAGAGTCTTTATAGTCAAAGTCAGAAAAGACTTTCCGAGAGAACGTGTTAAATAGTGCAAGCGGTCGGTCGAGATGAAGAAAGAAAAAGGAAAAAGAAAAAATACGTTATTGACTTACTTCTGTTTTGGTGACAGAGAAAAAGTAAAAGTTTTTACTGGGCGGAGGAGCCTGTCCCGAGATTTTAAACAGCGGCTCTGTTAGCAGTGACGCCATGTTGACTCTTCTGTTGTCATGGCAACACCTCCGCCACTGCTGAGAAAAGGACGCTTTTACAACAACCATTCTTCGTGGGTTTTTTTTATTTAATCTGCCATCTACACTAATTCAAATGTTCTTTTCTCAACAGTAAAACACAAAAGGTTAAAAAAATTACAATAAAAAAAATAACCCAGGGTCCACACGTTTGGTTTTAATCCACCTTTGAGCTCATCGTGAATCTTTTCTTCACTTTACAAGAACAATAAACCTTAATTCAATAGCATAAATCTGAACACTTTATCTTTATTTGTATTTGTTTATTTGCTCCTCTCACCATCCACGCTATATCTCCCATTATTGTTACAAATCACAAAAACGCCACATCTCTGAAAGGAAGTTATTTATTGCGCGGCGGACCGTACTGTGTCGTCACCTGGAATGAAGAAGAACAGATGGTTGCACAAACGCAAAGTTGTAGTTAAAAATCTTTTAATTTATTTATATATATTTATATATTTATATACGTATATACACATTTACTTACCTATTCTTGTAAATACAAGAAACATATAGCCAATTTCATGGTTAGTCTTGGGCGATACAATAGAAACCTGGGGGGGATTAGTCAATGTAATAATCCCAGAAAGCATGTCCTTATGCCTTTGCCTTACTTTAAAGCAAATCGGATCGATATTTAAAAGCTTTTCAATAACAAGGCAAGGAAGAGAACCGATGTCAGTGGTCGTACAGTAAATACAACAAAACTAACAGCTCCTATAGTGTTCAGATTTTAAAATGCTTTTCGCTGTTGCAGGGCCTCGATTTCATGTCGAAAGGAGACGTACAGCCATGCTGAGAACTGTGTAGAATTTCAGGTAACCCAACCTAAAAAAGGTAAATATTCATTAACAGTCTCATTTTGTCTTTAACATGTACATAAAATATAGTGATCATCTTAAATATGCTTGCCTGACACCTACAACCAACAAATGTGAGGTTACAAGAGAAGACTTTACAGTTTTAACCAAAGTTCTTTTTATATAGGGGAAAGAAAATAAAAGAATTATAATGTCAACCATCTTACTTCTACTTATTCCTTCCATTTGTGCTCAAGCAGGCATGTGCGCCTCGACACAAAGGGCTAAAATCATCTGAGGTATCTGCTGGTCTCATAATAGACAAACACATTGTAACTGGTATAAAACCAACAGCTCAAACCTTTCCTCACTTCTTCATATGCCAATGCTCCTCTGAAGTAAAAAATATATGGGTTTTGGTTGCTTTGGTTCACACACAATGTCTGTCTCCTAGAAAAAGCACTATGCAACGGCAGATTAATGAAACTAATTCTTAGGTGTTGGTTCAGTAGCAAGAAGCTAAAATAAAATACCAAACAGAAAAGGAAACAAAAAAAACTTTTAAAGTTCCAAACCTGGATTTTCGTGGTTGTGTTGCCACAAATGGCATACTTGGATAAAACCTTGTTAATAATGTTAAATGTAGATAACCTTAGCTCGGCTTTCAGTGGTTCGTTTTTCTCAAGGCGTGTGTATACTCACCCTTTGTGTTCATTTAGTGTGTATATAAGAACAAATGATGATATGCACAAAGCTTTAAGTCATTAACAAAAAAAAAAAAAAAGAGCATATAGTGTATTGTATATAGTCCAAACAGTACATTTCCCCCATAACAGTCCCTTCGTCTTCAGTATAGTTCTTTGTACTCCTTCATAGCGTTGTAAACGTTTTAAAAGATTTTTAAAAAAAGGTCTTTTTAGTTGTTGTTTTTTTTAGAAATGTACTGCCATAACAGGTGCGTTGAATATGTGCTGCATGCTGCCCTCTGGTGGTGAGGACCGGGAGCTGTGCTACAGGAAGGGGTTGGTGGATGAACCCCCTGCAGGGAACGACCCGGCGGCGGGAGCTCCGGCCTGAAAACAAAGAGTCGCAGGCGATCAACAACAGATAGCAGCACCTCAAGCATGTCCTGAAATGAAGACGCTTTCAACGAGATCAGCCGGGTAATGTCGCGACATCCATCTGGGGTTGTTAACATCCTCCCGATATGATTTGATGGGCGAACCCGAAGACGCCGCGCGCTCACCATGAAGGGGTTATTGGACATGCCGGGCGGCCCAAAGGGAGTGATGGAAGGCTTGTTCTGACCGTACACTGGGAATGCAGGGCCTGGGTGTGGTCAAAGAGAAGGGGATTTAAAACTGGTTCAGATTGCTCGTACATGCAGTTAGAAATCGGAAGTTTTTTTTATTTTGACAAAGTGAACAGATAAGGCCAGAAAGAGACAAAGAAACAACAGCCTTTTCTTTTTTTTCTTCTTTTTTGTTAAACTGCATGTCAACTATAAGAAGAAGGGGGGAGAAATGAACATGAGACAGTGAACTCAGGTTGCATTTAGCTGTCAACAGTCTTCGTTACCGTTTCTTGACCAGAACATCTTTTAACCCTAAATGCAACCTTCATTACTGTGCAGTAGCTGCCACTGAGGAGCTTTTCTTTTGTAACCGCAAGAATTTAACTGTAGTTTTATTGCAGGCAGCTAGAAGAAGTAGACAAGGATGTACAAAGAGCCCAGATTCTAAAAAAACCCAACAAAACAGATACCCTAAATCCCTGGCAGGTACTGCACAAGTGCAACAGGATAAAAGAGGACAAAGGGGCGCGGGAGGCCACTAACCATTAGACTGAGGGTGATAGGCCCCCGGCTGAGAGTAAGGGATTGGGGCCTGGCCGGGGAATTGCTGCTGGAAGTTTCCGCTGAAACTGGTCGGGAGGCAGAAGGAAGACGCATTCCCAAAGCCGGCGGGCATGCTCATGGAGCCAGTGCCGAACGAGGCTATGAGACACACACACACAGCATGTGTGGACAGTGAATGTACACACATACCAACAACACACACACAAGGAGGATTCAATTCTAAATCACAAAGCCACATGGCAATGTAACAGGGAGTTACATCACAGCCACACGAATACGTCCACACAATGTCCAGTTCATTTCATTACCTGCAGGTGGAGCTCTGCCGTTGGTTTGGAAAGGGTTGGTGGCCATCTCTGGGGGGACGGCCGCCGCCACGAAAGGATTGGTGGACGGCACGGCTGGATGAAGGACAAATTCACAAGGTGAGTCTTGGAGCTCAGGATGTCACCACATTACATCAGCGTCCTCCGATTCTGTGTTCAACTTGCGGTCGTCACCTCCAAAGCCAGGCTGCATGCTGGGTAACACCGGTGCATTCTGGGCCGGCGACGAACCGAGAACCGGTCCAAATAAGTTCCTGCGAAAGCAAACCAGGGGAGAAAAATGTGTTTATTCCTGCATGACGTTAAATTGTTACAAAGAGCCTTTTTTTTTTTTTTTTTTTTTTAATCTCAACCGTATATTCAAACCTTTGCGTATAGGGAGTGTGTGAGCTTCTCACCCCTGTACGCTGCTGGCCGAGGAGACGGAGGAGCTGAGCTCGTTGTCCAGCTCGGCCAGGGCGGCGTAGCGATCCTCCGAGCAGCTCCCGGCGTGGGAGTGGGCAGCGACAGCACTCGACATCGACGGTATGGGCACCCCTCCTTTCGAGATGTTTGGGAAAGTCAAAAAGCGTCGTCAGACATCCAGCGTCAATATTGTACACAAACAGCCACACTCAAAAAAGGGCAAATGTCTGCTTGGCGTCCAAGACCCTCTCTTGATAATCCCTCTCAAATTAAAAAGATGCTTTTATGTTCCCATCTCTGTCAAGTATGGAGAAAAGACCACTGGAAGCGGAAAGAGCACCGAGAGGATGTAGGGGTAAAAAAAGAAACCAAAGAGTGAGTTTAGGATGGGATGTGTGGAACGGGTGAAGGGGAAGACGATGGTGGGGGAGGGTGGTACCTGACGAAAAGGACCTGGAAGGAGGTGATGTGTTCAAATGGGATGGAATTGCAGTGTTTCCGAACGCCTCAAAGTTGGCAAAGTTGGTGTTTGAATGGCCCTGAGGTGCTGCAGCCATACACAGAGAAATGGACAGTGTGAATGTAGAAATAAAAAACAATGGCAAGGGGGGGGGGGGATGTGTGGGGACGTGACAGGTCAAGGAGCGGGAACGACGAGGTTTTGAGACGTTACCCGACTGGCTTGGAAAATGTGCAAAGTTGGCAAAGTTGGTGGAGCTGGCGGCCTGAGAGGGCGGAGCGGCGAAGATGTCTGCCCCCAGGTCGGAGAGCAAGTCGAACTTCTTCTCCTGAGCCGCTCTGTGCGCCTGGGAACGGCTCAGCCCTGGAGACTGGAGTGGACCAAGTCGGATTTTAAATAATGTTGCCCGGATATTTGCCACTTTTACCGTCGGAACGAGGCCCGGAGGCTGTCGGGTCTCACCTGGCGCAGAGGAGTCTTGTTGAGCTGCAGGGTTTTAAGCGGTTGGACCTCCGGGGTGCTGCCAGTGCTGCTTGCTGAGGAACCAGACACCGAGGCCTGGACGCTCACTACTGCCCTCGCCTGGTCTGGAGGAACGTACCTGAACGTTCAGGGAGAAAACACAGAAACCAAGCTGAAGAGGCATTTAGTGGGGGAAAAGTAAAGCACAGCGGATAATACCAGGCGTCGGCAAGCGACCGTTCTGACTGTCTGTTATGTATACGATATGAACTTATCTAGAATTTGAGCAAATATCTGTAATTGATTCCATTTGATCTTGTTCCACAGTAATGCATGAGTTTTGATCTTTGTTTTCAGAAATTCGGATGACAAGCAGGAAGACACTTAAAGAGCAAGCTCACAAACTGGATCATGTGGTTAAACGGAGCCACAACTACAAAAGCAACAACTCCTAGACAACACTGTATGTGTTGTAACACGGCTGACCAAAGCATGGCTGCATTTCCAGGTGACCCCTACAGCTTTGTGACGACCTTAACCTGTGTACACTTTTATATCTATCCAGTAAAACACCAATACGAGATGTTTTAACCTCAATAAGAATATTAATAATAATTAAAAAAAAATTTTACCATCTTTTCTTTTCATATTTTTCCTGAAGGAACTCTTTTACTTTCTGCGGTTCTCGGAAATCTGGAACAACTGATGTCCTGTCGTCATAGAGGCCCAACCAGATGTGTTTACAGACCTACAGGGGGGCACAGGAATGAGAGGAGTGGGAGGTTGGGAGAGCGATGGGGGTGGGGAGGTGGTCGTATGGGCAGGCGAGAGGTGAGGGAAAGTAAAGGAAAAAAGGGGGTGGGGGGGTGGGGGGGACGGCGGGAAGCAGGAGGAAAGAATGCCAATAAGTTGACTCGGCAGAATTCAAGCCACAAAGCGAGGACGGGAAAATAAGTAACGACGTGAGCGGCATGTGCTGAGGCTCCAACCTCGTTGCTGTGTTTCTGTAGAAACTCGATTTCCTGCTGCGTGAACGTGGTCATGGAGATGGACTTCACTCGGTGTGGGGGGTTGAGTCCTCGCCTGTGGGTGGAGGAGGTGTACGTTAGCCGAAGGAACAAGAGAGGCAGACGCGCCGCCCGGCGCCGTTCATGTTACACAAAACAAGCAAACCCAAAAAGCCCGACCCGCGGACCGACGGGCGTTCCTCCTCCAGGAGGGCTTTGGAGCGAAACCGCGCAGGGGAGCAACTGTCAGACATCTGAGGGACGTCTCCGGCAAACAGAGCAGGAAAAAACACGAGGGGAGAGAGGTTTTACTGCCGATGAAGCATTTTCGGCCACGTTAAATTCCAGTAGTTTGAACCGTGTATCAAATTGATTTTGGCCGGATGCAGGAAAAACAACTGTGTATGAATGAGACTATTGAAGTGGCCAGAGTGAGTATTTACAGGTAATTATGGAGATTTAAAAAAAACATGTCCAAATGGATTTTTTCATTTAAAAAAAAAAAACAACAACAACAACTCGCATTCTGATGAAGGAATTTTGAATTTTAACACAAATAGCTTTGTTAAAAACATGAAAACAGAACTGAAATGTCTAGAAAAGGGCAGTGACACCAAAAAGGTTAATGCAGAGGGAGTATGTCTCATTATACAACCTTACAAATGTACAGCAAAGTTAACTCATTTGAAAAGGTCATATCAGCTCATATCTTAACATCTTAAGAGTGTCTTTGTGTGAAAGGAGCAAAAGTGAAACGAGGCCCGAGGAAAACGTAGTGATCCAGGTTAACAGTGCAACACAAATTTGGCTCGGTGAAAAGGTATTCTAGGCAGTCGGCTAAAAACCATATTGTTAATGTTGGGAATCCAGACAAAGACAAATCTGTGGCAGAATTTTTTTTTAAGGTTTAACTGAATCTTGACTGTAGTTCAACACAGAAAATCTTCATGGACTCCCAAAGAGTATGTGCTCCTAATACATAGTAGCCCCTGTCATGTGAATTGGTAAAATCAAAATACATCTTAACATAATGCAGTCCAGCTTTATAGCAGGTGTTATATTACACATTACAACCCCATTTCCGAAAAGGTTGAACGTCGTACACAAGAAAAGAATAAAACCCGAATGCAGTGATTAATAGTCATACCATGAAAGAGAGACAGCGCAGACGAGAGGAAATCGCCATTGATTCTTCAAAGAGGAACAATCTTAGAAAAATGTTTTTAAAGCCTCAGCCCTTGCGAAGAGATCGAAGCTCCAAACAATCGACTGTGTATTATCCTCAAATGAATTCAGGAAATCCAGAGAAGGTTCTGTGTGCTAGCGACAAGACCCAATGGCGATACACATGATTTCTGGGTACTTTGGCACCGTAGCGTCGCAAACAAGCAGTAGTCTTTCCTTAAAGCAGCGCCAGGACTCAGGGACACTTCCAGAAATCATTATCTTTGCTTAAAAATCACAGTGCAATGGAAACATGCAAGTTAAACCTGTATGAGATAAAGAAAAATACATTCTCAGAGGAAAAAAATGTGACACCATGACTGGCTACAATGTAGGGGGTCAAGTTCCTCCACATAGACTCACTTCAGTTCATTTGGGTGACAAAAAAATATCTTTACGTAGCGTTATCTATAGTCACTGTGAGCAACAATAGCTTCACCAAGCTAATCAGCCCTCATAAACTCCAAGACTGATTATATTTAGACGTAAAAAAAAGAAAAAAACTAGAAAGAAGAAAATGTCTTATCCCCACATACTCGGCAACACAGTTCCGACAAGGACTTCTGCAGATAAGACCATTTAATCGCAAAGAAGACTCCACTGCATGTCACACATTTGCAATAAAAGCATTCAGGTATTGCACATTATTTTTACATTTCGACAGCCATAGCCTCAAATCCAACCCAGTCAATGAAATCACAAGATAGAAAATATCAAGTTTAAAAGCTAAATTAACTGGATTTTTTTTTTTTGATGACTTTCAAGAAATCTGACATGATGCATGCTGTACTGTTGATTGCACCAGTCCAAATGACTAATCAGGATACACCCATCTATTGCACAGTATATGATGACTTCGTGGTTTTTTGTAGAGTTCCAGGGAAGAACAAATGGTTCCATTGAGGACCCCACTGGCCCTCAATGTCACTGAACTACTGCCCAAGTGAGTGGTCCGACTCTGCTGCTGCTGCTTATCTGGACGGGACAGTGTGTCTTTCTGTTTGCTGAACTCGGGGGTTCGAGCTAAAGTTCAACTGGGAGGACTATTTCCCCGTAAAACGCTGCTTTCCAACCAGGTGGATGGATATTTGGTGGTTAGCCGCCGTGGTGAACCCGGACTGGACGTGCTAACTTTCCACTCTCTCCCGTGTTCATCCGACATGTTTTCTGCGGGACGGTATTTGTTTGTGACACCGGGAAAACGCCGGTAAAACAAAAACCAGCTGCCAGGCAGCAGCCGAAAAAAACCGAACCGCGGCCCGGCCCGGCGGCCTCGGCCTCGAACCGACGGTCGCGCTATAACGTTACCTGTTCCGGTCCGAACCGCGAGCTAACAGTACCGAGTGAAAACTCCGGTAAAACAGCACTTTCCCCCTCCTCTCCCCCCACAAGAAATACTCACAGGATACCGGAGCAGGTGGTGCAGACGAAGGAGCCGACTGTCATGTTGACATAGGTCGGGCCGCGCTGGTCGCAGTCGAAGCATTTCCTATTCGCGGACAGGCTAGTCATTTCCCGGAGCATCTTTAGGTGAGTCTCCTCCTGCTTTCGCTTCGCGGTCGTCGCCATGGCCCGAAAACCGCTGCCGCCGTTACCGGCAGAGGGGAGAGAATGAAGGCTGAGAGGGAGAGAGAGAGGGGGGGGGGGGGGGACCCGGGGGCAGGGTGGGTGCCTGGGGGGGGGGGGGGGAGCCGCGGAGGACGGCGGTGGTCCGGGAGAGACACCTTGCTGGGAATTCTAGCGGGGAGACTGGCGACTGACTAACTTCTTCTACGGGTGCAAAATGGGACCCGCTCCAGCTCCGGCAGTCGTAGCGCCACCTGTCGGTGTGGAAATACCTCTTGTGCTTTTCATCATGCTTCATCTCTTTGGCTCATTTTTTTGTGTTTTCGCCCTCAACAATCAGTAAAATGTTGCTCGATTTTGAGCAGTTTAGTGGAACTTCCCACCAATTTCACAAAATAAAATTTGTTTATGGCATAAGAGTTACAATGATTTAGCTTTGCTTGATGAAATCTGCCCGTCACATTTGAGACATTTGTGCATTTTCCTTTCATTAAATAGCACAATCATCTAATAACAATAACTGTATGGCAGTTGTCATGCAGAGGTCATAAAATCTCACTGTGCTTGATTTTACTGAATTTACCAACGAAAGTCGGGGCAACCACCAAAGTCGGCGAGAATGTTATGTCCCTCATCTGCATGTATTTATTTATTGTAGTGATGTTGCTATCTGACCTACCGAGTTCGCATTGAAATGAGCTACCATGCCAGTGATGCTAACTCGGTTTCCACAAACAAATGTGGCTTTGGCAAAGGTATGTTAAATAGTATATTAAAGTTGTGGTTTTGAACATATTTTGCCTTAAAATTCACGTCCTTTAAAAGACAAGTCAATGAGTGAATCATAATTGTGTGCACACTCACTCATGATTAGTAAACAGCACTTTGCTGGCATTCACTAATTGATTCAGCAATTTATTTATTTTTTGGTGTAGTGGTTATAATAAAGCAAAAAAAAAAAAAAGCATGTAAAAGTAATATTTATGTATGGATAGGAAAATAGCTATTTACATTTACATAAACATACAACAGTCAAATATAGTTCAGCATGATTTCAATTGCAAATGAATAGACTTATTAGAGAAAGAATGCTGCATTGACACTTTTTTCATTTACGGTACATTTTAATATGTGGATTTGAACATCACGCTATCTCTTAAAAAGAAATGACACCATTTTAGTTCCGGTTTTAACATTCAAGTCTGTTGGCTCTGCCTTGGCACCCTCTACACAACAGGTGCTCATTGAATATGGAGTGATGAGACGTCCCCTGTCTCCAGTTTTGGCTTGGGGAGAGGCCTCTCTGACAGTGATCACACTGTTCCCTTTCATAGACGTCCACCTCCTGCTCTCGTAACTCCGAGGCTTACAGGAAACTGCTGGAGGCCAAATGAAACTGCTCAGTGAATTACATTGTCAGGGAACGCCGCTGTTTGGACAAATTCAAATTATTCCACTGTCAGAGGGAGCAGTGGCCCCCGTGGACGGACAAAGACGTCAAGTCATTATCTTGTAGGATTGATTTGAAATGAGCTGAGAACCAAGAGGGACGAGCTCATTCTACTGAAACTCTAAAACCATGATTGGACATTCATGCACCTCCAAAACTGTGAGATTTTCGAACTCATAGAAAATATCATTCTGAGTATACGGTTAACAGAATAAAAAAAAAAAATGCGAGCCTTTATAAAAGCTTCACTATGTAGGAGTGACATTAGAAGAAATAGTGTAAATGATGGCACAAATTCAAGATTCAAAATGACTGATTTGACAAATTGACTGTCACAGTGGTTCATGATATTCAGAGAAAAATGGGGGGGGGGTTAAAATAAAATAAATTCTTTGTTTCTTGAAGGTGGCAGGCTTATGTCAACTTTGGTCTCTTGTCATTGCTGTTGGAAGAGTTTGCAGCTGCTCCAGGCTGGAATAAAAACAAAAAAAAGAAATATTCAAACACATCGACAACATCCATATTATAAATTGAGGGCTCAGCATCATGCGACCTACTGAGGTTCTTAATGGACGGCGATCGCTACATTTACTTTATGACCAAGATGTCACTTTAAAGCTATTTAGTTGAATTCCATTTTTTCAACAAATAATCAAGTTTGAAAATCAATCATGGACGGTAGACGATTGGCGGCGGTGTTCACCTGCGCTCTCTTTCTGGTAACCCTCCAGAAGTCCTCCATTCGAGTTTGTCTGGTGCGTCCTGCTGCTCTGTCCTTGTCCCTCTCTTCTTGCCTCTTCTTCCGCATCTCGCGGTACTTCTGCATTCGCCCGCGAATCCTCTCCACCCTTTAAAAAAAAAAAAACAAGCCGGCGGTTTATATTCGTTCCTCAGAGTTCAACAGAACCACGAGTAGAGATGCAGCTATATGGCCACTGCGTGCCTGGAGCTGTGTTTGCTGCGACAGAGGAAGTCCACCAGGGCTTCTTCATCCGGCTCGGTCCAGGCGAGCTCTGGAGCCGGGATTTGTGAAACGTCTGAAAAAATCCTCCTTGCTTCTTTGTATTTCCAGAAGTGCGGTACAGGGTGAGTCTGAAAGGACAACAAATATCAGTGGCAGAAGTAGAAGCGTACGACGTCGAGTAATAAGAGCGTAAAGACAGAAAAGCCCCACGTCATAATACCTGTCTGTTGATGTGCAAAACCACGTTTTCAATGGAGCGGTGCTTCTGGATCAGGCTCAGAGCTTTCTTTGGACCCAAACCGGGTATCTTGTCACAATAGTCGCAACCCAGCAAGATGCACAGGTCAATGAGCTAACAGGAAAGGGGAAAGAGAGAATGGAAACATACCATTTTGTCTGCGTGTAGTAATATCACACAGAGTCAGATTTAAAGTGCATTATATCGTAACTCAAGGCTGAAGGAAGTTCACCACTCAGACGAGTCAGGTTTACAATAACTGACAACGATGCAATGAATATTGAAATGTATAAAACAATAGCAAGATAACAATAACTGATAAGCGACCATAAACAGTCGTGTTATTCAAAGTTATTTGAATATTTGTTATTAAAATATTCAAAGTCGCATAAATGACCTTACAGTGCTGGAAGTTCCTACTACACATGGGTGAAGGGTCCTATAATGAGGTCAACAACATGTAATAATTAACCCCCTGGGTGGAGAAACCTTCAGATTGGACCCAGTTTGCGCAAACCTGTTGTAAGCTTATCGGAGATGTCATCATTATGGCGTCTGCTGTAGACACAGAGGAAATCAAAAGTACAACATCCAATAAAAAGAACCTCATGCCGAGTATTAAACTGGAGGTTACTTGGAAAACGGTCAGAGAGATGCACTTAACAACGTTAAAATAACAGTTACTGACTTATTGTTGTATGTGAGATAGATTGAAAAAAAGAGAAACGGGTCTTACCTCCTCATGGCTGAGTTGAAGTTGTTCTAACAGTTTGGTTAAGGAGTACTCAGTCACTTCACTGTGGAAATACAAACAAAGTAAAAAAAAAAATCTTGACACAGTTAGAGATCCATCAGCACCACTGAGATTGTGTCTTTATTCTCCACATAGTCGTATTTGTGTGACAAGACACAGTGGACGCCAGCCTCCCGTTGTGAGTCATCCATTAGACACGCTCTTATCCACTAATGGACAACGCGCTTCCCCAATTTCTTACTGACAGGTTCTTTACTATGATCTGATACTGATAAAATAAAATAAAAAACACTTCACAGTTCTGTCTCTGCACCACAATGCAAAAGCACTTTCACAAATATCTGAGGCACCCGCAGGAATCTCGTCAGCATAATTGGAGACACTGTTTCTTTGGTAGATCTGATAAAATATGAGTGGCAAAGGTGTTTTTTGGGGGTTTTTTGTTTTCATAACTGCATTCAAACAGTAAAACTTCCATATAATTTCCATTTATTACATGGAAGCTGAAATATTTCAACTTTAAATGTGTTGCGTTTTATGATTTATAAAAAAAACCCACCAAAAATACAATATCTGAAAATAATTCACTTTATGTCTTAATTCACAAGATCAGGTATTTATTGTCATGATGTTTCCAATTGAAATTTGTAACTTTTTCTTTGAATGTTACGAGTTAAAAAAAAAAAATTACATACAATAATATTCCCGTTTTTTAACAGATATAAATGGAACAAAGTGCAACAATGGTCTGAAAATGACTGAAAGTGCACAGATCTCACCTGTCTCTACTGGCATTGAGCCCACGAAGAAGAACATTGGCGCCAAACGGCAGCGTGTCCATGTCCTCCGACGCCACTGCGTCCACGGTCCCGTCCTTCACAAGCCGGGCGCACAGCGCCTCAGCGTCCCCTGGAGCCTGTTGGACAGAAATCAAAGACAATCATCGAAATCAAGAAGTCAAACAGTCGTATAGAAATATTCAAGGATGGACCTGGATTACGGGAACACCCATGTGACTCAGGAGCTGAAGGCAACTCTTCATCTGGGATGATGCTGCAATGAAGACAAGGAACACTCAGATTCAGTTTGAAACCAAAGACAATATGAGCTGTGGAGTATAATGAACCTGAAATCAACTCAATACTAAAACTGTGAGTGTACCTGCACCAGTCCGGTTGGGGGACGTCCAGCCGGCCACCTCAGCTCGCCTCTCAAGCTGCAGAGACAGAAAAGGTGCTTCGATTAGCTCAATTGCTTGCGTTTTAACCGTTTATTTGCTACTTTGTGTTGATAAAAACGGCAAAATAGTCAAATGTAACATATTTTTGGCAATGAAATAATGAAACATTTCTTTACGAAGAGTCTATTTTGTCATCTCGCACGGTAATATATTAACAGGGGTTATTTTGAATAACCTTCTTCAATGCAATAACCTTTCTTCAATGCAGCAAATTATATTAAATACACATAACTCCATGATAATTATCTGAAAGCGATAAGAAGCAAACTGAGAGGCTGAGGAGCTGCTACATAGCTGCAGGCTGCCGCTTGAAGAGGATGAAACAGTCACAAAGGGCCTCTTACGACAGCCATCTTCTCCACGGGGGGGCTTCCATCAATTACAAACACTGGCTTTATGCCGTGTTCCAGGAAGGTGAGCGTGCGGTAGAAGAATCCCATCAGGAGGCTGGAGGAAAAAAAAAACAGGCCCTTATTGCTCATGGCGACACTGACGCACTATTATCAATCTTTTTTTATTAGTTTACCATTTGTAGGTTAGTACACGAGATGTGACATGACTTCTTGCGTCAAACAATAAAACATTGTTCAGTCATAGAAGAGGAAAAATGTAAGTTCGTAGCAAGACAGACGTGGTTCACCAGGGGTCTTTTACCTCATAGGCGGCGCCGCAGCCCGGAACTGGTTCATGACGATGGAGGTGTCCAGTGCGATTGTTTTTTCTGTAGAGACGTAACAGTGGCAGCATCACAAACAAAAGGAGCGAGGTGTCGTGGCGAGGGTTTGACCAACGGTTCCAAAATGATCAACGACTTCTCTGACAATTATGTTCAGGCAATCTGTGGTTAATACACTCGGCAGAGCTTTGGGGTGTCCATGATCTCTGTGTTTGCAGTGTGATCGAAGGTGCACCCTGCTTTTACCCATGGATGGATGGATGGGTGCTCTTTTTGACTTCTACAGGCCAGATGTCTTACGATGTCTACAACAAGATGCAAACATAAAACAACCACAATACTGCACATTTCTTCAGGGAAACATATTACAACATATCACTTATTTGAATCAAGCATCATTTCAGGGGTCAGCTTTCACTCTTTGTTTTTGCACCTTAAACTGTGATGTTATTAAATCTTCATCCTTTATATCCATCTATGCTTCACATGCCACCACGTGACTGTACTTGTGTTTCCAGTGGGAACCTGTTACACTTCATGTTGTTACTCTAAAATCTCAAGGCTCTTTAAACAAAAGTGAAAGACACAAAAGCAGGAAGTTTAAAAGTCCCACAAAAGAAATGCCACAAGTCACCATGGAGCAAACACCATGAAGTGATCACTGCTTCAGTGGTTTATTCACTCAGTCCTGGATAATAAAATCTGTATTCCCTTATAAATGTGGGCTGATGTGTAGCTTAGCATTTAGCCACGCTAACGTTAGCGGCTCATTGTGACGACGAGAGAAACGGGTCGAGGGTGAAACTTGTTGACAAGGTGAGTTACCTGCGTAGTCACTGATGTCTCTGTGCTGAACGGCTCCGGGGGCGTCCGATCGGATCAATTCAGCCAGTTTAGTGACCCCCATCGTGTCTCCACCCCCCCCTCCTCCCTGAACTGCTGCTTCTCTGCCTTGTATACGTCCAGGGCAGGACGAGGCAAACGTGATATGTGGCTGACGGTCACCCAATAAGTTGTGTTTCTTCGTTTAACTAATACACCCGAAATCTACGAAGTGGATTTTAATAAAGTCACACCATTCTTAACCTCCGCCCAGCAGGAAGCATCCTCTCTGTGCAGATGACCCGACTGACCAGCAGGGGTCAGCAACGCGCACAAAAAAAGCAAAGCGCTCCGGAGAAATGAGCAGTTTATTACAGCAAAACTTATTTACAATGGGTGAACTCATATATTACAAAGTGACTTAAAACTCCAGCTTTAAGTGATCGCGTCGGTACACTGGCAAACAGAAAACAGCCACTGCATGATATACATACGCATTATTCATTATTCAAAAATAATGACACGGGGTTTTTCGTCTATTACACACATTGGCTTGAAGCCTTTAGAGTAAGATGTATGAAAACGTGTAGTCCATGCTTTGTAATCTGGTAGGTAGTTCTTGAGTATGAACAGCAGGATAAAACGGCATCATTTCACAAATAAATAACCTTTCCTATCCGGACAATTGTGTGACCATGTCATTATGCCTTGAGGAGAATCCCGTAACAATGGACCCTTCCAAGAGGTACAAAAAAAAAAAAAAAAAATACCATAAAGGACAAAATGTTTTCACATGTTAATCCAGTTCAAGAAACAAATGTTTAGGGTAAAAGGAGAGCACACAAAGCATCCAGGGGACAAAGTTATGGCATTTATAGTTTTCTCAGTTTGACACTTAAGAACGATAGTTTCTGACCAGACCGATGAGCCTCGACTTCAAACAGACATACGTACGTCACGTCAGAGATTTGGTCCCATCCAAACCGCTCCTACTTTGGTCTGCATTCCCAAAACATAAGTCACTGAAGACGAATCTCGTTCGCCTAAATATCAGATTAACTTTTTCATTTAGCTATTCCCGACCAATAAAGGAAAGCATCAGTAACATCAGAATTGTTCAGACTGAAAAGATGTAACCAGTAGCGTAGTATCCAGTTCTTTGACCAAAATGCCAACATTATGAGTCAGTGCTAATAGTTTTAGCCACCCAGGCAATGCATTGACAATATTGTGAAAAGTTGAAAGAGAGAAACAACTCAGGCCTCTAACACCGATTCAAACTAAATATTTGATCGATATTGTGGCTTATTTTGATCCAATAAGCTTGTTAACGTAACAAAACAAACCACATAATTAATTTTCAGCTGTCTAATCCATGCCAAGCTCCGGCATTGCAGAGTGTGAAAATTACAAATCATTTTTAATAAAAAAGGAACTGTCCCAATCTGTCCACAACTGCAACAGCAAGGTTTTTAGCAGAGAGAAGCCCACAAGATTTTTCTTAAGAAAATAATAATACAGGCTTAACCTGCAGCTGTGGTCACAAGTTTTCTCTCAAGCTTAAGTATGAAATTCTTCAACTGGGTGTCGTCATTGAATTTGAAAAAACAAAGTGGAGGGTTGTGACTAAATATTTAACAAAATGCTTTGTTTTGTCAAAAAAAACCAAATAATTCATGGTTACACCTTTTAACAAGGACTCGCTTCAGGTTCGAGTGTTTTGGGAAACACGGTCGTGGTCCGATTTAGCGCCGAAACCAGATCCAGGTGTTGACCAGCCAGAACGCCACAGTAGCAGAATACAGGAGCATCTCTCGCTTGGCACGTTCTTTGTTTTCTTCCTCCAGCAGCTGCAGGCGACGGTTCAGCTTCACAATCTGAAAATCAACACGCGAGTGAATGTCCAGCTTCGAAAGGTAAACGTGTAAACACGCGACACGGGCGTGTCTATGGGGGCCAGAAGTATTATTGAATGTGGAACATGAACACGTTACCTGTCGTCGCAGTGAGGAGGCGTCTACTAATCCACACTCGTCAATGCTCATATCCAGCGACAGGTCCAGATGTGTCCTGCGCAAGTAAATCCACCTTCAGTCACATTTGGGAGACGTCCGGAACAGATAATAAATCGTACTTTTTGTGCGTTCAAAGTTTCATGGATGCTTGAGCTTATTCCAGTTGACTTCAGGTGAAAGGTAAAAGGACACTCATCCAACAAAGAAACCGACAAATTAGTTGCACATTCCCACTTATAATCAGTTCAGTATCAGTGGTTCGCCTGCCCAGTTAAGCACAGGAAGACCTGGGGTCCACAAGCTGCAGCTCTAGAGCCCCATATGGCTCTTCAGCCCCCCGGGAGTCACTCCCCCTGACATTTTCAGAGAAGGATTTGTAAGTAAAGAATTTGCTTACATCTGTATGTTATTGACATACCACACAGAAGAAGAAGAAAAAAAGTTTGATCTTGGCTAACAAAGTAAAACTGCTAAAGCTAGAATTGCCAAAAAGAGCATAAAATAGCTCAAACTACCAAAAAACAAAAAATACAGTAAAAATGGTTAAACTAAAATAATAAAAATTGATAATACATAGATTTCAGGAAAAAGGAAAAAAGAAGAAAAAGAAGCTAAAACTGCTTTAACCATGAGGAAATGCAGTGGCGATAAATAGTTATAGCAAAAGCGGCTAAAATAGTAAAGATGCACAAAATATCTAAATTGAGAAAATAGGAAAAGAAAATCCCTAAAAATGGCAACAAGAGCAAAAATTTTTATGTCTCAATTGTACCTTTGACGCTTAATGAATGCAACCTATGTTTTTGATTTGTAGAAGCAATCTGGCCTTCATCACAGCCTTATGTGGACTATTAGTCACTGGACCACTTCACGTCGCCCATAGCGCCACCTGCTGGAAACACAAAGTTGGTTCTACATAACCTGTACATGCTCTGATCAGACTCTCACCACGTTGCCACACATGGACAGTCTCAGTCCCACAAATAGCGAGTTCCTGTTCAAGCCTGCTCGCAGCTTTAATATGATTTGTACTTTGGATATTTTACAGTGTTCACTATGTCATGATGAAACAGGTCAACGATACACTGCGCAAACTTCTTTAATCTCTTTTCATTGTGAAAGGAGTTGAGATTTGTGAAATCCCCGAAGTGAACCTCTATTTGTTCATGTTGAACTGTTGAGCCCAGAGAGGTAGAAAAACTCATTTGGGTGTCATCGGCACAGAAACTGAATGAAACAGTGTCCTGGTCTGTTTTGGGTTTTTTTTTTAATTCACAGATTAACACAAACATTAGGCTTTTCCTATTTTCAAGTCGTATTCTCGTCACGGATTTTTTGATAGCATCTATTACCGGTTCATGGACAACACTGCCAGGATGGAATTTCATAGTACACAGGAATTTGTGAACTTTTGAGAATTCACACGCAAACTCAAGTCAATTCACCTGCGGTGGCTGTCATCCAGCATTTCCAGGACCTGCTGGTACGCGCGGCGAGTCGTGGCCTGGATGTAAGACAGGAAGCCAGCGGCTGTGTACAGGTTGATGTTGGCGTCCTCGGGGGAGCAGAGGGGGGGACACAGGCGGACGGGAGGCACAGAGGGGGAGGGACTCACACTGGAGGAAAGATGGCGGGGGGGGGGGGGGGGGGGGAATTATTAGCAAAGGGAATCATTTGGGTTTTGTTTTGCCATTAACAAGAGTGAAATCATCAAAAAAAAGAAGATGAAGCAGTGTTTTACCTTATTTCACTTCTGGTCATTTGACTGCTGTGACGTCCAGCAATGTGCTCGCTGGCGCTGCGTTCCCTCCGGGACCGAACGTTAAAGTTGCCCTGTCATTAAGAGACAAAAACAAAACAAAAAGGACTACATGACTTACATGTTCAAGGTTATCACACCGTTAGTTGACGGCACATTAGAATTAGATCAGTCGGTCACTGGAAGTTTTCCCAACCAGATAAAAAACAAGTCGACAGTGATGACCCCCAGATTATGTCGTCAATTTTACGTCAATCTGACTGAATTCCTTCTGTCTGTCTGCTGGACTAATCAATTAAAACTGCGACACCAAAGACACATTCTCCTTGTTCAGATGTGATTAGAACAGACAGGAATGTGCTTAAGAGCAGCGCCGTCTTTTGCATCTGCCATTTTTTCCTCAAAACTGCACATGTAAAGCACCATATGGCAACGTTACATAATGTATGATCCCTACGGCAGGAAGTGATGTGTCGTACCATTTACATGAAACACTGACGTGGTCAGAAACAAATACTTTAATCGAATCAGCAAAACTCCGATGACTATGATTGTTCGTGTAACATCAGACACTGTCAGTATCTTCGATTTTCAACAAATATTATTGGAACCTAATTTAAAGGGAATAAAATGTTGAGAGTTATACTTAAATGTTCCTAAATAGGTTGATTATAATCCCACAGATTAATACGTTCCAACAAGTTCAATAACAAATCAATGTTTTCACCCCCCCAAAAAAAATCTAAATTTAACAATAAAAAGTCAAAATAGCATTCTAGATATTTAGGATTTTACATCTGTAAACAAAGCTTCAATAGTTGTATAATTTGAGCGCTTGTCCATGGACTTACAGCAGCCACAGTCCAAGAAAAAAAGTTTCACCTTGAAATTACCACTTAAGATTCAGATCCATTGTCATTGTCATCATGCAAACATGAAAGAAAGATTCCTCCGATCTTGAAGACAATAAAATCAAGTAAAATACAGAATAAGATGCTATTGAGGAATAGAAAATTAGGACAAAGACAGTAAACGTACAGTACAAAGATAGCATTGTGTAGCACACTGCACAGTAAACTATAAAGATGGAGAACGTTTTGTGTGTAAAATAAGAGGTGTTCTCAGCTTATATAACTAAATACTGCCTTCATCCCTGTAACTCTAGTGGAGCCACTTCAATATCTGAACAGAGGAATTCGATTGTGAGGCAAGCATGAGCCACTGCGTAACTCTATTGTCCACGAAAGTGTAAAGAACTGAGAAGTACATTTACTTATTAGCTTTAATAGAGAGGAAGGGAGCACAAGGCAACGCGATACCCATGGAGCATTGGCCTGGAGTGTTTAAAGGATTTACGAGAATCCTTGCAGCTCAGGTCACCAACTGTCGGAGAATTACAATAAAAAAAAAGAAGAACAGAAAAGAAAAGAAGCAAGCCCTTGAATTCACCTACCGTTTGACTGGGATTGCTTTGCGAGTCGGCAGTTTGTTCCGTTTCCAGGGAGTCCAGGGGCTGCTCTGTGAGGGTGAGAACCCGTGGAGGGGCCTTCATGGCCAGGAGATCCACGGGAGGAATGGACTGGATTAAATCCAGGTCTCTGGGACGAGTGAAGCGAGGGTCCCCGTCTTCACCTGCACACAAATATGAGGAAGAAATCAACAATGGGAACAAAGGACACACAAACTTTTTTTCTTTTTTTTTTTTGAATTTGGGATGATTTGTGAAGCCTTAAACATGAAAATGTGACCCCCCGACAAGCATCCATGTTGTCCTCACCTGCAACCACGATCCGCTCAGGAACGTGCATCAGAGTTGTGTGACGAAGCAGGGGGTCCTGCAGTGGCATGGCGGCTTGGTCTCTCTCCGGGGCCACTTTGAGGGTCTCGGGGATTCGCATGCGCTGGCTTATGCCCTCGGTGTATTCCAGCTCATAATGAATGCGGTTTATCTCGGCCACCTCTGCAGGAGGGGAGGCGAACGTTGGCCCACTCATCCAGCCTGCAAGCGCATCAAAACCGACAGAAGCGGAACACAACGTATAAATACGACACAAAAAGACTTCACAGACAAAGGGTGAAACTGTACGTGTATGTCGTGGTGCTGCATTTGAGAATTCAATGGAAATCTCAAAGAGGCACAGCGATCATTTACTTTTCCGAGAATATGCAAATGCATCAAATTTGAGAAGATTACAGACTGATTTTTGAGGCACAGGATTCATTAAAACCACTTGTCAGCTGTTCCAGAAAAATCCTACGTGGACAAAGACAAAGGTAACTTTTTCAAAACGCTGCCAATTTTTCACTGCTTCACGTGACTGATTAGAAACCTTTCGCAAATGCACTATCACATTGGACCAGATGATGTTACAGCATGAAGCTTTGAGCTACAAAAACAGAAAAATTGAACTAAAAAAAAAGAAAAGTGAACCATTTTCAGGTTTTACTGAGTATTAGTAGAGCAAATTCACATGTGAATTTACTTTTAGGGAGAGATTGAAAAACACATCGGCTGCAACGTATTCACTGCATCAGTCAGGGGTTATTACTATCAAACGTTCCTTTTCAGTTTCGTATCCTTGCATTGTAGATGCAGTTACACCCTCAACTGGTACAAAACACATCGCATCAACAGTTCAAATTAACATGTTTGAATTGTTTTGTTTTAGTGACATGATGTGCCACATTAAGTAAAGATGTTTTTAGGTAAATAAGGTGGGGAGTGCCCCATTATCTGTCTGAGCAACGGCTCCAAAAATCATGCATGTATGATCCCCCCAGTACTGGTGGATATTGTATTTACATTTGATCCTCGTTAACTCGCTCAGCAAAAAGCACAGCCTGAAACATGGACGGGTATAAAAAAAGAAGAAGAAGAAGAAGGCAGGTACAGGAACCATCATGACGCGTGCACGAGAAAAGGCTAATAATAAATAATGCATTCACAATATCACTTCGCCTTATCCTGCATGGCATTACATAACATTGACATGAGGTGTAGCTGTTGCTAACACACCACTTCAATGTCACTGAATAAAACCATGTAAGACGCCATGTCTGCCCGTGTGTTAGTGAGCTCGTGCACAGCTCGTGTTAGTGTACCTCGGACACGCGCTTTGATGTTATCTGCATGCAGCGCGTTAGCTTAGCGCTGCTACACCTCGTTATGTGCAGAAACAGACAGGCTGAGCGGGGCTGAAGCGACACTTACCGTCACGGGTGTAGTAGCGAGGTTTAGAATGACATGACGCGCTGTTCGTTCGGAGATAAAGAAAGCCTGAACCGGGACCGACAACAACGGCCAGCACCGACAGTCACGCCGCCTCCAGTCACAGTACGAGCGGGGAGAGGGGAGTCGTCGACAGCCGCCCGTTGGGGCCGCTGGGGCGGAGCTTAAGAGGCAGACCGACAAATCCGCGAACCGCCTCTGCAGGTGGCTGCTGGGTTATAAAACGAGCGTACACACCCTCGACAGCAGCCTGTTATATAAAAAGAAAATCAATTAGTATTTGTATTATCATATCTATCTATCTATCTATCTATCTATCTATCTATCTATCTATCTATCTATCTATCTATCTATCTATCTATCTATCTATCTATCTATCTATCACGCTCTCTCGCGCTGTGTGTGTGTGTCTGTGTGTGTGTGTGTGTGTGTGTGTGTGTGTGTGTGTGTGGGGGGGGGGTGTGTGTGCGTGTGTGCGTGTGTGTGTGTGTGTGAGAGAGAGAGAGAGAGAGAGAGAGAGAGAGAGAGAGAATTACACATACTTGCAAGAATCTACATGCTCAAAAGTATTCATCATGTAAATATTGATATCTAGTGCAACATGAAACTTGCAGGTTTCATCATCAACAAGGTACATAACAAGTGTTGGGGCCAGTGCAGATTGGTTTGTGGGCTTTTCGAATGAGTCCTTCACTTCTCCGGAGTGTCTGTGGTTAAACTACAAGGTGATGTATGTAGGTCTTCGCTATACTATAAGAATTATTTGTTATGATTTCTAAGATTCCTCAATTTATAATGTATACACCATAATCCAGTTGTCCCACAAGGATCAGGCTCAAATTATAGAAATAGATTGATAACTTTATTTTTTAAGAAATGCTTTCATCACTTTACTCTAATTCATACACTCTTGCCACTATCACTCGATCTGTGTGACCAATGTCGCGCCCTCGACCCCAGCCGACCGTGGGTGAAAGGCAGGATACACAACAAACAGGCTGCCAGTCCATTAGAGGCCAGCACAGACAATCACACACTCTTACTAACCCCTATGATCATTTTAGAGACAAAGAATCATCTAGTACACGTCTTTGAACAATAGGAGGAAACTTGACAAACTATGCATGCATAGATCTTGCCAACTCCACACAAAAAAAGGTTACAAAACCTGAAAATGCAGCAGGGACGTCCCCACTGTGAGGTTAGACTATTTCACAATCCTTCACACGTCTACACAAAAGTAATAAGAGCACAGAAAAATTCTGAAATATGCTGATTTGTTAGCAGATAAAGTCAGACAAAAATGACGCTGACCTCCTTCGATCTGATGAGGTGCCTCTTCTTCTTCTTGATTTTTGAGAAACATTGGATTAGAAAGGCACTGAATGCTACACTTCCACATGAACTCGATAATGATTCGGGTGTTTGTGCTTTTTGTGGTAAATATAGAATACGATTGGGTTTTCATGAGACCTTTCAATATTATTGCGTAATCATTGTTGATAATAACAAAAATACAAAACAAGTGAGAACTTTATGTACATGCGTGTCTCATAAATAGCTATGCGTGTTTAGTTTCCAAAATTTTACACCACTATTCCCATTGTGAGGCTTTATTTTATTCAAAAGAATGTAGATCGTGAAGCGACAGAATGAGGCATACAATTCCCAGAATTCCACCGGGTTCAGCGACTAGGTGTACACTGCGCATGCGCCGTCGGTCTGGGCCATTATTTTGTCCCCCTCAAGCTTCAAATGAACAACAGGCTAAGCGCTCCTTGAAATGAATTAAATATTAATTCGCCGGGAGAGCATTTTTCCCCCTTCCTGCCTACAACCTCCGACACACATGGAGCCCGCGGGCCTGTAGCCGGTCGTGTCGCCGGGCTGTTCGGTCCTCCGGTGGACTTGGAGGCCGAAAACAGTTTGCGCGGAGTGACAGCCCGTTAAAAGCAGCCGCAGACTGGGTGTTTATCTGGCTGGCTAGCCACCTAGCTAGCTTCCTAGACAGCTACGAGGGGAGGGAGAAACCCGGAGGATCGTCTGACAACTTTCGGGAAGAGACGGTGCTGTGGCTGTCCCGGTCCCGTCCGATCCACCGGGGGGATGGCACACCTTCGAGACATGCAGAACCAGGTACACAAATCCTCTTTTCGTCTGAGAGAGCCCCCCACCAGCGTGACTGTCAGGCTTTCTATGAATAGGTGGGTGGTGGTCTGAGCCGTCAGTGGCAGCGGTGAAGCCACATAGACAAAAGATGGTTTCATCTATGTCTCTTCTTATTTGGTAGATCTTCTTCAGTACGTTTTGATAACAATCGGTAAATGTTCCCGAATCGTACAGCTACACGTTGGAAGGGAGATGGACGCCACATGGACATACAGAATGTTTTATTGTGTCTTTTCCTTTCAATGCATTTTTCCTTTCTTGTCAATAGAAGCAGTGGGCTTGACGTGTCCTATTTACATCGTACAAACTGTTCAGGTCATTTAGGTCTGGGACTAAAATAGATCAACACTGAGGCAGATAAGAAAGGTTAATCATCCGTCATATTTTCCTATATCTGGTATGTTGACGTATTCAAAAAAAAAAAAAAAAGCCTATAACTAATATTCTTACCAGGTCTCATTAACCCTGCATCCGTTTCCTTGAAACTCAGATTTGTCATCAGCACATAGCTTTTGTGATGTTCACATACACAGCGAGAGACACCCGCCCAAACATTCAAAGCAAACTATTAGTGCTGCCATAGTAATTACACGGCTACAGCTACTGTGTTTCTCTTTGTTGGTGCTGAACCAGAATACCAGGTTGGATCCTGAAGAGTACTTCACCAAGCAGGAGCGGATTGGAAAAGGTTCCTTTGGTGAGGTCTATAAAGGAATCAACAACCGCACCAAAGAGGTGGTTGCGATTAAGATCATAGACCTGGAGGAGGCCGAGGACGAGATAGAAGATATTCAACAGGAGATCACAGTGTTGAGCCAATGTGACAGTCCTTTCGTCACAAAGTATTATGGATCATACCTGAAGGTGAGATATTAACCACAAATATCATGCGTACGACACACACACTGCCCAACTCCACTTTCCAACACGCACACGCTTGAGGACACAAACACATAATGCAGTGCTCTATAGGCCGGTCGGGCTTTAATTTGTCTTTCATCAAGTACATTTTTTGCCTTCAGGGGACCAAGCTTTGGATTATCATGGAGTATTTAGGCGGAGGATCTGCTCTCGATCTGGTAAGAAGATTTCTATTTTTACGCGGCTTACACAGTTTAAAAATATTTTATCGTGACGTTTGTTTACAATGAAGAAGGCAAACTGACATACTCTTTGCGTCTCCTTAATTTCCCTGTCTATATTTCTCTGAACTCTTCTCATTTCAGCTCCGCCCCGGGCCTCTAGAAGAGACCTACATTGCGACTATACTGAGGGAAATACTGAAGGGGCTGGAATATCTGCACTCTGAAAGGAAGATTCACAGAGATATAAAAGGTAATCAACACTTTCGTAAAGCATTGATGACACAGCGGAGAGCTACTCCATGTGACATGATCACATTTTTTAGCTTTTCAAGTGATTGTTTTATGGCTAAGCAGCTTATATCAAACCATTTATCACCTCGTATGTGTTTTTCTGACACAAACTCAGACAGGAGCATACTTGTACTTTCAGACTATTTAGCCGTAGCGTGGTGTTTTGAATTTGGCGCAAATATGATGAAAGAGACCAGATGCTGTGCAGACTATCACCGCGACACGCTAACAAGCCGTGTATGTTGTTTATTGACACCATGTGGGAGCGCGAAGTCTCACATCATCATGGCAATGTTGATTTGATGTACTTTGACATATTCCCGCCGTTCCTGCTATAAACAATGATGATGGTGTCGATTGATTTTCTCAGTTGTCCAGGTCAGAGGTCCCTCAAAACAGCTGATCTGTGCTCGTATGTAACGATAATGATACTTACAATGATAAAAGTGTAAAAACAATGTCAAAGAAAACTTTATCGCTGCGATCAATGAAACACATCACTGCCAATTCGAGAACAAAGCTCGACGATCGCAGCGTAATTTCTAAATAATTAGCATTAGCTTCAACTACATGCTGCTCGTTTTTTTTTTGTTTGTTTTTTTTCTCAAGCTGTGTGTGTTATCGGCTGCATACATCCTGCGATGTGTCGTGTTTAAATACCGGTAACAGGACGCGGATACAGGCGTGGCCCGTACACCTTTACATCCAGCTTACTATCCAATGTGTCTTCAGCCTCGTCTTCCCAGCAGATCTTCTGAATCACCTGCTGCTTTTTCTTTTTTTTTTTTTTTTAACTCCAGTTGCCTTTGCTCTCATGCTCCAGTTCTGGCTTTTCCTGCCATAGAGCGTCTTCAGCGTTTTAAAGCCTTTTGAGCTATAAAGTCAAGGAGTCGGCTTGTTTTTCTCTATATGATCACTAAGTAACTGAGTGCACCGGACTGTGGACTCGCTCACAGACCGTATCCTACGTGTTGACGTTGTCTCTTGCAATGAATTCCAGGTTATTATTATCCCACAAATAGAAGTGGATCACACATGAAAATCTTCTTCTCCTCCTCCTCCACCTCCTCCTTCTCCTTCTCCTCCTTCCAGCTGCCAATGTGCTCTTGTCAGAGCAGGGCGATGTGAAGCTGGCAGATTTCGGGGTGGCGGGACAGCTGACGGACACACAGATTAAGAGAAACACATTTGTCGGCACGCCATTCTGGATGGCTCCAGAAGTCATCAAGCAGTCGGCCTACGACTTCAAGGTGAGACCAGACATGTTTGTGTTTTTCGATGTTTCTTAGCAGCAGATTCAAAGTTTGGTTCTTTACCGAAGCAACGGCAACAAAAAGGTCTGTCTCTATAAAAGGTGAACTTCATTTCCCACATATTTTCTTCTCCCTCTCAGGCTGATATCTGGTCCCTGGGAATCACCGCCATAGAGTTGGCCAAAGGGGAGCCCCCAAACTCTGATCTCCACCCAATGAGAGTCCTCTTCCTTATTCCAAAAAACACCCCACCGACATTGGAAGGCTCGTACAGCAAACCTTTTAAAGAGTTTGTGGAGGCCTGCCTTAATAAAGATCCTCGTTTTGTGAGTAAAGCTCCGTCACAGCGTCCTCCTGCAAGAATTGTAGCAGAATCTAAATCTAAATCACACGTGCAGAGTCGGAAGTGTGAAATGTGAGCACTTATCCAACCAAATGTTTCGGGGTTGGATTAGCTTGTTCACTTCTCATAATAATTCGTTTGTTTTTCCCCTTCATTATTTATTGACAAACCCACTGCCCTTCTCTCACCTCTAAGTCTGAGACCACAAACCGATTGTCGATTTTTTTTCCGTTCTCCCTCGCCGCTTCAGAGGCCGACAGCCAAAGAGCTGCTCAAGCACAAGTTCATCACGCGCTACACCAAGAAGACGGCGTATCTGACGGAGCTGATCGATCGCTACCGCCGCTGGAAGTCGGAGGGACACGGAGAGGAGTCCAGCTCTGATGACTCAGATATGTTAGTCTCCGAAACGCCTTGATTTGGTTCATTTTCATTTGTTTTTTGTTTTTATTATTCATTTGCACAGGTTTCCAGACATCTCGTAGAAATGACAACCTGATTAAATTATTGTCTCACGGAAACAGGGTTTTCTTTCTGGTACAACTTTTTTTTCTTGAATTCTTTTTTACCAATTCACTTCGTTGTTGTTGTCGTCGTTGCCCCTTCAGGGATGCTGACGGTGACGTGGACACGTGCCCCATGTGGACCTTCCCCACAGTCAGACCCACCACGATACATAAATTACAGAAGGGCTACACACACACAGATTCCGAGGTGACACTCGCTCCGTGCATGCAACAGTGTCAGCGTGTCAAATCTTTTGGTTTTACTCTTCTGGAAAACGGTTTTTTTTTTTTCTTCTTCTTCTTCCTTTACAGACGGGAGACTCTGTAAAAAGGCAACCCAAGTCTCAGTGTTTGTCTGCTTTGGTCACGCCCATCTTCAGAGAGGTGAGTCTCCGACACTAGTATTTCATTGCTCTCACTCTTCATTTAGCCTTTCTTTACACACGTCTGCTGCCTGGTTATAAACCTGCAGACTTGAATCATCTGGTAAACAAAGCTATAATATTTGGACTTTGTTGGCCTTTATGATTGTGTCTGTCGAGATGTTGCAGGAGACAGCTTTGACATCGCCGTCTTTCATATGTAGGTCAGTTCTCACGAGAGTCCCATGTAGGCCAAACACTTTTTTTACATTTTTTTTTTTTTTAAACAATCTGAATATAGCACTACAACTCACTATGTCAATACAAACAATGCATCTTAAAAAAAAAAAAAAGTACAGATATGTTTATCTGGACTTATGTTTAACCTGATGTTATAGGTTTTACTTGTTTTGTAAATAGATAGTTTCATAAATGAATCTATATACTGTGATGGACTTCTCGTCTCACCAAGGTGTCTTCTGGCTTTTCACTGAATGCAAGTAGCTCGGAGTGAAGCAATTATAGACTATACTATATAAACTACATGAATCAATGAGGCATGAATTCAGAGAATAGAGAGAGAAACAAAACCCAACAGATAACCCGCTGCAAATGACAACAAATATAGATTCAATTTATCGGTTTATGATCAAAATGACGAATGCAAATGTCCCATCAAAGTTGCCGCTGTTGCTTCACGCTTCCCCTGGTTTGATTCCTCTTTCACCACCAGCTGAAGGAGAAGCGGCGGGCGAGTGGCGGCGGCGTGGGAGCGATCGAGGAGCTGGAAAACGCCTTCAACCTGGCCGAGGAGTCGTGTCCAGGCATCTCCGACCGCCTCGTCACGCACATGATGGAGAGAGTGTGCAGGTGATCGCACCACCCTGACACGTCAAACAAATGAACCTGCTCTCGTCCAACACTCGGCCAACCTGCTGTCTGTCGCATCCTTCTTTCAGGTTTTCTCTAAACGGTAACACCACCCCGTCTTCACGGTGAAACCCCAGCTGGATTTAACTTGATCCCGTCCCCTGTCGTCCTTTTTTTTTTTTTTTTTTCCCTGTCTCACGGACCCACCCAGCTCCTCAGACAAGGACCACAGATGAACAAACCCGCCCTCCTCCTCCTCCTCCTCCAGCCCCTTCATACCGTCGTGCCCCTCTTAGTGCTGTCCCCGAAGAGATCTTTTAACTAGTTATAATTAAATATTTTTACAGTTTTTTCTTTAAAGATCGGAGAGTATTTAAGACAATAAAGCCATGACATGTAGAGCGTTGTGTATACCTGTTAGAGTGAGATGAAAACAACTATAATAAAGTCTATGGAAAATGTCTGGGTGCCTTCAAGTGTATTGATTTGTGTTTATATTTCCTCATGCTGAACAAGCCACCGGACCATCACCGGATTCAAACGGATAAACTCCACACACCTATGGCCATACTTACTGTCAACATTCAGCCTTCAACAACTTTTATGGACTGTGGGAGGAAACCGGAGAGGAATCCCTTGCAATGCATGGGGAGAACACGCAAACCGCATGCATGTCTTAATAGGTGGATGTGATTTCATTTTGGCTTTGTATTAAATATAAAAGTCAGGGTTTTGGATAAAGAAACTCACAGAAATAGAGCATGAGGCTTAACTTGTTCATATTTGTACATCTAACCAGGAAGTTGACAATATTAATGACATTGAAACTGAAGTGAACATGAGATGCTCAAATTCAGCTTTTTCTTGATTGTGCAACAAAAAAAATTTGGAGCTCCCTTTTCTTTTGAAACCACATGTATTGTCTATGCTCTCTTGAAGTGCTTGTAATTTGACACCAGCCCCCCCGAGATGAACACAAACCAAATGAGATCATTGTAGTTTAATAAAACTTTTATTACAATATATGCATT
The DNA here is from genome assembly GCF_963422515.1 of Blennius ocellaris. Classification (NCBI taxonomy): domain Eukaryota; kingdom Metazoa; phylum Chordata; class Actinopteri; order Blenniiformes; family Blenniidae; genus Blennius; species Blennius ocellaris. The sequence goes on from NC_137659.1 coordinate 14,200,392, forward strand.
AATAACATTTGGTTCTTTAATGTTGGGTAGAAACAGCACAAAGAGGAATGTGAAGAACTCTCATCTTGGCTGGTGAGGAGAATGTTGGCCACATCGACCTCGCCTAACGCTCTTTTATGGCCACGGGGGGGAAACCACAAAGTAGCCAGCGGTTGGGACAAGTACAAGTCTGCGCCTCTTACGTCACACTGCACCGACGAAAAACACACCAAACCGTCACCGCTCCGCTCACATGACGTCACGCTACAGAGAGGAGAGGACACGGGGAGTGAACGTGTTCGGTTAATTGAGAGGACCAAAGAGGCGTCGCGCCTCATTAGTCAAGTCCTTCATTTACTGGGCATACAGGAAGACTGGAAGAGGTCAAAGGTCACAGTTTAATCTTTCTTTTCTTCTATTCACACTCGAAGGCAGCTGTACGTGGCGACACGGATGTGAAAACGGCACGAATATACACGGGCTAAAAAAGACGAGGCTGGCCTGGACACTGCAAAATATTCACCTTCATTTGTTTTTTTTCTCCCAAAAAGGTGAGAGCGACATGCATATGAGCAGAACACCAAGTAGGGAAAGAAAAAAAACTATTCGATAGTAAGCTTGTGTGGTCATGATCAGCTCTGAGCGCTCCGTTCAGAGAAATATTAATGGCATCTCTGTGTAAAAGGAATATAACAGGCTTTAGGTATTTATGCTACTAGTTTTGCCATCGTCGGCTCTCCCGTCGGAATCCTTCAATCGCAAAATGTCAAAAGAACAGAAGAAGCCATACTTTGGTTCACAGAATTAATAAATCAAAGATGTGAAAGAAGGGTAACAGAAAAATCCCAGTAAGAATAAATGCCACTGTTTTAAAAAGACGGTGTCACATGACTTCAATTGAACAGATTGTGCCGGTTTCATACAAATAACATGATAAAAAGAAAAAAGAAGTGTAAATAAATGATCGTAACACTGTTTGAATATACTTTGCTGTATGTATTAAACAAAAAAAACAAAACAAAACGGCTCCAGATCCCATGTGGACCCGGGGCGAAGCTAGTGGTGAGCAGACAGAGCCAATAACCAGACAGCTTTTGCACTTTCCTCATCTTCCTCTGGTCGAACTCGAGCAGCGGCTCAAATACCTGCAGGAGAGAGAGAGAGAGAGAGAGAGAGAGAAGACGATGATCCACACGTGATGACGTGGAACTAAAATGGAGCGCGACTTCAGTTGTATTCATTCTAAAAAAGATGCAGCACAACAAAGTAGGGCGACCGGTACAAAGTAACCCGAGTCCCAGAACAGTTGCACTGACCGTACGTTCGTTCACACGTGTTGGCCGTCCACCTCTCCGTCTCCTTGCTTCTGCATCTGGGCCTGCATCTTGGCGATCATCTCCTGCATTCGCCTCAACTGTACCGACACAGTGATATCAGTGAGATTTGAATAGTGGAATGCATGGCCGCTATGTTTAGAGTCTATGAGATCACTTGGTTAAGCCGACTATTGAGAATAACTGTGTGCATTAGAAATGCTCCACTGGAAACAGCTGCTCCCATTAAAAAAGAAAACAACAACAACCATAAAGACTAGTTTCCTTTCAGCTTTTAGTTCATGTACATTTGAAGGTTCTCCACGGAGAAAATAAAGTTATTCATTTACTTTTGCATACAGAAACAAAGCTGTGTATTTTTTAATCCATTTCAATAAAAAAGAAATGAAAGGTAAATGAGGAATCGTAAGATAGTGTCCGACGCATCTCACCTCAGCCTCCTTCTCCTGCAGGATTATATCCTTGTCCATTTCCTCTGGCTCCGGCCCCTTCCTGCTGTAATCACACGGCTCAACTTTACTTTTCATGATACCGTGATGCTAAAAAAAATATCTATTTGTTTTTCTGCAGAACATGTGCCAAACAGTCAAACGTTTCAAAAAGTTTGTTAACTCGTGAGACATATTAATGAAGCGGCGACGATCACGTCGGCCTTGCGCGTCCAGAGTTTTAAAGCAGCGTTAAGCGAACAGCGAAAGCCACACCGAGAGAGTGAAAGAATTGGGTTCAGTGGGGTTAGTTCAGAGAAGAGTGGAACTCTACAACATTGACCTACAGAGATGAAAGCAAGGAAGAGTCCAGAGAAAAAGGCAGTGAGTGCAGGAGTCAGGGGAACAGCACGACCTCCCACCCCGTATTGGAGAACAAAAAAAACAAAAAATACTGAAACGGTACCTCCACTCATGGGATGGGACAAATCAGAACCAGACCGCCACCACTGGGCTGATGGCGAGGCACTGTGAGGACAGTAAAACCACTCCCGTGTCCCGGGCTGGCTTTAGAGGGACAGTCTAAGAGTCTCTTTGGTCTACATGAAGGGGTTAAATGATGGTATACCCACACTGGGTTAAAGACACACGCAGTCATCTTTGTTTGCAACCTGTACGGACTGTAAACTACGCATTGCTGAACTGATCATGTCAAAACAACAACAAACTACACCCCACGACATGAAAATAGCTTTACTGCCGCACCTCCACGTTGAGGCGGTTTAATATGCGAAAATGACAAGTCGGGAGTGACTCGACTACAGAACGGATTCTACTTCCACGTTTCATTAAATAACTAAATAACTAAAAATAAGCGAAAGGCTGTAGCTGGACTTTAACCAACGCGCCACATAAAGCCGTCTGGACGCTCCAGCTGAGCTCAGCCATGTGTGTGTGCGTGTGTGTACATGCTTCATGTACATGACGACTTGTTTATTTCTAATCACGGGGCTGCTGCTGCTTGAGAGGTGGGGGAGGTGCGGGAAAAAGCAAGCTGACAGACAAGTACGTACGCAGGAGACAGAGGCAGAACGTAACCATGGGATGACAACCTGCCACCCCGCTTGAGGCGGTCCGAGCGGAAGTTCTCGTAGTGCAGGTCCTGGGTGACTTCCTGAAGGTCCTGCATGTGGGTTCTGTGAGGTTGGAGAGAAGTCGGAGGCATGAGCGAAAACCACTTGACGAACCACTCTTTTATTTTTTTTTTTAAGAGCAGCAGGTTGTGTTTTCGCTCTCCGTATCCGTCACTCACATCAGCATGGTGCGCAGCTTGAGGAAATCGTTGTGCTCTGGGTTCTCCACCTCCACCACTCCCCAGGGATACAGACGGCCCCGCACCTTCTTCCCTTTGGCTTCGATCTGCTGGTTGGAGCCCACGACTGCAAACGGGATGCTCGCCTGGACAAGAGAGGTGTTTTTTTTTTTTTTTTTTAAATAATCATCACTCTTAATATCTCCACAATAAAAAAACTAACAAAAAAACCCCCACCATGTTCAGTTTTTCTTTTGGAGTGCAACAATAATTCAGGTGCGAATTCATTAGTGGAGAACAGACATGTTACCTTCAGGATTCTGGTCTGCTCCTTGAAGTCTTCATCTTCATCGGACTCAGCGTCGGGAAGGTGATAAATCTTGATACCGTGCTCATCGATCTCATCGAGAATCTAAAAGGAAGAGCAAACATTGGTGAGTGTCTGTTAAGTAGGAGGACGACGAGCAACCTCGCAGCCGCTTCCCGAGAAACATCAATCGAGTTCAAACTTACATCTTCTGTAAATGAAACTGAGACTTCATAGTATTAAACGTGTCGTTTTTGTGAAGCCGTTTTATAAAATGCAATGAGAAATCAGCTGTGAGAAGACTGGCCACCGCAGCAAACATCAGATGCTATAAATACTGCTCATGACTGGGGGGAAAAGAAAGAAAAAAAAAAAAAAGAGAGAGAGAGAAATCTCTGAACAATGGGTAGATCTGTTGGCCTCACCCTGCGCTTGAGCCTCTCCCTCTCCCTGAGGGTGAGCGTGTCGGCCTTGGCGATGACAGGAACCACGTTGACCTTATTGTGAATGGCCTTCATGAACTGAACATCCAGAGGTTTCAGGCTGGTTGGGACAGGAAGTAGACAAAACGATTCGTGTTACGAGGGTGTGTTCGATAATGTTTAGTAGAATATAAAAAGACCTTTGTGGTTTTTATGTTAAAAAAAAAAAAGAAAAGAAAAGAAAAAAGCACGAGGCAGAACGTTACCCGTGGCCCAGTGGGGAGATGAAATAGAAGCAGCAGTGAACTCTATTGTCAACAATGTGTCTCCGGTTCAGCCCGCTCTCATCGTGGAGGTAGCGCTCAAACTGGTCGTCGATGTAACTGATGATGGTGCTGAAACTGGAGGAAAGAGTAAAGTCAAACAGGCACTTCTCTCAAAGCTCAGGTGGACACTGGATACTCCCTCCCCCCGTTATCTCGCTGTTCTAATCCCCGTTGTGTTACCGTGCGTGGTCACAACAAATCAGGCAGTTTGAGTCTAAAAAGATCTCGTTTCTCGAAGGACGTTGTACCAGTCTTGACTGTTGATGGCGTCTCCGTATCCTGGCGTGTCGACCACCGTGAGGCGGAGCTTAACGCCACGCTCCTCAATTTCTACCGTCGACGCTTCAATCTGAACGGTCCTTTCTATCTTTTCTGTTGGAGGAAAGCATCAAAGGCATAAATAATATGTAGATAATTAAAAAAAAAAAAAAAAAAAGAGGCTTGTGTGTGTAGATTACCTGCGGCTCCAGGGATTACTCTCTCAGGGTAAAGGTCAGTGAGGAAGAGGCTGTTGATCAAGGTAGATTTCCCAAGTCCGGACTCACCTTCAAATTACAGAGGATAATGATCATCATCATGATGATGCAGAGAAACTCAACACAAGATCAGCTCTAACTGAGAAAAGGCTATAATTAGTCAAACTCTCTTAAGGACCAGTCAGGTTACAGGCTGTTCAAACAAAACGGAACAAAGAACTCCTCACAGTGCTGCTCGCCGGGCCTCACTGCAGACTGAAGTACATGTCGAGCTGATACAAAAACCCGATGTCGACTATCACAACCATCAGGTGACTGATTATACATTCCTGGAGACGGTGGACACAAGCTGTCCAGTCAATCTGCCGCTTGAGGATGAATTTATACCAAATTGAAGGCAAGGAAAAATGCAAATACTCCGAAGAAACGTATTTGTATGTCTCTGGAAAAAAACAACAACAAAACTTTAAAAGCACAAAGGATCTTAAATCCACAGAGGAATATAAAAGACAAACGCACCATTGTTCTGCAAGCTACTACATGCTATTCATGACATATTACATGACAGAACTTCCGCAGTGTTGCATTGCTGCGCCAAGTGCACTCCAAGCATTACTGTCGTGGAATTTTCACAAGCCGAGAGCGGCATTGTTCTAACTTCCACCAAGGAGCCGGACCAACAGAGCACTCCCACTAAAAGTCAACACAACGTTAAACTCAAATTCTGGATGCGTCTTAACAAGAGAAATACTATAAAATGAGCTCGTGCTTTCAATGAGAGGTATAGCGATTGAATCTTTTTTCTAACTTGATTTTTTTTCTCAGCCAAGGAAAACAAGATTACGGTCAAGCGGGGGTCGAGCGGCGGGTTAAATCAGCTCCCGATGAATTCTCCTCCAGGAGAGAAACCAGTAGGCCTCCGTGTGAATCGGTCCCTCGAGGCTCGCGAGCAACATTCCTCTCCGGTTTATTTTAAAGCAGAAGGATGAGCAGTGTTTTCGGGGGAGTTTCTACCCTCCCCCCTCCTCCGCGAGCAGCACAAAAGGTTCGCACAGTCACAGAAGTCACATTAAAGAAGGGAAATGACGCTTAAGACGAATCGGCCATCGCATGCTCCGTACGCAGAAGCCAGTACGACGACGACATATAGCGGTTATCCCGACAAGCAGAAAAAAATATGTTCAGCCACTCAGGCACGACGTCGCCACAAAAGTCTCAATACACTCCGCAAAATGTTGAGACTCACAGACGTGATTATCAGTGATTATCAGCATCGCTTCCCAAACTAAACATTCCCCGTAGACAAAAGGCCACTTACCTACAACCATGAGAGTGAACTCAAACCCTTTTTTGACAGACTTGCGATGAACCTGGTTAGGCAAGTTGGCAAACCCAACGTACCCCGGGGTCTCGGGGTTGGTAAACTGCCCCTGCTGTAAGACAATCAAACAGACAAGGACAGGAGTCATTACCTCTGAGAAACACGTCTTTGATTAGATTTAGTTAAACAACACTAGGTACAAAAGTTTTAAACCACATCTGAGATTAGAAGAGTGTAGAAGTTATGTCTTTACAGCAAGGACGTCAAAACCAGTTACAAGTGCTACGACGGGAGGGAGACATCTGTTTGGGAACGAAGAGGGTATTTAGGCAGGTTACGGCCATCTGTTTGCAAAAACTCGCATCAGTTCAAGAGTTTACGATCCTTTTCCAACACAAGACAAGTCAGAGCAATGTAGTTTACAAGCTGGTGGCCGTGTTGGACAAAGAAACGGCACATTCTTGACGTTGTTTGCCGGAGAAGAAGAAATAAAGCCTAAATTCGCTGTCTGGTGTGATAAGCATGATTGAGGTGGATAATGAGCAGCGCAGTGATAATTGAATTAAATTCAACAGCCACACAATATTGGTGGAATTAACTGAAGCAGCACCAAAACAAGATAACGTTTCAAGGTGAAACCATCTTATTACAGTAATGCAGCAGTGAGGACAGATCCAAACAGCACAGGCAGGAATCTGGAACAGCAACATGCCATATTAGTACCGATCGGGTATCTTTTAACCGTCTTACCTTCATTTTGTCCGCCTGAGACATTTCTTTCTTGTTCAACCTGAAAAGATAAGATCATCAGTGAAATGCAAATATCAAAACAGTGCAGCACATTCATTTATACTCCGGTTCTGGCCTGTAATTCATGTCGTTGCAGTTACAGGCCTCAACGTGAGAGACAGGAAGTCTGGTTTGTGCTCTCAAAGGCTTGTGAGAGTCCTCGCCACAAAAAAAAAAAAAAAAAAAAAAAAGCGCTTCCTGCTTCAGTGACTGCATTTCAGCTGTGTCCCACTATAACACTACGACTTGAGGAAAGGAGATTAGGATAGGCTTGTGATGTTAATCTCAGCGTCTCTATGATGTGGATCATATTTGTTTACTTCCTTGTGACACAGGGTGCTTTTCAAGCAAACACTAAATTAGAGGGTTTGGATGTGGGAGGTGTGGCCCAAACACTTTTGAGAGGAGACTTAAGTGAATCTAAATTAAAGTCTATCAAGAGGAGGTCATACAGGCGTCTGTATAGATGTTTAAACCAAAAGTACAGAGATACATTTTGGAGAATGTCGTTACAATCAGAACTGTTGTACTCGTTGTGCTCAAAACTATAATGTGGGATGACAAAACGCAATCACGATCCATTGAAAGACAGAATAAACTAAACTGAGGAGTTGAGGGGATCGTTTTTCTGTATTTTTGGCATATTGGAGGCCCACGTTGAGTGTTCGAACAGAGCCTGAACACACCCACCGACTGAAAACCACTCCGCATCTTTATGTATATGGTACTTTAAACAAAAACACCTGACTGTTTCCCGGCTGTCCTGATTTAAAAAAAAAAAAACACGTGTTGAAGTTAGTTAACGAGCTAATTTAGAGCAGTTTTAAGTAGCTCCACCGACCTCTGCAGATTATCGCGAGGTGTTCGTCCGCTAACCGACGAACAGCGCGAGCCACCTCTCAAAACCTCCAACCGCTTGTTATTTAACCTCCGCCGCTTCTGTCGCCATTTTCACGAAAAAGCTGTGCAAAAACACACCGTTTTGTTTCCCCCAGGCTAACAGCGGCGGCTCGGCAAACTAGCAAATCTCGGCGGCGTTACCGCCTCTTAACTAGCCGAGTAGCTTCGCCTGCGGGACGGTAAACGGCTAACGGGCGCCCGCAATAACAACAAAGCCCGCTGAAATAAAGACAACAGCCTGGTGAATGAAGTAACGGGAAGACGCGTTACCGTACGGGTTTGTCCACGGAGAGAAAGAGAGAGAGAGAGAGAGGATGTGAAGATGAACAGAAGAGTTGGCGGACGGACACCTCAAATTCTTCAGATTCCGGTGCAGCAAGACAGACAGACCACAATGCACCGGGGGAGATCTCGCGCACGCACGCACGCGCGCGCGCACTCACAGGCCTTGGAGCATTATAGCGCCTTTCTTTTTTTTAAATAAACTGCATGGAAAGACAGTAATACGACATTCCAAAATACTTCACTGTAAAATTGGGAAAATTTGAGCTGAAGTTTGTTCTTGACTATCACAGGTAAAAATCACTGCTACGATGGTCAAATATGAATAATAATAATAATAATAATAATGATAATAATGCATGGGGGGATCTATATTGGATCTGTTATTTGCGCAAAGATCCCTCAATCGTGCCACCTAACCCTAACCCTAACCTACAAAGTGCACATAATATTATTCATACTACATTTCCGGGTTCAAGACGATGAGTGTTCAATAAGGTAACGCAATAATCCCCAAAATGGCTGTGATCAGATGTGGACTCTCATGCAACATGTAAAATTTGAGCTAAATCTGGACATGTACAGCCCACTCCCTGATTCCAGCAGGTAGCTCTATACCCAATGGTTGTTATAGTCACATGCCTGTGATCAGATGTGGACTCCAATACAATGTCGAAAGGTTGAGTCGGATTGGACCACGTTGAGAGTATTTAAAGTTCACTTCCTGTTTAATGGCGAATATTAAAGTTTGTGGCGTGGCCACGTCCACACCCTCAAATGGAACAACGACTAAAAGTCGTGTGATGAGGACCGGATTTTGACTCAACGTTGCGAAGTTTTAGGCAGAACGGAGCATATTCAGGTAATTTACACTCCACTTCCTGTTTCCAACAGGTGGCGCCACGGCTGATTGTCATCATTGTGATGTGACTGTGATGAGGACAAAACTCTGACGCAATGCATCAAGTTTGAGGCCATTCTGACCGTGTTCAGGCTATTTTCATTGCACTTCCTGTTCCATGGCGAGCATCATGCTATCAAATTACACTGCCAGTGAGAGTCATCATATGGTTGAGGACCGGAATCACACGCAATGTGTCAAATTTGAGGCCGATCAGGTCATGATAAGGCCTTTTACACCGCATTTCCTGTTTTACGGTGAACCGTCAAAATTTGTGGCGTGGCTGTGGCCATGCTCTCAGACCTTTGTAAGAGATTTTGAGAACCAGTCCCTCACTAATCCCTTTTCCATCCACAGAAACACATTTGAGGTCAACTGGAATTACCTCCAGGACGAATTTACTCTTGAAACTGTGTCCGTTTGGGCACAAATTAGCCAAAATCTTCCATATTTTTAAAAATAGTCGATTTCCTGTTGGGTTTTTTTGGATTTGAATCTGTTGACCTTTTTGTGCGGCTTGGGGTGTTACATATGTGTACCGGATGTCGTAGCTCCAGGTGAAACGTGATGCTGGACCTTAAGCTTCTAAATTTTGTAGGTGTTGTTTGTTTAGCCATTTTGCGAGTCATGTTTAAAAGCTTTACATGAATATGGAATTACTTCTTAACTAACTTCTCAACCAAATCCTTATCTCTGACTCCAGCAGTGGTTGTTTCGTTCCTTGGAAGACGCTTTGAAAAGATGTCCATGCCGGATTCTGAAACCGGATTCTGGTGTATCTATAAATAACCTACTGCGTGGGTTTACGGCTGTGGCTCGTTGGTCTAGGGGTATGATTCTCGCTTTGGGTGCGAGAGGTCCCGGGTTCAAATCCCGGACGAGCCCTCATATTTTTATGTCAATCTATTTTTTTGCTTTCAATTTAAAGACCTTAAATTAACAGCAAATATTTTGAAAACAGTACAATTAAAATAGTGACTGCTTGACTGCTTTACGCTTACTGTGTGAACAAAAAACAAAAAAAGGAAAAGGGTTTGTCACATACTGACCTCTTGTGGACGCCGCTGGGAGCACAGTTGAGCTTTTATAAGTTGTCTCTTTGTCTTGCAATGACACCGTCGCCTTGCAAGAATGTGTCAAGCGCTACACACTGGTGGCTCAGATGTTCTCAGTTTGTTATTAAAATTGGTGCATGCGTTGCAGCTCTGTGGTTTGCAGGCTTGTTTCATTTCCTCCTTTGACTGCATCAGCTGTAAAAGAGGAAATTCATTATCTGATCTTGTTTTAAAATAGCTTGTGGAACCCCTCTCCCTCCCCCCTCCCCATTTGTGCTGTATTAATACAGTACATGGCTGTAATTACTTTGCAGTATGTTTCAGTCATTTAGCCCACCAAACCAGGACTATTTGATACCTTTTGTCTTCACCCTGTGGGAGCTTATCAGAGGTGACAGCATCTCTGCCCCCCCTGCCTCCTCTCTGACTCTGGACAGCCACTGCTTTCCTTAAACCGAGTCCAAGATGTAGCTCGGTAAATACCAGCTTCTTCCCCCTTTCCTGTCACAGCCAGCCATATCATCGCCACAGGAGCTACACTATTTCCATTATTTTCATAAGCCTCTTAGTGGTGCCATGTGCCGTCATTGGTAGTGTGGCTTCATACCACCAGACACGTGACTCTCTATACATTTTAAGTGCCCCGTTCCTGATAACACGTGTTACAAGGGTTTTCGTTATACCCAAAATGAAAGTGGGACTGTGGTAATTCCTGTGTTTTACACGGGACGCTGTAATCCACTTTGTCGTAGAAAAGAAGCCAGCGACATAGATGAGCATTAAGAACCAACAATGTTTTCCATCATGTTCTGTTCACAGAAGAGTGTTCAGCTGGGCAGCGGATGGAATCAGGGTGAATTCAATTATCTGAAGGAATTTGATACAAAGGAGATTTGAGGAACTCCATGAGAGAATTCATCATTTATTATTGTCAGGATATTCAGCATCACCACATTACATCACATTCCAAGTTCACACTGCTCTTCAGTGTAACAGCAACACGACGTCACCCTGATATCCAGGAATGTCACTGATGGTTTAAGATTACAGGTTTGAAACACATTTTAAAGTGAGGACTTAAAATAGGTCATTTCTATTTGTATATCATAACGTGACGATCAGATTGAATGGAGCCATGATAATCCACGACACGGGTCAAACTTTAAGATCCTGAGTATTTCCAAAAAAAAGAACAACTGTGAAAATATTGTGGTTTTAGAAAAACTAATTGAGCATTTACAGACAACCGCCATATTCTGACCTTCACGCAGGCTTTCTTCAAGAGCGTCAAGTTCAGCGAAAGCCAAATGAGAAAGAAACACTCCTCCTCTCCTCCCACCATCACACTACACTCTCATCACCCCCGTTAACCAGAGTGTCACTTAAAGTAAGCGTCTGCCTGCTTAGCCGGCACCTTTCACTTCTCAAGCGGCACTTAATTTAATGCAGGACATTTTAAATCTCTTGCCTCTGTGGCACTGAGTAGCTGACAAATGCCTGGTTTTGCAAATGTATCTCATTGACTGCTGACTCGGTTGTATTACAAGCTGACTGATAGGGGCTGCCGCCGTAATGTGGCCCCCAGGTTTATCCTCAGATGTCGGAGGGAGTGTATTAATTTAGTTTAGACGGGGCCTTGCCGAAGTGTTCTGGCGGGCAGAGCCGAGCAGACACACAGCCTTGGATTGAAGCTATCAGCCACACAGCAAAGCATATTCCACCATCAATGTGTCAGGGCGAAAGCTATTAAAACCCGCTTTACTTTTCCTAAGTATCATGAGAATAAGCACAAGATTTAGTGAAATCCTTCCCAGAGCAGAGAAAATCTTGGGGATTTTCCCCCTGAAATGTTTCCTAATGGACCGCTCAGAAGTGTCAGAAGCTCTGGTTCGCCTTAAATGTTTTTTTTGGGGGGGGATTTCAAGGAATTTATTTGCAGCTGAAGGGACAAAATTTGAAGTCGGTTTGTGCATCTGAACTTTATGCATCCTCGCACAGAGACATAATCGTGGGTTCACACACAAGAACCTGGCCAACGTTTACAAAAACGTCCGATTTCCATAAAATGTGAAAGAGATCGAGTCTCATCACGGTCTGCTTGTACGCTTGTATTTTGGTTTGTTTTTGTCAATATTGCATCAATTCTCTCTTATCTTGTAGATATTCTAAAATGAAGAAATCAGACAGAAAGACTTGACTGTTTTGATTCACAAATCTGAACTATTTTTTGGATCTTAGCTGAGCGCGTTGAAGAAATCGACACAGTGATGAAGGACTTTGACCAAGAAGAATTTATTTTCCAGAAAGTCGTTTGTGACCCTTTCTCATAGTTTCTTTGATTTCTCACTAAAACATATGATGAGCTTAACTTCATAACCCGCAGGCCCAGGTGATGAAAGGCTTCAGTCTGATCACAAAAATATTCATGTTAGAAATGTATACAAAGCATCCAAATCAAGACAATAAAATGTGAAAACTGGGCTTTATAATGGAAAAGAAAAAGAAAAGAAATGTCAGAAAAAAAAATCAATATTGAATCCGGATGTGGCCGTAGACAAAGCAACGTGAAGGAGATGGCCAGATGTGACTTCAAATGACAAAAAGTGACCATTTTAAAGGCACAAGGAGACACAAACCAGTTGACATTGGTCACTGTCAAACGAGGACAGCGACTTGTTAAATGATCAGAGTTGTCCCAGTTCAGAAATATCTGCTTACCAATGAATATGAAGAACATATTTGGCAGAGCTGAGAGACAATGACTCATTCTCCAAATTAGACCCTTTTTCATTCAACGGTTGAATGATGGAGACCCGGCAAAGGATCTGCAGTGTTGACTTCACTGCTTAAAATGGTATTTTTCTGAACAAAGTCAAATGTTAAATATGCTAATTGAGTTTTACTTTTGGACACTCCAGAAGAGTCTGACGAGGAGCGCCGTCAGGCTTTCACGGGGATGAGGATCCGCAATCAAGTTCTGCCAATAAGCGTTGGGTTCGTCAGTACGATCAATTGGCAAACAGTGTCCTTTTCTTTCCGTCCAACGTTTAGTCGACTTGATAGATCCCCTTCCTTGTCAGATGTTGGCACGCTCCCCGGCCTGGAGTGCCTGGCCCGCCTCTCTGTGTCGTCTTTCATTTCCTTTTCACCCCCAGGTCTTTCTGTACCTGTCAATTTCTTTCTACAGTGTGACTCCCTAATCCACCTGAGTGCATAGAGGACAGTTTTGACATAAGAAGAAAAGATAGACTCCTAAGGAGAGGACCAGTATCTTTAGAGCCTGAGGGGGGGGATAACCGGATTACCAGAGCTATTTTGTGCTGCTGGCAGTTTTTCTTATTACCCATTTCTAACCCCCCCCCCCCCCCCCCAACCCACCACCCCATCTCCTCAGAGTTGAAATGCTGCCCTTTCTTAGAAGTAACTCCAAACACTGACAAGTACACAAAACACCAACACATGCCCCCCCCCCCCCCCCCCCCCCCCCTCAACTAAAACAACTGGAAGCTTTGTGCAGGATAAATAAATGTTGTTTCCTCCCTTCATGTCGTCTGCCTCACATTTCCTCCTCCTGCGGAAAACTCTCTAAAACACGGGCCCCTCCGCGGAGGCAGTAATTGCCTCGGCGGTGGCAGCAGGTGCCTCCTGTGTGCAGGGCCGGCCTGGACCCACAGCGTAGCAGATAACGGCAACATCCACCAAGCCGCCGTCTGAACCCCGCCGCCAATAAACCTTTATCCCTCCGGCCCTCCGTCCGCTGTGACGGAGCACCACGAAGGAAAAAAAAAAAAAAAAAAAAAAACACTCCCCGGAAACGTCTTATCGTCTCCGCCGACGACGACCCGCGCGCCACTGGATCTTTTATGTCCCGTTTATTTGGCCTCTGAGGCGGCCCGCTGTGCCTTTCATTCTGGGAGGTAAATGAAATAAAGGCCACACTCTGTGCTGCTGGGATGATATCTGACTTTATCTTTTTCCAACCTGAACCTGAAACACCCCCCCCCCCCCCCGAGCTTCAACTCACCGCTGCAGGTCCGTCTGCAGCCAAACACCACCACTCCTCTGTTTATAGAAATAATCCCTTGAGCAGGAGCAGTTTTGTTGTTTTTTTTGTTGTTGTTTTTTTTGCGGAGGACCTGGAAGCTTCCAACGTAGACACTTGCAAAGACCGAATGAAAGTCCTCACAAAATTAACTTCCTGAGTGAATTTTCCCAAGAGAGGAGGTGTTTTTAAAACTGTGGAAAGAGTGAGACACCCCCCCCCCCCCATCCACAGAGCTCACACTGCACCTCCACCCTCCTCGACTCTCCTGCCAAGTAGTCCTTTTTATTTGAATGCCAGAAGTCCCTTTTTTTTTCTTCTTCTTGCTCACAATGATTTTGAACAGGTGTTTTCAAACTATATATGGTGGGGTTTTTGGTTTTTTTACACTCTGTTTACGCCTTTTAATGGTGACCTCTCAAAACTTGAAAAGGAAAAACTCACGCTGGGAAAAGTTACCATTCACTTCTCATCAATGTCATTTCAATAACAGACAGGGCCGCCGAAGCAGGAATTTGATCAGATAAGCGGTGGTAATTTTTGAAAAAACTGTTGCAATCAATGTAGTCACTCGGCCTGTGAAGCATGACTGTGATTAATATTGATTCTGCGGAGGAGGAGGAAGGCAAAGGTGAACCACTTGCACACATATAGATATACAGTGTAATAAGCCAACGTCACATCGCAGGAATGTGATTTAATGATTATGGTTTGACGACATATTTGTTTTGAAAGTGCAAAACCCAAGGACTGAAGTTGTGACCTGGAGTCTCGTCCTCTCAGTTTGACTTGATCTATATGTTTGAGCAGCCAAATGAAGTAAATATAATTATCACACAAACATCTACACATCAATTTAGAGTTTGTTTTTTTGTTTTTTTAACTAAATACCTAGATTTAAAAGCCCCTTTAGACACTGCCCATACAAATATTCTCTCAGTCCAGAAGTATGAAGTAAATCCCATTCAAATGTCTTTGTGGGCCATCATCAGAATATTAAACGTTTACTTTAAAACCATTCTGTCTAATAAAGAGAGCTTTAAAATAATGAAGAGCGAGTTCATCTCCCTGGATTGAACTCTCTATTCGCAATGCATATAGTCATGGGCAGCTTTAGTTCAGGAAAGGTCCCCAACTTTGATAAAAAAACAAAAACAAAAAAAACATTTAAATTTCGATTGTCCTGCTTGTATTTGGGTTTACTTTTTCCTCTGTTTGCTTCCTGCCCGCATGCCTGCACTTGTCTCAGTGGAGATTCGGTGAGACTAAACGCTGCTGGAGAGAAAGAAGAGGGGGTGTTCCTCACACATGTGGAAGGCCTCCAGTCACTTTTGTGTGTGTGTGTGTGTGTGTGTGTGTGTGTGTGTGTGTGTGTGTGTGTGTGTGTGTGTGTGTGTGTGTGTGTGTGTGTGTGTGTGTGTGTGTGTGTGTGTGTGGGGATTACAGCGCTCTTTCGTTCCCATTGGCCTGGCCCGCCGTGACAGCGGCGTGCTGATGAGTGGATGACATGCCCAGCATCATCCATAACAAGCTTCCGACTTGTGACTCCCATTCATGCACCGGAGCTTTGGCTTTTTGTACTTTTCAGTGCCACTTTGTGCAGATGTTTCAGTCTATTTTGGATCCTGGTATCTTCTAAGTGAAAAAAAAAACAAAAAGGAGAAAGGTTTTTTTCCCCCCCTTTTCTCTTTTACGCACGAGAGGAGCATGCCTTTTAAAGAGGGATAACTTGTTTTTAAAGTGTAATTGACGAGTTTTGTTTGTTTTTTTTCCCCCCATTAATGATTCAGCTCTTAAAATGGCAAAACCTTTAGATCACATCAAGAGACCCATGAACGCCTTCATGGTTTGGTCCAGAGGACAGAGGAGGAAAATGGCCCGGGAAAACCCCAAAATGCACAACTCTGAAATCAGCAAGCGGCTCGGCGCGGAGTGGAAGATGCTCCCGGACTCCGAGAAGCGTCCGTACATCGACGAGGCCAAGCGGCTGCGGGCTCAGCACATGAAGGAGCACCCGGACTACAAGTACAGACCCCGGCGCAAAGCCAAGAGTCTCCTGAAGAGGGACCGCTTCGTCTTCCCGCTGCCGTCGTTCCTCGGGGACGCGGCGGACCACTTGAAGGGATTCTCCATTGACTCCTTCCTCGTCCCCGGGGATAAAGCCAGAGCTCTGCTCGCTCCCTCCTCCTCCTCTTCCTCCTCTTCCTCGTTCTCGCTCCTGGAGCCGGTGGCGCAGTTCAGCACCGGAGCTGTCCAGCGGCTGGCGGAGATGCAGCCGCACGCGTTGACCGCGGGCGCGCCGCCGTACGGCGCGCACACCTTCGGGTACCAGACTGGGGGGTTTGGGGGTCTTGGTTGCCCCGGGCCGGGACAGCACACCCACGCCCACCCGTCAGCCTCCAGCCCGGGCTACTTGGTGCCGTGTAACTGTAGCGCCTGGTCCGCGGCCGGTTTACAGCCTCAGGTGGCCTATATCCTGTTCCCCGGGGGGGTGACCAAGACCGACCTGGACTCCTACTCCTCCCCCGGATCCACGGTGTGACCGTCTGGGTACTTTCGAGGCGCATTCCGCGGGGTGGACAAAGTTTACGCACAGACTCTCCACGCGTAATTCAAAAGGCAGAGACAAAAACTTTACCGTCACGTCGTTTACCGTTGACAAATATAAGCAGCAGAACCGCTCGCTTCTAATAATACAACATTCCCCCCACTTGATAAATGCAACAAATTACTTTAAAAACACACCAAGATCCCGTTTACCGGTGTAATTGTTCAACAATTGGTTGATTAATCCAAAGATGTTATTTTGATACTCGTTTGCAAGAACAATAAACTTAATAATTAAAAAAAAAAAATGGTGTGAGTTGCCAGTGTATATTTAGTTGGTTGTATGAATGCACCCTTTAGGCTGTTTAAAAAAATAAGACTTTTGTTCACAGTTTAAATGTACAGGTTGTTCAAAACAATGTAAACTGCAATTTTCAAATTCGAGTATTTTATTCTGACCTGTTTATTCTTGTACATATATGTTACAGTGCGTCGGTGGCCTTGTTTCTTCTTTTTTTATATATATATATTAATGTGGAAATAATAAATGTTACCAGAAGTATTATTTTTCCCATGTTTGGTCTGTGAGAGGATGCATTTTTTCAAACAAATATTTGCAAAAGTTCAGGTGCTGTCTAAAATGTGAACTTATTCAGGTGTGTAAAGATGATATAAATATCTTTTTTTATGTTAAACATCAGCTAACTCCAGAATATTATGTCTCCATTTTCCTGATGAGCTGAGAATACTTACTTTAAACAAGCTGTTGACACAGTACAGGAGCATCACAGCCAGTGAGGAAGACGACTGGAATAAGTGTCTAAAGTCTTGTCATGTTTTGGCACAAAACAGAGTTTTACGGTTTAAACAACAGTGAAGTATCGGTGGACGATTAGAGCAAAAATAGATACTTATGCAGTTGTTGAGAAAGTGAACATGCAAAAAGTAAAATACTAAGAGGTCATCAGAGATACTATGTTTTTTTCACGTTTTTCACTGCACACTGAAAACACAAAAGCTTCAGTCGCCGTAAAATCCCCTGTTGAACAGTCTGAACCTGTGAACTCTGACCACCCAACTGGCATTGTTTAGGTTGACAACGCAGGAAAGCAGCAACGCTTCTGGACTGTACTACACCTTAGGTGTTTTTTATTTGTGATTGTTTTTCTGTGGTAATGTACCTTTTTTATATATATTTGCACATCTTACACAGTGGTAAATGGCTGATGTTCTTTTTTTTTTCTGTTTTGGCAACACTCACCAGAAGGGATGGTGGTGACCTCTCTGCACCTCCAGAAGGTCTATGGGGGGACTGTAAAGGCGACATCCTCTGGATTTACAGTGTCGATCACTCTGCAGCATCCCGGGGTACTTAAATAAGATGACACTTTCAATCCTCAAAGAATCTAAGATGTTATTCACTGTTTGGATCAAAGCTGAAGTTTTCACTTCTTACAAAGCGACGTTAAACATGTTTCCATTGTATTTGGGGCTTTTTAAGGAGAATTTAGTGAATAAACACTCTGGGTTTTGCAATTTCCAAAAATAAAAAGACATTTAAATGAGTTCCATCTTAAAATATTCGTTTTCAATAACAAGTAACAATGAAAGTTTAATTTCTGGTGAAGATTCAAGAGAAACTAACTGGTTGTGGTAAAAAAAAAAAGTTAAAAAATCAATGAACTTGAGTTGTTTAAAGTGCATAAGGCATGAAATAACGTGTGTGAGGAGCCTTTGGAAAGTCTCTATACACGTATGTCACTTTCATGGTGCACATTCATGAAATGTCCTGTTAAACACGAAAAGCTGATTTCACCATTTTAAACATGTCAGACTCCACCCAGTCTCTCTCCTAAACGTACGTTTTACACGATGAGGAGTTAGATTGGGTCGTCTCATGACGAGGAACTTTGGAAATGGATGTGTTTATATCAAAGCGACATAAATAGGGATTAAACCCTCCGAGTTTAGTGATCGTGCTGCTGAAGTTTCAATGGCAAGAAATCTGGTCATTTCAAAACAGGCTCCGACTTTGGTATGTGAATATTATCCGTCTTTTATAGGACAACATATGTTTAAATGAATTATTTTAAGCCCGATGTGGTATAAAAGGATGATTCATAACAACTGTTTTAAAGAGAAAAATCAATGAAAAATTACACATATTTCTCTATTGGATGTTTAGAAATAGTCTAAATGGGCTTTTGTCCATCTTTTATCATGTTCCAAGCATTATTCAGTGTGGTATTTAGGAAATATGATAAATATCATTTTCACATCTGCGCTTAGCAGATGTAAATGTCCCTGTGATGTAAAATAAATCACTGAGGTCCGGTCTGTGCATGTGGAGGTGAAGAAGGGAAGAGTTCCCATGTACGATATGAGTGATGTGTATGTATTTTCACATCCCACATCCCACGAGACGCCCGGGTCACATGGGATCTGCCAGAGAAATGGCGAGGGACGAAAAACCACGGTGGGTCTCCTCAAAGGTAATAGATTACTTTTCAAAATTCTATGTTTTGGCATCGAGGAGGACTGAGCTCTGACATGGAACGTAAGAATTTACATAAATGAGGTTAATTCACTTACATTTTATCTTTATATGCGATGCTGTCCTTTACGTAAAGCTACAAATGATAGAAAACACATGATGATTCACACACCTAGTGACGGTTGATGGTCTGGCCTCACAGTGGGAGAGTCCCTGGTTTGATTCCCGGGCTTGGAGGCCTTTCTCTGGGGAGTTTTCATGTTCTCCTTGTGTCTGTTTTTTTTTTTTCAGCATACTTCCATTTAGGATAAATCTAATAATAATAGATATATTATAATGATATAATGAAAATATCTACGCTTTGACACAATTCCCTGCATTATGAAGTGTTTTATTTACACCTCTCTCCTGACTGGGATGTAAATCCCCTCATATTAAAGGTGAATGTCTACAGTGAATTCACATCCTGACATCACAGCGTATTTCATTTTGAAAGAGAGACAGAATTATGTGTGGCTGAAACCTCGGTTCAATCACGAGCTGCTGCTGTGTCTCGTTTCATCAGATTTTAAGTTGTGCCCAAAAAATTCTATATATATATTTTTTTTTTTTTAAGCTGATCACAGTCATCAGTTATGTCTCATATTGTCCAACAGGATATATTATAAGAATACATGTTAGGTTTTCTAATACAGGTCATATTGGTTTGAAAGCGTTTGGGAAGAACCTCACTATTGTGCAAGTTTGACTTGAGCCTTAGTGAATCATTTTATGTTTTTGCTTGGAAATAAAGCCCTATTGACTGGAAAAAAACAAAGGCGTCTTCATTTATTTACTGATGACTTGTAACATTTGGCTTCTTACGGAAGCATATTAGGGTCAATGAAGAAAAAAAAATTGGAGGTAAAACAAAATATAGATAATTTTTTCACATTGTATTGGAAGTAGATAAAGCGATTAACAATACTGAGGTCTGTACAGATGTCAGGAAGTTATGAGTCCACTAAATTTACCCAGACATCAGCTTTACATCCTTTAAATCATTAAAAAAAAAAAAAAAAAAGATGTCAGGTCCTCTTATCTCTCCAGCACTTCCTGCTCACACCTCAATCCGACAGCGATTGTTCGGGATTCGGAGGTAAAAATCAACACCCTGAAATGTTTGCGAGCATTTCCCACAGGGCGGCAGAGCTCATTATCCCACTGAACGACGCCACTGCCATTAACTCAAGGCGCCTGCTTATTCGGCAAATACCGTTTGAGTAGAAGTCACGTGCCAAGTGACGATCACAGGAACGCCAAGACACTTTCCCCGTCCAAACAATGCTCACAGACGGTGCCACTGCTGACTCTGCTCCTCAAAGAATGAAACGTTTGTCCTTATACCATAACATGTATCCACAAACACCCAGGCTTTTGGAGAGTCGGCGGGGGGGGGGGGGGGGGGGGGGGTATAAAAAAGAAAAAAGGGTGTTTTGTAAGAACCTTAGACTTCCCACTTCCTGATGTATCCCACCTCGTCACATGTGTCATAGTAACAACCAGAGGTGGGAACATTGGCAAAGTTGTACTCAAAGTTGACATTCAACAGTACAGTTTTATTTATTGATATTTTAAACAAATGTAGACACAAATCAGGGATTTATTTACTTAAAATATACTTATTTGCTACAAAAATGCAGATACAAATGACTTATGTACTACACCGATCATTTTAAAAGCAGAAAAGGATAATATGTGGTAAATATATATCACAAGGTGGAGTATAATTGCAAACTGTAAAGTAATACTCGTGAAAAAAATGAACCCTAAATATAGACGTGTGAACATTTCTCACTCCCATCCTGGTTCGTTACTGTGTGGCAATATCTTATCTACATAATCTTAATAAAAGCATAGTGACTAATTCAGGAGTAATTTGGCTATATCAAAAGACAAACTTCACTGACATACATATATATATATATATATTGTAGACCTGAAGGTTGAATGCGGTGACAGCATTGTGGTGTCATTTATGACCACGAGATGTCAGTAAAGCCCCATTAACAAAAAACAAAGAACGCTCATCATCTTCACTCCAGTAAATATACAGTATGTTGCAAGATACTTTAGTAAATCTAGGAATTTTTTTTTAGCAAAGGTTTAAAAAGTTCTGAGATACAATGAAAAATCTTTTAACTTCATTGTTAAGCTATTCTGCTGTCGTACCTTTTGTTCTAGCGGTAAACTGCTTCATACGTCAGCGTTTTGACTCGTTTACTCTTTTTTTTTTAAACCCAACATACTTTTCACTCTTATTTCTGAATGCTTTCAGCAATCCTAATCGTAATCTAAAGACATGAAATCAACTACCGAAGCAGCTACAGGAACGTAAGAGATCAAAAGTGCAAATATATGTATATAAATGCTGGAAAATAAACGTAATGAAAGTTATCAGAAACAGAAATGCTCCTGGTAGAAGAACAGACGACCGAGCCGCAAAACCCTTTGGAAAGTATTTATTGTTGCATAATTAAACCATCACCTGATCTCTCTCAAGCTTCCAAAACGAATCCAGTTTCTCCTCGAAGCAGAAGACGCAGAAAAGACAAGACCCCACAAATTTCCATCAGGGCTCACATCCCAGAGCTGGTTTACTGTGAGCCCTTCACTAACGTGGGCCTCCGCAAAACATCTGCATCCGCGGAGGAACGTGGACTCATTCCTTCAAACCATCCGTCACAACATCCAGCGATATATAAAAAAAAAAAAATAAAAAAAAAATTGTCCAAGAACAGTAGAGAGAACAAGTGAAACTGAAGGTCCCACTGAGAAACAACAGAACAATGCATCTGGGTTCATCTGGAAAAGTTTCGGGTGTGCTTACTAAACCAATTTGATCAAATCCTGACGTGTGTACAAATCCATACAACGATGTCTTTTGACAAAGCGACAAACAAAACTATTTTTACTCTTGTACCGTCTCGGCATGCAGTTTCCTCACGTTTTCTGTAGTTTTTAAAAAAAGGAGAAGGTATTTGATTTGCAGCTTTACTGGTTGCTCGGTGGCCCTTCTGGACGTACCGACCTCACAACTGTGATGAAAATGTCTGCACAAGAAGTCGGGATTGACTTTTTTTTGGGGGTGTAATTTGGAGGAAACCATTATTCGAGATGGCCGAAAAAAGAAAAAAAAATTAGAATGAAAGAAAAGAGAGAGAAAAAAAAAACAACAACTTGAAATTGGGCCACGTCTATATTAGGTCTAACTTCTCGCTCAGGAACTCCTCCACGCTGTCGGTGTTCCACTTGAGGATGCTGAGCTCCTCCGCGATGTTCCCGTTGTCGTCCAAAAGCTTGAGCACAGGATCCGAGCCTCTGACGTACTGCAGGAGCAACAGGAGAGTTGATTACAGCCCCGACCTCCACGTGCAGGAGAACCGCTGACAAGACTGTCTGCTCAACATATTTTAGTTAAGCTGAGAAAACCACATTCCTATTCATTGTTAGTAAGAACTTCTTGTGACTTTTAAGCTAAGAGGTCTTTGGTATGAGGAACACGGGGGCGTATTTTAGACTCCTCGCCTAAAGACGTCTTGACAGAAATATTCTCTATTGTCAAATTTCACATGCAAATGAGTCTTTTGGCTGCATTTTACCAAAACGTTTCTATAGTTCAGATTTATACTAAACTGAAATATTAATTTCTGAAATTAACGTATTCCACAAGATCAAATGTTTTTCCCCTTTTTAAAACTGAAGGGCATAATTCTTATTACAATTAAAATCCTGAAAGGCTGAGGCAGAGAAGAAGTCCGAGGGGGCTTGTGTTCGCATCACGTTTGCACTTGACCACTTTTTTTTCCCCACAAGGACCAAAATGTCACGGGGGGGAATTAGATTCCCGAGATGAACATCCCTCTGCGTAGCCAAAAGTCGGAGCAGGAGATGGTGATTGGAGGAGGAAACACACGGTCGCAGGGTGACAGTGGCTTCGCTGTGCCGGCTCACAGACAATAAGTGGTCCTTTCAGCTTGCATGTTTTCCCCTCCATTCTTTAGGCGTGAATGAAACCCAATTACCCGTAGGTGTGAGTGTTTAAGTGTTTATCCGCCCCGCCGTGGATCGGCGACCCTTTTGGCCAGCGTCAGCTGGGAAAAGCTCCAGATCCCACCGACAAAACTTGGGACGGAGCAAAGGTAACTTGGTACGAAGCCCCAAGATAAGTAGTCAATACCTTGATCTGAAGACCCTTGAACATCTTCGGCTTGTCGCTCCTGACAAAAGCTGGGGAGGGGAAAAAAAAAAAAAAAGGAAGACAATCAGTGCGTCGGTCTTTAGAGTGCACGTTTGGTCGAGAGCCTCGAAACCTGCCGTGTGTCGTCAACGGCGTCGGAGGCAGCTGAAGACACAGGACGGGGAACAGCTGGAGTCAACAAATGACAGCCATGTGGCACAGACTGGACTCCAGCCGTCTGAGCCCACACCGAGAGGCGCTGCAGTGACCCCGTCAACGTAACCCGACACCCGAAAACAACCCATATTGTATGGAGCGGGAACAGGAGAGACCCGAATTTAAGGAAACACTTCAAAAGGCCAGTCTGGGGGCTGTCCTGAACGCGTGGTTAGAACAAACACTGAAGGATTTCACTAACAGACGCAGGAGTTAATGCACGGAAAAAAACAACAAATAAAAGAAAAACATTCGACACGTGTGATTTTGTCAGCGTAAATAACTCACCTTGGACTTGAGGGAACCTCCCCAGTTTTCATCCACACACCTCCAGGATGGCCCCAGCGTAGAGCTGAGCACACAGACAAAACCAGTGAGAAGTGGTGCACGAGGGGAGCCCCGCCCCCCTGCGCACTATTTGTTCTGGTCTTCTCACGGAATTTAACGAGATTAGTGGAAAGAGAAAACAATTAGATCTTAACTATTACCTTAAGGTGATAGAAAGTGTTGAAAAAGTGGCCTCTTGTGTCATCATCAACTTGCCTAAGATGGGCCTTACAGGCCCTCGGGCACTGCCGGCCTCTGCGGGGGACGAGGCCGTCTCGTCACACCCGGGGGAGCAGAGGTGTGGCTGCATGGCCGACTGTACTCCCAAACAAGAGGAGCAAATGTCCTCCGAGCCCCGTGAATCTCACTAATCGACACGGCCGTGCAATAAGCTCCTTCTCAGAAGGTTTAATGGCACGGCACTGATGGCAGCGGAGAGACTGGAAAGGATTTCGAAGGACGATAATTGTTGAAGTCTGTGAGGGGTGGGGGTGGGGGGGCGGTGCTCAGTGACACTGCCTCTTGGACTCGGCACCCGTAAAAGGTGGAAACAGGCAATTAAGTCATCGAAGTGACATTTTCAGTCACACTGCGGGGAGGACGAGGAGTAATCTTTGCTCTAAGTGCCTGTCTGAAACGGAGTTATTCGCTGAGCGGTGTAACGAGGTGCGCGCTACACTTCTCCAAGGTCCCGTCGCTAGGATACCTTTTGCACACGTGGTGGGGGTCTCAATAAAAGAAAAGATCAGATTGTTTTTCAGCTTGCTCCGTTTGTTCCTCGGAGCTCGACGGGGACTCCCTTTAATATGTGCAGTAAGCTCCGCCATAGCGAGGCGACAGTAACGCACTCCATGGCGACAGCGAGGTCATGACTGCTAAAGTCGACATTCAGACCCCCCCCCCCCCCCCCCCCACAACCCCCGGGGAGTGAAGTCGAGCTGAAGTCTGGACTCTGAAACAGGAGACGGATTGAGACCGACAGCCAGTGACGAGTGTGTGTGTGTGTGTGTGTGTGTGTGTGTGTGTGTGTGTGTGTGTGTGTGTGTGTGTGTGTGTGTGTGTGTGTGTGTGTGGCTGCTCGGGTCTGACGCACAGCAGCTGCCAGCAGCAGTGTCAAAAGACGGCGAGGCTGAAACTCGGCTGCTTTTCAGCGGCAGCCCCCCAAAGCTGACAGACAACTCAAAGTGGCACATACTGATAGGGAAGTCCACTAAGTCCGTCTCCTTTACAAGTCCCCGAGTGGCTGAGACGGCGCGCGATTATCGACAGTGCGGCGTGAGATTTGTCGACGCTCAGGCTGAAACGCACGCCCGTGAGTGAACCTCATCTCCAATTAGGCTTCCGTCTATTTCCTCAATGACTCGGCTGTTATAAAAGGGCTTTTGTAAAAAGGCCTCGGATTTTTAAAATGTCCATTTCACCTTGCGGGCTTCCATCTGGGCCTCCTGCTGGCAGCACTGCCGACAGTTGGGCTGGAGTTTGGTGAGGCTGAACTCCCCGAGCAGATCACAGGAGCTGCACAGCAGGTTGCTGGAGAAGCCCAGCTCCCTGCACGCCTCAGACGACAGGTCGGCTCCATACGCCGACAGCTGGAGGAAAGGAAGGGGGAGAAGGAAAAGTATTGACTGAATCAAGAAGAAATATTTGACGTTTTTCTGCCACTTTTTAGGCAAATGCTGGTGAAAGTACATATCTTCTTTCCAGTCACTTGAAGATACTGTATCATTGAGTCGATGTATATTATTACACAATGATACTGTGAACATTCTATTGAAGGAGATGCAGGCATAAATGACTCCGCTTTTCAAAGCAAACAGGCTCACAGGGATGGCTTCGGCTTTTCACCCACAGATCATTCTGCTGAATCAGAACTGGATCCTGACAATCACAACCAAACTATACGTGACCCCAGCAGGTTTGTAGAAATCAATTTCAATATAGGAGGTGACTAATGTATCGTTTTCTATGCAGATAATATCCTGATATTGTATTCAGAAATGGCTCATTCAATCCAACGTCACGATCCAATGACAATATGTGAACATCAAGTAGAAGTAGTGCATCTGGAGGAGACAGCAGCTCCTCCTCACAGGCAGAGGACCCTGAATGCTATCGGGCATCTTCCTGTGCATCAGAGGGTTTCCTCCAGCTTCCTCCTACAAACCCCACTGATCATTTTTACTGGGTTATTTCTGAGTGCTCGTCTTTGCCCTGTTGTGTCCAAGGGGCAGTGGGACGAGCCTGCATCAGCCGAAACTCCTTGTGAAGATCAATGGTAGACTGATGGAGACACGGAGCAGTGGTTAGGGCTCTTGTCTCACAGAGAGTAAGTCTTAAGAGTTCAAATACTGGCCGGATAAAGCAGCACAGGAGGACGGATGACGGAGACGTGTCGTGACATTATCCACACAATACCAACCGAAACGTCGCGATACAACGATGCATGTGCATCACGCAGGCTTTAGAATCAAATCGTAATATCCTGGATCACGTCAAACTCATGGAGACATTAAGTTTTATTGTCTGATAGGTTTAAAGTGAAAGTTGCAGGACGCGTCTCACTAAGGTGTGTCCAGAGTGACGAGTTTATTTATCCGAGTAGACATGATCTGGACACATTTATCAGACACCCTCTCGTTACGGTAGTCCCCGGTGGCTGCATTTCTCTCTCAAAATAAACGCTTATTCCTCGGGGCGTGTTGGTGAATAGTGGAAATCGGTTTCTAAAGAGGCGGAAGTGTATTTTTCTTTGAGAGCTCGCGGTGCTAACACGTAAAGCCACGTCATTTTGAAGCTCCGGTGTCAAGCAGGATGAGCCTCAGCAAACTTAACAACGGGTTACAACGCGTTGACAGCCTCACATTCCTTCCAGACTCAGGGGAAACGAGTCCTGGAGACACTTTCACTTGGCACCAAGCATTTCAATGCGCTCACCGTGTGTAGAAGAGAGAGAAGCCAGAGGAGAGAAGACACCTCTCCCGACATTTTGGATCCGCTTTGTTAGAGAAGATACTCTAGGACCCTTTTAGTTTCCCGAAGGGGGTCCTTATTGCGCCTGACTATTAAACGTGATGAAATTTTTTTTTTTTTATTCATGTTTTCTTCAGAAAATCACCGAGAACACACTATTTAAACCGTCTACACACATGCACTTCTAAAATGTCTATGATGCAGTGATATTTATATTTCGATTATGCGTCTTACATTCTGGCATAAGTTAAAACCGCCCCACGAATTATTTCTGGTCGGTGTTGGCGCCTTCAGGAACTATTGGAAAAATCGTAAATTGAATTCAATTGTGATGTAAATTACATAATTCTATTTGAG
Source organism: Blennius ocellaris (assembly GCF_963422515.1). NCBI lineage: Eukaryota > Metazoa > Chordata > Actinopteri > Blenniiformes > Blenniidae > Blennius > Blennius ocellaris. The sequence continues at coordinate 14,227,396 of NC_137659.1, forward strand.
GGGTTTTAAATAATGAGTGGCTAGATTGTAGAAAATGTGAAGGCAAACAGGAAGTTTGATGTTTTTGTCAACAGTGTGCGGATACGGGAAGGGTTTTTTAATATGCAAATATTTGACTACCAAATAGACAATACCAATTTGTTGATCTAGAAGAGAAGAGAAGAGAAGAGAAGAGAAGAGAAGAGAAGAGAAAAGAAGAGAAACTAAACACTTTTTTTATCCCAGGTGGTAATTGATTCACTGTATTGTAGTGTTTTATGTCCAACAATATGAAAAAGGAGTATTCATGAATGCCTAAATTATGATCTATCAAACACCAAACAAAACAATTATGTTTTCATTTCACTAAGTCTCCTTCAGTTGTGACCGCCTTTGCAGTTGTTTATCCAACTCCCATCCATTAAATATGTGTCACAATGGATTGACATATTGGCGTAGTCCATTGTCACGTGACGAATATCCGAGCAGGACTTGAACGCACCGGTCAAGCAGCAGAGCGCCCCCTTGCTTTGGAGGCGGGGAGGGGGGGGGGGGTCCGTGTGGCCGGTGGAGACCGTCCAATCCGGGTCGGGGAGACGGTGAGATTTGGGCGAATGAAGAGGCAAGTGTTCGGTGATGGACTGCGGGGAACGTCCAATGACGGGGGGCTGACTGTAGCGGCGGCTGCGCGGTGCGCCCGCGGAGCGCTGCTGGATGGGACGGGACACATTGACGGACTGGCCTTTCTGGGAGACGCGGGCGGCAGCGGCTCCTGAGCAAACCACAACGCTCCCAACCTGAATCCATCCCGCAGGGACCAATGCGCAGTCTGGAGGCTCCGCTGCCGGCAATCGGACTTGAATACATATAAATATCGGAGCATGACTACGGTGCATTTGTGGTGAGTTGGGGGGGGGGGGGGGGGGGGGCCGTGGGAGGGAGAAGGAGGGCCATACGCGCGTCGACGCTCAGCTGCTTTGTAACGAGCGTTACTTCATCTTTCTCCCTCCCGTGTTTTGCAGCGTCTCCTCCCCCGAGCGTGGCCAGACACGATCCCTCTCCCGGAGGATTTGATGGGGCTGTTCAGAGTCATGATGCCGCCCAAGTTGCAGCTTCTGGCGCTGCTGGCGTTCGCAGTGGCCATGTTCTTCCTGGAGAACCAGATCCAGAAACTGCAGGAGTCCCACGGAAAGCTCGGTAAGTTTGGGGATCGGGGGGGGGGGTTATCTACTGCATTCAAGATCGTGACAGAAATGGGGTGAGGGGGACTCAAAATCTTTGTCACAAAGATGTATGACCCTTGTATCTACTGCAATCTGAGGACTGATTTGTTAGCAGCTTGTCTGCCACACAATGAGTGCTCATCAACCTTCTCAAATGTTTGCTTTTCTTCCTCTGGCTCAAAGCAGTGTGATGGTTTCTTGTGTGTAGAACCTTAAATGATTTCATTGCCAGAACAATGGTTGTTGAGGTTTGATAAACTGGATTAACAGACTTCCAAAACGTTCGGGTAACTACCTGCAATTAACCACAATCCTCCTGCATGGAATGAAGTTGCTCTGGCTTGTGAATGTTTTCATGCAAACTCATCAGCGGTTATAGTTCTGTGCCAAGGAAAGTAGGTTTACACTTCCACGTTGTTTTTGCGGGTTCTCCTGATGCCAGTTTTGTTTGGGTTTTTTCTCTCCAGGGTCAGTAGTTTCGTCCCACAATCCAAAAACTCACAGTCTGCTGGGATGGTCTTTGACCCCCCTTGACCTTTTTAATTGGATAAAGAAGCATTAGTGGATGGATGGATTTGACTGGCCTTGTTACGCAAACCATCTAAATCAATATTTAACATGTATGTTTTGCATTTTTAATTTTCAACATGTATATATATATATTAAAAAAAAAAAAAGCTTTTATCCGTGCACTTTCTGTGCCTATCGGCAATAATGAAGACTGTAAAGTAGATTTAAGTTCACAGAGCCGAGCTCTTTAAACTTAACAGTTGAACAGTTATTCTTTTGTCTGTAAGAATATAAGAGGTTCCCTATAAAAGCCTGCACTGGGTCAGTGATCTGGGGGTGATCTTTATTTGAGACTGTGGGAAATATTACAGTGTTCAGGACAGAGCTGCTTGTCTCGTAATATCATTCGTTGACACACACCGTCACCAAACTCTTCCCTCTGATCACAACGTGGCCACCTCTGCGTTCAAATCCCATAGCTTGCTCCCATCACGGACTCATTCCCAATAAAGGTCTGGGACATCCCACACACCTGATTCAAACAAATAGGTCATTATCAGTCCTCTGCAGGGCTCATCAACAAGCAATTCATTTAAGCCACGCGGCTTTGGCCGAGAGATGTCTAAGACATGCAGCAGAGGGGTACTTCGGGATGACGAGCCAGAAGTGAAGGGTTAGGAGACAGGCTCTGTGGCCCTTTTTAGGGGTGGATTATGAGTTATACCCTTTTCTTTTGGTCCCCATTATGGATTACTGAATACAACAGTGTGCCATACCCCCAAAAAGCTAATAAATAGGTCAACTGACATAACATTAATTGGTAACCATTTGGACACTTAAAGGAGTCATCTGTATTTTCAAGTATAGGTAACTTTAGAAAAATACATCTATTGTATAATGTCAGAAATGAAAAGGTTGCAGTAGTGGTTGGTAGATAGTGGAGTTATGCCATCTTAACCTGCACTGGGTCTGAAATCTTGGTTGATTTGTTTATGAGGTCCTGCATTTCCTCTTTGATTAATCCAAGTGGATAATGTGTGTCTGTACTTTGAGAGATCATAATGGGTCTTTTGTTATTTGCTAACATTGCATTGAAAAACATGTTACTTTTACCAATGAAGGTTGAGGGGAATGTTCTGTTTTTGTCTGTGTATTGATTTATCAGTTTGTACACATGTTGAGAATTTGTCAGGTGCGTAAAAAGGTGACTTGGCATTGGTAAAACCTCCAGGCCGGATTGTAAATAAAATGGCAAACAGCCCTCTTCATTGGACGAAGTTTCCCTGCTCAGTTTTTCCCCTGTTGGAACAATTGGTGTTCCTGCAGGGAGAGGTGGCTATATTGGCCTGTGACATGGTTTAGTGCTGCCGTAAAGGCTATTCTTTACACCCTATGAAAATCCAAACGCTCCCGAGCTGCACATACACACAAACACAACCTCTCTGTGCTGAAACAGGACCTGAGCCCCCCCACCCCCACCCCCTGACTGCCCACCACGAGAATCTGTTGACTTGGCAGAAAGTGCTCTGATGGATGACCGGACTGAGCAGACGTCTGTATACCGGAGCTGGGAATTATGTGCTGCATAGCCAAATAGTTGTGACGGAGCCTTTCACCGTCACGATGGCGACGGGCGGCAGCGGGGCTGGTCGCATTACCAGGTACGCCTGCTGGAGGTCCGTCTGTGCCACGATAAAGAACAGCAGAGTGAACGTTACAGAGACGGGTGGGATCCAAACCTTTAATGAAGACGCCACCAAGAACTCGTACATGTTAATTAGAAGGGAAACGATAGAAGAAGCTCTTTGGTGTCACTACCCTTGTCTCATCTCTTTGCGTGTTGACAATTAGCTTCTTGCCAACTGGAATGGCCGCCGGCCGCTCCTCACAGCACGGGGCCCCCAATGCCTGGCAAGCAGGTTGAATCATCTCCCCCATTAGGTGCCTCTCGCTGGGCAAACGAGCTGTGATTTGCGTCCAAGCTCCTCGTCATCCTCAGGTTTCATAGAGAGGCATCCCGCATTACAAACGCGCTGCGCTGCAGCTGCGCGTCCTGCCGTGGGCTTTATCCACGATTCTGACGGTATTTCTTTCCGGCTGCTCACCGGCGCCCCTGCTGGCTGGGTCAACGGTCACAGACTGACTGTGCGGGGCCGGATGGATGGATGGATGGATGGAAATAACAATTCTTTAATGAAGAGCAAATGATGATTACAAGGTTCAGTTTACCTGTCAGGGCTGCTATTAAACTCTCAGCTTAGCCAATTTTCAGGTTCTCGCCTTGGAAGAATTTCACGTTGCCTTGTCCTGAAGTTTGAGGGCGACTTTCACGAGGAGCGCTTCACTGAGGGCCAGACTGGGTTTGATTCGGCCGCGATTAGATCTTCTCTAAGAACGTTACAAAATGTGATCACTTGGTTGGATATAAAAGCCAACTCTGAGGAGATTTCTCCGAGTGTGAGCTTTTCAAACCGCGCTCGCGGTGCCTGAACTGCAGGGATTGCCTCAGGATTACAGTGCAGTTAAGTAATTTGTATGTGAGGATTAATTTGGCCCAGCCTGTTTTTCATATTTAAGAATTTCAACTTGTGCTGAACCCAAGACTGTATGACAGGAGAAGAAAAAGTACCAGAAAAACTCAGTAAAATGAGATATAGTATTTTGATCAATGATGACGGTTGCTTTTTATTTTCAGGACTGCTTTTCTTCTGTCCGGCTGAAAGCAATGTTCGTTATAGCCGAGACCATCATTATTTATACGACACTGGTCTATGGTACCTTTCTTTGTTTCCTTTGGGGGAATATTCCCATAAACACAAAGAAATCTCAAGTCTGGAACCTCTCTTTCAATGACTGAGTTATCATAATCTGCTCATGCTCTATAAGCGTGAGCTCCCATGGTTCATTTGTTCTTTGTGTTTATTATTAATGTGTTGATAAAGAAAGGTGAGCCCGCAATATTAGAGAAACGCACAACTGTCACTTATGGACAACAGGCTGGAATAAGGCGAAACAAAGCCTCAGAAAGACAACTTTAAGGTTTTACCCTCGGGGATATGTTTTTGGGGGGATTTTGCGGCCCAGGCGAAGTCAAGTATAGACACACAACAACGTCTCCATGTAAAGCAGAATTTCAACTGTGGTCTGAAAGGTGTTCACGCACACGCAAAGACTGGGAAAGGACATTGAATCATCATACGTGCCTTCTATCTCCTGTTCATCAGTATTGTATTGCCCTTTTGTCGGGTTTAAGCTATAGACATTAATTAAATCTGCAAGAAAGAACAAGACAACAAGGGTAAGTTTCTTTTTTACTCGCGAGGAGAACGGACAGAGAGTGTTTCCAGTTCCAATCTCCAATCCGCTCTGGAAAACTTCTGCCGTGTTCTTCTTTTTATTGGGAAATGCAATTGGGAGGGTTCACAGGATAATAATCTCATAGTGAAAAAGTGCACACATGGCAGTGTAAAGAAACAAGCACAGTCTTGGAACATCCTGTTCGTATGGGTCACTACCGAGATGGCAGCTTCAGGAAGATGCAGTTTCTTGTTTATCAGTTTCGGTCAACATATTCCTACAAAGGCTCAGAACACATGATTAGACAAAGATAATGTGCTGTGCCCAAGTGGCGCTGTCGGATAAGAACACACTCATGAAATAAGACTGAAACTAAGCATAAATGTGGTAACTTTATGTACACCTATTCTAACACCTTTCCAGGCTGGCCCTACTGTCACCTCGCGCTAACGACTTGATCAAATTTGATTATTATAAATTTGATTTGTTCTGTCGTGCGTCGTCGTGCCATGTTGCGGAGTCGTTCACTTCACCTTCGGAGCTTCATCAAGGCTGGCTGACTGAAATAAATTTTAAGTAAAAAATACCTCGACCTGCAGAGCGAGTTGAACAGAGCGAGGCGGAGTGGATCTGGTAAGACCTGTACTGGATGCTCACATACTTACCTGTTGAAGCACCCTAATGATTGAACAACCCGCTGAACCCAGATAGTACACTCATTTTCCTGTCACATTTCATGATGAGCAACGATAGCGAAATACCTGGGCTTGGCCACATTACTGGAATATTAAAAATAGTGTGGTGGTGCCACAGGAGATTCGTTTTGAGATTTGCATAATCAAATAACAATAGCATATTTGGTGTTTGGTTCATTCAGTCTCAACTGGTCCTACAATTTGAAATGTTTTTTTGTTTTTTTTTAATCCACTTAATTGAAAAAATAATCGTCCAGTTAACCGATTATTTAAAGTAATCGTGAGTTGCAGCCGTACCATCACCCCGTGGCCCTTGTAACTGGAGAGAGAGGGGAAAAAAAGACTTCAACTCTGCCTCTCAGCAGGACGAACGCTCAAAGGGATTTAATTTTTCCCTTCAACATCGTCGCCTTTTATCTGCGGGCTGTTAGTCAGCCCGATTAAAGGAATTGGATTTCCATCTGTTCCCGTGGCGACGTTTCGGTCCGGACACAGGCGGCTCTGTGACGGACTCTGACCGAAGAGGAACGCCATTGAATGCAGACTGAGGACGGGGATGCATGCGCTCATTGTCCCAAGTGTTTGCGGGGCTGACGCAAGACTTTTAAGCATTCATTTGATGCTGCAGGCCGTCGCTCCCGGCAGGGCTTTGAATTTGACTTTTTATTGTCATGCCAGGTGACAATGTCATGCCCCCCCCCCCCCCCCCCCCCTTGACTTGCAGAGACAAACTTAACTCCTCGATGTGTCTCCCCTCAGTCTTCCTGAGTCACTGTTTGGCAAAGGTGTCAGCCCACTCATCACCACAAATTGGGCTCGGAATATCGTGTGGAAACCAAATGCCCGCCGGCTGGATTAATTTGACTGAGCTCATTGGGCAAAGGGAGCTCTGACTGACGGCCGATGAGGCCTAATGATTTCATTGAAATGATACAAGGAATGTAGGTCAGTAGAGAAGCGAGCGCCGATGTGACTTTTCTTTTTGTATGTCTTTTAGGAAACAGTCAGTTCTTTATTCCCTACATCAACTCGTGCCACTTTTGTCATTAAGCGACACTTACAACAGCGGCAACAGGCAAAAATGGAGATGGCGAAATGGAGGCTCTCAACCAAGCGTCTGTGAACGTCCAGAGGATTTGGTCTCTCCGCTGTGCAGCGCTGATACAGAGAGGAACGAGCTCAGATCGTGACCTCTTCACGCCGAGCATCATATTTTTCTCTTCCTACCAGCTTCTCGTTGTAAACGCATGACAACAAGTAGTCCGATTCCTCACTTTTTCCCCTGAAAGGAGAAACGGGGAACTCATCGAATAAACCTCTGCCATGGTAACGTCTTAACGTCTGTACTCTCATACTACTTTATGTGTTGTGATATTCATATCTTTCCTGTGTTTTACAAACCTCATCGGATGGAATTCTGAAAGGAGAATATCTGCTGCCGACTTTTCAAATAAGGTGTTGTCAGAAGAGAAGAAGTGTGCAGAGAGACGGGGAGGTGAGGGGGAATAAAAGGGTTAAATTAAAATTTTCGTTGGGACCCAGTAATATTTAAAGCCCTGACTGATAAACACCATAAGAAAAAGAAAAAAGAAAAGAAAAAAAGAATTGCAAAGTTGTTGGTTTTTTTTCATCTAATTTCATTACAGTAGGGAGGGATGAAGCAGAAATAGATGTATTCAAGGATTACTGACTGTCTTCTTCCTCTTGTTTTTCTTCTTTGACCTCCATTTCAACTTTGTTCCCAAGAGCTGCAAAGTTGAAGCTGCTTTTATCTGGTTCACCTGCAATATGTCCAAAACCCAATCTGACACTGTTTTCTGTCGTCTTCAGGCCTCGTTTTTCCTCAACGTTTGCCTTCTCTTCTTAATTTCCGCTGCAATGAATGCAGATAAGGCGAACAGCTGTGTCGTGTGTGTGTGAGAAGCAATGGTTTTGTTTGATGAAGTTTCTGGGTTGTTGAATCTTCAGCTCTGTCAGTCAGACTTTCCCTTGCTGGGTGAAGATTAGCAAGTTTGTGTGGCTGCTTTCCTTTCTGGTTTCTATTGACTTCTTGTCAGGCACTAATACTACCCACCAGATTGATTCATCAAGCTAATTTATTTCCCTCCGCTTGTGTCTGGGTCTTTCCCCGGTTTATTACTGCACCGGTACAACACACAGGATTAGATTGTATCTCACTCTGACCTTATTAAACAGTCAGTTTCTGTTGGATGTTATTAATTAATACAAAAAGTGTTTTTCCATTGCTGTTTACAAAATGTAAACTAATTTTTTTTATAAACCAAACACGGCGTGATTAAAAATATTTCGAGCGACTAAATTATGTTGCCATAGCAACTGTCTGCAGTCGTCCAATGAGTAGTGATTTGTCATTGCTCATTTATTTGGTTAAGTGAATACATTCATTACACATGGTGGACCTGTAGTACATGACTTGTGGTCCGTATTCTAGTTTTATAGACTCACACCAGATAGCATCTGATTCGTCATCAGCCCATACGAACGTCGGGTTCTCTCAATTTTGTTGTCAATATGTCCGCTGCTGTAGTGTAAAGGCACCACTTTTTTTTTTTTTTTCCCCATGGATTGGCTGATATCATGTGAACCATGGTCGTGGAAACGGGGCCTCAAGCTCGGGATATTTTCGCTCTAAAACAAGAATAACCACAACCGTGCCATTTGTAGGCTGACTCAGACTCTGTGTCGTGGAGATGGTGGATGAACACAAAAAAGGTATTATGTGGGTAAATCAGACAGTGCAGCACTGAAATTTGAGTTTTAAAAGTGACATTATTTTAGCAGCACCTCAAGGAGCTGATGTATTTATATCCACATGTAACCTTACACACGGAGGAACGGGTCGAATCAATTCCAGGTGGTGAAGTTTATAGATTTTAAGCTGTCCAAAAGGAGGAGGAAAAAAAAAAAGAAGAGGGATGGACGTGAGTCAAGAATCTGTATTGACCAAAATCCACAGCGTAGATAAGTAAAGCAGTGGCCTGCTGATAGTGAACGCAGTGCAAACGGCCGCACTGGTGAGAGAGCCTGCACATGCTCAATAGGAGAATAGATGGAAAAATGAGCTGCAGAGAAAAGTGATGACTGAACGGTCTCGCTGCAGAGGCGCTCTGTTGTCGCTCGGTCACCCGTTTCTGGATTGGATTGGATGGATTCTCTGCGTGGTTCACCTGTCCTTCCCATTCATCACCAAACCTATGAATAGCTGTCGTCTGCTCCGTCTTAATAGAGTGTGGAGTTTTCCCTGGACTCTCATATATGCATTATTAATTATCTGTTGCAGGGCCGAGAGGCGATTAGGGACAGGGAGCATCGGATACCTCTGTTGTAGCATGCAATCAGATCTATGCTGTTATGCAAGCATCGTTTGTTGTTATATCAGGATAGGTGGGCTCCAAGTTGTATTTTGGCGCAAACCTATTTAAATTCAACTCTCCCTGGATGCCTTCAGATGCCAGATGACATTTTTACTGTGGCAAATGTGTTTTAATGCCTCGAAGTCTGACGAGACCAACTCGGATATTTTCTACTACCTTCGAAGCACAAGTGCCTCTGAATATGTTGGCTAGTTCCAACTGCTTAGTCACTGACAATATGTGCCAAGATGAGCTCTGTTCCAATCAATCGCCCCCCCACACACTTTCCTCCCCTGGCCTCCACAACTTGTCAGACCTGCCTTTACTGAACAAGACAGGGGAAATGATGGGATCTGCCATCTGTGTAAATTACGCCATTATCTCCTCTGACTGGCTGTTTTCTGATAAAGTAGACAGAACGTGCCCCCCCTCCCCTTTACTCTTTCTGTTTTTCCCAGGCGTTATCGGCTCATCTGTCAGAAAGCACTGCTGACTTCGATTGCACAAAAGACGTATGAGGAGGTGAGAAAGTAGCAGGTTTAACCAGACTGATTATCGCTCTCGTTAATGTTCTCGTTAATGCCTTGCATTCCGACGAGGAGCTGCAAAACATGGAAACATGTGGCAGGAACTTGTTTAGTGTAACTTTAGTCCAGCAGGTTGTTTTGTTTACTGGAGTTTAACTACATACAGGACACAAAAAAATAAAATTTTTAAGCATCTGCAGCTGAAGTCTCAAAGTTTAAAAATCGGACGCACAATTTGATCGGGATTTCTGCCAAGGTGACAGCTTGAATTCTGACTTAATGCTCGAAGCTTAACTCAATCAAGCAGGTCACAATTGTCTCAGTGAACCGTGTTGAAAACAACTGGTCCCTGTCTGCTTCTGCCAGTGCGTCATTGCAGTAGCAGAATAATATGCGAATCCCACTGCAGTGAGATACTTGACTTTCCTTTCCAATTAGGTGGAAACAAATACGTGCCGATAACAGCATTGCCGTCTGCAGTTAACCAAATGAGTTGCGTATCTGCGGAAAAAGAATCCTATAACGTGCAGAAAGGAGGCCGATCCAATGGAAAATCATTTCTCTGTTCTTCTGAATAATAAGTCATAGCATATTGATCCACCCATCTTTCGCCCCGCTGAGCCCAACATGCGGTTGGAGCGGAGCTTGTTTACCTCGAGTCATTTACAGTAACCTAAAGTATGCCTTCTCTCCAGCGTGCTGTCCAGGCGTCTTCGTTTCCATGTTGACCTTTCAAATGATTTATATTCCCTCCTCTCAACCTTCATTGAACATCAGAAAACATGGTGTGTTCTCTGAAATATATATATATATATATGTTTTTTTTGTTTGTTTTTTTTAAGTCACCTTGATGCGGACATGCTGAGCTGAGTTTAGCACTTTGCAATACGTGCTGGGCATAACACAAGCACACCAGATTTAAATTATCCAATAGTGTGCTAATTGTCCGGATCGAGAAGGGTGTTCGTCAACGCTTTTCACTTTCAATGGTGTCGTTGTGGATTCAAGACCCGCCTCTATACCACTTAACCATTTAAACTGTCTGCACTGAGTCCCGTCTGTGTGCGAGAAATGCTTTGTCGGCATCTTCTGATGGAGGCAGAATGCTACTTTTGTCAGCGAGGGAGTGGGAAAAAAAACCTAAATTCCAGCATATACAGGATGTGTGACCTTTTACATGGATTGTTTGTGCTGAATTCAACTCCTGGGTTCATCAGAAACGGCAATATCTCCAGAGGACGGAGTGGCCCCTCAACCGCCGGGCATGGTGAAAATCTTACCCATGACCTTACAGCAACACCACCTCCACCGCTGCCACCCCCACCACTGTGTTCCTGTTAATCTCTGCATCTCTCGGTGAAAGCAGAATTATTTTGAAAGTCTCCTTGGCTTTTATTTACGGCGCCTTGAAAAGCATTGGCGCCAAGTCCTAGATGGGAAAACATCACTTCACCTTGAAACTTTCTCATATAGGATCTGTCGTGGAGCCAGATTCACTTTTAAATTTGACTTAACGACATTGTTCAGAATAACTCCTGGCTTTCCTCATCAGACATCGCTTCTCTAAATCGAGTGGTCAAACCACTTCAGAACTTGAAACCTCTTTAGCAAGACGGTCTTCATTTGGAACACCTCAAGGTTGATTGCGTTTGTAGGATTTTTCAAGAAGATGCGTTGACGTTAAAATCCACCATGGGAAGAAAATCAATCTTTACCAAGCTCGAAGGTGACGGGTTTGTTAGTGAGGAGAGATGTAGGGCGTTTAGTGTTTCACAATGTGCCAATATGCTGGGTATTTTCACACCCAAACATCTAGAGGGTTTACAGAGAGCAAAGGAAAGAAGGAAATAAAACATAAATTTCTTCATTGTTCCCCAATAAGGTATTTACTTACTCAATGTGATTGTGGCAATATTGCAGACAATTATGTGGGATTGCTTGAATAAATCCTTAACATTCTAAAGTTACCAGCCAACATTACGACAGCTTGAAAATCTCGTGCATCGTTTTTAAGACGGTTTTTCAAGAAACATTTTTTGATTTCATATCGACGGGCTCTCGGCTAAAGACTAAGCCCTAAATCTCATTGAGATCATAGAAGGTTAAGAAGTTGAGTTTTTATAGATATAACTGTGTCTTATTGACCTATATTACAGTATTCGTTCCTAAAACATGCAGGACACCGGACCTCCAGGCCTGGAATTGGGGAACCCTGGTCTAATGGCTCCTGTAGCAGCATGACAGCTTGTTGAAATATATATCGGCTCTCCTTTGTCATAAAAAGTGAAATCGGTGCACTTCACGGTGTCCAGATCTCTGTCCAATAGAGCACCTTTACGATGTGGTTAAAAAGGACATTGACTTGTTGAAGGTGGTGCAAACTAAAAATTGTTCTCATGTGAACAAGTAGAAGTCCGATACCAACATGGTGTATCGAGGGAATGATAAGTAAATTTGTACTTTATATTAAATATTAGTACTTGGTGTAATGGGAATTAACATTTTGCAAGTTATCGTTGATTCATGCATGTTTGTGTTGTTCGCTGCTTTACGCCTGCCACGCCATGAATCATTGTACCTTGTACTTATGAGAAGATATTTTAACGTCGCCGCTCTGAGATGTCTTCAAGGTCTCTGGCCTTCGGGCTGGAGGAATGTCTTGTAGCATTCCTACCTTCTCAGCTCACATAGAAGCATAATTACACAGACACACCCACCAGTGTTAACCTTGCTTTGTTGTATCATGGAATGAGAATGTAACCACCTACTTCAACGTTTTGAATAAAAGCTGGCAACGGAGGGAAGAACTTCGCAGATTGATGAAGGAGCTGTGAGGTGACTTCACTCACCGCCCTTGCGCAAAAATCTTGATTGTTTTGACTATTATTGCTCTCGATGCTGTGGTTGTCTCTTTTCTCTCAGTCTTCCAGGTTTTTCACCTAACAAGGAATCGCCTTGAATGTGTATAAATGTTTTTTATTTTTTCAAGGTTAATTATCATCTGTTCTTCCAGTCTAAGGTTAATTGGAATTACATCCGTCCGTCTTTGCAGCAGCCTGATCCGAACGCGGCATTAATTGGTCACTAAGCCACTGAGACTGACTGCAACACAAACTCTTATCAACACGTCGCAAAGACTGGTTCATGTTCGTACCAGCGAGCAGTCAGTCACCATCGTGACCAAAAAGGACCAAATATAGTTGAGGGGGAAAAAAGAATCTTTCTTGTTAGCTGCGAGTGCTCAGAAGGCCAAAGGGGCAGTTTAACATAGACGCTCATCAGCAAACATTTGGCCCAAGACTCCGAATATGTTAACCCGGCTCTGCCCCGGAGCGGTCGGATCAGATTGTCTGGCTCCGTTTCTGACCTGCAATGTCCTTGTCTCCTCCTTTTTTCTATTTCCTCTCTTTTCTTGACTCCCCCACCTCTCCTGTCTCCCCAAGCTGTACTTTGGAGGACAAACCAGTGAATGAGACCTTTCATTGGGTGGTGATATCGCACTTCTGTGTCAAAGCCAGTCGGAAGAAATGCCTCAACGTTAGAAATGACCCCCCCCCATACAAAAATCTTGCCCAAACACATCAGTCTATTGTACGTTTATTGTTTTTTGTCTTCGAATGAAACTAGTGCGATTATTGAAAAATGCATTTAACGCTGCATTAAAGAGTCGTGATTTTAAAGTTGAGATAAGTTTTGTGCGGTTTGGGTCTGAAGGTGTTTCGAAAGGTCTAAACACTTTCTGAATCACACAATGAAGGCACCTTCAATTCTTGTCATCGTTTCAGCTGAAAAGCTCGACACAACTCTCTTGGAGCACGTTTCCCATTTCTTGCTGTCACTTGAACAAGAATACCAAGGCAGGTTCTGCTCTGTTTGGTGAGGCCTGAATGTCCGAGTCAGCCTGCGTTCACCCCCGTTCTCGCCGTTAATCCACTCTTTGCTAAACGGATCCTAATGAATTAGAATGATTAGAAATTTGGAAGTGCGCACTTTATCCAAATGTGCTGCAGTGGTGACATAACTGTCCCCTTGGAAACCTGGCACTGCAAAACGGCAGCATGCATCCAAGTCTGCATCGAGGGAAGAGGGAGAAGACGGCAGACGGACTCCATTTTTATACAGTGGCAACCTAGATCTCTCCTTCCTGTCATCCTTCATTGATTTTGCAATCCAGTGGCATCCAAGCAAAACCATACAAGCTATACACCTCAGTGTGCCGCTGATAGCCAATCTCTATTACCCACCGAGCTCAAGGATTCGGTTGGAGGCTCTAACCCTCTCTGGGGAAGCAGCAGGAGGGTAGGGCGCGAGGTCCAACTGGCGGATCGGAGCATTGATAGATTTATGAGCTGCTTGGGGAAAGGATCATCTTTTCTCCCCCACTTTTATTATCCCATCAGATCCGACGTGATGGCAATAATACACGACGGCCTGTCACATTTTACAAATCTGTCGGTGAATATGAATGATGATTTCAAATGCTTGCATCTAATCAGTGTGAAATTGCTTCAGTAAATAAGTTCCAACTACCAGCACTCCGTCTTCCGCCTGTCTCTCACGCTGAATGAAAACTGGGAGTAATAGGCTTGTAGTTGTCACAATGTTTAAGACCGTGTTGGCTTCACGGTTCATAATTAGCTTTTAATGCACGGAGACGGCTTGAGGGGTAAGAAACTGACGGAAATGTGGAATGAAAGGAGGCCTGCTGTGCGGCCATAGTAATTCAGGCTTTTGTTCTCTAATTAAATGACCTCAGAAGGGAGCGCTCAGCTTAAGTTTGTGTGTGTGGCGCCCTCTGATATGAAGGTTCGTGCCAAGTGTGGTCAAGCTCCCATTGAATAGGGCATCGACTACAAAGCATAGGAAGCCCTCTTCGTGCTCGCGTCTCCTCCTCGTTGGTTGTTCAAAATTTGGCACGAGGCAGCGTCTCGAACAAGTGGTTTTCAGGGCCCCTCCGCATAGTTCAGGATGTTGTAGTGAGAGACATGGTGCCTTTTTACTCCTTCCTCAGTTTTCTTTATTTGAAAGGTTTGGTTGCAGGCTGGAGCCACAAAAATAACGACCCGTGTTTATTTAATAGCAAAGCAAAATAGTAAAGTAAAAGGTAGTCTGAATCTTAAACTGTGGGGTGAATTGAAATGTTTCTTATTACCGCCATGTGGACCTGAAGGTAATTTTTTTTTTTTTTACTTTGGATGCAGCAGCTTGTGTGTGCCGAAACAGTTTCCTCCTGATGATCCACAGGCCTCACTGTCAACAACTTTCCACTAAATGAATAGTCCCAGTTAAACTGTTGACAGCAAGGCCTGTAGATTATACAGAGTATAACAGGGACACCAGAATGACTTGCTCTTGAATAGTTCAAAGCCATGAGATCTAAAAACAAGGCTTTTCTTTTGCGATGGTAGCAGGAAGCTTTCACTCCTTTAAAACCAGGACAAAATCTAAAAAGTGGGCAAAAGAGTTTGGTTTCTCTTCACATCTTCACCACCTCTTAAAAGTGGTCTCTGGAATATTAAATATTAATCATTAAACAGCTGCTAAAGCTGTTGGCCCAAAGGCTAACGCCGTGTAAAAGGCTTCCCACTTATGTCTGGTTATTATTGTCCATCAGATACTGATGGTGTGATGATGGGGTTCATGCTCTTTTGTTAATTACATATGGAGAGTTGCAAATCCTTGCATTCTGATTTTATTCAAAATTTTGCACATATCCTTAGTTAAAACTCCTAACGTGTCCCGTGCAGTTTGACTGTGAGCTCTTGAGCCACTCGACACTGCATAGCAGGATGGTATGGTCATAGGTTACCCTGCAGCTTCATCCTCATCCACCCGCATAAAAGCAATCCTCCTGTGATATTTGAGCCGGGGGGGAGCTGTAAATGCGCGGCGTCTTGCTGTTGTACGCCGCCTCAAACGAGCGCTTCAGACAACTGAACGTCTCCATTGCGGTTGCTCCGTGCGTTGACAGCCGTCCCACTCGTTACAACCACCTGGCACGTCCGCCAGCAGCTGGGAGCGTGCGGAAGTGGCTTCAGCCGTAACCAGATCTCGCTTTGATGAGGGGAGAGCATTAACAGCTGCTCAGGAGAGTGTAAGAGAAGGGGCAGTCAGAGTACGCATATATGCGTGTGTGTGTGTGTGTGTTCAGGTTGACAGAGATGAAGGAGACGGCGCTGGAATCGCAGATGACATCTAAATTGGCCCACGGTGCCAGATGTCCGGCTGTTGAAGCCGACCAGACCAGCCACTGGCTGTAACTGTCTCTGTTGTCGAGCACGGCTTCGGGCCGGGCACGAGGAGCCCGCCGGCTTCACTAAGAGCTCCCACGGGTATTAGGTACCCCAGTGTTGTAACCCCCCCCTACCCACCTCTTCTTCACGCCAACGCTCTTCTCCTCTCTCCATCCTTCCTGCAGAGCTCTCGGGCTTTGTCAACAGCCGTCAATCTGAGGCTAATTCAGATGAGGAAAAGCCGGAGGGGAACAAAGGCCAGGCCGTCTTTGTGTCCAATCTATTCACACCGAGGCTCCGAGGCCTTGCTTTTCTGCTGCTTCATGCGGTGTTTCTGCCCCCCCCCCCCCCCCCCCCTCCCCCCTCCCCATTGAAAGTGCATTAATGTCCTGTAAACATCCAGTTAGCCATCAAGTAACTGTAGCCTTACCTCCTCACCGCCAGCCTTTAACCCTTCATCTCTCGCCTCCCGCTCTTCACCTTCTCGCCTCTCTTTATGTGGTACTTTTCATCCGAGAAATATTCCACCATCTCTCATCTCCCTGAAGCACGCGCAGACTCGCATGTGAAAGCTACTTTTGTTCTCTTTAAAGCAAGGGCACTCGCAGTCACTTTGCAGCGCGGCTAAATGAGGAGACGGCAAGTAAAGGTAAAGGGCGGATATTAAAGCTCAATCTTATTAGCGTGCAGGAGAGGTGGTGCCGCAGCATGAAATGGGCTCCTCACACAATGATTAACTAATATTCCTGGTTGACATCATCCTTGATCCTCGGGTGTGAAGCGGGGGAAAGAGTTTTCGCTGTCTGCTCTCTGGCCGAGACGATGTTCAAAATGAATTGGAAATCCGTTTTTAATTAAATTAAACTTTAGTCTCTCACAGCATGACGGTTTAGGTGTGAAAGTGAGCAAAATTTAGTCCCGATTTGGAGCGTCTTTGCTGTGTATAGTGGTGATCATAGCTCGACCAAATCTCGGACAATGATCGGTGGCATGATGAAGCTCCAGGGATTCAGGAGGTCAAAGTTCTAACAGTTTGATTCTTTGGACGTCATTGTGACCTTTAGTTTTTTTTAGAGTCTCTCATATTGTCGACTTTTTTTGGGAAGAGTTTCTTGACACAAATTCAAAGGTCAATACAGTTTGATAGCAGCCCTCTGCTTCTCAGAAACGATATAATAAGTAACCGACTGCAGGATGTCATGGTCCTTCTGTTCACTTTCCCACACAGCAGTCAATAAAATCCTTTCCTGTACCTCCTGAACTCACCTGAACCTGATCTCTCATCAACCCCCCCCCCCCCCCCCCCCCAGAACAAACCATCGCCAGACACGAGGTGCGAGAGGTTGAACAGCGGCACACGCAGGATTTCCTACGGGAGCGGGATTCGACTGCGCCGGTGTCCGACAGCGAGGACGACCTGGTCGTCATCTACAACCGCGTGCCCAAAACGGCCAGCACCTCCTTCAGCAACATCGCCTACGACCTGTGTCTGAAGAACCACTTCCACGTCCTGCACATCAACACCAGCAGGAACAACCCGGTCATGTCCGTACAAGACCAGGTCTGAGCAGCGTCCTTTGGTCGCTCCGTTAACTCTCAGATGACCGAGCCGCAGAGCCACTCTCAACGCTGATCGACTGTGTTTTGGTTTCGTTCAGATGCGGTTCGTGAAAAACGTGACTGAATGGATGGAAATGAAGCCGGCTTTCTACCACGGACACGTGTCCTTCGTAGACTTCTCCAAGTAAGGAGCTACTCATCTGACATGTTAGCGAGCGTCAACGCTTCCCTCCCTATTGTAGCTTTGTTTTTTTGTAGAACTGTTTTTGAATTCACATTGAAATGCTTGCGTTCGGTGCCGGCTGAGTTCCCTGACTAAAGCGATTCTCTTTTCAGATTTGGAGTGAGGAAAAAGCCCATCTACGTCAACATGGTCAGGGATCCCATTGAACGGCTGGTGTCCTATTATTACTTTCTGCGGTACGGGGACAACTACAGGCCCGACTTGAAACGTAGGAAACAAGGAGACAAGCAGGTATAGACCAATAATTTAGTTCATTTATTTATTTTCTTATTTATTCTCTTTGTTTTAGTGCCTATAAGCATAAGCAGATTTAGAAGATGTGCACATTTGATGAACTTGTCATAATGATATAAAGCATGTTCTTCAGCCTTGATATGTTGGAGAAATCTTGTAGCTTCTCAGAACACATGATATCTGAAGCTTTCATACAAACTAACCTCTAAAGTACAGATTTGATAGAAATGTCTTCGTTTGGGTTTTTTTTAATGATAAAGGTAACTCACTTGTATTGCATTATCTTGTAACAATCTGCAGTTTAATTGGTTGTATTGAGGCCTGTTGCAGACTAAAAAAAAAAAGAAGTTGTTTGTTGAAAAATGTCTGTTCATGTCTTCTTTTTAAGGTTTAGAGTTTGCGACATCATCCCGAGTGTGACAGTTGTGCTACCAATCCATTTCTTCATATTATGTTTTATATGTCATAAACTTTGCATGCTCTTTGTCTGACAGGATTTTTGTGAGTGCGCCCATCTTCCTCCAACAACCACTTGCCACATTTGTAAGCTTAATCGGTGGCTTGAAAGTGGTCATGGTCGTGACCGTGTGTGTATTCAAGAGTGTTTGTCTCTCTGTTCAGACCATACCCCACCTTCCACCATGTGTCAGCACAGATAGGCTCCAGACCTCTGTGATCCAAGCTGTGATAAAGTGATTACAGAAGATGGATGGTTGAAATATTAGATTGGCTTCTTACGCTGGAACACTTTGGCGCTCTCTTCTGGTGCTGGGGGATCTTTGTCCCGTGTGTTTTAAATGTCTCTGGGTTTCAACACACCAACCTCACTCAATGGGATATTTTCAAGCTTCTGCAGCTTTTAATCAGGCCGCGTTTGTGTTTTTATAAGGTGTGGATACTGTCACGACCTGCTATTATTTATTCAGTCAGTGGTTTGTATGACATGTTATTATTTGAAGTCGTGGACAAAAATGCACTTTGCTCTCAGATTACATTTTCTGTGATTTTATTAAGAGTTGCTACGTAACTTGCATCCTCAATAACTGAATGCCTCACTTGAGAGTTGCAACTCATTTGGTTGTAGCTCTATTACAATAACAATAAAGGCTTGATGATTTCAGATGCAGGGCAGAGAGTCCCTCTGGGGCAGAAGTACTCATACATTTTTGATCAGGCACAGTAATGACAACATAACTGATGTTTGAGGCCAGACTTTAATCACTGATCTGCTTGTTTTATGTTTTGGGTTGCAGACATTTGATGAATGCATATCGGCCGGAGGGTCGGACTGCGCGCCTGAGAAGCTCTGGCTTCAGATTCCCTTTTTCTGCGGTCCTTTCTCTGAATGTTGGTAAGTATTTAGACGCCCGCTGAGTCAGAAATGACCCACCACATATCTTGTGTTTTCAACCTGTGCTCTGCTGGAGCTGCACAAATATTTACTGGATGAATTCATTGTCCAATGGAGCTAATTCATCAAATAAACAGCATTTTCGTGATGGTGAATATGGGATACTTTTTCCACGTAGTACCCAACTGAAAATATTATTTTTGTTCTCCGTTAGCAATCTTGCACTGAATAATTTAGCAGGTTTAATGGAGTATTCTTCAATTTCAAAAGAGTGTGTAAGAGTGAATGACATTTATCAGTGATGATGTTTATAACCATCCTTGATATCGTCTCACTTTCAGCTGTCAAGAATGTAGGAGAGCCTATGATGGCTGTGAAACACTTAAAATGTAAACAAAACAAAAAAAAACCAGTCCTTCTTGCTGGTCTGTTCTGGGCTGCTGTAAAGACTTTATCGAATATTGCAAGGATAACTTGTTAACTTTATAGTTATCTTGGCTGACCATGGGGGAAAGAAAAAGCTTTAAATGTAACAAGCAAATTAAACAACTCTGATTTATACAAGAACCGCATTTGAGAGGTTTTAGAGGTTATATATATAAGTAATAAGAAGGCATTAATTTAGATATTTAAAATAATGGTAATGAAACTCGGATCTCCTCCCATGATGGATCATCCTCTACTTTTAAAAAGGTTTTGGAGATGCAGCCCGTTAAAGCCTTTGAATTGTTTGTTGAAAGCGGCATGAAGCTTTGCACCCAACCAGTGTGACGATCACCTGGTCTCTGTTCATTGTGCACACCTGGTGTTTGACAGCCGCAGTCTTCGCACAGTCACATCCAGCATATTCCTCTTGTTTCTGAGACTCCGTGCTGCCGTTAATCAAACCGCAGCGTAACACCGGGTGCTGAATGCCGGAGCCTGAATATAAGACGACTCCACCTTTTCAGACTTTTAAGACTCATTCTTGCAGCGTTTAGATAAGGAGAGCTTATTCATAAGGTGGATGAAAGCATTTGTTCTCATTTCTTGTCAATTGTACTCTAAAATAGTCTGACTAAACCTTGAGCCATAGTTAGCGTTTTAAACATAGTTAAAAACACGCTGCTGTTTAATTCTTTCATAGGATTTGCTTAAAATAAGAAAAATTAACATCAATGACTTCATCCATTGCTCCCCGCAGGTCTTTTGTATTGTTTTTTGTTACATAGATCTCCACATTAAGCCGCATAGTACTTTTCTATTACTTCTGCTTCACTCTATTCACACGATCTGTGATAACTCTCCCCGACTTGATCCTCGCTCTGTCCATCATGATGGTTATCGGTCTCCCTCTTTCTCTCTCTCTCTCGCCTCTCCTTAATCTCCCCTTTAGCCTGTCTTCTATCATATATCCATCGGTCCTCTTCAGGAAGGTTTACAAAGGTTGGACTTGTGTTGCTGCGGCGGCCTCATTGAAAGCCCCTGAGAAACTTTAGATAAACGATGAAGATAAGATTTCATGTCATCTGCTTCCTTTCTTAATCTGTAATTCCTGCACCGCAACGGCATGTTTAATTTATTTCCATTTCTCGTCCGAGCTTCCTCCTGCTGTTGTTTCAACCCTCTCTGGACTGTCACGAAATCACTCTTCCTGTCGACATCTCTGGACTTTCCAGCTCTCCTCATTTTCTCCTGTCGCCCATCACACTTTCTCGTCCATCTCCAGCCCCCTCTTATCCACCCCCCCCCCCCCCCCCCCCCGCCCCCACCCCCACCACCCACCATTTCTGATCCCTTTTTCACAAGTGTTGTGGGCATCTTTCCAACCAGCAGAACGGCCACTCCGAAGGCAGAGTGAGGAGAAAAAATATCCACATCTTTACAGGGAAAAAAAAAAAACCATGATCTTTGTGTAGGAACGTGGGCAGCCAGTGGGCTCTGGAGCAGGCCAAGTTAAACCTGGTGAACGAGTACCTGCTGGTCGGAGTGACGGAGGAGCTGGAGGACTTTGTCATGATACTGGAGGCTGTGCTGCCACGCTTCTTCAAGGGAGCCTCCGAGCTGTATAAAACAGGTGCTGCACCGGCCGAACACCTGAACTCTTTGCAATATCTCCCCCATAAGATCGCAATGAACCGTTTTAATGGCTCGCTCACGTTGCATTACCACACCGAGTACGTGCGTCTCTGCAAAACTTGTGTGCCCGTGTGTATGCGTTGCAGCTAATGTGCAGCTGCAGCCATGCACACAGGCACACAAGCGTGCAGTTTGAATTGCCCTTTTGAGAATTGAACTGTGATCAATATGCACTCGTGCCGCTCGCTGATGTAGTTACAGATCAGTTACAACGAGGGCTGCCAAGAATGAATAATGTCGAGCACAGAGAAGTTCATCTCGCCGCTTTATGTAGATGTACAATGACTCGATGTGCTCATCATCAATTTGAGCACTCAAGTTAACCAGGTATTAATTTATTGGGATGGACAACTTGAGCTCTGGGTTAAAGTTATGTCGTCTCGGTTCGGTTTTCAGTTTAATTCACACAGTAACCATCACCACACGTCTACCTCATGGCAAGTTTTGATAATCTCCATCCTCGCTGGGAAACTTTGAGTCTTTATTTCGTGACCCTTGTTCCACGCAGAGGCGTCACAAATGTTTACAGGATCGCTCAGTCGTTACCTGGTTGCCAAACATTGTTGGAAACATTTTGCATGCGAGCAGCCTCACCGGGAGCTTTTAAAGGACACCAGCGGCTCCATAAAATCTGAGGATAAAAGCGCATTTTCATTTTATGTAAAGAAAATGTTATATCCGCTCATGTTTTTGCTCCTTCATAGTGGTTTTTTAGATTTAAAAAGAATACAAACTATCACTAAAATGCCAAGATGACTTCATACTGATCCTGTGCTAATGTATTAACACGATGTGCAAGGAAACGCAATCCAGCTGATTATATATTATATATATATAATATAGATTATATTACTTTAATGTTCAGTGAAGTTGAATTAAGTAGTGAATTAGTCGTGGGATTGTTTTAACTTGTCTTCAAATAATTCCCGGTGATTTTACAAAGAGAAACTACTGAAGTTCCTTCTGTGGATATAAAAAATAAAGAATACAGTAAAAAAATAAAAAATTTAACTAAGCCTATATTTTAATCAAACACAATAAGACATTTGTGTATATGAATGCTGGATTTGATTGGATTCTTGTTCTCGTTCATCACAGGCAGTAAATCCCACCTGAGGAAGACCACCGAGAAGAAGCCGCTCACAAAGGAGTCGATCGCCAAGATGCAGCAGTCGGCCATCTGGAAGATGGAGAACGAGTTCTATGAGTTTGCGCTGGAACAGTTCCAGTTCGTGAGGGCGCGTGCCGTCAAGGAAAAAGACGGCGAACTCTACTTGCTGGGGCAAAATTTCTTGTATGAGAAAATCCACCCAAAGGGCTGAAGGGACGAGTTCCTGTGGAGGAGCATCGGAGGACGGCGGGAGGATGAGAGGCGGAGTGACATCGGACTGCATGCCTCGCTCATACTTACGATTGAGACGGTCGCATGGGACCAATGAAACGCCCCGGTCCTGACGCCGCGGTCCTCCCAGTGACGGCTGTGAATTGACTCCTTGTGCCAGCCAGCTGGACCAAGAGCTCTTGTTTTGTTTTGTTTTTTTGCAGCAGTCAACAGTTCCTCCACTCCCTCTCATGCCAAAGGTCTGAGGCCCCCTGCTGGCACATGTATGACATGGACCCAGCCGACAGTTGACGCCTGACTGGCTTCACTGTTGTTCTATCCAGACGAAGCATCTTTATCTGCTTTGTACTGTTTGGTTGTGTTTGGTTGTGGTTTATCTCTTTATTATGGTTGTTGTTTGTATGTAGAGATTGACATTTTTCAGGGCGAGCTATCCCTCACCACCACTACTACTAACTCAAAGAGACGTTAACTGTTGGAATGGGGCCTCTTTGCTGTATTATTGGACTTAAATGGGAACATTTTTATGAAATAAATCTCCTGTTATCGTGGGCTATTCACTTAAGGCATGCGTGTACATTTTATACTGTAAGATGTGACTCTTGTCGATGCGCAGCTTTGCCCAAGAGGGTCTTATTTCCTTGGTGATGGAGGCTTTTACATACAATATATCATCAAAGTACATAAGATGTTAAAGATGCTGCTTCTGTAAATATTTAATACTTTTTCAAACCATTTCCTTTCAAAGCATATTGGGTACGGAAGTCATTGTTGCATTTTCTTCATACTGTTTTCTTTCACTTTTTTCATAAGTGTTTTTTCTTATTGTCGACTTGTTGGAACCTGGGATTATGGAGTATGACTTTTTGTCATTTGTTTGTATATGAGTCACTCTTGTATTAAGCTGTAAATGTAAAACTACAGCACTGGAATGTTTGGCTGAGGCCTGGCACACACTACAGATTTTTTTAAATATATTTTTTATAAATCTTCCACTGATCAAAACGGCACATACTTGATGATCACAAAAGGACAGGTCCCACAAGATCTTCCTCTTCTGATCTGATAGTGTGGTGTGACTACGGAGCTCACCAGCAGATTCTTCAGCAGAGTATCCATCTCGACGCCGTAGACTCCTATAAAGCTAGAAATATATAGGTCTATGTTCTTCACACTCAAGATTCCAAATCCCGCGTAGTCAACGGCGACTTCAGTGTGAAACGCAGCATGCAGGTGGAAACAAACGTGTTGCCACAAATCAACCTCGGGCCCATGTTACGTCTTGGGATTTTCATTTATCGAGCCAACTTCAAGATTAATCCTGGGATTTCCGTGCTGCGAAGCAGATTCACCTCTTACCAGGATAAATCGCGCCGGTTCTCTTGACGTTTTAACCGAGAATAAAGGCGCCATCTACTGACCAATCAGATCTCTTGGAAAATGACCTGACTATTTTTACAATATCCTTATCGGTGACACGGATTGTCCCGCCCATTTGGAATACTTGAGACGACATGTTTAGAACAATCTTTTTGACATAAAATAAATCCTCGTCACTTGAGGCTTTGAAGGATGTTTTTGTTTCTCGATTTGTTCCAAGTCTGTTTAGTTCCATGAGGCTTCATCTGTAATAATGAGGTTAATATTAATAATAATGGTCACGTCGGAAATATCAGCCCGATTATGGTGTAGTGTGTGCCGGCCTGTAGCCCCCGACTGGGAATGAGGAAACACTGTCTGCATGTCTCTGTAGGATGACCCTGCTGTAAAACCCACATACTTCTTGTTTTCACTTTTGTTTTTTGGGGGTTTTTTTCTTTGTTTTTACCTGAAAATTGATGAGTTAATTGGAGAGCTCCCGAGGTGTTGAGGCAGCTTTTACCGTTTTCACACCAAGCCAATCGGCTGCAGCGTTAAATTTGATGTACTGGTCAGAGTGTTCTATTCTCCAACACTGGGCCTGATTTGATGCTCGTGGCCTTGCTGTTGATTCTTTTTGTGCAAACTTGAGAAATCACCAACAAGGCAAAGTGAAAAATGTTGGCCCCCTCAACTAATTTTTTCCTGTCATAGTCAAAAAAAAAGAAAATGCAAAACAAAACAAAATCAATACCACTGATCTGGATGAGATTTGCAGATTTACAGCCACTCTTTAAATGTCCGTATAAATGGATGCAGGATTTTTACCTGGTGACTTCTTGTAGATCATTTTTGTGGGGGGGGGGGTTTGTGTGTGCCTTCTCTACAGCTCTCTTGTCTCGTTCATGTTTCATCTTTTGAATGACAAATAATATACGGATGGGTTAAAAGAAAAAAAAAACTACCATAGATACATGTGTCTGTTTTGTTTTTGTTTTTGTAAAAAAAAAAAAATCATTACTAAACTGATGAGCATTGCAGGTAATTTTAAATCCTGCAGAGGGAGATAAAGGGCTTGTGTGAGTGGGTCTATGGGGGGGAGGGACACTGAAATATCAGAAGTGCATTATGTGAGAGGAGCGTTTGCCATACAGAGAAAGTTTACATACTTGACAAGAGCCGTCGTTCCCACCTTGCGTTTCTCATCCCCGCTCCCAGATAATCCCTGCATCAGTGGCTGGACTCATCCCCGTTAATCTCAGATCTCTCTCCTGTTACAGCTTCCTGGGTTTGGCCTTCTGACCCAGATACACCAGGAGAGAGAGTGTGTGTGTGTTTGTGTTTCCCACCCCCTGTACTCAGCATCTGAAGCCATCCTTTTCATCAGGAAAATGTGTTTTTAATGGGCTGTGACATAAAAATGTGGATGCAGCTGGTATAAAAAGATTCTGTAAACTTTTTTTTTTTTTTAGCACAAGATTTAAATTTGATGCCAGTGAGGGTGCTGCTACACTACTTAAGGACCGGAAGAAAACAGACCTTTCACCTTTTCTATAATCTGGGGGAGATTTTCACATGTATTTCTGTGGATTATTTTACAGTTTATAAACCATCGAGGGCTGCACTGGAATTGTGGTTTGTGTGTGCAATGCCTCACAGAGAAAACACTTGAGTCTGTCTGCACCTGCACTGGTGAGTTTTCTCCCCAAGTCCAGTTACACGTGTTTGACGTTAATTTTTCCTCACCCCTGTGGTGGACTGGTGACCAGATCACAGTGTAGACCGCCTTCACCCATCGTCGACTGGAATCGGCCCCCAGCCCAGTGTGGTCTTGCTTAAATAAGGTATAGAAAATGGGTGAATAAGCGTAAAAAAAAAAAAAAATACTCGGCGTGTGTATTTGTTCAAGGAATTGGACTAAATTACATTCAACTTAACCCCTGCAGCTGTGTTTTGGGCCTTTTGTTTGTTCAGTGTGGATGTTTGACTTCCAGGGTGAGGTATATGTGCGGCGTTAGATGCTGAAAGGCTTCGACTTGATGAATCAATATTATTTACAAAGAGAAAAACCGTTTCTCGTTTGCTGATGCAATCATGTTGACTTTTACCAAGTTCTTTCATGTCAACTTCTTAACTAGTTGTCTCTTATAGAGTAAAATCAGTTTTTCTCTGGTAGTGGGAAACAATAAAAAAAATATTGGCAACCATTGCAGTAAATTACAGCAAAAATCAATTGGGTAGACGTGATTGAAATTCTTTATACAATGTGAAACATCCTGAAATGTCAATGAACAATGCTGTTGCTCTAAAACACAGTAATCAGCCTATTAATCTCAGTAATGATCATGTTTATAGATGATTACAACACACCCACCGACCAGCAGTATAACGTTCATTTGACTATAAAAACTGGACTGGGAAAACAAGGACAGAGTTACACGGACGTAGAAGTGCCTCATGATGGCAAATATCAATAAGAAATAAATGAAAGTGCCCGTACATAAAATCGTCTCCACAAGCCACTGAGCCCTGGGGGCTTATAGATCACTGATCCATCTACGAACGGCAAAAGCAGCCCCCCTCCTCTCTGAAGCACCTGAGAATAACGCTGAGGAGGAAGACAGACGAGACCTCTTGGGGGGTTGGAATTCAAAAAGTGAGGCGTCATTCAAAAGTCCATCCAACAAGGCCTCTGTCTTCTTTTTTATTTACTGCGCGGACAATGCTCAGTTTATGGCTGACAAAACCGGCGTTGTTGTTCGCTACAGTAAATATTTGAAACACTTCACCACAGGCACAGAGAGTGCCCAGTCTCTGAGACTTATGGCTTGTGATGACTCTGTGGGTTATGTAATATAGCAGTAAGTCTTCTCATTGAGGTGTGACATGTCATGCACCGGCCCCAGTGCAGAAGAGTTGAGCGTCTGTGCCGTGGCTTTCTTCCAGGCAGCCCCTGCTGATCGGGCTGGTTTTGGCAAATCAAAAGTAAACCTCTGACTCTCCTTTCTCATTGCAACTGATGTTTGCCTTGCAGCTCTGAATGGCAGCAAACCTGGAGAGTATACACTGATATTTGAGTTTTACTCTCTTTCGGTGACGATCAGTTCATTATGTTTTGAGGCTCTATGCCGGAACTACCTGATTTACTGAGGAAAGTTATTTATATCAGCCTGTTAAGTAGTTAATTAGATGGATTATTAGAAATTAGCAGTGGCAGAAATACTGAGTTAATATTGCTAGCATAACTGTGATTAAGTAGTGTTTTGGTAATCTCATTATTTTTTTCAAGTAATGTAATTCTACTCATACTTGAATAGAACTCAAACCATTGAATATATTGCACAACTTTTTGCTCAGCTGAACTCACCTACAGTTTAAATAATTGTTCAAGTTAGATTTTTTTTCTTTCATTACCAAATATGATTCAGTTTTTTTTTCACAAACAAAATGTATAATTCATATCTATATTTTTATTCTCATAAAACTATATTTTACTGTTTGGCAGAGAAATGTGCTCTGGAAGTGGCACATTCTAATTTAATTGAATTATTGAAAATGGAATTATGTCATGAAAAGGAATTCATTACTTGAGTAGCATTTAAAAATAGTACTTTCTACTTTTACTTGCAATCACAATCACAATCCTACTTTTAATTGAGTACAAGTTAAGCGTTATTGTTCAGTGACGTGCCCATCAGGGTAGGGTAGGCAGATTATCATAATAACAACAACAATAATAATACTAATAATAAAAGATCTACATTTTGTAGCCAGTTAAATAATGACATTTTTGTTCTTAAGTGATCAAGTTTTTGAGACACGTGTTTATACTTTTTTGAGTACTTAGATACAGTTTCAGGACTCTTCTCAGTAGTTTTTTTTTTCTGTGTGTGTGTGTGTGTGTGTGTGTGTGTGTGTGTGTGTGTGTGTGTGTGTGTGTGTGTTGACTGGAGACGGTGAGCACGCGCCGGGGTCCAGTCTGGAAGAGGTATCGGGGTCACGTGCGACTGTCCGGGACAGAGAGCAGCTGCAGTGGGACAGAGAGCAGCCGGAGCACCGCAGCTCCTCTGGGCGGACGCTTCCACCGTGAAACCACCGCCTCTTTCTCTCCAACTGCACTGGGACAGATTTATGCTTCAGCTTTTTTTTTTTTTTTTTTTTTTTTTATGAGCGCCAGTCCAGCCAGAGTGACTCCACTCAGGACGCTGCCGCCGCGGTAAAGAAGCGTCCGGACGGCATGGCGGGCCCAGCGGACCCGAGACGACCGACACTTTGGTCTGAATAAGCCCGTGTTTTGTGTCGCCAGAGAGGGAAACTTTGAAACGAGGCTTGTTTTCGGAGCCCCGCCGCCTCCCCTCCTCTCTCCCCGTAGGATTTGATTCAAAGGCGAAAACCAAGATGGCCGCCGATTCCGTGCAGGTAGGAAAAGTTGTCAACTGTTGCGAAAAGTGCTCAAACTTTCTCCGAAGTGTCAGATACGAGTCAGCAAACAGTTTAATCTCATTAAACTCGGCCGTCTGTGAGTCCGGGACGGCTTTATTTATTTATTTTATTAAAGCGCAAGGGCCTCCGCTGGATCCCAAAGGGCTGTCTGGGAATTATCCATGGATCGAGGCCTGGGAAACAATTATCCAAACTCAACTTGCTTTTAAAAAAAATATATTAACAGTTGTAAACGGGGAGAAGCGTATTCTTTCCTCAAGCTGGTGTGATGTAGCGTGTATTTCTGTGGACGTTTTCACCTTGCGATTCCTTCCAAGTCAAGTTGAATTAAAAGTTTGTGAAGCTTCACGTCAGTTGCCAACCGTTAACTTAAACCTGCGTTTACATGTGGAACATAAACACTGTCCGGATAGAATACAGATAAATCACTTTCAAAACCTGTGGCGAAACATCCGTTTTCATGGCTTGTATTTTTTTTTCCAATCTGGGCGAACTTTTGGCCCGTAGTTTCGCCTGCGGTCAGACAATGTCTGTCCCAGCCTATAAATGCACCTTTTCTGGTCCATTTTTTTTTTTTTTTAACACTTTTGACGAAGCATGAGTCACAGGTGAACGTGGTTTCACCTGAGTGACGCCTGACATTCATATTTGCTGACTGAGACGGTGATCACAGCAGCCCTGAAGCTCTCCCATTATCATCCGATCACGTTTTCTCAGGCTTCCTTTCCAGAAACGTCGTCCACGATTTGTAGTAAACCTGAGTTTTCGTTTCTCACAGCCCGGTGCCAGTGTTAATGCGGTGGATTGGAGTGGTTTCAGCACATAACACAGATAAGAATTGTGAGAACTGTTGCTTTCTTAGAGGGGTGAAGCCTTGTCGACTATTTGATTATATTCCCACCATTTATACTAGGCAGAGATTTGTTGTTGTTGTTTTTTTTAATGTCCTTGCCTTATTAGCCATGTTTTCTATTGTGGGTTCAGAACATTTGTATTTTCTCTTTCTTAATCTCCACTTTTGCACAGTATTGATAGATCATCTTACACAATGTGACACACAAAGCAATGGCTTAGTGTTATTTACTTGGTTATAGGTGTTGGGGAAAAGTGTATAGTCGGTGAAAAAAATGGAAGTTTTGCAAACCAAGGAGTTAAAAAGGCTTTTTTATTTATTTATTACCATGTTGACTTAACATAAAATTGTCTGAACCACAAACGCAGTATATATTCACTGCCACGTCTACGGGCAATTTGGAGTCACAAATCGACCCCGAAAGCATATTTTTGAATCATGTAATGAAGCTGTAGTACAAGGAGAAAACCCATGCATTCACAGGGAGAACCTGCAAAACTCTTGGTTCAAAAACCCAGATTGAGCTGGGCTATGATGCAATAGTATGCTGTGTGGCCCTACTCTGCCACCAAATATGTATTGTTTTATTTAAAGATAGATTTTCTTTACTGTTACAGGATTTGTTGCCCAGTTTGTAATCAGCAAAATAATCTGCAGTGAAATCTATCACACTGTTTGAAATGCTATGGTCGCATGTAAGCAATGGGTGATGTTGTCGGAATAAGAGAATGAATCATCAGGTCTTTGCGAGTGGAGACGTTTCTTCTTTAGAGTAGGACGAGTTCAACCCGGCAGGACATCAGGTGACGTGGTGCAAGTCCCCCTCCGTGACTTTCCTGCGTCAGTTTTGTGGGCACCAGCCACCCGAGTGGCTCCATAATGACCTTTAACAGCGGCTGCACGTGCAACACGTTACTCAAGGCCTGACTTGGCGTGGGATAATGTGTAAGGCTTGCGAGACGGGTTCGCTCGTAGGATCTATGTTTATTAGCCCGCGTTGCTATTTCTGGCCCACAGCGGAGCACCAGGCTGCCTCCAGTGTTGTGCAGCCGGCTGTGGGGTGAGATAGGCCCGGTGTCAGGTTGTAGGCCGAGATAGGCTTTGCACAGAAAGGCCAAGGGCTTGGCTTTTTAAGTGTGAGCCTTGATAGTCGTCTCATTTTTTCCTCATTGTCCTATTGTCTCCGTGCAACCCCTTGTTGTTGGACTTGGAGCTTTAAGGCTTATTGAACAAGTTAACCTGCTTACACTTGAGATTCGGACCTGGTGTTTACTTTCTCCTCGGTTTTCTTTCAAGTCTTTGCCACTATAAGACTATTTAACAAGGTCACAATTTGTTGCCAGCAGTTTCAGTACTTATGTAAGAATGTCAACCATCAGTTTTGTGAAACACACATATTAAGTGGTTGCCAGCAAGTCTGTTATTGCTATTAATGTTTTTATTTTACTGGATTAAGGGCCCCCGGTTTATTTATTCAACCATTTAAAAAGAGTTTTGTGGGGAATATCAAATTAAATATGCCACTACAAAAGTTGAGATGCAGTCTTCTGATTTGTAGTGTGCCTTGGTATTTCACAGAGCCTGAAGTTCCTTCCATCCATCATAAACTGTACACACACTTGAATGAGTGGAAACATTTGCTTACAATTCCCGTTTCACTCGTTTTAGAAGCTAATACGTCTCGAGTTCCCGGCCTGCTGTCATAACCCTAACTGAGCTCTTCTTTCAAGAAGTGAGAAATGATCAGAGCTGTACAGGTAAAGGAGTGACTGGTAGCGGCGTGGCATCATCAGACAAACTCGAAAGAGAAGAAATGGGATAATAGATGCCGGTTCTTTCTTTTGTTTGATCTCAAATTTAAATTGGGTCTGCGGGATGATTAATTTCCACCTTATCTGATTGGCTTTTTGTGGATTTCCTTGCATTGTTACCCAGTGAAATAGAACCCATTTGTGTGTCCTCACGCTGTCCTCGCTGGGCAAACAGCACCAGTGCAAACAAGCTTTGCAGGGCAGTGAGCTGAAGAAGAGACCCTCCTCCCCTCCCTACCTCACCAATGACCTCCATTTTACCTATGAGTCATCAAGGAGCCTCTGGACAAGGATATGTGCAAAGTCTAGTTTCTTCTTAAGTGAGCACCTACAGAGGAGGGGGGGGGGGTGTTTCCCAGGGACTGGCGGCGGATCGCCCAGGCCCGACAAATGTCTTATCTTCCCAAACATGTCAGTCCACAACATAAATCGATCAGACATTGTGTAGACAATTCCAGCGTTTGCACCTGATTTTAGTCTTTACTTCACTTGATTTGGATAAAATAGTGATTCTACACACAATGACTAAGTTAGGACTTTGTCGTCATCAGTAAATTATAGCTTCTTATAACAGTTTTAGCGACAAGTGGCAAAAAGCAAACTAATAGGTGGAGCTGATTGATCATACAGTCAATGTTTAACTCCCTTTACAATTCTACTCCTTTCTGAACTGTTCAGGGGGAAAAACGTCACAAAGTTCGTCGTAACAGCATACTTTGTTTTCCCACTGAAACAGATATTTTAACCAGAGCTTAAAGTGCACTTAATGTAATAGTACTGAAAAGGAACCTTGTTTTGAATTTGAGCTTGAATTTTAGGGCATACGTTTGACTCATCAGGACACTCATTCTAAATCGAGTTGGCAGTGAAGTTGACGCTTCTCAATCCATGTTGCATTGAGCCAACAGTTTATGTCGTTGACTTTTCATTCCAGAGCGGAGAAGGACATGCTCGTATCACTTGTTGCGTAGGACAGCTGAGGGTAGCTCTCCCAGCATGTGGACACAGCAACACACCGTGGGATGATGTTGCTACTTAAACCAAGGGCTTACATCTTGTCTCAGTGTCGGAGTGTCTGTGAGAACATCTGTCTTCCTGAAGGCTGTTTTTGCGGCTTGGTTCTCCCAAGTCATTTGAGAGTTACTCCTGATCCACTTTAAAATTTCCATTTGAATGCGCCTGATCAAAAGTCTCGAGGAAACAAAAAAAAAAAGCTTATAAAGACAAGTTTGCTGGTTGAAGTCCCAGTGATGATGGGTCAGTGGAAGACTCCTAACCCCCGACTGCCCAGGAAGACCATCTGTCAACTTGTGCCAAGTCAAACATGCAGATCTCATGATCTGCTGTGGCGACCCTGAAAGGGAACAGTTGAAATGCATGTATAGTGTCACATAAACATGGCTAACCGGAAGGCATCTTGTATGCAAGATCACGAGAAAGATCATCGGTTTGTGCCATAAATTATCACTGTCGGGAGAAATTGTCCTAAAAGCGCAATCTTCCTTGTGTTTTGAAGGTTCGACTTGCTCTTGTGGTCTCCGATCCTTCATGCAGAGTTTCGACACGTTCATAAGACTTCCCACAGTCTAAAGAAATGCAAATAATTTTGCGATTTCATTTCCTTTATTCTTTCCAAATACTTTCAAACACAACTCTAGTTTCGAACTGCCGTGGAGGGGTGTTGGCAGAGGGACGGGACGACCAGATGACCTTTTCAAACGCAATGTCAGAGCGGTCTAAAACTGTATGGATGCGTACCTGACACATTAAAACTCCATCACCACTTTAAATAGCACAGGTGTTGCAGTCAGTATTCAAGTATTTGGCTCCAACAAGTCCCTTCTGCTCACATTATTGACCATGAAGTACTGAAAGCAGTTGCCTGATGTCTTGTTGTGAAGTCTGTAAAATTAATTCAACAGCAGCAAATGTGTGGTGGAAATTGGCGTCCCTTTGAAAAGTCACTTTGGACATCAAGAAACTATTGCTGTGTTGTCATGTTTAGAATGCTTTGACTTACAATGTATTTGTAGTCGCGCTACTTTCTGACTATCTTATTTTACCATCCTTTTACTTGCAACCTCATTTGAAGTCATTGTTTGAAGTATATTTCTTGTTAGATATGAGAAGTGAACCATATATTGGACAGCTTATTTCTGCAAAGCAGTAGTTTTAATTGACAATTAATTTCACAACTCCATCTAAAAGAATTTGACTTTTTTTGTCCTTGCAATTATGAACTGTATCATATAATGTGCTGGTCAACCTCTTTTTTTGCGGCTTTATCTGAAGTAATTGATCTTTCTAATCGGGAGACACGTTTTAAGATGGCTTCTATGGTACACCTGTATTCTCACTGGACTCTTGTCTATCCACCATCTTTCTTCCTGAAGGCACGGTTTGCTTTCTCCAGCTATCAAGGCGAGCTGTCGATTGTAGAGCCTTGTGGCTAGTCGTGTTTTGTTTATAAATGGCTGGTGGAAGAGCGGCTTGTTCAGCCAGTGGCGATCACTTGGCCCTGATCAACTTCCAGCAGAGTATTTTGTTGGACTTCAAATAAACAATTAAGACCTCACTGCAAACCAGCTTTACCTGTTTATTCAACTTGCTCCCTCTGCTGTGGCGAAAGCCTCAGGGGGATGTTGAAAAGGCGCATGGTGCTTTCATGTGGTATGTTTTAGCCAATCGGCATGTCGTCCGACAGAAGCCAGTTCACCCCGTCTTCCTGTCATCAGCAGCCACCAGTCTGGTGCAGTGACGTATATCTCAGGTACAATGAACCGACTGGCTACACAGACCTGATCCCCCCCCCACCCCCCCTCTGCTCACTGGATCCTTCATATATCATATGTAGATTTCTAACCCTAAAGACAAACGTCATTACAATCACTGCTAATATAGGTGTTTGTTGAGAGTATCGCTGTGTTTAACAGCCGCATCTATTAATTACATTAATAATTAATAGATGCATTATTAATGAATAATCATTATTTCTTTACTGTCTGTTTAAACCTTCTTTCTTCCAGTTGGGGTCTCGTCTCAGAGCCTCTCCTCCCCCACACGACTTTCTTTCCAGGGGGGGGCAGGCCACAATGGACAGTCAGTGTTGTGTTTGTAACTCGGGTTAATTTTAGCCACAGTCCTCTCCCTGGAGTGAGATTAGATCCCATTCTGGGCTGCTCTGACCTCACAGAGTGAGAAGCTAAGAGGGATTTGGCCGTTGCCGCTCAGACGGTTTATCTCCTCCGTTTGTGTCAATGGTCTGTGTGAGAAAGGGAGTGCGGAATGAGACGGATCCGGAGAATGCCAGACCCGAGCATATTGAATGATCGTTTCATTGGGCAGAGCGTCGGCTGGACGATGGTGTAGCCAAACGGGGAAACCCTCTCATCCCGCCAGACAACACTGGAGTTCATGTGATCGGAGGTTATTGAGCTAGTCAACAGAACATGGATGGACTGAGTTGTCCACCTGATTTAGAGCTGGATTTGGCTGAAACTGATGAAGTCGTGGTAAGGCACATTTGGTTTCTCTACAGCATTTTTGATGTGATCCAGTTGGGTTTAAAGTAGGTCCCTTCAAGAAAACTGTTGTTAAACTTGAAGACGTACATGTGGATATATGTTTAACAGTTTCAACAGGAATACAATGTATTTCATGGACTTTATAGAGTAGTAATTTTGTCTTGGGAGTAAGTCCATTTCCACCGACTTGCATTACGTCAGGACGGTGTCAGAAGCTGTCAGAAGGCGCTGGGTTTGCATTTCACATTCTGAATTTTCTCTGTTGTCTTATCTGAAGTGACTCATTGGAGCTGGACGGCTTAAAATCCATCATCTCAAAACGTAAGCCTCCATGCTTATGTCTTCTATATCAAACATCTATAAAGACCAAAGTGAGGGCAGGCTTTATTATTTTTCAGAGGGTTTGGCTTATTTAAACAATGTTAACAGCTGTTGAAATAAAACATTTGGTCGTGTAACCTTTGCAAATACGGAGGGATGTGCATGACTTTTAAGTTTTAAATGATAAGACCTTTGGTGAGTGGTGAAATTAATGGATTATTTACTGTCCGTAAATGGTCTGGCACAAAAAGCGTGCTGCGATCACGTCCAGGAACGTCATTCATGTATTCACGTTGACCTTTAAAGCCGCACCATTCAGGAAGCAACTTGTAATCCCTCTTTAGTTAAGGTGGTGGTTTTAAGGATGCCAGTCAATGGTTGGTGACAGCAGTAGTGACAATACGGCACGTACAGAAAAGGCGAGCTCGTGTCCAAAACACTTCACTCCACTGGAGTGATGCCAGAGTCTGACAGCTGGGCTGCAATGCTGAATGGCTGAACCTCATATTAAGTTAATTCAATGCTTTAAGATCAGCTATGCAGATGTTACTTGAAATCGTGACAATATTAAATATATTTGAAACTTGCATTTGTCCCTCTGGTGTGCAGAATTGGATGACCCGATTTTGGAATTCAGATGTATTTTAGATTAATTTAATCTGCAATGTCATTATTTTTTAATGCTTCATTACTGCAGTCATGGAAACATTAAACTGCATGTTATTTGCAGTACCTGCTGCTATTTTGTTATATTTGCATGTTTCACTTGTTGCCTTCACATGACACCATCTGGTTAAATGCTAGTCTTTAAGCTGTTTTCACACTGACTCACTCACCTTCTAATCTAAACCCCACTAAGGCTCAGTTTACAAGACATTTTCAAATGAAAACCTTCATTTACATGACAAAGGAGTCACCGAAACCAGCTGCCAGAGTGCAGTGTCTTTGAAACGCACATCTCCATCTCCTTGTTTACTCGGGAGAACACAACTCCTAAGTGGGTTCATGGTTGGTGTGCAAGTGTTTGATCAGCATGGGAAGAAAATTCAACTGACCCACTGACTTTACCAGGTTGGTATTTGAGGCGACACTGCGAGACGCTCCACTATTTTTTTTACCACAGGACTTTATAACGAAGCAACACTTTTGGTTCATCAGCAGCTACAAAAGCAAACTTACACACTACTGTAAATGACAGCTTGGATTTTTCTTTAACCATAAAATGTGCCTTTTAATGGCTTCATGTGAAAGAAAACTTTAATCAGCGTGTGTTTACGTAGGTTTCCATTATAAACAGTTGGAGAGCTGCGTTTTATCATTCTACAGCTCCAGTCCTCCCTGATGTTTGAAGCATTTGTATCAGAAACATCCAGAAATAAGGTGAAAGAAGCAGAAATTCACCATGTAATGCCAAAATGTCCGAAAATAAGCTCCAAGCTCATTCGTGTGTTTCTATTTTTGTCTCTATGGCCAGTCTGGGGCTCTGGACTAAAGCAAGGCAGACGTGAAAAAACGCCAATAGGGCGACGGGGATGCAATGCATTCTGGCTCTTTGTTCTGCATCCGAAGTGCAGGCAAAACTATGCAGTGACCCGGACAAAACCAATGAATACAGTCCATCTCGTCGTACCTGTATGAGCGCTACATTGGGGAATTCAGTGACGTTTTGGAGTGATGCAATGACCTGGCTCACTTGGCTCTGTTAACAATGGAAAAACAACCAGGTTTTTTTTGGCAATGCTCATTTAAGAACTGTCCCTGAACTAGCACCTGGTTGTTTTTGGTGGAAAAGCCCCGTGTGTCAGCTTCTCTGAGTGAAATTGGGATCTGATTCCACATAAGAGGAACCTGAAAGCTGAAAGCTCTGCCTCCCGTTCTACTTTTAGAAAACCTTGGAACCTCCAGTAAGCCAGCACTCTGAAATTGAAGTGTTCTTTTGGGGAGATATGGGACTAATAGTTCTTTGAGGTATGATGGGGCCTGGTTGTTAAGAGCTTTCTAAGTTAGAAGGTAGATTTTAAATCCTATTCCAGTTTTAACAGGGAGCCAATGAAGAGACGCTAGTATTAGAGTGATGTGCTCTCTGATGCTGGTTCTTGTTTTTAACAAAGCTAGACAAGATATAGGGTGTATCAGCACAAATATCAAGGAGAAAAGGAAATGTATTACTGTTAAGAAGCAAAATGTACATGTCACCTTTCAAAAAGGCAATGAATGGACGAGACGAGCTTCTGCAAATGTATGAGAGTTGGAAAGTTGGAGGGATCTCGACTTCGACTTTGTTTTCCTCGCTGTGTTGTCTCCGTGATCATGTTACCAACACCATGACATAACACTTTGCACATGAGATGAAGAGAGGAATGAAAACGGTATTTGTTTTGATTTGAACCCCAGTCGGCCACCGGTGTGAAGAAAGCCAAGTGTCGACGTGTTACAGACTCGGACCACTTCAGAGCTTTGGCTCAGTTGAAAGTGGCACAACTGTCCATAACAGTCTGCTGTGAGTCACTGATCTCTCGTCTGTCCTCTCCTCCTCTTCCTCCTTCGCTCCTCTTCTCCAGGGGGATGCCCGGGGCCAGCTGGTGGCGGAGCGACTTGGCCTGGGACACAACCTGGACCTGTCTGACACCATGGTCCAGCAGAAGCTGGACGAGATCAAGGAGCAGATTCGTCGCGAGATCCGGAAAGAGCTGAAGATCAAAGAAGGTGCAGAGAACCTGCGCAAGGTAATACCACAGATCCTGTTTTACTGCACACGAAATAAAACCTGGACCACATTAGCATTGCATTTATATATATTCTGTAACTTCTTACCTGTTTTTTTAATTATTATTTTTTATTTAGAGAGACACTGTGTGTTTACATGCACAGCTTAGTCCAGCTATTTTGTAAAGCGATTAAGCAATCTAATTACATGATTGTCTTGGAATGCATACGCTGGCGATTTATTGTTGAAATCATGTCGCTTGCTCAACAATAGGTGGCAAACTGCAGCCATGTAAATAACAAACTATCCCGAGTAAGTTTTCTCCATGTTTACAGTTCTGTTTAAACTTGTTTTTCATCTCTTTTGCATGCTTTTTTTTGAGCATTTTTTTTTCTTATTGAATGTTTTTTAGTTAAAGTTCTTAATTTTACCAATTCAGTATTGCCGGTTTCTAATCTTCCAAGGGCAAGCTTAAAGGAGATAAGTGTTACAGACATTAGTCCTTAAACTCTTGGTTTCTTCATCCACAAGTCAAGGATTTCCATCAGTTTGTAATTGGACCCATTCAAATAAATGACCTATTTGTGATTAGTGAAGTTTTTTTGTGATTTAAAAGTTGTTAAGCACAAAATGTCAAACACATACGGGTCCTATCCTTTTAGCTTGATAGCATCTTAGTTTGTATGTTTTGAGTAAAAAAAAAAAAAAAAACTTGCAGAAAATGTGAGTTGAGAACTCTAAATCCATTAATTTAAGTTAAATGTATGTATGATGCATACTTGTGCATAAAAATAGATTGCAGATAGAAATGTAGAATAGGTACAAAATGTGATGTGGGTGTAGTTTTTTTTTTTTTTTTACAATCGCTTAGCAATTGTACTTTTAATATATATATAATCTGCTTCAGTGTGACACACATTGACCATTATTGTGTATGGAAATGTCTCTTAAGTCCTACAATGTCTCCCTTCAGGTCACTACAGACAAGAAGAGCCTGGCTTATGTCGACAACATGCTAAAAAAGTCCAACAAAAAGGTTGAGGAGCTTCACCAGGAGTTACAAGAACTCAACGCTCACATAGTGGTCAAAGACCCCGAAGAACTGCTAGGTAACAACACGCAAACCACAACACAGCCGGTGAAGATCAACAAGAGGTGTCGAGCTCGTACTTCAACAAATATACTCTGTTCTGGTAAATGTTGGGGGACTGTTAAAGGCTGACAACTTGTTTTCAACCAAGATGCAGAGAATTTTCTGACGTTTTACGTCTGTGTATAACTTTTTAATTGTGCAGGTAATTTCTCAAGCAACTTTCAATTTCAAGTTTGGGGTAAAAAAAATATCAGTCTGAATGAATTGACTTGAACTTTTCAGACATCGTCCATTAGTTCTCTGTTGTTTTATACGAAAATGATCTCGCAGAATCGATCAAGAACACGTAACGATGGGGGGGAAACGCTGGTAGCAGCTCTGATCACTGGGACCACACAGAACAGGAGACTTTTTTTTTTTTTAATATAGTTCAAATCAAGGCCACTGACATTCATGTATGAAGTTGTGCTTGCTGCTATATTCATGGAGGTATTTTAACAAGGGCTTCATTGAGAGCAATATGCTACAGTGTTTTTTTTTTTCCCCCATTTAACAACCAACCTGTCTTCCAGTCGTCACTCAGCGGCCCGTTGCTTCGATGTTGGCTTTCTTGTAATGGCATAGTTTCACTGAATAAATCAAGCTGGCAGGGTTGTATCAGAACGACACCTATCCAAACACTTGCTCACACACAGAGAGCACACTCAGTGTTTGGAGGTGACTCACTCTCCAGAGGCTGACATTGTTGCGTTCCACATTCCAGCGACGGCTACAATGAGCCGCCGATTGTTCGCCTCCGAGGCTGTTGAAAGCCTGCTCCTGTGCATTTGTCGGCACCGGTGGAATTTGGCGAGAGTTGACCACAACAGCCGTGCGCTTTCAGTGTTTGTTTGGGGTTTTTTTTTTTTGCTACGGCAGCGGCCTTGCGGAGTGGTTGTTGGTGGCGGGTGTCCGAGGGAATTCAGGAAGAGAAGGAA
This sequence comes from Blennius ocellaris, assembly GCF_963422515.1. Taxonomy (NCBI): domain Eukaryota; kingdom Metazoa; phylum Chordata; class Actinopteri; order Blenniiformes; family Blenniidae; genus Blennius; species Blennius ocellaris. The sequence goes on from NC_137659.1 coordinate 14,267,171, forward strand.
TGGTATTTGTGAGCCCGTCGCTGTCACATTCCCCGGTTCAGTTGACATTAGGAAGTCGACGAGGATGGAAGGGGGAGGCCGTCTCGGTAAATGGTTATCGTAAGTGGAAACAAATTTAGCCTGACTCCGTGACCTCCTAATCTGGTGAACGAGGACTTTCTTTCGAAGTGACGCGACGCCGGTGGAATGTCGCCGGCCGTCGCAAAATGATGGCGAGTGCAGCTCGGCCGTTCAGACGTGAGAGACTCCCTGGAATCTGCTCGGCTCCGAAATCCACGAGAGACAGTGCTTGTTTCCTGAATTAGTAGGAAGGAGTCACTCTGCCAATGCGAGCAGCCAGAATGTGTTTTTGTTCCAGCAGAAAGTTGTTTGGGGGGGGGGGGCTCTGGTTATTTTCCTCGGCACCACTGAGCCCAGCAATGGACTGACTCACTCTGAGGCGCAGTCTGGGACGGGCAGCCCTCATGTGGGGGGGGGGGGGGGGGGTCACTACGGGGTCCTTCTGTCACGTATGGTCCCATTCATGCCGAGAGTTGCCCCGAGATTGTCCCTTTTCCACTATTTCTCCCCTCAGTCACCAGCTCATGTAACAGCCTCTCCCAGGTCTTTTGGCCCCAGTCTCCCCGTGCTGAGCTTATTGTTTAGAGAGCGATGATGGTGTATTTTTATTAATCAGATACAGATGGGGTTAATCCGAGGGAGGTTTCCCCTTGACAGCGTTCCAGCAGTGACATCAACCCTGCAGCTATTCAGTAGCTCAGTATCTTGTCCTCGGGCCCAATGTGGGCTGAGCCACACTGTGAGGTGGGGGGGGGGGGGTTCTTGAATTCTTTTCTCCGTGCAAACTCCACCAAACTGTAAGCCCACACTGAGAGGAAAGCCCCCAGTCGTAGACCTGATGACACACTCGGCAATTCTGCACGTTTCTCACTGTGCTATTTGTTTTTTTTCCCCCTCATTTTACACTGATGATGACGAGTTTGGCCCCAACCTCCTGCAACTCGTCACCTTGCTCTACAGGCTTTTCTGCGGATCTCTGCCCACTTGGCATTCTCTCTCTCTCTCTCTCTCTCTCTGTGTCTCTCTCTCTCTCTCTCTCTCTCTCTGTCTCTCTGTCTCTCTCTCTCTCTCTCTCTCTCCGCCTCTCCGCCTCTCTGTGTTTGAGAACAATTAGGAAACGCAGCATCAATCCCACTTGCCATTAGCAGAACCCTCAGCTGAAATGCTCTCTCATCATATTGAGCAATGTATTTAAGCTTTAAGTTCCACATGCTCTCTCAGTGCCATATCCCAAAGTTGTTCAAAAGTATCAGTGGCGAGTGTTTTAATTACGCATTCAGAAGGCATTGATCACAATATTTTCAAGACCACCTCTTTCTGTGATGTTAGACGGCCTCATTTAAACAGTCGAAACGCCGTCACTGCCCATATCAGTCTGTGTGTTCCATCCTAGAACTGGTTTTTAATAACGGAAGTAAGGATTTTTCAACAGGTGTTTAAGATCCTTTTAAGTGATCATTGTACTTTGTAGTTTATCTTCTACATTTTGCTTCTCTAAATGTGTCTGTTAAGAAGAGTTTCAATATGACTCTCGTCTGAAACTAAAGTTGCAAGTCAAGTCAGGAGAAGTCAGGCAGGTTTTAAACAACCCCCCCCCCCCCCCCCCCCCCCCGTGTCTGTGAGTGTGTGAGTGATCAGTCTGTCAAGAGATTTTCTGTTTCATGTCCAAACATGATGCAAGAAAAAAGAATAGACCTGCGCACAAAACAAAACAACCAGTGAGCTGTTTTAAGCTGTGGTTTCGCTCTTAAGATAGAAAACACCTGTTATATATTTTTGACCTGCAACAATGATGCGCCAGGGCTTCCCCTGTTTTGTCAGTTGGTACTTCAAATGGATTTCATTGCAGATAAACCACATCAGATTACAAATGGCAGCTCGACTTCGAAGTTGCGACTTGTGATGTTTATTTGTAAGCAAAAAGTTTGGCGGCTACCAAAAGTTGGAACATGTCTGTCTTAATGTTCACGGTTTCTATATCTAGAATTAACCAATTCTTCTCTCTCTCTTTTGTTTTTTTTTAAACATTTGCCTTTACCCAGAATGCCCTTTAACCCCAGACACCCCCAACAGTGAGGCGAGGATGTGCACCAGCACCAGCCGCCTCGCCGCCCTGAAGCGGCAGAACGACATCGAGCTCAAGGTCAAACAGGGCGCAGAGAACATGATTCTGATGTATTCCAACGGACCCTCCAAGGTGGGTATTGGTGGGAGGGGAGGTTTATCTCACGTTCACATTTTATCTGCTTAAAGGGATTTCAGAAATCTTTCGACCAGACTCGAACCATGACGAAATGATTCAATTCTTTCTTTAAAGTGTAAAATAATGAACACAGAGCGTGGTTGACTTAGTTTTTCCCAGCATCTCGTTGTGATTCTCAGAACAAGCAGTAACATCAGCCAATAAAAGCTTCAGAAAAAAGATGAATATTGATTATGTGTCTGTGGCTTGTTCACTTTATAGCATTCTGTTCATACTGTCTATTGTGTTGACAAAATGCCCTAAAACTCCGACTTACACTTCTTTTGTGCATCCCAAGAAATTAGTCTCGTGAAAAAAAATGTTTTCCCCAAATTTAAATCAAATAGTGACATTTTTTAACGATTTCAAGCTTTTTTCATTATATTCTTATTTTTTGGGAGTCATCTGTACAGGATCCAGCCGTTTACAAATTGATGGTCTGATGTGTAATTCACCCGCCATCTCCCACCAGTGAAAGATTAATTGCAATATTCTCCCCGTTTGACTGTTAGTTACACCTTTATGGATGATAATTACTTTTTCAAACAAGGCGTCTCTTAATCTTAAAATGTCATTTTGCAATGAAAGATGCAGGTCATGTTTATCTGAATCGTACCTGCTAACAGTTATGGACTCTGAAAGCATCGAAGTGACCATTAATGAAACTGCAAATTCCCATTTCCAGATCTTAAAAGCTGCTATGAAACTGTTATTGCAGAAATCTATAGAACAAACTGCTCCCATAGCGTTCTAAGGAGAGAGCTGGTCCAAAGTGTAATGGATTTATGATATGCAAAAATTGAATGAGAGTAGAATAAAACCAGTGTACAACCACAACCTAAATATGTCAAACTAAATGTCAATGAAACAAAAACGTGCATTGATTTCCTGCTGTTACTTTACTGATGGACACAAACTGATGCCAACACTTTTTTGTAAACTGTAAACTACAGCTAAGTTATTCTAAAGAGAACATATGGCGCCTCCCATAGAAGCCAGGTCGTCTTTCACTCCCACTTAAATTTATTAAAGTCAATGTGCCCTTATTTTTCTACCATCACCTTAAATAAACTTTCTTACCCTGTTAAACTTGAATTGCTTAACAGAGGACCCAGAGGAATTTTAACAGCTCAAAGACGAACCCGCCGTGAACGGCCTGGACACGCATCCTCACAACAAGTTTAGACGACATTTATTTCACTGGCTTTTTCAAATTTTTAATTGTTTATGCAATCGTTGTCGGATTCTAATGCACTATGAGAGATTATGATTAAAATTTGTTAATTATTCATAGTCGCTAGTTTGTTGTTGCTTTAAAAACAAGCCGTTAAGTTAGATTTTGTAGACTGTGAGCACTTGCATATAAACTGGAGTTTACGTTCACGTTCCCAACATGGCAGGTTTGCTTATCCAGCTTCGTGTGGGGGGGGGGGGGGGGTTTGAAGACACATGAGAAGGCGCTGACACATGCTCTTTGTCATACACACGGCTGTTTGTTCACAAGGTTCTTACGGTCGTCGCGTCTCCTCATGCTTAGGAGTGAGGGAAACCTATAATTTAGCAGGGAGGTGTATGCAAGTCACCACAGCTGCTAATAACAGCTGGAACACTGAGCTCCCGTCATGTTCAGCTCTGCTCACCTGTCGCTGCGTATAAATAGAAGCCTCGATGCTGTGAGCCGCGTCGATATTTCAGCAGTAGAATCCTTCTGAGATCTCGTTTGGATTTTAAAACTCTTTTGGCTTTGCAATCCTCTCAGAACCGTTTTCCATCGTGAGATGGTGAGTTTAGTATTCACTTAATAATTTGGACGATTTGTCTAGTAACGTTCCCACACGTACTATCAATTGAGACAGTCACACACTCTACCGCCAGATAATAAGGACTTAATGACATTGTGTGTGTGTGTGTAAACAATAAGCAGTCAAACTATCATCAAATCCACCAAAATGTGGACGAACTCTGAATTTCCCCCCATTGTGGGTATTTAGTCACATCATTGAATCCCCCCCCCCCAAAAAAAAACAAAACAAAAAAAACTGTTATGTGTATACCAACACAATGGCTGCCATCATAGATGTGTTCGGGGATCAGCGGTCAGCGGTCCAATAGCAAGAAGTATGACTGTAATTGGTTCAGGGGGAAATTGTTTTAATGCTGAGAAACTGCTGGGGTTTGTGGCTCAACTGTGCAAATAACATGAATAATTCAGCAGAAATGGCGAGAGTCTCGCGTAGAGCACATCATCAGAGGAGACGTATCCTATTCTGGAAGCGTTCATATTTTTCTGCTCCATTTTTAACTCCAGAGGACAGAATTCATACAAAAAATAAAAATAAAATAGGAAATCAAGAATATTAGTGAGGAGGATACACGCTCTGTCAAAGAAAAATAAAGGGTTGTGTTTAGAGGTTGATGTATTTTCATATGTACTTTACATAAATATTGTCCAAAATATTTTTGGATGGTAATGTATGACCACACGTGTTGCTGTACACCAGCTGTTTGCCTCGCCTGGGGGCCGCATGAGGCTTCGTACGCGACCTCCCAATGTCAGACAGACAGAGGCACCTTCCAGTTGGAAATAGTGGTGATGTCAGAGAGGAAATGCCTGCTGGACAGAGGTCTTTCCTGCGCGCGCCGCCGCCGTCAACAACCCGGATTCAGACCTCACAGGAATTTCAGGGTGGCGTCTGCTTACTTCAGCGCGTGTGCGTGGAGGGAAGCTTCAGCAACACAATGAGATTACACTTTTCTGATTTGGTGAATAACATTTTCCATGCGGTCAGTCGTACTCCAGCTTCCAAGTAAGGGCATAGACCGGCCGCTTGTGGAAACCCGTCACAACAACAAAACACAAAAGAGTGACCAGGGATCGTACGTGTGCAGTTTGAGGTCGGGCGTGAAGTCCTGATGACGACGTGTGTTTTGCTAATCAGAGAAAAAAAAAATGGAAATCTTAATTTGCTCATTCATGTCAAGAACGATAAATCCCTCCTGGTACTAAACTGTTTGGTTTTTTTCACTCTTAATTTTTTATCACAGGACCGCAAATTACTAGCAACTGCCCAGCAAATGTTACAAGACAGCAAGACGAAGATCGAGTTCATCAGGATGCAGATCCTCAAGGCCAGCCAGGCCAGCGAGCAGAGCTTTGACAACAATGACATGATGGGTAAGCTTTAGTCTTGACTTGGATGATACGTGAACACGAGTCAACCTGGATGTATTCACTTAAAAAGCAGAGATGGATGCAAATTGTCTCACGTACACAAAGAGGCGATGAACGAACGCGAATCGCAATGAGGAACAATGGTCGCCTTTGTTTTCCCAGACAAGCCCATCATTAGCCCATTAGACCTCCGAGTGGAAGAGCTGTGTCACCACGCTAAGATCGAGTCTGCCGTCGCCGAGGGAGCCAAGAACGTCATGAAGCTCCTGGGCTCCGGAAAGGTCACGGAAAAGAGAGCGCATTCAGAGGTACACTGCTGTTTTTCTATGTAAAATCAGCTGAACATACTCGTCGCATTAGACCTGATGAACTCTCTTAAAACTTCCTTAAAAATTCAAATCAAAGCCATACAACCGATTTTTCCATTAAATCTCTCAACTTATTTGTCTTTTTTTTCTCTCCCCCTTTTATTTTCTCCCTCCTTCCTTTGCGAATGTTCCTATTTTTTCAGGCCCAGGCTCGTTTTAATGAATCCAGCCAGAAGCTGGACCTCTTGCGATACTCTTTGGAGCAGCGCCTCAACGAGTTGCCTAAGAATCACCCTCGCAGCCACAGCATCATCGAAGAGCTGTCTCTGCTGGCCTCGCCGGCCCTCAGTCCCAGATCCAGTATCATCTCCACACAGAACCAGTACAGTACCGTGACCAAGCCTGCAGCACTCACAGGTACCTGGACTCGAAGCGTAACCATGGTTACGTAGCACATGTCTGACCCCCCCCCAACCCAGTCCATTGTTTTCATGGACCAGAAAGACCAAACAGATGGACTGCGTGAAATTAATGCTCACTGTTCCTCTCCAGGCACGTTAGACGTCAGGCTCATGGGCTGCCAGGACCTTCTGGAAAATGTCCCCGGTCGTTCCAAAGCTGCGTCTGTCCCGCTGCCCGGCTGGAGCCCCAGCGAGACGCGCTCGTCCTTCATCAGCAGAGCAAACCGAAACCGCAGCGTGAGCTCAAGAAACCTGACGAAGAGCGAGGAGCTCTCCAGTAAGTCCTCCCGACGCCGCGCGCCGTCTGAAGACACCGTGCGTTGAAAGCGTTGCCGCCCCACAACTAATCAGCCAGTTTACTTCCAGCTGGGACTGTAAAAGCTGGTTAAACAGTGGGGCCGGTTTGAAGCTCTGTGTTTTGTGTCTCAGATGAGATCAGTGCGGTGTTGAAGCTGGACAACACAGTCGTCGGACAAACGACCTGGAGGCCGGTCAGCAACCAAGCCTGGGACCAGAAGTTCACGTTGGAGCTGGACCGGGTAACACGCCGTCCCCTCCTCCTCCTCCATCGTACAGTGCCGTGTCGGCGTGCGGTGCAACTAGCTGACGCGCGATTACGTGGCTCTTGTCTTTTAGTCTCGTGAGCTGGAGATCTCCGTTTACTGGCGTGATTGGCGCTCGCTCTGCGCTGTCAAGTTCCTGCGGCTGGAGGACTTCCTGGACAACCAGCGTCACGGGATGTGTCTGTACCTGGAGCCACAGGGGATGCTGTTTGCTGAGGTACAGACGCTCTGTGGTCCCGCCTTTGACTTCAGCGGGTGGATGTAGAGTTTAATCTTCACCCTCTGAAAAGATGTGCATACTGTGCCATTACCCTGAACAACAATAACACAAGTACTGCTCGCGCAAGAAATAGACTCATATTTCTAACTCTGTAGTTTTTCATGCTCTTCTCGGTTGTAGGATAATGTTCACTCTTGTGACGGCGTGTTTTCTTCTGCAACGAGAGGTTTTTCAAAATGTCTCCTGATTCCCAAAAATGTCGTTTTGTCCAGGTCACGTTCTTTAACCCCGTCATTGAGAGACGACCAAAGCTACAAAGACAAAAAAAGATTTTCTCCAAACAGCAAGGTGAGCTTTGCAGTCCGATTTTTTATTTTTATTTTTTTAAGCGAAAATGACCTGCTTTTTCTGCCAGACGACGAATCAAATTCATGTCCCGTGATTCAGGATTTCACCGGTGCAGCATGAGTTTATCCCAAGTCAAGTCGCTTTGTGGCAAAAACTGTTTTTCCACTCTTCCGTCGTCTCGGTCTTCATTTCCCCGTTCCCCCCCGTGTCTCCACCAGGGAAGACATTTCTACGAGCCCCTCAGATGAACATCAACATCGCCACGTGGGGCCGTCTGGTGAGGCGAGCCATCCCGACCGTCAGCACCAACTCCTTCAGTCCGCAGGCAGCCGAGATGGGACCCAGCAGCCTGCCCGGATCACCCACACCCAGCGGGTACACACTCCGAATATCTCCTCCGTCCTCACTTACCGAGAGCACGGAGGATCGGAAAAAAGGACGAGAGTAAAATCCACGGTTGACCCGAGGCTCAGCGAGTTGTTTCCCCTGTCTGTCTGCAGCGACCCGCTGGTCACCAAGCTGGACTTTGACAAAGAGCCCACACCGGGACCCAAACACTACCCAGCAGCTGACGACATCAGAGAACCGCTGGCGCAGCACAAACTACCTGACAAGGAGGAAGTGCAGGTAAAGGCTTCATCACGCGTATCTGAACTTGATCCGGTGGATTCAGATGGCGGCGGTTTAAAAATAGACGCCACGGTTTTCTTCCCCTGACGATTTAACAGGCTTTCTATGTCATCAGATGTCATCCAGACATGCGAGGACAGTTCTACCTCTTAAGTAATTGTTGATTCGTCGCTCCGTCGGTTTTCTTTTTTTTTAACGAAGCAAACGTCAGTGATCTTCCTCCCGACTGCGTCGCTCCAGTTGTTTTCTTGCATTGATTCCCTGTCCCCTCGTCTCTCCCCGTGCCCGGTGCTGCAGGACGCGCTCGCCTCTTTTGACTTCCTCAACAAGAGAAACAGCGTGGTGATGAAGCCGGACCTGGACGGGGTCGGCCAGCAGGAGATCCAGCATCCAGACCTGGAGCTAACGGCCTTCCAGAAGGATGCGGAAATAAGGTAGAAAGGTCACACGCATGCCAACAAATCTAAAACAAGAGGTGTGTTGCTCACCTGGCTGGGACATGAAAGCGTCAATCAGTCGGTGTGAACTTTGACACTCGTCTTGTTTCCAGGGAAGAAGAACAATTCCACTTCAGTCTGCAGGACTTCAAATGCGTGGCGGTCCTCGGGCGCGGTCACTTTGGAAAGGTTTGTTTTATTCGCTCATCCTGGTTGATCATTTGCCGTGTTTTTGTTTGTTTTTGTTTTCTCCATTATCGGTTGATATTTTCTGTAACGATGAGTTGTTTTACCAGACGGTCGTCTATTCCATGAACGATAAGCGGTGGGTGATGCTGGTTGACGTCTGTCTCTCTCTTGGCCAGGTGCTGTTGGCGGAATATAAAAGCACAGGAGAAATGTTCGCCATCAAAGCTTTGAAGAAAGGGGACATTGTGGCTCGTGACGAGGTCGACAGGTAAACTCTGACAGCTGCCGATCGCTTATTTCGCTCTGCCAAAAAGCGCTGACTCACAGCTTTCATGTCTCTCCCCTGCCAGCCTGATGTGTGAGAAGAGGATCTTTGAGACGGTCAACAGCGTCCGCCACCCCTTCCTGGTCAACCTGTTTGCGTGTTTCCAGACGCAGGAGCACGTGTGTTTCGTCATGGAGTACGCCGCCGGGGGCGACCTGATGATGCACATCCACGCTGACGTCTTCTCTGAGCCCAGGGCCGTGTGAGTGTCCCCCCCTCCCCCGCCGCTTTGTCTCCACAGATCATTTACATGTTGTCATAAATCCAATTCTTGATACTGCATTTGTTGTATTCTTCTTCTCCCCCCCAGTTGTATCTCCGCGTCATGTTTTCCATTAAACCTCATGGACCCTTCTTGTTCTCTTGTGTCCTGGCAGATTTTATGCCGCCTGCGTTGTTCTGGGATTACAGTTTCTACATGACCATAAGATTGTGTACAGGTAACGCTTGACGCATTTCAGAGTTGATTTTGCCTCGAGGGGGGAAAAAGGATTCGGTTTGTGAAATTACAAATGCTTTCCTTGTATTTGCCGTTCGCAGAGATTTGAAGCTGGATAACCTGCTTCTGGACACGGAGGGCTACGTCAAGATCGCCGACTTCGGGCTTTGCAAAGAAGGTAAAACAATACATTTTATAAAGGACTTACATTTTTTTCTCGCTTAATGTCTTGTATTGTTGTAGGACTTAACCATCTGGTCTCCTATATTTCCCTCCGTGTATCTTCCACTCAAAGTTTCAGCAGCACTTGAGGTGCAGATGTGGATTGATGGATGCTTTAGGGTTTGTCCTCAATGTGCTTTTGGCTCCTTTTATGTTTTCAGGAATGGGTTTCAGGGATCGTACCAGCACCTTTTGCGGCACGCCAGAGTTCTTGGCTCCAGAGGTTCTAACTGAGACCTCGTACACGCGTGCCGTGGACTGGTGGGGGCTGGGCGTCCTCATCTTTGAGATGCTGGTTGGAGAGGTGAGGTTTTGCTATGGCTGTCGGGTTGGAGTTGAGTTGAACTGGACTTGACTGATGTTTCACCTCCTCTTGTGGAATTGTAAATTATTATGGGAATGGTTGAGAGGGATATTTACTCCGTTTCTCTCTCAAACAAATCGACTTTTTCCACTTGAGAGCGGCGCCCTCTGGTGGACTGGTGACTCAGTGTTCATTTCAACACCATGTTGCGTGATCATACAGCAGCAGTGACATTTAAAGTGTAGTACTTAATGTCCCTGTGTACAGATCATATAGATCACACACACACACACACACACACACACACACACACACACACACACACACACACACACACACACACTTGAGCAGAACGGAAGCCCCAGGTTTCAACGACTGTCACGGTTGAGAAATGAGAACTGATTAATCTTTTCAGATGAGAAGTGAAACATCTTCAAAACTCCAAACTCGTCCAGTTTCCTCCTGACAAGATTTGGATGTCAAATGTCCAAATTCTGAAGAAACCAGGTCTTTTTTTTTAAACCATTTGTCGTGTTTGTTTTTTCTGGCCCGGTGTTGTTTCAGTCGCCCTTCCCCGGTGACGACGAGGAGGAGGTGTTTGACAGCATCGTTAACGACGAAGTCCGCTACCCGCGCTTCCTCTCCACCGAGGCCATCTCCATCATGAGGAGGGTGCGTGGATCAATCAAACCAGAGTTTTTCGAGGAGGTGTGGCGTGTGTGTTCTTCACCGTTGTGATGTTTGTGTCCAGCTGCTGAGGAGGAGCCCGGAGCGCCGTCTGGGAGCGGGGGAACGGGACGCGGAGGAGGTTAAAAAGCATCTATTCTTCAGGGTAAGGAGCAGAAACTTGAGCGCTCGCCAGTGTCCCCGTCGTCAAGTCGCCAAATCCTCACATGAGCCCCTCTCTCTCCCTCCGCAGAGCATGGACTGGAACGGGCTGCTGGCCAAGAAGGTGAAGCCGCCGTTCGTGCCGACGATCCAGGGCGCCAACGACGTCAGCAACTTCGACGACGAATTTACCTCAGAGGCGCCGATCTTGACCCCGCCCAGGGAACCGCGAGCGCTGAACTCCGAGGAGCAGAACATGTTCTCTGACTTTGATTACATCGCTGACTGGTGTTAGCTCCACCTGAACACCCCTCCTCCCCCCCCCCTCTTGCAGCACACACACACACACACACACACACACACACACACACTGTGAACAACAAACGCAGCAGAGACTGTAGCTCACAAGACCTTTTTTTTTTTTTTAAAGACTCCTCCATGACTCCTCTTCACTGCCCTAAACGCTGAAGAGGAGCGATGAACTCTGTGCCATTGAGAAGAAACGCCCAGACGCCTCCTGAGCACCCACTCTTATTTTTTTAATCCATACATGAAGAACGTTTTTTTTGTTTTTGTAAGAAAAGGAAAACAAATGAACTCGTGTTGTTGGAGTGGCGGAGGGGCGTCCTCCTCCTCCTCCAGACTTGTAATGGTGGTGTCTGTTGTCCGACCACTGAGAATGTCTCTTTCCCCACATGAACTCCCAAGACGGCAACACCACAACCTTGTTATATCAGTGTCACTGTCTTCAGCATTCTCCTGACCTGTACAGATTATATTCAGTCGTATATTTTATTGTTTCCGTTTCTTCATTTGCCCTCGCCGTCTAGACTCCCATCTTGTCTCACTGTTAAAAAAGCTCTGCTCAGTGGATTTTTTTTTTTTGCGTGCTCGAAAAGCCCGGCCACAACAATCATCTTGACTACTACCGCCGCCGCTTCTTGACTTGAAAAGTACGAGACGTCACTCAGACCCACGTCGTCTCACTTTTAACTGGAGGATAAACCAACGTGCGAGACGCTCAATGCCACGTCGCCGCTAAAAAAAAAACAATCATCTGTAAACAAGTTGAATATTAAAATGCGTCTTGTGGAGAAGGAGAAATCGAAAATGGGGAACTATTACGTCCTTTGTGCCGCCGGCTAGTGGCTCCGAAGTGCTTTTTTTTTTTTTTTTTTTTAAAGGCAGTGGCGTCGAGCTGGAGCTTCTTTTTTACCTCAGTGACAAAGCTACCAAAACCAAACGTCTGCTGTCCTTCAGGAAGCAGAGAAAGGACTAAATTCATGGTTTGAATAAAAAAAATGGACTTCAACTGCGACAGATTGAGCAGCGATGCTTCCCACGTAGTTTCCATGCCATGTTTGCAGCTCGTACAGCGAAGAAGGCAGCCGACGCTCAGTTTGCATGTTTTTACATAAACTGACTCACATGAATCACAACAGGGAAAGGCAGGGTCTATTTTTTATATATATACATACTGTATGTATACAATTAAGCTGAAAGCACTAATTTTATCTAGTTTTTAATTATCTCCATTTCTTACTGATGAAAATAGATTGTACAAAGTTTTTATTCTTTGCTTGTGCATGTTCTTGCCAGAACAGATCTATGAATGGTACACAATTACAGTCACAACTGTTGCTGTTCATCTTCCTGTTGTAGGAAACAAAAGGTTTTTTTTTATTTGCAACCATTTGTTGCCTATCATGGGTGCACAAATTAAACATTTGTAAGTGTTTGTGCTTTTAATTAACCTGGAGCATCACACTCCTCCCGAGAGAAAGATTGCCGTGTTGTAAACAAAACTATAAATTGAGCTGATTTAATGAAAATCTTTTATTTTTTTAAATTACTTGGAACAATTCAAACAAACTAACAAAATAGAACCAGGTCTTTTTTTCTTTTCCTACAAAAAAAACAAAAAGGTTGTGTGTGTGTACAGTATGAAACCAGCCTAAAATTGCATTTTCCCCACTTGAACATATATACACGACGGTATATACGGTCAAGTGAAGATGCTGCAAGTACAGCCAGCAAAGCAGTTTATTTAAGCACTGGAATGTGGCTCCACTTTATCCCTGTCACAGTGCCTCTGAGAGGCTGGTCGTCTCAGGCGGGACGAGAGAACACAAAAATGATTTAAAAAGAAGAAAAAGAAAAAATCAGCACTGTTTTCCAAGAGGATTTCACAGTTGGGGCAGTTTGTCGACGGGTGTGTCGAACTTGAAGTCTGGAGGGAAAAGTTCTGCAGCTCGAGGATAGATGAGTCGGTATGACTGCCTGATGGTGACGTCCGCCACGCCGGCGATGTCTCCGATTTCTGTTGGACGCCAGAAAATCAGTCATTTGTCAGTTGATTAAAAAAAAAAAAAAAAAAGATCAATAAGACTTGCAAGTAAAATAAAGATGCCGTGTGAATCTCCCGCGGCGCCGCTCACCTTTCTGGGTCTTCTTCTCGGCGGAGGCCTGCGAGGCCATGTAGATGGCCGCGGCGGCCACGGAGATGGGGCTCCTGCCGGGCACCAGGTCCAGCTCCACGGCCTTCCGGGCGATGAAGGTGGCCGCCATCTGCACCTGCTTGGGCAGGCCGAGGTTGGAGCAGAAGCGGGACATGAAGTCGCCGGTGGTGATGAGGTCCACGCTCGTCTCCAGCGCCTTCAGGATCAGCTTGAAGCACCGACCGATCTCCTTCTTCGAGATGCGAGACACGGCACAGATCTCTGGAGGACAGAAGGAAAAATCCCAGCGATTAATGTTTTGTGCGACCAAAATATTAATACGTTGATTTTTTTTTTTTTTTTTTTTTAAATATAGTTGACAAGTTGAGAGGAACCTTTGAAGGTTCTTGGTACGCCCTCCTGTCTGCAGGCGATGTAGAGGCAGGCCGAGGCGATGGCGTCGTTGGCTCTGCCCTTCAGGCTCTTCTGTTCATAGACCTGCTTGAAGAGGTTGTTTGTTCTGTCCTGCAGAGCAAATACAACTATTGAAATGTGTCTGTCGTGGTCCGGTCAAGAACATGAAGGTCGGCACATCTGCTCGTAGTAGATTTCGCAAGAGTGGGTTTCCAAGAGCAGCTTCTTGATCGACTTTCATTTCTGGAAAATGAGATTACACCAATGAGGCCATTACATTGTAGTGTAAATCTGAGCTTTGGGAGGAAGTAAGTCAAAGAAAAGCCGCCCTCACTCCTAATGAGTTGCACATTTTTGCCGGCTGTTAGTCCACGTGTTCACGTCAGGCCAAGTCTGGAGGAATTACCTCAATTTATATGAGATTTTAATAGAATGGGTCTCGCCAAAGACTCCGACTGTCATTACTACGGTGTGCGCACCAACATCAGGGATCAACAGTTACATAATTCGCACACATGTCTTATGTTCTGTTCTTCCTGTGGTTTTCATTTCCCTCTCTGCTCGGTGAGGCAAGCGGACGTTTCTCGGATACTCACCACAATGTTTCTGGGCAGGTTGATGCGATCCGCCATGGTGCTGATCTCCTTGAAGGCGTTGAGCATGGCTCGGTCTGAGCTGCTCATGGTCCGGCGGTTCTGGTACTTGGAGTTGCCAAACTCATCAAAACTCGCTGCGCCGGTTCCCTGTGGGACAGACGGCGGTCAGCGGCACGGCTTTCCTAGCTTCACGCCTCACTGAGGGCACGCTGGTGGTTCCTCACCTTGCTGATCATGGTGGTGAGGTCTCCTCCGTTGAGCAGAGGGTTCTGGGCATCTCCCACTCTGGATGGATCTTTGAGGGCCTTCTCGTTGGAAAACGTCCTCCACTCTGAGCCCACGTCTATTACACGGTCGCCTGAGGACAGGTAATCATTTCTAACTACCAGTAACAACGCGTATAATGACGCACACGGTTGCAAAACTTCACAGATGTTTTCTTGTCGAGTAGTTCCATAAACCATCCAGTCGTCTGGGTTGCTGGTACAGAACCTCCTGCCTCCTACTACTACGTGTCGTCATCGCTGCCACGTCTCGGTATCGTGTTGTACTGATTGAAACTGTATATTTCAGCATTTCTGTGTCTGACCAAAGGACTTCCCTCAGGAGTAATTCCCTAAATATCCAGCACTATTCCCTCCACTTAACTTTTCCTTCCGTTTTCATATCATGTAGAATCTCCAAAATTGAACATAATGGAGTCCTGGACAGCCCCTTGTCCTGCACGTTTGAGCTTCAGCATACCCGATTCGCGTTATGATGTCATCACCGGGGTTGTAAAAAAGCGAGCGCCTCATTGCAATCAGCTGTGTTGCAACTGGGAGAGAGCTAAAGCCTGCAGGACCCAGGTTGGAGATGCGCTGTTGTTTCACTCCGCTCCTCACGGCGGCCTCCTCTTGGAAACGCGTACCAGGGCGGAGGATTAGATTTGAGGTTTTAATCCCGTTTTTTTCTCTTTGCGCTCCGTTCGTCTTTCTACTATCTGCAGACAAAGTGACACTGGTGTCCTCCGAGGCAGAGTTTGCATCAGAGAGCGGCTGGCATCTCTCCGCTCCCCTCTGACCCGGCCTGAGCTCAGGGGCCTCATTAGAGGAGTTTGCGTCATTGGCTTTTTCGACTTCACACACCTTTTTAAAAAAAATGAAAGAACACCTGCGGTGCTCATGCCTGTCAGGACTCACACTCAGTGTACAGTATCCTCAAAGTACTCGCCACATCTGGCGTCTTCGAGACATCTTTCACTACAACCTCAACTAAAAATAAGAAAGTTGGAGATTTTGCTCATTTAATTGTACTTTATAATTCCTGCTGATGTCGTGTTACAATTCCCCTGTACGTGGAACTGTAATCGACTGATTAGTGACCTCTGAGGGCAAGTACTTATCAATTTCAATTATAGCGAAAACAATAAAACCATGTCGTTTGCAGCCTGGAAATTTAAAGTTATGTAATAGACCCGACAAACAAAAAGACACTGAGAAGTGATTAAGACACATGAGAGACACCTTCTGCCTTGAATAACAGTAAATACGTCGACCTACTTGGTCAGCAGGCGTATAGTTACTAAGACCTTTAGGTGCAACGACCTGAAACCCTAAAGAGCCACGGGAAGAGGATGTCGGCTGATCAACCCATGAAAAGCTTAATATGAAGAGGATATCAGAACCAAGCTCACGTGATTGAAACTCTTCAATTGAAAACTGAAAACGCCGAAGTATTCTAATTATTCTCACCTACTACGAGGCCGCATTCAGGGCAAATCATGTCCCCTGCCCTGTAGTCCTCCACCAGGATGGCGTCTGGGTGGTTGGGACAGTGAACTCTGGGAAGGGCCAGAAAATCTCCACTGTACAAACAAAAGAACACAACAGGTTTCAAGAAGATGCCAGTCACATGTGAGGAGAGAAACCAGTTTCTACAGCATTAAGGACATATGACTTCAATAAACTACCACCAGTCACCTGAACACATGCTCCAAAGAACAAACTAGGAAATTAGAGGCAATGGGACAACGATATAACTTGGATCTCTCAGGAATAAGATGTCACGTGTCACAATTGAACATAACGGACTCAAACACAAAATAGAGTGAAATATGGTTTGGTTTTCCTTGAGATGAAAAAGAAAGATTTAATCACCGTACCCGTTATTGCCACTATTATTATGACGTTGTAGTTTAGAGGTAAGAAACTAGCAAACATGAACGTCACCCTTGTTGCACGTGAAATCACCCCCAAAACTGGTTGTTTACAACCCACACACTATTTTAGATGCGTTTTAGCCACCGTAGCCGCTAAGCCTCTATTTGGGCGTAGCGCTGATCAGTACGCCATTTCATACTACACTTCCATTGGTTGGTTAGTCGACGTCTGTCGCAAGCAGCAGCCGTGATCACCCTGAATTTCATCCCAACTTGTCTCTGGTCGTGAGGCCGTGACCACGGCCGTCCTTGAACCTGTCCGCCAGCGCGGCTTAAGACCAAAGATGTCCCTTCTCTGACCACAGTTCTATTTTATCTGGGACGGCCAAAAATCGCACATTGTGTCTGTGGGCATACGAAGCGATAAAAAGATTATTATCCTAGGGCCTTGCTCATCTTTAACTGGATTTCCGGAGCCACTGTTCGGGGCACTTACACAAAAAGCACATCAAGATATGTGGAAAATTCAGTAACAGTGTGTGATGGCTTTGATTTATCCATTTTTTTTAACAATTACTGAAATGCACCTCATCACCATGACAACACACACCTGGAGTGCAGCCACTACTTTGATACTTTTAATGCTACTTTATCACTATTAAAGGTACTTGATTGTTTAACCACTATTAGTGGCACTTTATTGTTTTCACTATAAGAGGTATTTTCCATTATGGAGGCAGGCGCACACAAAGATTTCATCAGAAATGTTCGAGTCCAGTTGACTCAGAGTTAGTATTGTCACGACACGTCCTCACGGTGACGAGACAAATGTCAAAATTGATATGAAAAAAAAAATGTCAGCTTTTCTTTCACATTCACACTAAAAACACACAAAATGTCCACGCAGTCATTTTTATTTACTCAGTCCAACAACAACAACCGCCACCACATTCACGCACTTAAAGGCAGCTATCGTCGATAAACGTTGCATACGTGAGGAAACAAACAAACAAAAACAGGACGACCCGTGTTTTCAAAAGAACAGTTTGAGTAAACGTCAGCTGGGGTTTCAGCTTTCAGCCTCGCCAGTACAAAAAAGGGTTCAGGTACAATCCTAACAAACAATTCTACAATGTCATGGAAACACGTGAGTATCCCCGGCGCTGCGAGAGTAAAACGGGTGAAACAACCGGGGACTTGTGCCCGGTGCGGTGACAGCGAAGCGGGGAAACGAACCGACACTTCTGGCAATGTCTAACGACTGGTTAGCATGCGAGCTAAGCCCCCCAGCTAGCACAATAGAGCCAACACTCAACAGTCTGGTTTAGGGCGTGGTGTACTCCACACTGATACGACACTAAACTACCACCAGGCCCAGAATAAATGTTCACCCGACAAAACACGACACCTGGAAATGCGTCGGGAAAAGAGCATGGGAAATACGGTAGGTAAAGGTTGCTACGCACCGGCTCGTGGACGCCATGTCACCTCTCAGTCCGCACAAAGTGGCGATACGTTGTACCGCGCCGCCGCGTCTGAGCGTGTGTCGAGCACGAGCGAGAGCTCGCGAGCGAAGCCGTTGGCTTTTAGCGGAGTGACGTCACTGATTACGTTACAAGTCACACTGGCTAAACGCCTCAACAATGTTAATAATTTCAAATATATATATATTATAAGAATTAAAAAAACTAAAATAGTGTTAACTAGAAAATTTCAGAGGAAATGTTGTGTGCCTGCCACCACTACTACTACTACTTCTTCTTCTTCTTCTTCTTCTTGGGTTACAAGAGCAGTTAGCATCCGTGAAGCTGCACTACCGTCACCTGCTGGTTCCAGCTCGTCCACCGTTCAAAAGAAAAAAACAAATCTGTGGCGTATTTATGAACATTTATGATACAATATACCATAATGGATCCGCTCACTCCTCTGAGGTTAGTGTTGGTGATTTGATGGTTTATGAGGGACACGGAGGTGCATTTTGTTCTGTTGCTGCCTGTTTGGAACGAGGAAGTCTCCTCCACGTGGGAACATTTTGATCTTATCTCTTCCATGTTTCCTGTTTGTCAGGCAAGTTATTATATTGTTCACTGTCTTTTGTTTTAATCCCAGGTGACATTTTTGTTGTGTGGAAAAGAACTGTGGTACAAAAACAAAACCGCATCCATGTTGAGGCATTTTCGTGCTTTGCTTGAATATACTGAGGGGAATTTGGCAGACCCAGCCAGTGAGTGGTTTCAATATTGTATAATACCACTGTTGGACTTACTTTTCCATTCCTGACATGTTGCCTTATCAACTATAATGATGAAAATGACGGAACTTACCTATTCTTTGTTATTTGAAACTTGTATTATTTTCTCCCGGTGACCAGCAAGAAGGAGCTGGTTGAGGCCTTGGAGTCAATGATCGTCAGAGACACACAACCATTCAGCATCGTGGATGACAAATGATTCAGCGATTTAGTGGCAAAACTGGATCCAAAGTGTGTCCTCCCAACAAGAAAGGTGTGTTTTGTGACAGGAAGGAAGCATGAGAGTACTAATGAAATTAACTAATTTGAATATCATATAATGAAGAGCTGAAGGTTTGCATTGAGTCTGGACCTGTCTGCAGATGCTCTTCTCACCTTCATTTCTTCTTTTCCTTTAGGATGTGAAGGCAATGGTTGAGGAAAGGTAGAGAGATACAGAAAGCGAAAGCGGCTGTGGCGAATGAAGCAGCAGCATAACAGAGGTATATGTGGACATCTATTCACCTGCTCACATGGCTGTAACCTGCAGTGAAATTCTCTCAGACACACACAGCCAAAACAAAAAAATCTAGCATGTATGGATGAATGAGGAATAGCACATCTGTTTATGTTGTGTAACCCCATATACTATATACTATACTACTATATACTGATGACGAGAGGAAAGAGTTGTGTAATCTGTTTATTTTATCAATGTTCATTGTTACCATGTGTACAATCCTCATATTTAAATGTTAATCTTTGAAAGAAAAATGTATTTTGCTTATTTTATTTGTTGAACACTGACCGAAGAAATAATAAAATAAAAAATAAATAAATAAACACAGTATCATACGTCCACATTTACTGATTTAAAAGTTTTATCTCTAAAAATGTGGTCAGTTTGATCAGACCGGCTTATGATTCCATGACTTTGTATGCAAAGATGATTTTAAACACACACAATTAATTACTTTGACTTTGACTTTGACTTTTTGACTTTGCATACAATTTTCTGTGGTTTCTTCAACTTTTATAATCTCTTGGTGATCACAGTTAAAAAATGACCGGTCATTACATACTCACACTCTCAACATATTTCAGTAACATAAAACATTCCTTGTATACAGTTTGTAATGTATTTCTGAGGCCTTGCTCACAGTAGACTGTGCATTGACATCAATAAAGTATTCCTATGGCAACTTAATTTTACAAATGCTTGTGAAGTAGATGACTTTTTCATGACAAAGCAATGCAAACTGATTCTTTGGCATCTTTTCCGCATCAAATATCTCACCAGTGCCAAGTTTCTTCAAAGACGAAGAAAAGGCCTATAAAAAGTCCATCTGACAGAGCCGGCCTGTGTCTCTGACTCAGTACCAGCCTCTGACTGCACTGCTGCTCTGCATCATACTTCTCGCAGCTGTATAAGAAACCAGAGTCACAAAGAATCACTTGACTTGGTCTAGTTTTCTGGTGACGAAAAGAAAAATTCACATCTGTGATACAAACGAAATATCTACAGCTGAAACCGCTAAAATGCGTGTTTTATTTGGAACAGAAAGTCTTCGTTCTTGTTTTAATCCAGGTAATCTAAATGCAGTTTAGTCATAACCGCTGTTGCATCAGTCAGGAGTTTCTGTATGCAGCAAGACAACAGCAGGTGGAGCTAAACAAAAAGCAGCAGCTTTAGGAACATGATCAGGTTCCACCCCTCTGCACTGATCCACATTGTTCCTGGATGATGATTGCAGTTATTACTTTTCGCGGACAGATCATTGGGTGTTAATCTCCTAACATTGGAGGCCAAACATGTTGGAATCTACATTTTAGGTCAGATGCGTTTGAATAGTAATGGGGCACTCAGCCTTTTCGTCAACAGAGGTGTCAATTTGCCCAGGACAGGTCATTTGAAAGGAGCAGTTTCACTTGACATCTGGCCTGTGTTGACAATTCTGTTGGTTAAAAGACTTTAAGACATCCAGCACTGACCAGGATTAGAAAAAAAAAAACCCACTAACAAAGAAATCTATGTGTGAATCTATGTGTGTGACTGAAGATATGAGTGTAACATGAGCTGTACTAATGTTTTATTGCTACGTGGTGATAGATTTCTGGCTTAAAAAAGGAACATATTTTGAGTAAATATTTAATAGACGTTTCTCAATGACGGCGCACATTATTTTCCAGGCTCACTGTGTGCAAACTCTACCCACAGGAAGAGTCAAAGGTCAGAAAGACAGATATCACAGGTACACAATAGAAGTTAAAATTGCACATGCTCTCTTAATCACATATGTAAACATAGCCACTCAAATGTTCCTTATTGCCTGACTTAATTCTGGGAATAGTTGAGAGCTCCTGTGTTTACTGTGCATACATGAAATTTACTGCAATGGAAACTGATGAGCTTGTTATCAGTTTGTAGCTGTGGAGAAAAGAAAAGAAAACTACATTGGCTGAGCGATTGCTCTCACTTCCATGTGGGCCTAATGTTGTGCAGCTCCAATAGCCCAGGCTGGATACGACAAGGTGTATTCTTTACAAACCAGAGGGGGAGGTCCACGCTGAATAATTTATACCTCACTGAGCCGAGCCTCAACTCACCGAGGTTGTTGCTAGGGGCATTCCAGCCTCGACGGTTGACCCCTGCAGGGGAACGGAGAGAAACCTCCTCGCAGCTCAGCCTCTACTTCCTCTGCTGCCTTTAGAGGGTTAAGATGTTTTTGTTTCTCCCCGCCGCGCCACCAACCACACATCTCATCAATAGTGAAAACATGACTAAAGTTTTGTTTTCCTATTGTTACACTGGTTAATTTTCACCCTGTTACCACTAAAAGGATAACATATAAACACATAGAGCACAAAACAAAAAAAAAAACGACAGAGAGTACCAGTTAAGCATGGGATGTTTTATTGCATTAATTTGTCTTTATTCATATTTACATTCACATATACTAAAAGTATGGCAAAATGACATTGGATCATTTTTTGAATCAACAAACAATGTTGTTTTAATCTCCTAAATCATTATGCAATTTAGCTGAAAAAATACAAATAAAAATGGAGCTCAAAGTGTCAATTTAAAAAAAAAAAGGTCAATTGATTCCAGTCAATTGTGACTTGTGATTTAAAACTAGTTACATATGTATGTCAAATTAGTGCTCATAAAATGTCGTACCAGCATTATGAAGACTGAAGACGTGCAGCGGAAGGTATAAGGCCATTACCCTCATTTATGCCTGCATTTATATGATAAGCACATAACTACAAGTGATGGATTAGCAACAGGTAATGCAGGGCAGAAATTTGAGACAGGTCATATGCAAGAATCACACAAATATACTTGAAGATGATCACACAAACGTGGCTGCATCACCTCACCCTGAATACACACTATTTGTTTTCTCTGGAGGCTGCGGGGGTGGCCAGACAAGAGCAGATACCAGTGTAATGTGTCTGTGGGTTTGGCGTTCATTCAGACACCGCCTCTACATATAAACTTGCATCACTCAGCACGCCTCAGTGGTTACTTTTCTCTCTTTCCCTCCCCCCCCCCCCCTTCCTCTCAAAGTACAGTGGTAGCGTGAGCGAGAACAGACTGGCAACAGCCAGCAGCCCAGGACCGGTTGAAACCTGAATGGATTGCTACTGAGAAGACACTTCCTCCACCCAGTGCATCATCAACCAAATCCAGACAGAGCTGGATATCATGCCAACACACACATCAGATACATACAAGGATGGGCAGATAGCTAGATATGTAGGTAGGTAGGTAGATAGATAGATAGATAGATAGATAGATAGATAGAATTGTTGCATGTGTGAACATAATGCAGTGTGTCGTGTGCACAAAAAGCACATGTGGTGAGTCTTCATAAGTCAGCATTCTGTCTCAGAAACACAGGAAGAAGCTGGTGCTGTGTTCAGGGTGTATGGGAAAGATGATATATCATTAGTTTTGGATATTCTCAGCTTTCCTTGGAGTTTTACAATCCTAAACGTGCTCATCAAAACCGCACTCCGAAAATGAAATATTTAATTAAAAAAATGTCCTTTATTTGCGTAACATGGAAATATATATTTTTTTCCGTTTCAATGGAGTGGGTTTGTTTTATACATGTACGCCATCACTACCTTATGTTTAGTAGTTGTAACGATCTCACATTCATATTTTTAGAAGCACCATGTGACGTATTTGCGCGCAACGTTTATTACATTAAAAACAAATGTTGGTAGTAATAGTGTTTGACGTTTCTGGATATTTCATTCACTCATTTTATTGGATATGTATTTTAAAAAAATCACATTATTTATCGCGGTAGCGGCATAATGTAATAAAGACCAATGGAAGTTTAAAAAAAAAATACGCCCAGTTCATGCTTGTGTGGGTCTTTTCACCACTACGTTTCTCACCTTTTGTCCTCTTGTGTCGTCCGCTTTAAAAGCAACACGTTGAAACGCCCCTCCTCTCTCAGCGTTTGCGCGCCGTGCCCCGCGCGGAGACCCTCGTTTCCCAACGCGGCCTGAACGTAGCATCAGATAAAGTCGCGGGCGGCGTCTCGGCGAACTTGCCGATATCGTCGTCCTCCAATGAGAAGCGCCCTTCACGCCCACAGCAGCGGTCCGTGCAGCTCCATATTGGATCCGTCTCCGCTTAGAAATTCGCCGCTCCGGAGCTCCACCTGCGCGCATTGTCCGACAAAGCAAAGCCGACTGTGGCCGGCGGGCTTCAGGTATGACGGCTCCCCGCCGACCGAGCGCCCCTACACGGACCAGCGTGTCCCCCGGAGCTTCGTTCCACCGAGCGGCGTCGTTCCCTCTGCTTTTTAACGGCGGTGGGAAATTAGGTTAAAGACGCACCTGAGGAGCGGATTGAAAAGTGGCATGCAGGCTGAAGGAGGAATAATTGGATTGAGATAACGCCACACGGGCAGTGAGTATTTTCTCGTTTTACTGGATTCAAACGTGAATATTATTATTTTTTTTATTTTTATTGTTTTGTATCAGCCTAAACTTTTACAGATATGTTGTCCTCCTCCTCCCCGCCTGTTAAGAATATGTGGTAGTTTTATAGCTGAAGTGTGTGGATGCGGGACGCACGCTCACGTTTCTCTCCAGGTCACCTGATCCAAGAGCAACACAAAACAACTTGGTTCCGCAGAAACTCTTCCTCTCGGGATTGTCTCGTTCTCCTCCTCCCCTCCAGGCCGCCACTGATCCATAATACAAACATGTGCCTTCATGTCTGTAGCCTTTGTTTTACCCTGAGATCTGACGTTAACCCTTCTGCCTCCTCGAAGAGGATGTTATTTCCAAGTGATTAAAAAATATTCACAGTAAATAAACGAGTGATAATGATAAAAACCTTCTAAATCAACCCAAACTCAGTGGTAGAGATGGCTCAGTCACTATAATTTATTGATTTTTTTTTTCCTAAACAAAGGGTGAAGTTGTAGGGTTAAACACGGTGACACCAGGTCCTCTGGTCTTTTAAATGTATGATTTGTCTGAATGTTCCCAGTATTCTGCTCAGCAGCAGCAGCAGCCATCACGTGGCAGAGTCCAGGTTCATGTATTCTGTGTGAACTCCTCCACCAGACAGGGACTCTGTGCCACCGGGAGGCCCTCCTGCCAAGGCCCACCTATGGTGGCATCACACTCCTCCCTTTACCCCCCCCCCCCCCCCCCCCCCCCCCCCTGCCCACTCCTCTGCTGTGTGTGCAAAGACAGGGTGTGGGTTGGTAATCACAAACCTCTGGAGAGCCGCAGTACACTTTTGTCACAGTGGTATAGCACACAGGCAGCACGTCCCTGTTCCAATTCAAAGGTTGAGAAATTGTAGAGCTTTTCTATAAAATCGGTAAAAGACAACTTTTGTGCAAAGGCCGAGCCGTTGCCGATTTATTCTATTCTGGTAACATTGCTATTATTGCACTATTCAGACAATCGACAAAACGTCTCTTGCGTCCTACATGTTGCTTCCTTTTAGTCTCTTTAATTCACCGTCTGTCTTTTGGCGCTGGTGCCCCACTGCTGAACGTCAAAAGAAAACTCATGATCGGATCCATTAAAAGGAGGAAACGATGACGGCGTCTCGCACTTGGCGGCAGATTTTTCTGGCTGCACGAGGACCGAGCAGGAGCCTTTTGCATGTCCAGCAACCCCCTTGCCATTCCAGCCTAATCAAATTTCTCATGCGCTAAAAGCCTGTTGAATGCAGGCTTTCTTTACCGCACATATTTCAACCTGTCACAACTGGGGAACGCTCAGGTGTTGCTAATGATATTAACGCCGGGCGCCGGTCTGTCGCGAGTTTTCCCGCAACAGTGAGCCTGAACGCACTGTCCCTTCACTCTCAGACTGACGCACCCGAGCAGGAGCGACTTAATTCCATTATCTGCAGCGGCGGACGGGAGGAAATACCGTTGACGCGTTACGGGACCCGGAGAAAACGCCAACATCTGCTCAGCTCAGTGACCAGTTGTCGCTTTTTTGTTTTTCACGCCACAGTTGGAGGGGACAAGATGCTGGCTTAGTTTTTAAAAGTCAGATAAGCCGTTTTGTCTGTGATCTGTTTGTTTCATAATGAGTTCAAGTTGACCATACTTTAGCTTGTTCAGAGCAGCCGGTGCTCTCGCTGGACTTACTTTGTAGTGATTTTCAAATCCCCTCTAACTAGTCTTTTGATGCTTTAAATCTCACAATATAACACCCATCTCTTAGATATATACAGCAGGAGATCTTGAAGTAAAAAAAAAACCTGATCGGTGACATTTTAAAGCTAATGTATATAAAATCCGCAGCGTGGAAGATTTACATCACTATTTACTTTAAGCTGCCGTTTATAAACACATGATATTATACCACAACCATTTCTAATCAGCTGTTTATCTTAAATATGCAAGCTGCACAATTCTGAATAATCTATTACACCAAACGTGGACTGAGTGGAAAACAAACACTGTGGCTCTCTCTGCATGTGTTATGGTATTGAGTCAAGACGAGACACAAGTGAATGACAGAAATCTAAAGTCCTATAGTTGTGCCACAAGTGTCGAAGAAGACAAACTGTTAATCAGTGCTTTGCATATCAGTTAATCATTTATTAAAGCTTCAGGATTATGTACTCAAGCAGATTATTTGCCTTTATGAAAATCGCATCACAGTGGGTTGATGGATTTAAAAGGGTAAAAATATCAGCAGATATTAATTCAGCTTGTGAACCTTATTAAATCTTACTAATCCGATAACTGTATTACTCTTGTTCAGTCTCTTTAATTTCACTAAACACAACAGGGTTATTGCCATCCTGCTGGCAGTAAGGAGGCCTTTGTCTCTTTTTGCTCCAGTGCAGTGTCACGCGAAACGCAGAGGAGTCGACTTTGCACTGCTACTGACGTATACCCCAACATAATTTATTTCTTCTGTCTTTGTATCCAGCTAAATGAGATGTAGATTGTCATCTGACTCTTTACAGAACGCAAAATAGTGAAATGTACTGTAACGCGAATCCAACTAAAACATTCAGTTGTACGCTCATCTGCTGGCACGAGTCGGTCGTGAGACTTAAAAAGCAGCCCGAGCCATGTACGAGTACTACTTCCTTGGAAAAGTGGTGAAGTATTTAGTGGTTCACTTAAACGAGACACATGTGCCAAAGGTCTCGGTGAGTCAGAGCCGTCGGCCAAAGACATCAAAGGGTTGTGCACAGCCACAGAAACAACACGCCGTAATGCGCCTGGATTTAGCTCAACTTTGGCCCGCCGCTTAAACACGGTTTAAAGTTTTACTGATTTGAAACTAGAGGGAAAAGTTAGAAGCAGTAGAGGGCTTATTGCTGCACGCCACGGGCCACAATGTAATTAATGATCCTGCTCCTCCTCGACAAAGCCTTTCCATAGACTTATCCACAGCTTGTGGGCGTCACGTTTAGCAGCACTGTGATTCATAAATCTTCCCAACCTGGTATGTACAGTATTTGGCCAACAAATGATTAACTTCCTGTACTGTTTGTGCTCCAGAGGATGTTTTGATTAAAAGCACACATCAAAGAGGTTTCATTTCCAGGTTGGAACATAAATGCCACTTTAAAATGTTTAAATTGTGCCCGTTTTTATATGAACTAAAATCAGGAGTTTCATTTTTTCCCACTTAAACGCCAAATACAAAGATGCCATACACAGCTGATACACAACCGCTGACGTGTTCAGGTAAAGTATGAACATGCTGCGGACCAAAGATGATCAAAGAGATGAAACGTAGCATGTGACGGGCATCAGAGCAGAGGTTCTCCATTTTTTTTTTTTTTACATGTTTTATACTTTTTAGAATGTTTAGGTGCACTAAAAGTGTCTAATATGCTCTTCTGCTGTTTATGCTAGTGTAAACCCTGAAGACTAAATTGTTATTCTTTCTTTCTCCTTTTGTTCTCTCTCCTGCTTTCGCCCAGTCTCGGATATCACAAATATCAACAAGTGTGTACACAGTCATTCATTTGCCAAGTGAATTTATAATTGTATTAATCGATTCATTCTTCTAAATGATTAAAGAAGGCATGTATACCAAAATAAGATGAACTCTTCCTCTTTTTGTTGCAGTGATGTTCACGCTCACTGAGGTTGCGTCCTTGAACGACATCCAGCCCACATACCGCATCTTAAAGCCATGGTGGGACGTCTTCATGGATTACCTGGGGCTGGTCATGCTCATGCTGGCCATTTTTGCAATGACCATGCAAATCACCAAGGACCAAGTGGCTTGCCTTCCATATCTGGACGAACTAGATGAGGCCCCAGGGCCCAAACCTGAGCAGAGTGCCCGGGAGGTGGCCTCGGCGGCCACCACCCCGGCCCCTGGGCTCACCAGCGTCCTGATGGACACTAAGGACTTGACGGACGAAGCCGTCCATGAAATCCACGTGGCACACCAACCCGTCAGTCAGCCTCAGCCGACGGGGGTCAAAACTAATCTGGACTACCAACAGTATATTTTTATCAACCAAATATGCTACCATGTTGCCTTGCCCTGGTATTCCAAATACTTTCCATACCTCTGCCTCATCCATACCCTCATCCTCATGGTCAGTAGCAATTTCTGGTTCAAATACCCCAAAACCAGTTCGAAGATTGAGCATTTTGTCTCCATCCTGGGTCGATGTTTTGAGTCTCCTTGGACGACGAAGGCTCTGTCCGAAACGGCCTGCGAGGACTCCGAGGAGAACAAACAGAGGCTGACCGGAGCCTCGTCTGTGCCGAAGCAGGTGTCGTCGGAGGGGAAAGAAGACGCCACCAATGTCAACTCGTCCACGCCCATGCTCGGGGTGAAATTTTCCGCAGACAAGCCCCTTGCAGAGGTCCCAAGTAGCATGACAATCCTGGACAAGAAAGACGGAGAGCAGGCCAAAGCCCTGTTTGAGAAAGTTCGAAAGTTCCGAGCTCACGTGGAGGACAGCGACTTCATCTACAAGCTTTACGTTGCCCAGACTATCGTCAAAACGGTCAAATTCATTTTGATACTGTCCTACACGTCGACTTTTTTAGCTGAAATCAATTTCAAGCACGTGTGCGAGCCGGAGATAAAACATCTTACGGGATATAAGCAGTTCTTTTGTACGCACAACATGGCTTTCATGTTGAACAAGCTGCTCATCAGCTACATGGCTCTGATTCTGATCTATGGCATGACATGCTTGTACTCTCTTTTCTGGGTGTTTCGACGCCCGCTGAAGGAGTATTCATTCGAAAAGGTCAGGGAGGAGAGCAGCTTCAGTGACATTCCTGACGTCAAAAATGATTTTGCATTCCTCTTACACATGGTTGATCAGTACGACCAGCTTTACTCCAAGCGCTTCGGCGTTTTCCTATCTGAAGTCAGCGAAAACAAGCTGAGGGAGATCAGCCTCAACCACGAGTGGACTTTTGAAAAACTCAGGCAGCTCGTGACCCGAAACGTGCAGGACCAGCTGGAGCTGCACCTCTTCATGCTCTCCGGGCTCCCCAACGCCGTCTTTGACCTGACGGACTTGGAAGTGCTCAAACTCGAACTGATCCCCGAGGTGAGGTTCTCGGCGAAGGTCTCCCAAATGACCAGCCTGCAGGAGCTGCATCTCTGCCACTGCCCGGCCAAAGTGGAGCAGACCGGCTTCGCTTTCCTCCGGGACCACCTCCGCTGCCTCCACGTGAAGTTCACAGACGTTGCCGAGATCCCAGCGTGGGTGTACTTGCTGAGGAGTCTAAGGGAGCTCAACCTAATCGGCAACTTGAGCTCCGACAACAACAAAATGATCGGCCTGGAGTCCATGCGAGATTTGAGGCACTTAAAGACATTGTGTCTCAAGAGCAACCTCACCAAAATGCCCACGAACATCACAGAGCTTTCGCCGCACCTGATCCGGTTGGTGGTGCACAACGACGGCACCAAGCTGCTTGTACTGAACAGCCTGAAGAAAATGGTGAGTCTGATTGAACTGGAGCTGCACAATTGTGAACTGGAGAGGATTCCTCACGCCATTTTCAGCCTGACCAACTTGCAGGAGCTTGACCTGAAGTCCAACAACATCCGCACCATAGAGGAGATCATCAGCTTTCAGCACCTGAAGAGGCTGACCTGCCTCAAACTGTGGCACAACAAAATCATCACCATCCCCTCCTCCATCGGGCAAGTCAAGTCCCTGGAGGCGCTGCACCTCTCCCACAACAAACTGGAGTCCCTCCCCCCGGCCCTGTTCACCCTCCCCAAGCTGCGACACTTGGATGTGGGTCACAACTCCATCACGGTGCTTCCTCCAGACGTGGGCCTGCTCCACAACCTCCAGCACCTGGCCATCAACTCCAACAAGCTGGAGGCGCTGCCCAAGCCCCTGTTCAGGTGCACCAAGATGAAGGTGCTGTGTCTGGGGAACAACGCGCTCACCGTGCTGCCGGAGTCCGTGGGTCAGCTGGTGCAGCTCACTCAGCTGGAGCTGAGGGGGAACTGCCTGGACAGGCTGCCGGCGCAGCTGGGAAACTGCCGCCTGCTGCGCAAAACTTGCCTTGTGGTGGAGGACCATCTTTTCGACGCGCTGCCCGTGGATGTCAAGGAGAGCATCAGCCG
Organism: Blennius ocellaris; assembly: GCF_963422515.1. Lineage (NCBI taxonomy): Eukaryota > Metazoa > Chordata > Actinopteri > Blenniiformes > Blenniidae > Blennius > Blennius ocellaris. The sequence continues at coordinate 14,296,831 of NC_137659.1, forward strand.
AGACACCACGGTGTCTTTTACCAGTGGCTTATAGCAGAAAAAAAAAAAAAGCACAAATCAGATGGTCCGGCAAGAAGTGAATTAAGGAGACTTTTTTTTTTTTTTTGTATTATTCATAACAATGAATGCATTTTGTAGACTCTTTTAATGGGTTGTCTTAGTTGATCACATTTTAATAGAGCTTAGAAAACCGCAGCGTGTTTTTCCATGTTGCTCAGGCTGGGTTTAGTAACGCTTTTTCGTCTGTTATTTTTGTAGGTTATAGGAACGAAAATGAGAACATCTAAGCCCTGGTCCCACCACACACAAGTGCCGGGACGGAGTGGAGCGGTACGGAGCAGTATGGAATAGAGACCCCGACTGAAATTTTGGGTCGCGTCCCCACTGCAGAGAGGAGCGTGAAAAGTGGGCGGGGCTTATGAGCTCCGCAGAAATGTGACATTATAACAGAAAAGAACGTCGTCAGATGTAGATCTTATGAATCCTCTGTTGTTGTTTAAATTCTCCACTTTGCAACTGTTATTTTTTGCAGCGGAAAAAAAAAAAGTTACTTTTTGCAGCGGAGAGCTGCAGCGCAACTTCAGTGTTTGTTGTGAGAGAGCGAACGCTCGGCCACTTGCCGGCGACTTGGGGCGACGTGCCCCGCACTCGAGCGCTCGGGTGCGGGGCAAGTGGCCGGAGCGTTCCCCCCGGTTGGCTGAGGCACAGACACGGGAGTCTGAGCTTTCTGCTCAAACGCAGGAGGCTCTCCACTCCGTCGCTGATCGCGGTCCGGCAGCTCAGCGTTGGAACACGGAGGCGCCGAGCTCCGAGCTCCTTTTCATCGCTTCCGCAGTCCGTCCCCGCGATAAAGCGCCACTGACCGCGGCTGAACAGAACGCTGACCGCCTCTGGAAAGCGGAGCTGCCGGAGCGAGGTCAGCGCCAGAGACGAAAGCTCCAGACTCCGGTGTCCCGGATGCGCATCCACGCCACGGCGAGCGCTATGCTGCAAACAGAAAACTCCAACGCGATGCAAAGTCCCGAGCCCCGGTCTCCCCCTGCCTCAAGTCGCTCTTTCACAACAAACACTAAAGTTGAGCAGCAAAGAAAAGAAAATGAAAATAAAAACAACCAGTGCACAGCTGACCACACTGACAACAGAGGATTCAGCCGGCACATTAACATATTGAGGGCGTGTAGTAAATCACTGACCAATCAGCAGACAGCAGCTCAAACTCAGACCCGTTCCATGGTCCCCGGCACCCCAACGGAAGGGTAGCGGAAAAGCGGTCGCCTTTGGAGCGGTTTAGACCGCATTCCTGTCGTGACATGCGAACCGGAGCGGTTTAGATCGGTCTCGGCCGGTACTTTTTGTGCGGTGGAAACGGGGCTTTAGCTTCTTTATGTACCACTCTGTAGACCAAAACCTTGCTACCACTGGCACAGTATAATTGTCATTGTTTAGATACTCAGGTATAATTGTAATAATGGGAACAATCTTTTTTGCCTTAACTGCAACTTTGTTTTCCGTTTTGTACATTAGACATTTTCACAGACGAAAGGCCAAAAATAAATTGTTTTCTTATCATTTTTTTTTTCCCCCCACTATTCACTGAGCTCTTTATAGATGTGACGGGATCAAACCCAATGCAACAATGCAGTTTGGTTTTTTCTTCTTGTTTGAAATCGTGTAACCTACAAATATGTTTCTTTATTTGTAACGTGTTGTAGCCGACAGACTCGAGTCCATGTAGTAACACTCAGGTGGAAACGGAAGCACCAGAAATAAACCTTTACCTTATCGTTGTAGAGATTGTAATACTACGGCCTGTAGTCATTCATTTGCACATTAAAACCCGATGATGTAAAGACGGGTGAATGTCTTTTGTGATGGGCAGAGACCAATGTAAGCTGACACAAGGGGAAGTCTGGATGCGTATTTGAGTCTTGAAAATACAAACGTGTGTGTGTGAACAAATTTGGTCAGTGGGAAGGGGCTTGATCGTCCCCCCCCGTCGTCACAATCGTGTAATTGACACCTGCCTTCGTTTTTGTTTCTCGGTGTACCTCCATGTAGGCCTGTGTGCATTTGTTCTGCACAGCTTCTGTACTCCCTCGGTGATCCGACGCTCAAAGTTCACAACTTTACGGTACAATAAAACAAGGTTTTTAGATAAACGTCTTATCGTTCGTCTGACTTTGCACTCCACCTAAATCACATTGCTGCGAATACAGTGGCGCTGACTGCCAGTTTGTAAATTGCGATTTCATCTTGATTTAATGAGCAGCTCGTTATCGGGCCTTCTGCACAGCGCTGATGTCACATTCGATAGATTTAACTTCGAGGAAGACGTGGGATGATGACCCTGCATGTTGTTTTTGAAACTAATAACCGTATTGATTAGAAAGTAATTTTTCCAGATGGCTCCTGGTCGTAGCCCTGCAAATCCACGATCCCACATGTTTTTAGATGGTTGCCTGCATGGAATCCCTCCATTCTATGAAAGGCGTCTTTGTCAGTCTCCGTACCGTCATATACAACATGTGTGCTGAATAAAGATATTGGCGCCTCTTTAATGAACTGCAGCAAAGTATTTAAAATTAGTGCTTTTCCAATGTCCTCATATTTAAGAGAGCTTGGTGAGAGAATCTCCAGAAAACTGAAGACATGCTTTAACGAGGTCAGTTACTGTGAGAATATTGACGATTCCTCGAAGTTCATTAGTGAAACTATCTGAAATCAAGTTACTTAATTAAGTGTATGAGCTTCAGATATTTTTTTATTAAATAAGTTTGTGATTATGTTCGACCTCATCAGTGTTTCCTGACTCCGGCTGACGAGAAGTCGTGTAAAGATGCTAAAACCTTCACTTTTTCCTGAATGCAATATTTAGATCACATGGTTTGAAAATGTAAATAATTATTTAAATGTTGACCTAAAATGTAATGATATTAAGCATTAATTAATTGACTCTCCACTTTGACTCACGTGGTCGGTTGCATTTCCTTTGAACCTGGATGCTGTACGTGTCAATGCTCCTCTGTCCAGCTTCAACAGGTGAGTCAAGTTGCACAGCCGACGCTTGAATTCATCATGAAATTCAAAACTTAAAATGTGAAACATAAAGACGGAAGTCGTACCACTAATGACGACTGTGTCACCACAGTCACTGGTTACACGCTTCTGTTTAACGTGGTGTTCAGACAGACACCTGATGCTGATGTGACAAATATATTTATATGATCTCAGCCCGATAATAGAGTATTTATTTACATGAATGTCTCTTGTGCATGTGTGTGAATGTCCTACAATGTAAAAAAAAAAAAAAAAACTTTTCTGAGGATTTACATCACAATAATTCTTCAACTGGAATGCACAGCGGTGGAGTGTTCAACATTCTTGCTTCATGGTTAGAATAGTGTGCGTGTGTGTGTGTGTGTGTGTGTGTGTGTGTGTGTGTGTGTGTTGGTGACCCTGCATTGAACCACAGTGTGTTGAGTTCAACTCCACTGACAGAGCTGAGTGTGAAAGATGAATGGATAGTCATCCATATATTTACACTTTTTATTGTCCAGCTGTATCGTATTAAAAAAAAAGAAAAATTAACTGATGTTCTTCTCTGTTAACCTCCTAATCTCATCTGAAGTTTTGGCTTCACTGGAGAGTGACGATCAACAGGACGGTTCTGAAACTTGTACTTGTTGAACTCAAACCTGCTGATACCAGTTTTAGTACCTGTTTTTTTTTTTTTTTCTTTTTCAGCGTGTCATGTGCACTGTGCATCATGGCCTGCATTTTGCTGCCATCTGTTGGAAAGTTTCAACTTATGGTTGTTAGGTTTTTTTTTTTAACATGCGCTGTACTTTTTTTTTGTCTTTCACTAACTGACTCACTGTAATCAATCACAGTTTGTTTGTTTTTTATCACAACTTTTGGTATCATCTCCAAATCATCAAATATGGAAACCTTTGACCCACATTGCTTTATTCATTTACTCAGAATCACAGCACGATTAAACATGCAAAATAACAATCTTAATCAGACAATGTGGGCATTTGAACTGTTCAAATGTTTTCTTATCGTAGTGATGGGACAATAGGGAAGCTTAAGATCCTTCATGCTTCGTGAAAATGTATGTCCAAATGAAGTGATAAAATCCCATTTTTAAATTTTTTTGGGGAATTGTGAGTAAAATGTGAATTGAATGATTTGTAAATACTTCCAACAGAAGTGACGTTCAAAGTGAGACATTCTTCCATTTTGTGAGAAAGGTCACACAAAACTAGTTATTACTATTCATCAAACAAATAACTCTTGTATTTCTTTGAATAGTTTCTCTCAGTGTTCCCTGTCTTGATGATGTACTCTTATATATGTACAGTTTTGAAGTTATGCTCTTTGAGACTGTCTGCAGTATCTTGAGTTTTGTTTTCTGCTCTTTGCTGTGGATTTCAACACTGTTACTTTGGACGTGTAGGCAGAAGCATGTGATGGATAGGTTGCATTTGAGTGAAAGCTGCATAGTGATGGGGTGTGTCAAACGCTCATCGCATGGCAGCGGGATCGTGGGTCTGAGCCCAGACTGGGCCGACGCATCATGTGTACTTCTTTTAACAGGTGTACATTATCAGTTACATTAAATCCAGTTGTGTTCGTAAAGTCAGATACTGAAAAGCAAGAAACAGTAGACTTAGACAGACCTTATTTGTCATTTATATTTGCATCAAAATAAAAATGTAGGTGCAATGGCTCAGAGCACAGCAGGAATACGGATAGAAGCAGTAAATGAGAAAATAGAATGCATTTTTTTGTATGAAAAATGCATAAAAGATACATACATTGCACAGCGAATTTCAGAGGACCTCGAGCACAAGTAATATTAGGGCAGCCATAAAGTAAACTTGGATGTAATTTACTATTCTCGAAGGTTTGATTCGTCTTTACCAGCTGGTGGCGGTAATGTTCTATTTTTGATGATGGACATCGAGCAAGAAGAAGAGGCCTGTCGGACGGAGAAGGCGTCGCAGCCATAGACATATGTGAGTAGACGCTTTGTTTAGCTGCAGCGGGACCTCTTCTTTCCCAGGGCGTTCACTTGTCATATGAAGGAACTCTTTACACAATTGAAATAATCGTAAACCTCCCCAAATTCTGAACGCATTATTACGCAGGTTGTTGTTTTTTTTTTGATAAACATCAGACAAAGACCTCTTGGTCCTCATCCAATATGGCGGTCAGGCCTAAGTCGTCAGCTCCGACACAGCTGTGGTGTTTTTGTTGAGTCTACGTGTATATGTCTATGATTTTCCTCCTCGGGTCAGTAAATGGCAGAGAAACAGAAGAAGACAGGAGGAGCACCAAACACAGTCAGAACATTCCGCTGAGAAACAATGCATCGCTGGAGAAATGTCCCCTACAATCCTTCAGCCGTGCCTCCTCCAGGGACCAAACCACCGCCGCCTGAAAGGTAACTCGTCCTCTGCGGGTCCAAAAAGCGTCGGATTGTGTTGTTTGGACAGAGTTTTCAGATGCTCACGGTCTGACTCAAATCTGCACGCACGCTGCAAAACCAAACGGTGTTGTTTACTTTTCAATTTGCAGCCGAAGCACGGGAGCAGAAACTGTTTCCCTGAGCTGTTTTTGTTTGTAGCTAATTTGTACTTATTTAAAGAAACAGAGTACCAGAAGCCTTCATAGAAGCGATGAAACGACTGGCATCAGAAAAGTCTGGCAAGACTCAGCAAGCGAACCAAGGCAAAGGTAACTATTGTCATTTTCTCCTGCCACGTTGTTCAAATTCTCCTCAATACACATATCAGATCAGACAGTCACCTGGACATGACGAAATAGATCTATGTACATGACCAGTTCAAATTGGGCCTCAGCTTGAGTCTATGCAGATATTTTATTGATCCAAAAGGAAATTTCAAATGGATTTCTATGTTATGTTGAACACGCAGGGACAGGGAAAGAACCAGGCTCTAACACCAGTACTGATAATGAAAATGAGCCACCACTAGACCCATGTTGATATTTATACCGTCTGAAGTTGTTCTCATCATGTTTTCTTTGATTATTTCAGTGTGGTGGAGTGTGTCCAATGTGCAAGTTTTGTCATAGTTGGTATATAGAAAGTCTTTTCAGTGAATCCTAAACTAAAGTTTCATTTTGACACCTCACATTATTTACATTTAGCAGAAATACAACTTGCTTGATTACTTAGTTTTTCTGTCGAGTTCACATGGATGAAGTGGCTTCAGTTCAATTCTTCTTTTGCATTTCACAGCTCGATCATCTGTTGCAAAATGGAAGTCGTCTTTTACGCCAATCGGTGGTGAAGAAGAAGAAGATTCTGAGGACAAAGATGGAGACTGCTCAGAAAGGTGTGTCGACATTCTTCATGGGGGGGATACATTGCACATTTACATCAACTTTTGTGATGGGTTGTTGTTAAAAAAGACTGACTGAGTGACAATAAATGACACGCTTGCATGCGCTATGCATTCAACTCATTTGACTGTTTGAGACTACGTTCACAGCTATTCTATTTTACGTCATGATTTCAACACCACCAAATCGCAAAACCCTTGTTAAAAATGACTAAATCCAACAAAGTCAGTCACCTCTCCCCTTCTGCTGGTGGAAACTGCTGATCAGTGACATCAAGCGTGTACATCACCGCAGTGCTTGAAATAATATAACGTTTACACGTCCTCCCTTTTTGCGGTGCGACTGAACAGAGATTGTTCACCTCAGTGCTCTTTAAGCTTGTGTTAAAAACGTATTTGGATGTAATGTATTTCTCTTTAGATAAGAAGTTTGACTCCGTGTTTTTGTGTAAACGTTCACCGGTTGGAAGTGACTTGTTCCTGTAGTTCATTCTGACCATATTGTAAGAGTGCGATTCCTTTTCATGTAGGCTTTATGACCCGTACAGTCCTCTGACGTCAGACACCGAGGCTGACCTGACGAAGACTGTGGATCCTAGCGTCTCCCCGCCGAGCCACAGGGCCAAATTGATGCGACGGCGTCTGTCTCCGGGCCGGGGCAGTCGCTGGGACTCGCCCTACGCGGAGCCGGGGAGCCGGAACCTGGACGAGCGGGAGTTCGGCACTCGAGGCAGACCTTCGGATGACAGAAGCCCAGAGCCTGAAGCGGTGGATCACCCGGGCTACGGCTCCAGGAGCAGACCCCTGGACCAGAGAGGCTGCAGCCCGGACAGAACCGTTGGCAGCTCTTCCACCCAACGGTTTCCTCCTCCTTACTCCCACCAGGCCATTGAGGAGGAGGAGGAGGAGGAGAGGATAGCTCGGCCAGATTATAGGACAGAGGTATCTGATGCTTTATGGTGGCAGTCGTGTTTCGTGTTCTGTGGTGCTTTAAATAGCTGCTTCTATGTTGCCCAGCATTGTCACTACTTCATTCGTCTACTATTCGATGATAGTGTGGTAATTTGCCGCACGTTTTGTCCGACAGATCGCCGACACTGTAAGATTGTCTCCACCCAGGTTACAGTGGGACTACCAACACCAGCTGCCATTCGTCGACACTGGTACGTTTACACTGCAGGTTGTTGTCTCGCCTGTAATGCCGTCACTTTTTGTGTCGATATCAGAGAAAATCCTTTTCTCAGGGTTGCACATTTGAAGTCCTTTTGTCCGTGACGTTGTTCTGCAGGACTGAACAGAGACCATCTCTCCCCGACCGTGACAAAAAGCAGGAGCAAGAATGTTGTTATGGACAAGTAAGCGACAGACACACAGAAGAGGCACTGGGTAAAGACCCTGCGGGACAAGGACACATTTCATTCCTGTGTCCTTGTGCTAATTTATGTGCAAATGTGCCGGGCTGTCATTAACCTTGACATCTTATTTGTACAGACACAAAGGTCAATCATCCATCTTGGACCCAAGATCACACATTCACTCTTAAAGGCATTTTGTACGCCACCAGTTGGCGGAGACCCGTTAATGAAGCTTATCTCATATCAGGTTTTACCGGTAATACAAAGAAATAGCTTGTGTGTTTATGTTAATAGTTCATATTCTCCTCAGGAACTTCATTGCGTGCGACCTTTGTGACGTTGAGGTCGCCAATGGGCAGGAGCTGGACGACCATTTGGACAGCAAGAGTCACTGGGACACACTGGAGCACATCCAGCAGAACAATAACTATGACGATGTGGCAATAGCCTTTTTACAGGTGAAATAATAGATCAATTTAATCACGTAGTTTCATCTTCACCGTCCCCAGGTTGAGCGTTTAGGCTGTTTTGTGGAGTTCTATTGAATTGGATTTATTTTCATGCTAAACGCACTAAAGGATTTTGCCGGTTTTCTTATTTCTAGGACGTCATGCTGCATAAAAGCCAGCGGTCCAGTCGGGCCATAGAAGACAGCGGGCTTCCAGGTAAAATATATGTCAACCCCAAGCTGTGTTCGCAGCACCGTCTCCTCCATGCAAACAAGCACGCTGATTGTCTCGGTCGGATCCTTCCACATCCAGCTCTGCAGGAAAACGACCACATGACCAAGGTGGAAATGTTCCACTGCGCAGCTTGCAGAGTGTTCGTGTACTCGTCGGCAGCAGAAGTGCAGAGTCACATCACTTCTCACGAACATCTGTCTAACAGAAAGGTGATACTGCCGTTTTAAACCGTGATCCAAACTTTTCCTTCGTTATTTATTTACTAGCGACGGTGTTTACTGGTGTGTTTTTCTTTTCCTTTTTTTTTTTTTTTTGGGAAGGAGTTTGAAGTGCAACAGAGACGGGCCTGTCTCGGCAAGGCCAAAGCCATGATGCAGGAACTGCAGCCACAGCTGGAAATCTTCCTGAAGGTATTATATGTTGATATATATCCTTATTTGGATACATAACTTTGGACACTGTTTCATTAGTCAACATTTAATAAGTTAATATCTTCCAAAAAATCTGACCCTACTACTCATCTCAGCCCTTTATAAAGACTGGAGGATAAATCACTTCTTTTTCAGCATGTAAAGCCTTCCGAAATATAAAAAAATATTCATGTTCTGTATAGTTTCTTTCAACAAATACAGTAGTGAGACATTATGATGAAAATGAAGGGTTGAAAAAAACCTTTCATATATTTTTAGATTTGATCATGATTTTGGAAACTATAGATGACCTTGCACTAAAAGTTATGCAAATTAATCAGTGTTGCAATAAATTGACATGTTGGTAGGCACAAAAAAAAATCCCATTTTTATTTATTATATTTTAAGTAGTATCTAGCATTATAAAGTGGTGATTTTTATAAACTACAACAGTATTTAGAAGGATTACAAATAAGAAGAGCTTCTCTGCATGAGACACTGATGCAAAAGATCCAAACGCCCGACAGCGTCTCGGCATTGTTCTTTGCAAGCGTCCTTTACAGCAGCGGGTGGTTTGTGTGCGTAGCCAATCTGAATCCATGAACCGGATGGTATGTATAATCCTGTCATTTTAGATTACAGCAGACTTCTTCAAACTATTTAAATCATGGCAAACACGAGGCCACAGTGACACTAAGCTGCTCATTATGCAACATTATAGGCGGCCTGATTGGAACTAAATCAAATACGAAAATCGGGTATCTTGACATTAATATTGTCGCGATGACTGTTAATGCATTCAGGAATGCAAAGGAAAAGATTTGAGGGGGATAAAACAGACGTCATAGTGGATAAGGGGCAATCGCAGAACACCTTTGTAAGTTAGCTTTTACCAATCGTGTCAAATTCTGACAGTGGAAGACGGCAGTCCTGTATGTTTTCTATCTGTCCAATCTAGTTATAAGGAGCAGCTTATTAACAGGCTTTCTGCTGAACCTTGGCCCGACACCACTGCAATGACGGTAAAATACTAGGGAAGCACATCAGATTATAATTTCCAAAGTGTCAGATGGCATCTGGTTTCGTGTTGCAGTAAACAATATATTGGCACAAGCTCAGCACTGCAGTCATCCTTTATTCAATCACGGTTGTAAAACATGGCCATTCATGTATACATGTTTTATGAAAATAGCAGAAACAGAAAACTAATAAGCGGATTAGAACTATCTAAAAGTGAATCCAATCTTTTTTTTTTTTTTCTGTGTTTCACCCGCACTGTACTCATCAGGAATCAGTGGAACAAGATGTACAAAGATGATCTGTACATTAAATGTGCACTGCATTACGCCTACCTAAGAGTTGTACACGTGAAGCTATCTAACAACTAAAACAAGCCTTTTCGTTACAGGGCGGCAGCCCATTCCAATGACGGAGAGAGAGAGAGAATCAATCCCAAAATGGTTGACATGGAGAAGCTGTGGGCTCGCGTGAAAAGAACGATTGACCACAAATCTGTTAACTGCTGAATTTATCGATCACGTCCCCAGCAAAAATGGCATACGGGCGATCGGTTCAACATTTGTTTAATAAATGGAAAAAGTCTTTGTTTTCACAAATTGAATCTTTGTGTGGTTTTCATTTCATCACTTGGTTACATCAAAAGACACATTTCATTTGTCTCTTACAGGTCAGGTGCAATTTAAAAAAATAAAACAAAACAAAAAAAAAGGTAAAAGTCAAGTTTCTTTGCTTTTGTTTATTTAGAACAACACAAATGTTTTAAGCATTGTATCTGTGTAATATAGTACATTTGAAATTAAATTATCTTAAAACAGTATATTTAAACATTAAATATAGGTGACATGTATGAAGGGCATGAACAGCACAGGCTGTGCGTGTTAGCTCTTTTCTTTTTCTTCTTTTTTCCTCTTGACCACCTTCAGTTTTAACTTTGTATTAGAAACAATGCAGTTACTGAAAGACTATTTAAAAAAAAAAAAAACACTTTCTATGCATAACAAGTTTGCAGACATTTCTTCTCACACTTTCTTGGAAATATTCATCTCAGTAACTCTGGCCTGAAAAGAGACTCTGGGCTGTTTGACACAAAGGAAACTGATTCTGTGCGTTTCATGTGAATATCGACACAGAAGAAGTGCTCTTAATTGTTGACAAAAAAAAAAAAAAAAAAACCCAAAACGGACCCAAACCATGAGAAATCTGAGGTAAAAGTTGTCTTCATTAGAAATGGGTTCCACACTACATTACTGCATAAAACAGTTTGTCCCCTTGGAATTGGTTTCCACAAAGCGGACCATGTAAAAACAGACAAGGTAACAATATCCAAAATAATTAACCTTTTTTTTTTTCATTTGTCCAAGTTTCCAAACATGTACAATATCGTAAGCATTGAGTAGTATTGTACTTTTGGCCAGTATTATGTCAACTAAAAAATCAAATCAAATAATAAAAAAAACAAAACGAAAAGTGAAAGAACATCCAATGTACATACACATACAGTCTAATGAAATCTAAAAAGGTCCCCATTGGCCTCATGAGGCAGCGTGTGAGACTGTCAAAGAGCTGTCTTTATCAGTCTTGAAGGTCGGGGGCTCCGTGGCCAATGGGGTGACCTCCACCATGCCAAGCCCAGTGTGGGGGACACCAGTGTTCATAATGTGCCTCTGTAAATGTTTAATCCAGTCCTCCTGGACCGACAAGGGACCCTGGAAGACGAGGTCACAGAACCTGCACAATAAATACAAAAGGAGTCACGTTTCAGCGTACTTTACTGTAAACCTATTGCAAGGTGGGGGGGACAAAAAAATCAAATATCATGGGAGTTTAGGCAACAATTGAACCCCTTCAGGGCTCATTTCATGAAGCTGATTTGAAGAACAGTCCCTTTGTTGACACTGAATGATAGCAAAGGAATAAACAAAGTCAGGGTCACTTGGCATCATCACTTACTCTGAATCTGACCTGCTTTCTGGTGGATTTTACACACGAGATTAAAAGGATCTCTTTGGATTGTAAAATCTATTGGGTTGCCTCTAAATAACAGACTGCGAGTGGAGCCCAATTATTTCACAAAGACTTGTGTTGAAGGACGGTCAGAGACCTGCTCAGATCTGCCATCATTCCCACATCAAACAGTGAGATTATTATATTTAATATTGTATTTAATATGATAAAATAATCTCCTTTTTCATATACAACAATCTGCCTGGCCACTGAAACTCCACTTCTGCCTTTTTTCTGTTCACTGACGTCCAATGCTTAACATCTGCAAACAGGATATGAGAGATATCCATGTCAGAACGGGACCGTTTGAGAGTTGAAGAAGGCTACGGGGTGGAGTAGCTGCAGGTTTCTATCGAGATTAGAATGTGGAATGGGATGAAAACAGCCTTTAGACAAAGTCACAGCCCGATTTCTGAAACGAGACCGTTGATTGCTGCCAACAATGTTCACCATCAAAACCAGTAGAGGAGGGAATGAGAACGTCACCTGCAGGTGAGCCTGTACATTTCCTCTGGAGTTTGGGTTAAGGGCAGTGTCTTCTTCTTCGAGCCAGGCCTTGAGCGGGTCCTCACGGCTTTACAGTCAATTGCTGAAACGACAGGATGGGAGTTCAACGATTCGCAGTGCTGCAAGCCAAGTTACAGCACACCCTTCATTATTTGAGCTCTCAAAGAACACAAAATAAGGTAATATTTATCGCTCGTTTCCTGGATTAAAAATGACTGGGAGGCTTAATTGAACCAGCCAGAGGGGCAAGGGCACCCTCTCGTGGTCGTTTTAATTGCCACTGAAACAATGGAGATGAGGTGGCATTAAAAAAAAATTAGAAAGCTCATTAAAAGGCTGGTTGGGGTTTGGATGTAACCAAGTGTTCACACTGAAATTTTTAATGAAAGCATTACATTTTCTCCTCAATCTGACTAAATGGTGCCCAAAATGATAAACTAAAACCCATTTTGTGTTGACTAAATACAAATCAATGTCCAGTTAGGTGGTTGTCGGCACCTAAAAATAGAACAGTATTATAGACTCTGACATGAGGCAATAGGAAGACTGACAAAGCTCTTCTTTTTTTCAAGGGATTCCAGTAAGTCCCAACAATTTTGCATCTTGCTTGATTCCCCACTCCATGTTTTGGCACCACGCCAGTGAGGTGAACAGTCTGACGCCGTCTCATCTGCAGTCTGGCGCAGATGAGCATTAAGCCCCAAGATGGAGGTGTGATGATCTGTGCCTGCAGGAAAAGTCGGCATTGAAGGCCGTCCGCCACCAAGAGGTTGCTCTGCAATTAAAATCTTTGCGGTGTCTCACTTGCTGATGCCCTTCGACATTCTTACCTTGGGGATGACATAAATAACCACGGTTGCACTAAATATAACTCAGATTTGGACGTTAACACCTGCTTTAATATGTAGCGCCACTCAATGTCAATATTCTGATGATATGCAACTGTGGGCTGGTAGAAGTTACTTCATGCACGACTGATTATAATAGTGAGATGACCAATCTATCGTTTCTGCCATGCTACACTCGTGTAGAGTCTTTCTAAGATGGCTTTTCATTGCTTTTAGCAACGTGAATAAAATGACAGTGATAAATGTGAAAAACAATTCCTGAATGCTTGTGTGTGCCTCGTCTGATGTATCATCAATTCAAAACCAAATGTGATCGAAAATCTGTCATATCCTCTCCTTGCCGTATAAAGCACAAGTTCCAACCTGTAGCTCACTTTCTTTCTGTGCGTTTTATTTCCCCATTTTGCCATAAAGGGATAATGTGACTTCTACTAGCCGTTACGTACACTTCGACAAGACGGTTGGTGGCGTCAACATGAATGAGAGGATGAAAAAGAAGGACTGAAGGTGAGATCACAGGAAAGTATAGAATGCAGGTTTTGAATCATTACTGGAGACCCTAGATTAAACTCCTGGTGTGCTTCTCTGAGTGAAAGGGACTATAAATACTGCTCAAATATTTCAATGAGAACTTCCCCTCCCATAAATAAGTGGGTGTTGGTTACAACCAAAAACTCCTGTTCTATTTCAGGCGATTTAAAAAAGAAAAAGAAAAAAAGAAGAAGAAGAAAAGTTTCATCCATGTTGTTAGTGGCGTGGTGGAGAATATGTGATGTTTTTGGTCTGCACTTGTTCAGACAAGCAGATGCAAATTGGGGGAAACTGGATCACAAGTGTACATGACCAGTTGAAATCCAATCAGCCAGAACACTTTCAGAGACGTCTAAACGTGAACATCAGCTGTGACTCACTGAAAAGTGTCCCAAACAAAGCTGCAGAGGATTTCTCAGCAAAGACTCAAACAATAGACAAGTAACCCTCGGGCAATGGTGAACTCCTTTATAGATTCACCTACAACATTTTGTGCCCTCATGCACACGGGTACCAACCAAAAATATTAAGTTGTTACTGGCGAGTTGGTGATCGCTTCCTTCACCTGATGTAGGCTCTCCGCTTCGGAGGTCGTACATGCTTGTTGTATGTGTTTGAGTGTAACACAAGAAGTGGAAGTGACAGCAAGATAACAGAACACACTGTCTTATTTGAATTTGAGGTGATGATTGGTTTACTATTGTTCTCATTTCTTCTTCCGTCTCTGACCAGTACCAATAACAAGGCATTGGTGATATCAAATAGAAATGACCTATTTGTATATTGGCACAAAAGAAAATGACACCTGATAAACACACTATTAGAGATGGGAATGAAAATGCATCAGGTTGTCTGGAGTTAAGTGACGAACTGTCAGATAACTCAAGACGCACATGAACAGGACCGTCTAATATAACCTTTTTAAACCACATTTAAAACGAAGTAAATATTTTAACGCAACATGCTATACATTTAGGGAGTAATAGTATTAGTACTACTTACTGGTTCCCTCAAGTAAGGCAATCCTTTGTCTTTTTGCATATGCGCGGAGGTGATTGGATAAGCTGACTCCACTGTGGAAAGTTGCATTGCAATGAACACAAACCTTCCTGTTGAATTCACCTTTCTCTGTGGAATAAAAACCAAAACCTTGTCAGAAGAGATGCAGTGCAATGAAGGCTGAAGACATGAAATAATTTATACATTATCACACGGATCTCTTTGGTTTCAGCGATAACAAAACTCAATAATGTTTGGCAGAGTAATTATCCGCTTTTATGCTGACGACATCTTATTTTTTTTTTTTACAAAAGAGAAAATCTGATTTTTTTGAAGTTTTAATTTGAAACGGCTCCTGAAATTTTGGAGATGCTTGAGTTTTCTTTTAGAATTAAGCTTTCTTTATAAATTACAAACCACAATGTCTGGATTTAAATAGTTGTTGAATGAATGTGTCGTCATGTTAAAAACAAATAAGCTTGTGTTACATGTGATTTCTGATGTTATGAAGTATAAATGAAATTAACAAAAAAAATAGTAGTACAAGTAGTATAGGTTACATCTTTTCTCTTTTGCAAACCAATTTGTCAAACAGATGTATGTGGTTTAACCTATAGGACTCAAAACACTATGGAGTAGTCCATGTTTTCCAACCATGTGTATATCCGTTAAGAAGTTACTTACCAGATACCAAGTTTGGCAGTGAAGATGCAACTCTCAATCCTGAACTGTGCTCACTGTTTGGGGAAACGGTTAGCGTGCTTCTGGACATCTGAGGGGATCCTTTTAGTCTGACATCTTCCTGACATTTCCTCTTCTTCAGGATTCCTATCAAGGCGGTTGTGCCAGTGAGTGGACTTTTAACTTCCAACTTACTCTCCAGTTGCCTTTTTTCAGATTTGATTTCTCCTAAAGAAAACGCGGGAATCAGTGGTTTGGCATCAGTGCAAAGGCTTGAAATAGAACTACTTTTTGGGATTCCAGTGGGAGGTGATGGGAAACGATCAGCACTGTCGAGCTTTGGTGAAGCACTGTATTGGAAATGGTTTCGTCTCTTTCCCAGGATCTGAACAGCACGCTGGAACTCCTTCTTGTCGCGCATCAACTCCCTCAGTAAAATTAGGGGAGATTTGCTCTTCGTGACAAAGGTTTTACCGAGCTTCTTGAGGTGGCCTCGTATGTGGTTGGACTGCCCAGTCCTGTTGTCAAACGAATCCCCACACAATGGACAGGAGTGAACGCTCTTTACCACCTCAGAATCTGACTCTTGCTGCAATGCTGGGGGGGGGGGGGGACGACAAAATATGAAACATAAATACACATTTTAAAAAAACCTACAGTTGAAGCAAGTAACTTTAAAATACACACAGGCTATATTTAAAAAGAATGTCAGCTTGTGTTTACACTGATGTTCAACTCAACCCCATTATGAGTGCCGTGATAATGCAGTGAATTTTTTTGACGGACATCAGACCAGTTGACCAATTCCACTTAAGTAGGTTTTGGTACGCTTGCAAACATGCTCCGATGTGATTTGATTAAAGTACCAATAGTTGAAAATAAAAACGGTAAATGTTGTGCATCTAATGGTCGTACCATTTGGAGTACCTTCAGGCGATGGTGTATGAGATTATCTTTGCTTTTTTTTTTGTAGTAATCGTTCAAGTAATGATTGCACAAACTAATAGACAACATGAGCAATTAAACTACTTTTCCTATTTAGAGTATTCGTTTCCCACTTTATATGTTAATACCTCTAATGAAGCTGTCATTTCCTTGTTACAAGTGTCTCAGTGTGTTCAGTACGAAATCATGGTTATAAAGCACATTCTAATACACAGTAATGCAAAAACATGCGTTGAAATACCTTTTCTCAATCGCCGCAAGGCAGACATCTTACGCCGAACTCTGGGCCTACTGTCTTGAGAAGTGACTTCCTCAGGAGGGACAACATGGCGTGCATTGTAGCTGAGCCCGACCCTATGCAGGTGTCCTCGTATGTGATTGGACAACCCCACACCTGACTCGAAGATTGCGGGACAGTATGGGCAGTTCTTGGGATCCGATTCCAACTCTGACAGATCGTCTGCGAAGGAGTCACTCAATGGTATTTGGTGGGGGTCAAAGGTTTCTTGAAATACTTCAGTTTCAATGCATTCCTCTTTGATCTCAGGGGTTGTCTTTTCTTGCTCTTCAGACTTGATTTTCTCAAACAGCCTTTTCGATGCTTGTATTGCACCTCTCATGGACATTCTTCTGCTATAGGTATAAATAATGTTTTGTTTTTCTTTTTTGATAACATCATCGAAAAGGTTCCCGTTGGCATCTGTATCCTTAAACTGAAAAATGTCCTTTTCATCGTAGCCTGTCTCCTCGTCCTCCTCCTCTTCTTCCTCCTCTTCTTCTTCTTCGTCGTCGTCTTCGTGATTCATTTTCTTGGGACTTGGCAATGGTTTGGGTAAGATAAAGCATGTATCTTGGTCAGAAGTGTTCCGATACGGGGTGGACATCTTGCGCTTAGAAGGTGACTTTTTGATTCCAGATTTATCCATGATCAGCTTGGGCCCATTTGGGGATGAAGCTAAATCTTCAGCCTTGTGAGTCAAAGCACCTTGTAGCTCTGTACCGCTGTCTTCTGTACCCAAAGACTCCCAATTATTGCTTTCCTTCTTTTGCTCAGCTGTCTTTTTTCCATTTCTTTGTCGAGACAGGAGAACATTTATGGACTTGTCAAGTTTTGACTCTGTCATTTGGGACCTGGGACCTCTCTTAAGTTTACTATTCCTGAACAAGTCTGAAATGTCACTGGCCTCATTGGGCGAACATGATGTTTTAGAAGAGATCTGATTATTTATTGAGATTTTGGAGGTGAACTCTGCATCTTCAACTGGAGTTTTATAAGCATTCATGTACTGCTCCTTGGAATGATGTGCATATAGTTCACTATGTTCGGTAGCTTCATACTCCTCGTAGCTCAGTTGGTGGCGTCGCAGCAGGTGATTCTTAAACACACTTCTGCTAAAAGCTTTATATGTACAAATGTTACAGGAGAAGATTTGATCATTATCATTCTGGATCTGCTTTCTAACTGTAATAACAGTGTGCTGCATAATATTGTGTCTCTGTAGATCATTCTCACTCAGAGTTCTAAAGCTACATTTGTCACATCTGAACTGTCTCTTGTCCTTCTCATGTGTCTTTGCATGCTGAACAAATGTGTTTGGGCAGTCTGTTCCAAATGGGCATTGAGGGCAGAAAAACTTTGCATTTTTGTCCTCTTTTTTTTCATTGGAATCTTTGATCGTGTCAGTGACTTGTGTTTTCTTCCCCTGATGGATGGACATGTGCTCAATAAGTGAACGACTTTGTCTGAAAGTCTGTCCACATTCTCGACATATAAAAGGCTTTGGCGAAATTTTAGGTGGTTCAACGTGAGACTTCATGTGACGTTGCAAATGGTGCTCTTTCTTGAATATCAGCTTGCATTTTGAGCAAGCATAACATGATGGTTTCTCATCTGAAAGAGAATTTATCGTCAGTCTGCCCTTGAGTGATGAAAGGCTGTGGTTTATACTGTTCTCGTGTGAATTTCGTGCGGGGGCGTGGTAAAGAATTTCCTTAATGGCCTTTACAGTTCCATTAGGATAGCCGGAAACTTTTCCCGCTGGTGACGACTGTGATTTTGAGAATTTCCTTGACTTTCTGACTTTTCTGACATGGCTCGAGTCTACCTGAACTTCAGCATCAGACAATTCCTCAGATGACTTGGGGCTCAGATGTGGATAAAGGTCTTCAGAGGGATCCACCATGACAACCATGTCCATTTTACGTTTTCTTCTCCTTTGGCTGTTGGCAGGAGAGACGTCATCTTTCGATTCCTCACCAGGGGAATCACTATGATTCTCCCAAAGAAACTGCATAAACTCTTTGTGAGGGTCCCAATGAAGGTCACTAGCACTAGAAAAGTTATCCAATGAATTCTCTGGTGACTCTACGTCAAAGCCCCAAATTCCTGCTGTGTCAATTTCTTGCACAGTTTTTAGTTGTGTAATGCTCTTTTCCTCCTCTTTCTCAGTGGAGAGACTGTTGAGTTCATGGGCTTGAGTAGCCTGATGTGAAGAAGGTCCATTTCCCAGGCCAACTGGAGACAACATGTCTGTATCCGACATCACATCTAGAACATTGTTTTGCTTCAGAGGAGGCTTTCTAAAAGAAGCAGATGTTGATTCTTGAGCCATTCTCATTGGGTCCTGCAGGAGTGTAAGGGCATTGATCTCAGGATCTGCATCCTTGTCATCTTCGTCAACACCTGCCAGACATGACATTTCAGCTGCCATGACCTGCAAAGGAAAAGTAAAATGTTATTTCCCAGTTACACATGCACAGTTGCCAAATACAACTAACTTCCAATCGACAAACTACAAACAAACATCATTCTCTCGCCCTTCCACAATCCTTGTGATTCAGGTCTTAAAATCTTAATAGGACAGAATAACAAACTTTAGACTAGCAACCGTCTTTTATAATTTTTTTAGGTTCTTTCAAGTTGAATAATGGGTTGCATGGAACTGCAGTGCTTAGTACTGTTGCCTCCCAGACAGAATGTTTCCCGTTCAAAACCTTTATGCGTTTCTTTCAGTTTGGGCTGAATTCCCCGATTCAAGGCCATGACTTTAGGTTGAATAGTGACTAGTTGCCTATAGGCTTATGCATGTGTGTAACTATACCTTTATGTGTTAGCTCGGTCGCCAAAGTTTGCTAGGGTAAGCTCCCGCCCTCTTTGAACTAATGGGTACGAGTAAAAGTTGTAACACAAACTTCATCCATGACAAATACTTTGTTTGCTTTCATTTGTGGGAATTTAACTATACTAACACTAGTGCTTGCAGGCAAACAGGCATTGCAAGGATGTCTTGATGAAATCATTGGCCCTGAATCAAGGTCAATTTTAGCCTTTTATTTTTAATTGATTCGCAAAATGCACGAAATAGTTTGGCCATTCCTGACATATGGTAAAGTCATGTAACAACCCTAACCTGACAGAATCAGAAACACAATGTCTAAAATGATTCAATGGCCATTTGGAAAATCTGCAATACCAGCGTTTCAACAGGCTCAAGTATAACAACTTCTTCAATACAGCGAATTTGATACGGCACCTTAAAATGAAACACCCAGACGAGGCTTCATGGATCGGAAATTCCTGATCTGTGAATTCCGTTGCTATTGGAGCCCGATACCGATACTGGATTGGATAGGCCCCATACCTCGCAACAATCCACAAAAAAGCCCAAAACTTCCAGTCTGTAACCATGTGTTAAAAAGCTTTGGGATTGGTGGTATGCCCTGCAGGCTGGACATTATAATTCAGTTGCCAGCTCATGAGAAGTATACATCGAGCAAGTTTCTTCCCCCCCCAAAAATTAAACATTACAATCAAATGAGTGAAAGGGGATGAAGTGGCCTTTAGCATATAGGCTTGACACTGCAACCAATGGGAGACTCCTCAAATCACCCTGCCTATCAGCATATGAAAGAGCACCTTCAGCAGAGCATGGGCTCACAAATAATACAAAAGGCTCTCTCCATTACTAGTTAGGAAGACAAAGTCTCCCCTAAAGGCTTCCACACACTGCGATTTTAAAAATCTTAGTAGTCACAGACTCTCACACTGTACAAGACGAATGTGAGTAATCGTGCCTGCAGACTGTACGAAGGGAACGTGAGCTGAATTGGAGCGGACTTGCCGTGATAACGCAAGAATAAAACGCCATAAGCAGGTGCCATCCATTCAGGAAAAACAAAGGTGAGAGTGAACAGAACTCTCGCCATTGTGGTATTCTTATGCTTGGAGAAGAATCCACCGATCAGTGTGGGTCTGAACATCAGTCCAGTGTATTTCTGTTGTCACATGGAAAAATACGACATGTCATACTGCAAGACACTGAACCCCAAACTGCCTGAATGAATGCAGTGTGAGAGTGAGTGGTTGGTTGCGGTCGGAAGGGCTGATGGCAGTTTGGCAGCCTGGCATTCGTCAGTCTTGCATACCAAGCTTACCACCATTGAGTATGGACTAAATGAATAATGCAATGTAAAGCATCTTTGAGTGTCCTGAAAAAGCGCTATATAAAACTCATGCATCATTATTATTATTTATTTCTATTGGTTAGTTAAGTTGACGTAATGCAGCTGCTGCTACAATCCCCCTAAAGATCAGACACTGTTTGATATGGATCCTAGGCTTATGACTGACACCTTGGCCCTCTGTGAACCTTGCACAATGTG
The DNA here is from genome assembly GCF_963422515.1 of Blennius ocellaris. Taxonomy (NCBI): domain Eukaryota; kingdom Metazoa; phylum Chordata; class Actinopteri; order Blenniiformes; family Blenniidae; genus Blennius; species Blennius ocellaris. Next base: position 14,317,847 of record NC_137659.1, read on the forward strand.
TAACCTGTCAGAGCTGTAACCATAGAGTTCACCAGCGATCCTCCCACAATCCAATCTTTCATCTCCAATGGCCAAATATCGCATTGTGTGTGGGAGGCTTTAAACAGTTGTAAGTATCAGGAATCTGACAGGGTACAAGATATTACAGGTGCTAGCATCGAACAAGCTGTATTTGTACCCAATAAAAGTTAGATTTTTCCATCCCGAGTACCTTTTCAGGGAACAATGGGAGAAAATGACATTGTTCTCCAATACCAAAGCCAATGCGCACATTAGGAAAACTCCATTAGTTTACTTTGTAGTTGAAAAAATAGCAAGGGCTCTGTGTAGGGCCTAAGCCACTGCAGCTTTTATTAACAGTACATTTATCACAAATATTTTATGCAACACACTTTTTTCCAGCTAATTCAAAGCCTCTCAGGCTCACAAGTTAAGGGAAAGTAGACCTCTGCAATTTATCAGAGTATATATGTCTGGTTTACCGCTTTCGTCCTGAACTAATCAATGAGCCAGGTTTCAACCTTTTCAGGCTTTTCTCCTGGTCTCTGGTCAATGTTCATTCTGGGCGATAGTGCCCTTAAATGAGCAGCTGTTGTAATTGCATGACATTGGTTGATGATTTGGTCTGCTCGAAAAAGTGCAGTGCAAAAGCAAACCAACCCCCTACTGAACCAAGTCCCCGGACTATCGTGGTCTGAAAACACCCTAAGATAAAGTACAGAAGGCAGATAGAGGCTGATTTCAGGAAAAAATAATCTATGTGGAAAGGCATCGAGAACATTACAGAATTCAAACAATGCCATAATGCCCCCTAACCCCCAACCCCAAAGGAGACTTCTCTTCCAGAGAAGCATAACATCTTTTTCTCCCGCTTTTAAGAGGACAGGAGAAAGGCAGAGGACACATAGCTGACGCCATCAGAGCATTACCGACCCCATCACTCCAACACCACAAGGTCATTTAGTCCTGCGTGGCATTAGCCCCAGCAATTCACCAGGACTGGATGGAGTACCATAGAGGATGCCAAAATCATATGCCCAGCAGCTGCCTGCAGCCTTCACCAACATCTTTGACCGTTCGCTGCAGCAAGCCACAGTGCCCATCTGCCTGAAAACTGCCACCACAAACCACATAGCCATAGCAAAAAATTCTTCTGCATATGTGCAAGTAGATGAACAACTATAACAATGGTGTCCTCCAAGGTTGCATGACTATTCTTATGGGACTTGAGAGTTTTATTGTGAGTCACCATCAATAGCAATCTAAATTCATTGTCTGCCCATACGAATGTCTGTGTGCTCACCATTGTTTTTTTTTTAATTAGTATTTTATTGTGATTTTCCAAAATTTACAACAGACAATCCTTCACAATACAGGCACATTTCTCCCAAACTCAATGTCCTTTATGATATCTATACTTGTAACAAAAGGGAATACTCACAATAAACAAAGGAAAATAAACAGATAAGAAAAAGACAAAATATAAAATAAACCAAATTACAAGAAACAGTTGTAGCTTAGAACCAGGGGTAAAAATAAAAAAATGCTTTATATATGTATATATCTGCCCGGCCTCTATAGAAAGTATTACCATCCTCAGACATGCATCCCTCAGACAAGATTAGTCCACAGAAGCATACATACGTTGCAGTAGGTCCTACACAAAGTCAGGTCTATGTTGCTGTATATATAGTAGCCATCCTTTCCAGTTACACTTAAATTTGTCCACTTCCATTCTAAGAGACGCAGTCAATCTTTCCATATTATAAATGTTCAACATTACATCCATCCATTCATCAACAGTCGGCACCAGATCCTGGCGCCATCTCTTGGTTATTGCCTTTTTTCCAGCCAAAACCATAATCCTCAGTAATTTACCATCTTGTTTATTTTTCAAATTCAAAGTCTTTAATAATACAAAATACAAAATCTTAAAACTAGTTGGAATCTTAGTTCCAGAGACCTCCCCTATTATTTTTGCCATCTCTTCCCAATATTGATTAATCAAGGGGCAACCCCAGAATATGTGGAAGTGATCTGCTTTAGCTTCCCCACAGGATCGCCAGCATTTGGTGTCCCCGTGTTTCCTCTGTGCCGGGGTCGCAAAGAACCTTATGGTATTCTTCCATCCATACTCCCTCCAAACCAATGAATTTGTAGTTTTCCACTGGTAATTGCTTATCTCCTCCCATTCCTCTCCTGACAAATCTATGTTAGCTTCTCTCTCCCATTTTTCTTTTACATATTCTGTGTCATCTGCCTTCAGATCCTCTATTGCCTTATAGAGTCTGGCGATTGCTTTCCGCTGTACCTTGGAGCTACATGCATCCATTAAAACCTGTATGATGCCTACCCATGGTGTACTCAGATTAGCTTTTTTAATTTCTTGTCCTAAATAATGCCTCAGCCGTAGATATCTGTGAAAGTCCTGATTCTTGAGGCCATGTTTATCCTTTATGTCTTGGAAACTCATCACTGTCCCATGTTTGATAACTTCCCAATGCATTTTTGGACCATTCTCCCATAATTTAAACCTACTATCTAATTTGTTGGGAGCAAAATCCGAATCGTACGCGATCCATCTGAGGAACCTACATTGACTTCCCAAACTATTTTTCCTCACAATATTCGACCATATTTTGAGTGATACCCCTAACCATGGATTTAGATATTCTTTCCAATGGGACCTTAATTTCTCATCATTTATTATTGTTTGTACTGGGAGCCCCTCAAATAGTCGTTCCTCAATATCTTTCCACCTTGCGGTGTATCCTGGGTCACAGAGATATATCAAAACCCTTAACTGTGCAGCTTGAAAATAGCTTTTTAAACATGGAAGGGCTAGACCGCCATCTCCCTTTGGTAATTGTAATGTTCTATATTTTATTCTGGGTTTTGCACCTTGCCATATGTATCGAGATATTATTTTGTCCCATTCTTTAAATTCTTTCGTAGTTAACTCCACTGGGATGTTCTGAAATAGGTATAGTAGCCTGGGTAGTATGTTCATTTTGACCACCCCTATTCTTGAAGATAAACTCAGGAATGGTATTAGGTTCCATTTGTCCAAATCGTTTTTTATCTCTGATATTTTGTGATCATAGTTTGAGGATTTTAATTTTTCAAGTTCTTTTGGTAAAATGACACCCAGATATTTTATAGTGTCCCGTTCCCAATTCAAATTGTAATTTTGTCCTACTTCTGGATTAGACTCATAATTAAAGGCAATAACTTGTGTTTTTTTAACGTTTACTTTGTACCCTGATAGCTCTCCGAAGTCTTTAAGAGTCATCATCAGTGCAGGAATAGAAGTGTTAGGATTTTCCAGATATAACATAACATCATCTGCGAATAATGCTATTTTCTGTTCGTCACCCTCCATTGTAATCCCTTTGATAGTTATTTTGTTTTATCCATTGGCTTAATGGCTCAAGAAAGATGGCAAATAGAAGTGGACTCACCGAGCACCCTTGACGACACCCCCGTTCTAGTTTGATCTGATCAGACAGGCTTCCATTAACCTTGATTCTTGCTGTTGGATTTGTGTACAAGGTTTGGATAGCCCCAATACATTGCTCGTGAAAGTTAAACTTCTTCATTACCCTGAATAAGCTCACCATTGTTAATGTTTATAGGGTACCCTTTTCTGTGCACCTGTGTGTGGTTTCATTACAAAAACAGAAAATACCACACATTTTCCGTGATTACACCATTTCCATGTAAGCAAACATTGTTTTCAAATAGTTCCTGTGAAAATGCGAAACTTGTTCTGAATGGAAAATGCAAAACTGATGTTTTCCCTTGAAACGTCATGTAAATGAGGCCGAAGAAAGTTTTAGTTGTGACAGTAGAAATTTTGACTACGTGACTTATGCCAACATGACAAGGTAAATTCAAGTTATTGAGAACGCAATAATTCGTACTTTCAGGCCCCGTTTATACAACAACAAAAACATGTGAAATTGTTAAAATTTTCTGATGCTTTGGGTGGCCGTTTACATGACAATGACGCCTAGAAGCAACTGCAAACGTCCCTTTTTCAAATCAGCCCCAAAGGTGGAACTTTTCTTTGATGCTCCTGAACCCCCTAACAGAAACAGCTGGAGGCGACGTTGGTGCACATGAGCAGTAGCACATATGCACCAACGTCGTAGCAGGTAGCTCTTCTGCTCATGTCAACAAACATGGTGGCCTCTGGAGTGGCACGACTCCCAGTCTGTATTCCTGTTTTATAGTCGATATAGGTAGTTTTATAGTTCATATTCAACCCTAAGATCGTCCAATTTGTCATCTGACCATACCAATATTGACTACTCTTGATTGGCTTATCGCGGTATATTCTCTGGACGCCTGTATAGCCTAATTTGCACTGCGCAGTATGTGCCAATACAGCACGGGTTTTTGTGCATTTCCACTGAAAAAGGTTGTGGATTGTACCTCCAGTACATTACCCAACAGTTATCATTTTTCATAACCCCTCCATTGAGGTACCGAGGCCATTGGAACGCATTCCATAAGGAGCTACAAAACAGCCGTCTAATGATTGATAGTGACGATCGTTACTCTCAACACGTCTGCAATATTTAAGTAGCCCATCGACGGTACAAACCCTCCATTGTTCTTTGCGCACACTGGTTGTTTTGTTAACTTGGTTTATTTAAATATCGGTGTGCCCCACAGCACCCTGGTCTTCCGACAAGGTGCAGACAGTGAGAGCTGGACGGTGCTGTTCAGAATGAGAACATTTTCCAAGGTGTCACATAGAAAGGAGGCTCATGGCTTTGCCCGAATGCCTGACCTGTACCGCTGCACCAAATGCGTCCCGCATTTACAGTCTCGTAATGATGTCACATTTGCGCAGCCGTTCACAGTCCTGCCTACTTTTTAATCATATTCTCTACTATGTAACCATGCAACCGAGTTGAGTCTTGGTGCACTTTGCCTTACTGTTCCATACTGCGCAGTGGAAACAAGGTTTATGTGTAGTTTTATTTCAAGATTATCAAACAGCGCCACCTCGTGACCTGGCATGCTCACTACATTGTTTTCAACGTTTCTGCCATTGCTATGTGAATAGAGATCTTCATCAGAACATTGCAGTGTATACGTGGAACGTTTCTGACACGAATGAGGTATTGCCACTCGGAACATTGTCGTGTAAACAGGGCCTTAGGTCATTTAAAATGAACAAATACAGAACTTTAAATGGTATATTGTATTTCAACTGATCAGTCACAAGAAATCTTACTTTTAATATAATTAAGTAGTCCGTTGGTCATTGTATTGTTCAGGAATACTTAATACCACTATGTATTCCTGAACAATACAATGACCAAGGGATCAACGCAATTATTTGGATAATGATCAGCAGAATAATGAATAAATCACGAGCCACTGTCAATAATGCAAACACAGTGATGAGGAAAGTCATTATTTTATGTGCAACTGACAGCTCAATTTAGAATTTTGCTGTATTTTATTAACAATTGGTAATGGTTGGTGATTTGTGTTTTCAATACGGAGAGTAAAGAGTGAACGTATTGGCCACGTCTGTATTCATTCAGTGCTAAATAAACAGCTCTAAATATAAAACCAACTTGACACCTATCTTATTTAAATTATAGCTGTGCATAGTCTCAATAATGAAGGCATGAGAGGTCTTGGTTTTGAAGGACAATAGAAGTGGCTCATCAAGTGTGTGCTCCCGTGGCATATCAAGGTGTTTTTGCACCCCAGCACCGAATATGCAGAGGGATGGCCCCGTGAATGGCTTTTGATGAGCGACTGAGGATTTTGTACAGAGCTAAAACTTTCAGCACAGTAGTGCAGTCATAAGCCAACCCACAATAGTTGTCAGGTTACGTTTCTAAAGGTGACCACTTTCGGAACAATCGGGACCATCTGTAGCCATGTTCCGTTGCGGTATCGTTGCATTTCTTAGTGGTTTGTGTCACGCTGTGTTGTTGGATGCTGCTTGCAGGAGCTGCAGACCATTCCATTAAGGCTGTTCCATACCAAAACCTATTCCTCAGGCTAAACTACAGCTAATGACAATCGCCCTTCGCTTCGCACGATACGCGCGCCAATAGACCGATTAGAAAACAACACGATCTTACCTCCGAGCCGAGTGGATGGCAGCAGGGCACGGTTTATACGCTGCATTGAATTATTTCTTACTTTCGTCTTCCATCTATTTCACAGTCGCCATTTTCCGTGGTGGTCTGGTGTGGGACAGGTCATTTCTTTTGTAAGGGCAGCCGCGCGTACAGTCGGCCCGTCCGCGGACAGAACAGGTCGGTGCTCTAAGAATCACCTTTAAATGTGCGCGTAGTTTAAAAAACAACAATAATTCAAGCGCAACTCCGGTTATTGTCTCATATATTTCCGTCACGTATTGTTACGAGTCGGCGCCGTGCTCCCCCGTAAAACTCCACAATGGTTCGTTCCAGATAGGAGGCATAAAAGCGGAGTTAATGACCACCATCTCTTTTGGGTAGCAGTTTTTTTCTTTTTTTAGGTTAATGGCGGTTAATCACCGTTTCAGTTGAAAAGGGTAAATGAAAAGTAAGTTTGTGTTTGTTTTTAACTGTTTTATGACCTACATTCCATCCAGCTGTTTGAAGTTGTTCCTGAAGCACTGAGAGGGAATTGAGGGGGAGCTATCACCTCTGAACACCCCCCCCCAACTCCCCCCCACTATGGTCAGTGGTCTCCTCAGAGGTCTTTGTTGCGTTTCTGTGATTAGCGGTGTGATTAGCTGCCTTAAGTATTCCATTGTGTGGCTTTTTACATACATACAAAATACACATTAGTGGGTTTTAACACACACCCGTGAAAGTATGAAATGAATTGTGGTGATTTTTGGTTTAATTAATTTTTATTTTTTTTGGGGGGGGGTTGTATGGTAGACTTCCTTGATTTTGGAGTTAAAAGACAAGTATACACATGATTGGTTTTGGTATGGAGCCAACATGGAGAAGAGGAGGCCAAACAAGAAAATCTAGTTTGTGGGGGTCAAGGGTGCAATTAGCTTCATTACACAATGTTCAAACAGCTGTAGAGTAAGTTCAGCAGCTATTTCAGATAAGGACACAATAACAATCAAGCTGTAAACTCACAATGGTCCAATTATATTCACAGTGGTATGTTAGCAAATTGGTTGCTAGCCAAGCTAATGCTATGCGTCATTGTCAATGCCTGTTCCTGGAAAAAAGTTGAATAATTCACCATTTCCCCCACTAAAACATGGTGTTCACTGCCTTTAAAGTAAAGACATGTTCATACATGATAATGCGTATGAAGATAATATACGTCCATTACATGTGTTTTGTTTTACTTGCTAATGCTACATTCTCAGGCCAAGTTAACCATATAAAATATATGTACCAAGGCACTACACAATTTTTATGTTGAGAGGTCATGAATTGTTAAAATAATTATAAAAAAAATAAATAAATCCTTAAGCAACCAACATGTTTAATGCTTTTAATAGCTAACCCTTCATAGCTATATTAGTGTTAATTTAAATCCTATACCTGTGCTTTTAGTTCATCTATGAGTGTTTATAATCATGTATATCGCAAGAATGGTCCCAACATCTATATTATTTATGTCCTGGTCATATTTTCAGATGACTCAAATTGGTGGTGCCGTTGTTAAACATAAGGCCTTTTGGCTGAAGCCAGCCCACCAGAGGTTTCAGTTCGGCCCTTTCGATCACATTGCAAGAGACAATAGCTGTAAAACTTTCAATAGATGTACCTGAATTTGTAGTAGCTGCCTGAATACGGACGCAGTGAGTTGCCTTATTTTAGTAACATTTAGCAACACTGAGATCAAAAATTAACAACCGAATAGCAAGAGGCAGCAGGGAGAGATATCAACACTCCTGCTCACAAAATAGCTTGAGCGATAAATCCATACTTTGATTGTGAGTCTGTGAAACGATTCACTGCTGCATGAACTGAAATGTGTTTGAAACCTCAGGGTTTTGCGTTACTAAATGAGAGTTTAACTATTCTTTAGACAAATATTCAAAAAACAATGATTGATAAACACATTTATTGTACGTGTTCTCCATAGCTGCTGGACCAGAGCTGTTTTGAATTTGTATCAGCATTTACAAAACACAACTCCTGTCATATTCACAATACAAGTACCGTATCTATTGTTTACATGAATAAAAATCTCTGCTCTGTCTTTTCTCTTAAGCCAGAAGTCTCTGACCACCGTTAGTGAGTGTTTGACTTTGTGTTTAAATGTGTGATTTTCTGCATTATCTGTTGAGATGTTGGACCCTGACGACAGCGCTTTACCCATGGATCTTAAGTTTTCTGATAAACCCAATATACACAGAGTGTAAGTGTCAAACAGACGCGCTGCTTCATTCCTTTTCAAGGCATCCCTCTTTGGCTCTTTAATGTATTTTCTCGATTGTGTTGAACAGAAAGCCAATGCCTCAGGAGGCCAGTCGATGGCAGCTGGAAGAACCCCCGTCTCTCAATCATATACCAGCAACTCAAGATATGCAAGAGGAGGCAGAGGCACTCATCACTCTATACAGTATGTTGAGCTCCTTTCATTTGACTTTAGTAAACTCTGTGTTATGCCTATTGAAGTTCCACTTCAATAAATTGTATTAATTAATTAAACGAAAGCTCAAACAGGATTAAACGTTTTCCAGATTTCACATAAACAGTAAATTATGAAAATCCTCTCTTGCTGTCACATAAATATCAAATAAGTGTCAGGAAATGTTATTTTCCTGTGTTAGTCATGTGATCAAATCTGTGAAACATATTTTTCCCTAATTATGAAATGTACGTTTTCAAAAAGGCCCAGATTGCATCTGAAAACACTTTTATTAGGAACTCGTCATCTTCCTCAATTTACTCAATTGGTTTTCCAGAGAAAAAGACATTTCAACCTCCTTTTAAAAGTCCAGCTTGCGTCAAGGCGCCGACATCAAAAAGCAGATATCCTGGATTTTTTGAAGGAGAGAGATTCTGGGACTATCCTCTGGATAGCTGTCGGAGTATCGGTGGCGTCGATGACAGCCTGCAGGGCTTTCGTCATCCAACCACGAGCGGCCTTTTGTCTCTGAACTGCAACAAAAACCCACCGCTACGAAGAAGGTGAGTGTTAGTTTCTTGCTGGAATTACATCACATTCATGAAAAATTGAAAAGAAAAAAAAGAATGATTTAAAGAATGTTTCTTCCAGTATTAAATGCACTTTGGGAATAGACACCTCTTTTATGGATTGGAGATGGAACAAGGTTAAAGATAAAACTGTGCAGTACAAGTGAGATTTATAAATAAAACATGACTATGTTATGAAATACATGATCGCCTTGTGGCTCGCTGTGAGAATACCGACTCAGTTTAGACACCGTTGCAGCAGCACCCTGTCTCCTTCCTCTTTCATTTTAAATTCTTACCCCCACCACCCCCAACAGCTTGTTCAAGATGCAGGGATTGACCAGTGGAGGTGACTCTTCAAAAATGGACGACCTCAGTGGCAGCGGTGGCAGCCAGACAACATCCACACCTCAAACTTTTCCCAGTCAGGTTGCCATGGCGACAGTGCCTCCTCCTCCTCAGCCACCACAGGCGACAGTTGGCCACGCAGTGCCTCCCTTTCCCTCTCAGCCCCCCCACTCAACCCCTCCTCTGGGCTCATCTGCAGCGAGCGGCCGACCCTCGCGGCAGGCGCCACATGCAGAGACGCAGGACATGGGCTCAAAGAGGGCTTTCGTTCCGCCCATGACGCCGCGGCCGCTCCACATACAAGGTGTCACACTGCACTGGCGCTGCGCTCGCCGTGTCGCGCTGGTTTATCAAGCAGCGCTGGGATAGCTTCTGTAGAGCGTCGCAGATAATGAGTGTGCCCGTGTCTCGCCATGGCAGCAGCTGCCACAATGTGTTTGGGTGGGATGAGGTGAAATGAGGTGAGCCCCCCACCCATTGACTGCTCAATTGTAATGATGCAGACTGGTCACTAGGTGGGGAACAGATGGATGGTAGCAGTTAGGCCTTTTTAACTCGTTGTAGTCTACAGTGAGTTACTGTTGACCTGGATAGAAGGCCTTAATTTCACACGTTCACTGTTTGCAAAGATCCTACATTTAAAATGTGTAATTTTGCCAGAAATTGACTGAAAATTAAGGTCATGACATGATATGTGCTCATCACGTTTCAGGTTCCACTGGTTCTGGAGTTTTGCGACCGGTTTCTGAAATCCGTATCCTTTTCCTTGCTGTGTAGCAAATATTCAAAATTGTTGGAGAGTGTCTCAAGTGTGGCCGAGTTTTTGAATTACTGTTATACAAGACGTGCGGTTAGATTTCCTAATACACGGCGTATATACAGCGATCAAGTTCAGATCTGTATTTAACGAGTTCCCCTTCTTCAACTACGTTCAGTCCAAAGCTCTTGATGATGTAAGTCGATTTTGAAAACAACAGAGAAAATATACGGAAGAATATAAACATCTCTTGTCATATCAGGTCACAAGGAAAGGATCTTTTAAAGTAAAGTGTTTGGTTTGTTCACAGGTTCTTTACACAGATAAAAACTTTGTGGCGTGTGCTCCAACTGGATCGGGCAAAACAGTGCTGTTTGAGCTCGCCATCATCCGCCTGTTGATGGAGACACAGGAACCCTGGACTGATGTCAAAGCTGTATATAGTGAGGATTCAGTTTGAACGGGGATGAGCTGCTAAATACCACTTGAGGAAGAGCCTAAATGAATGTGGCTCAGTCACAGCGAGAGTCGTTTCATATCGTCAGAACATTCAAATGAAAACAGCAGCTCGACACAGGATTCCTGCCTGTTGTTGACTTTAAAGATACTCATTGTTTGTGTTTGATCAGCTCATTTTTCTATCACCACAACCACAACGACAGAGTTATTTTAAAATAAAATGTTGGGTTTTTTTGGACGTACGCTTGATGATAAGCTTGATGTTCTCTTTCAAGTTGAATTTGCTTTAGCGCATTTTTTTAAATAGAATTTCTTATGCATTTAATTTCCTTTATGTCACTTTTGATTTAATTAGTTTTCGGGTCTTTCTCTGATATAAAGTTGTCCTTAAAAAGATGCCTTCTTTTTTTTTCTTTCTTGCAAGTGGCCCCTATCAAAGCGCTCTGCAGTCAGTGCTTTGAGAATTGGAAGAAGAAATTTGGCCCCTTTGGGCTGATCTGCAAGGAGCTGACTGGGGACACGGAAATTGACGATTTCTTCGAGATTCAGGACTCCCACATTATCCTGACCACGCCGGTGTGTGACGCTATGCAGCATCTCAGTTTAACAGCAAAAACAAAGGGAGCGAGCGGCTTTGAATCAAACTTTTATTAGGAGTCTTGTATTCTCGTACTACCTCGGTGTATTCTATCATGTATTCTCTCAGGAAAAGTGGGACAGCATGACGAGAAGATGGAAGAGCAACTGTTTGCTGCAGCTGGTCCGGCTGTTTCTCATTGACGAGGTCAGCGAGTATGTCTCAATTTTTCACTCACGTAATGGCCGTTGCTCTCTAAACGAGCTGCATTGACACACAATGAGTCGCTTTTTTTTAAATGTTGGATTTTACTGAAGGTTAACCATTAAATGGTCGCACATCTTGATCTCGGTGAATGTGTTGTGGGGAAGCATTGAGCTCTCCCCCCAATTGTGCTAATCATTGTCAACAATAGTTTATTATGTGGTTTCGCCTCAGTTTACTTGCTCACCAGTATTTGTTTGAACAATGAAAAATGTTTTTTTTTTTTTTTTCCAGGTCCATGTGGTAAAGGATGCCACCCGAGGCGCTACCCTTGAGGTGGTAGTTAGCAGGATGAAGGCGGTTCACGCCTACAGGACCTCACAAAATCCAGAAGCAGGCCTGTCCATGAGGTTTTTGGCTGTGTCAGCTACCATACCCAACATATCTGACGTAAGAAGGGAGCCAGTGACCAACTTTCCGCTGCATATCTACTGTTAATCAGTGTCCTCTGAGAGATTATTGAGCTTCCCAATACTCGTCCCTAGATCGCCGAGTGGCTGGCAAATGAGAGCGGCCCGGCGGCGTGTCTGAATATGGATGAGAGCCATCGTCCGGTAAAATTAAGGAAGGTGATATTAGGATTCCCCTGCAGCTCCAACCAGTCAGAGTTCAAGTTTGACTTGTCACTTAACTACAAGATGGCCAACATCATCCAGACTTACTCTGATCAGAAGCCTGCACTCGTGGTGCGTCCGATATTTGTGTTGTGCACTTGCACAATGATGAAGTGATGTAGGTGTGGGTCACTCCAGTATGAATATTATGTATTATTTTAGTTTTGCTCCACGAGGAAAGGAGCCCAGCAGTCCGCTGCTGTTCTGGCCAAAGACACTCGATTCGTGATGAGCATTGAACACAAGCAGAGGTACGGCGCATCCCGATCGACAATTGTATATGGTTGAATTTATGTCCCTTGACAGCTCGCTCTGCTGGAATCCTGTGACCTGCTTGACTCTGCAGGTTGATGAAATATGCCAGTACTATTCTGGATTCGAAACTGAAAGGTAAGGCTTTGTGCTCGAAGTCACACTTTTGTTCATAAATAGAGGTTGAACAGGTAGTTTTAAGTTATCTAATTTTAACCTTGTCAACTGGGCACAACCCTCAGGATAAGGATGGGCAACTTTGACCACCGTGGCGCCTGGAAAAACCTCACTTTCTCTTCACTATCATGAAGTCTTACGAAAAGCTTGAATGCTGTAGAAAGCGGGGGGAAAATGGATGTGTTGAAATGTTTTTTTGCCTTAAACAACAACTTTGAGCCATAAACACACGTGGTGTAGTATTTATTGACGCTTCCAATTTTAACTTTGCACTGTGACTGTGGTCCAGATCTGGTTATGTTAGGAGTCGGTTTCCACCATGCAGGAGTTCATGTGTCGGATAGGAAGATGATCGAAGAGGCCTTCACTCTGGGAGACCTACCCGTTCTCTGTAAGGCACAAACACAGTTTGATTTTTGTGCTCTCACATAGAGATAGGAAGCAAGGCGTGTAAGACATTATCATATCATCACAAAACTTAAAACAGGACAAACAGGTATCACAAGTTGAATTATAACTCGCACAAATTGTTACAACACACCACAACGCCAACTGTGTAACCGTAAGACGAGTATGTCCAGCGGCAATGTTTAACAAACACCGATGTTGGCCTTTAAGGCTGAACTCATGTCAAAATAATACATAGCAATGGGAACATCACCATATTGAGAAAACTGAATTTTTTGTTGCAGTTCATAATGGTTCGATTGTTATTTGTGCTGCGCTTTCTGCTGCCCAGTTACCACCAGGACTCTGGCCATGGGAGTAAATCTGCCCGCTCACCTGGTTGTGATTAAGTCCACCATGCAGTATGTCGCAGGTTCTTGTGAGGAGTACAGCGAGGCTGACCTGCTGCAGATGATTGGCCGGGCTGGCAGGCCACAGGTAATAAATGGAAATCACAACGGATGAGCTCTTGCAAAAAATGGTCTGTGAAACGACTTGCACGAAAAGATCATTTTCTTTGCGCTTACCCTCTGCCAGTTTGACACGTCAGCCACTGCAGTGATAATGACCAAGATCCAAACCAAAGAGAAATACAGTAAACTTATGAGTGGCATGGAAATCATTGAGAGCAGGTAAAAAAAAAATACCTGCGTCACTTCAGTCTCTTGCTTTCGTTTGGATAGCAACACATACAGGAGAGGGATTTTCTCTTTAATACGTGAGATAATAGCACACTTTGTTTCCACAGCCTCCACGGCCACCTGGTGGAGCACCTGAATGCTGAAATTGTTCTCCAAACCATCAGCGACGTCGGCATGGCTCTGGACTGGATTCGCTCCACCTTCTTGTACATCAGAGCGCTGAAGAACCCCACGTACTATGGTCAGAGCCCAAAAACACACAGCAGCTGTTAGGAACACTGTCCATCATCTATGTCAGTGTTCAATGTCATTTGAAGCTTTACAAACCTCAATTCAGTGTCTTGTCATTTCAGGTTTCTCGGCTGACTTGGACAGATGTGGCATCGAAGCAAAATTGCAAGGTAGATAACATCTGTTCTCTCCATGTGAATATGCACGTTGGTATACGGAGGTTTGGTTCTGAATTAATTCAAGTTTCTATTCTTACGTACACAGTAGTGCCTCATTTCACTGCTGAAGTTTATGATGTTTGATTTTCTTAGAGCTATGTCTGAAGAACTTGAATGCCCTGTCCTCCATTGACCTGATCGATATGGACGAGGACATCAACATCAAACCTTCAGGTGGAATAGGAGTTAGTTAAGATGATTGGGGAGGGGGGGGGGTGCATTATCTGGACATTCTACATCTCTGGTTGTGAAAAACCTGCATCTAAGCAATTGCATTTCCTTCTGAGCTTAAAGAATATCAGACTTTTTCCTCATTGCAGAGGCTGGCACGTTGATGGCGAGATATTGTGTCGCCTTTGAAACCATGAAACAGTTCAGTAAAGTGGTGGGCACGGAGAACCTGTCTGACCTGGTAGGCTTTCTTCACTAATTTATTTCATTGAAACTGTATTCAGCTGTACCCGGAGCCTGTGCTGCTTATGAATCCTTGGTTTTACAGACTTATCCTTGATGCAGAAATGTCTGACCTGCTGTCCTTTCTTTCTCGCCGCATTGATTAGACCAAACTGTTGGTTCTCGTTCAAGGAAATGTACTCTTTTAGTAGTCATGACATGATTAAGCAGCATAAAGAAGTTCACAAAGGTCGTTGCCGTTTGCGTGTTTTGAAAGGTGGAGCTGGTGTCAAAGAGCAGGGAGTTCAGTGCCATTCAGCTGAGAGTGAATGAGAAGAGGTCTTTGAACACTTTGAACAGGGACAAGAACAGGATCACCGTCAGGTAAGAAAGCTTTTCCTCATCACCGACTACATGTACAGCTTCATTACCCCTGATATGAACTTATTGCAGGGGCAACTATTCATTAGGGGCAAGTGGGGTTGATCCCCACCTAGTGTTAACCAGATAGGACTGCATGCAAAGTATGCTTTTCATTTTTTAAGATTATCTACTATATTTTCTTGTCTCTGAATTAAACTTCCTCTTATATAGCACATAACTACTATGTGAGGACAGTGTTCCCTGGTCGTTGGTCTCCTCTCGCGGTTTCAGATTGTTTCTTCCTGGTGGTGCATTAGTGGGGCGAGAAACTTAGTAGTAAACTTAAGGAAACTAGTGGAAACCTGTGTGACGCCATGAACAAAACATTTTAAGAATCACATAAATCAGTGGCTTTACCGGTGGTTGAATGGTTGAGCTGACATCTCTTAAACAGCCAGACCTGGTTTAAATCCTATCATTGACTTTTTTTTTTTTTTTTGATCGGCGATCTCCAAGTCTCAACATTTTTACGGGATCAGCGCCTATATGGCTTAAAGGTTGTGCACCCACTTTACTAGACCTGAATCTTGCCCCACCGAGTATTTACATCGAGAAACGCTACTGACTTATTGTACAACATGGTTAAAGACAAAAACACAAGGGGATATTTGAATTGATTTCCCCAGATTTCCCATGGAAGGAAAAATCAAATCCAGTGACATGAAAGTGAATTGGTAAGTGGAGTCATCCAGTCTGTTTCCTGTTGTAAAACCATTCAGTTTGAGGTGCACAGTCTTGATTGTTTGGTGTGTGTGTGTGTATTACCTTGTAGCTTGATTCAGGCTCAGTTGGGCACTATCTCAATTCAAGAGTTTGGACTGACACAGGACACGGCGAGGATCTTCAGGGTTGGGATGCGCATCAGTCGATGTATGTTGGGCTATCATAGACAAACTGAAGCAAATTGTTCTGGCAACATTTAAAAGCAACTTTGTGTTTGTTTCTAATCAGGTCTATCTGAGTTTCTGAGTCAGCGATCCAAAATAGGTTTCTCTGCCGTGCTCAACTCTCTCATCCTGGCGAAGTGCTTTCGAGCCAAACTATGGGAAAACTCGCCCTATGTGTCCAAACAGCTGGAGAAGATAGGTAAACACACTGCGGTGCCCACAACGTCCACCACAGACATGAATGCACTGTGCAATTTACATGTGAGGTAACAATGTATTCGTACCTCAGTTTCTCTACAGTAAGTAAGTGCAATTAATCAAGTGAATTGTAACATTCGATTAATAACAGCCGGTGTTTTTGCAGGCCAGAGTCTGTCAACTGCCATGGTGAATGCTGGCCTCACAACCCTCAGCAAAATAGAGGAAACCAACCCCAGAGAGCTCGAGTTGGTCAGTTTGAGTTAAAAAAAACAACAAACCAATAACATAAATGAATTTAACTCCAAACGTAATTGTATCATTCAAAACATTTATTTAAAGGCAGCAGGACAGTACAGTGGATAGCACTGTTGCGTTGTCTCACTACAGTCAGGCTTCTCTTTGAATTTGGGTTTGTATGTTGCACATTTGGGATTTTTTTTTCTTCCTCTGTGTTCTTTATCGATACCTTTGTATTTGCTCGACCTGCAGAAAACAAGTAAAAGTCTGTAAAGCAGCCGAAATCAAGATTTTGGTGTCACCTCTGCTCATTTTAATGTTTCTCGTACAGATTCTTAACAGACATCCGCCATTTGGAAACCAAATCAGAGAATCTGTTGTACACCTCCCAAAGTACGACTTTACTCTGGAACAGGTAAATAAGTCCCCGAGTTCTGTTTCTACTTGTCACTCATTAACATTCCCATTGTACCTGTTAGATTAATAAAAAAGAAATGCTGATTCTTAAGAGACTCCGAAACTACATCTTGATTATGGCCCCCACATGAAATCCACTCTGACTTTCTCCCATAAGCTGCGTTTAAAAAAAACAAAAAACTACCAATTTCTGATGTCTTCTTCTAATTACGTAAATGATTTCGTTCATGTGTCATTCCAGATCTACTGTTAAATAAAGCTCTGTCTGTCTCAGTCCTCTCTTCTATCAATCTCAGTGGAGCTATTTTGTGTATTGTAGCTTCCCAGGTACAGCAAGACGACTGCTGAGATTCTTGTGAAAGTAAGCCTGATGAACCGAGTGCAGCTGACCTCCAGGAGAACAACCTCAGACCACCACTACGTCTCCCTGATCATTGGAGACGCTGACAACACCGTGGTCTTTCGACAGAGAATTACGTGAGGAATAAAAAAAACAAACACAAATTTTGGCTTCTCACCGCACAAGAAAACATGTTTGACACGCTAACGCCATCGACACCCATGTGTAGCCCTCGACATATCCCGTCTTCTCTGTGGCCCAGTCACTAAGTCAAAACAAAGAGTATCCATGTCTGTTTAAAAGACGTTATTCTCTTGATTTTCAGCGGCAATCCTTTTTGTGTGTTTTCCAGTGACTCGATGTTATTGAAGTCTGGCAGTTGGTCAAAGAAAATCGAGGTATCAAAGGCCTTGAAAGGAGAAGAAATAAGTGTTCATGTCATCAGCGCAGACTATGGTAAACCAAAGAAATCCCTTTAGATTAAAAAAAACAAAACGTAACACATCACCGTTAAATACAAATACATATTTGTTTACATTCCCATCAGTTTGGTGTTCAGTGTTTCTAACATATTTCAACGCTGACATTGTGGTAAAGATCATATTTTGTTATAACGATTGACATTTAAAAGTTTTTAAAGCAAATACCATTCTTGATACGATAAAAGGAAATCTCATACTTGCTGAGATGCACTGTTCATGGAGAGCACTTGATTCCCTTTTGTCTGCTTGGTAGTGGGCCTGGACGTCCAACAAAAGTTCAGTTTGTGCTTCTCTTCCGCCTGGAAGACTGAACATCCATGCACCACAACACAATATCCCACCAGACAGGAACCACAGCAGTCGACCAAGGGATCATTGTCTGCAACCCAGACTGCAACTGCCACATCCAGTAAAGACCCAGGTAATACACTAGAGATTTGTTATTGGTCATTCTGTTGAAGCATTGCATTGCTGTGTTGAAACCTTCCTCTGTTTGCATCAGTTGCAGGCAATAAAAGACGATGTAACCACGTCTGCAAGAATAAGGAACTCTGTGCTCATGACTGTTGTGAGTAAAAGGGAACATCTTTGACTCTGCACGTGTTTGGTTGCAGTTTGTATTTATTGTGTGTTACTAAAGAATTCTTCTTCTTGCCCTTTATCAAATCGCTTGTGCTGTTTTTTCCCCCTGAAGGTAAACTGGGTGTAACCATGACACGGAAAAGGTCTTCGAACCAAGAATCCAGTTTCACCTCTTATTTGAAAGACTTGAGGAGCAGATGCGACACACTGGAGCGGACCCCGGTCAAACGCCTGAAGGTAGAAACACAATGTTTGAAGGTGGGAACATTTTCGTCTAAAAGTCTCAAATCACGTGTTCGATACATTTGGGAAATTACTTTTCTTGCAAATATTGAGTTTAGCTTTGTCAGAGACACATTTTGGGGTTGATGTTCTTTCTAACCGAAAGTTAATATTTCTGTTTTACTTCCCCAGCTGAAAATGAATGAGGAGTCTGTGTCTGCCAGCATGAAGGAGTTTTCCTACAAACCCAAAGCGATGCTTCGTCCTAATTGCTGGTAAGCAGGGGGAACGTTTCAAATTCAAGCACGTCAATAAGACCGACGAAAAAAACACCCTTGTGAAAATAATTAGTCGACACGATTCACTGGTCTTTTCTATGAATTAAACCTGCAGGTACGATCAAATCCACGCCAAGGACCCAGTGAGACCGCAGGCTGTGGTTGATCTGACCGGTGGAGGCTGCGCTCAAGACATGAATAGTCTAGATGACTTGGACAGAGGTAGTGGCTTTAAGTAATTCAACTAAAACCCGACACATTCCCACATGTGTGCAACAGATCAGGTGATGATGATGTGGACGATTAGCACCAGATGATAGGAAAGTCCGCCCTGACTCCTTCTGCATCCCACTATCAAAGTGTTGTTAATTACTTTACAGTCAAATATACATACAGACAAAACCCATTATTGGTTTTCATGTTCAAATCAAGTCAAAATCAACTGGTACCACCCTGATAGATGTCTTTGTCCTTTCAGTAAACGACCAGTAAGTAATGCAGGAAAGACTGTTTACACATTGCAAAGTACCACACAATCAGAAATTATATGATACTAGAAAAAACAAAGGAAACAACCAGGGATTTATTTGAGGAGATATAGGGTTTCTTTAACATGTTGCAAATGTTCAAAAAAAAGGTGCAGGACAACGTATTGGTGTCGCCATTATTTTTTAAAAACCATCAGATTCCCAGACGTGGAGGATCCCACAAATGAGTGGCAGGAGTCAGAAATCCAACCAGAATTCCCGTCAAATGAATACAACCAGCTCAGCGTCCTCAGCGCCGCGGCCCCACCAGGAAGCGTCTTGGAAGAAGCCTCCCTTTGACCAGATCCCAGGAGTCTGCTTTGAGCTTGGGACTGAATGGCAGGACTCTGGCGACTGGGGCGACTTCGACGAGGACGACCTGGTGCTCGCCAGCGGGTCACTGTCGCCCCCACGTACAGCTGACGCTCAACCTCAGAGCCATCGGCGTCCCTTGTACAGCATCCCTGGTATGGTTGATTTGAGGAGGAGCAACAAAGAAATCAATGCTGTCGCTTTTACATTACATGTATTATTATTATTATTACAACACTTCCAATGTCATGTTTCCAGAAACCTCCAATATTGTTGTTGAGGGATGTACTTTCACAACTGTGACAATTCCTCTTGTGCTTTGTACAGACTTTGTTGCTCCATCCACACCTCCTCCACCTCCACCTCCACCTCTCAGCCGCTCACAAGCCAAACCCCGCGTAACCACGAACACTACCACACAGAGGTGAGGCCAACAAACAAAGCACCCCAAATCACAGTGATAAATTGTTTCAGACATCCAAGAATTTAAAAAAAAAAAGGGTTTTAGAAAAATTCACATTAAAATAGACTCTCCCACTAAAGTTTCATCATTTGTGTGGTTTAGATTGACATCGACCTTGAATCCTGAATTCAGAGACTTGGGCTTTTCACCATTGCCTCAGTTCGTCACGTCGCAAAAGAGAATCACGATCGACTGGAAGAACAAGGTGTGTACGTGTGTAACAGTGTTTCTGTTTGTGGTCAGTTGAAAAATAAACATTCCATGAATTCATTACACAACATTTTAATTTTAATTTAATTCAATTTTCTTTTTCCTTCAAAATATATGTGGTATCTTTTTTTCTAAAATATTAGCTACTGTCAGGAGTGACTTGACTTGACAAACAACCCCTCCCCTCTTTTTTTTTTTTTTTGCAGCCAACAAACATTTGCAGCCAGCAGATTGCCGCTAAAAAACCAGACATTCAACCACAGCTTCCTAATGTTGCCCAGGCAACCACAAGGTTTGATTTCTTCTCAGAAGTCAACATCCCAGCAGCTGCCAGCTCATCTCTAAACACCAGGTGGTTGACAATATATCACTTTAGGATCTTTATTTTGACTCATTACAATACATTTTGTTTGAAAAAATAACCCTTTATCGTCTTTCTATACATTCAGCTACAAGAAGAAAGAAGAGGAGAGTTTCATTGGCATATTTGACGGCATATTTTAGAAGTGACGCTGGCTTTCGTTTGACTGTGACAGTGGTATTTATAGGCAATGTTTTATGTCTCTCGCCTTCGAGATTTAGCTTATAAGTTGTCATTGTTTTAATTGCCTGTTCAAACATGAAGCAAAACAAGTTGTGTTGGTTAGAATGTTAACAATGTAATTGTATCCGTGAGTGTATTTATGAATTTAATAAAGTTGATGTTATTTGGTGTCTCAGCTCCATCTTGACAACTGACTTCTTTGTTTAATAAGTCCTTCTGGATATTTTTCAATTGTTTTTAACAATGTGTAAAGATTTTCAAGTTCAGCCCATTTGGGATAGTTTTACTTATTAGTGGGTCGCTGCTGCCGAGATGTTAGAGAAGTAAATTAACCTCAAGTGGATCAATAAACTTTCAGAAAAATTTACACATTAATGTATTCAGTGACTTAGTGTTTACTGAGGAAGAAAGACATTTAAAACTGAAAAAAGAACAATCACCAAATGAAGAAAATAATCTCTAATTTAAATGTAGTCCACCCCATAAAAAATACATTGGAGGATAAAAATATCAAAACTAAATTCTATACATATAGTAAGAGAATTGTTGCGTGTTTTTTGTGATTGTAACAATATTCCTTTCAGAATAAATAATGGTACAGTATTCCTAAAGAACATACATTTGTGGGATGACCTGCAGGGTTTGTGGGCTGTTCTATTGATTGAACAAGTGTTTTAAAAATAGTACTTTGTTGACTGAAAACATTGTTAAATTAAAAAGTTAAAACATATTTTTTTTACAGCCAACCAACTCTACCTGCTCCATAAAATGTTTCTTTTTTCTTTTTTCTGACAACTCAAATGTTTTGTTTTGTTTTGTTTTTTTCTGATTAAGGAAGGGAATGAAAAGGAATACAGGGACATTGTGGGACACTTTGTTGGCTGGCATTTTAACAACCACCCGCGGCTTAAAACCTCAAAGACAAAATAATTGACTGTAAACTTTTAAAACAGGAGGCCCAAACCTGTTCCGGTCAGAATTAGGGGCACTCAGGTCGAGCTGGTGTCGAGTCTGAGTTCCCATCTGGACGACAGAATGCACTGAAATCCACACGAAAGATGTTATACAAAAAGGGTTAAAGTAGGTCAGACGGCTGGAATCCTTTTAACATCTGGAAGAATCTTTGGCGCACCAGTTGCAGAGCAATCTTCTGTTGACATGGTATACTGTTGACAGCGAGCTAAAAATCGATCCTCTCTTTGAAGCCTTACGATGCCGCAGCAACCTCTTCTAATTTACTCAAAATGAGTTTAATCATAAATAAGATTCCCTTTTTATCTGATCATTTTTACTTTTCTTTATTAGTATTCCTTATGATGTCGCCTTTAAATATTTTTGTGGATTGTGAAATACAATTTATTTTAGGGTCGCAGGAAAAATTATTTCTCATTTAAAAATAGATTATTATATTATATGTGTACTTTTTTTGTTGTTTCCCCATTAATTGGCATTAATGATTTCTTTTGAATGGTTTCTAAACTCACACGTGACCGTTGAGTTGGCGGGGCTCACTGCCTACGTCATCGTATCGCGAGATTTGGCCGACGTCACTTTTAGCGCCGAGTTTGTAGGCGGAAAAATCTTCATGGAGGAAGAGTGACCCAAACTCTTACACCGAGACTTGAACTGATCAACATTCCCCGGATTAATAAACTCTCCACGACTTTGAAAGCGTTTTTTTTGTTTTTAACGCGTGTATTTGAAGTCATTTTGTCCTTTCAAACGAACTGAAGCGGTGAGTGTCTTCTTTGTTTTGCGTCTGTTCGATAGTTCAAACAACTTTATTGACTGCGAACTCCTCGAGTCATTTAAACCAGATACAACTCAAGATTAACTTGTTGGCTGTGTTCCTTATTAAATGTTGGTTTCTCTGCTGTGGTTCCCAGATGGAGGTCTCTCCTCACTGCCCGGATGGCCTCAACTCGGGGGGCTTCGTCCTCCCATCTGACAGAAATCCCAGGAAAAGCAAATTACCAAGTGAGCTCGACATTCGCATATATATGTGTGTGTGTGTATATATATATATATATATATATATATATATGTATAGCACAGATACACTGGCATGTATTCATGGCACAGGCAATTCCTACGTGAATAATCTCCTGTTTTAGTATATAGTCAACATTTGTTCTTGGAGATTAGATCCATTTGATAACTTAATGAAGAATAAAACCTTGATTCATTGATGAAACTTTGCATAAAATCAAAGTGAAGCGATTTAACTGCGAATTCCACCGTCACAACAATCTTGAGTTTAACATTTTTATTCTAAAGAAATGTAAAAAATCGTCTGTATCCATCCGTCGTCTATTACTGCTTATAGACTGTTTGGTGTCAGTCCTGATGGTATAATCCTGATAATAATGTGACTCTTACATCTCTATAATCTCCTGGATCTGCTGTTGGTTGATCTTTAAAGGGAGATATGGCTTTAAATAAAACAATATGTGCATGCGTAACTGGAATATTTCTGTGTGTACCTTCAGGGGACGTGGAGGCGGATATTGAATACCTCTACAGAGCCGTTCCTCAACTGGCCAAGGTTTTCCGCATCATAGACAAAATCGGAGAAGGTACATGGCGCACATTTAACTTTCTCCGCCAGCATTTCACATTTCAGATATGACCGTCATTTGTTTGCTTTATTGGATTTTTCCCGAAGCGGAGCTCTTGATGCATTTAAAGCTTTGTGTCTGTGAGTCAGGTACGTTCAGCTCGGTGTACTTGGCTGAGGCTCACATGCTGGATGGGAAGAGAGAGACGTTTGCCCTGAAGCACCTCATCCCAACCAGCCACCCAACACGCGTCGCCGCTGAGCTGCAGTGTCTCACGGTGGCAGGGTGAGTCTGGCGCTGTCTCTGACAAACCTCGCGGTATTTTTGGATCCCTCTTTTCACCCATTCATCTGTCAAGAATCCGTCTTAGGCCTTTATGTTAGGAGATTTCACTTCATCAAAGAAAAGGGGGGCGGGAAATCCATATAAGTGTTTGAGGCTGGTGGGGGTTGTTTTTTTTTTAGTTTCTGAACCTGTAATAAACAAATTATTGTAACTGTAATCAAGCTTGATTTTGACAAGTCCATAACACTGAGAGATCTGGTTTCACAAGGTGAATATATAATATCTTTTTAGCTGATGTCACACTATTTCACTCCTCTATTTGTATTGATCACACGCTGTAGGAGACGAGACAACTTTGAATATGAAGATGATGAGACTTGCGCTCTACAAGTGGTTGATCCATGATCTTTGTGATAATGATACAAACCTGCGAATCGGGAATAGCTCCATTTAAATATTATTTTTATGCCGTGTCGAATGCGTGTGTGGGCTCCTCATCTGCCTCTTGTCGTATGATTCAGCACGAATCTATGCACTTCAGTGCCGCGTTGGCAGGGTCAGCAGGCTCCGCATGCTTCTGAATGTGCATTTATGATGGGAGGTTTATTTTCTTTTGCTGGGAGTTGGCGTTTGTCAAACATGGCACTGTAAACAAAAAGGTTTCCCTTTTGCAGAGGCACGGAGAACGTGATTGGGGTGACATACTGCTTCAGAAAAGAGGATCATGTGGTCATCGTGATGCCCTACGTGGAGCATCAGGCCATTGTGGTATGTTCTGAATCACGTTGTAACATGTTGAATCTTTTTTTTTTTTTTCCTCAGATTCAATCATAGATTAATTTTTTTTAATTTCCCCACATGTGTTTTTTCAGAATATTATTGAGTCACTCAGTTTCGAGGAGGTCCGTCTGTACATCTACCACCTGCTGAGAGCCCTGAAACACATCCACCAGTTTGGAATCATTCATCGGGACATCAAACCAAACAATTTCCTGTACAACAGGAAACGAAAAGCGTAAGTAATGTTGGATTCCTGTCGTTTTGAGTATTCTTACAACTCGTGTCGTTCTCCCAGTGACCGCTCGTCATCTTTTGAAATCTTGTTTCTTGTGCTTTGGTCAATGCAGGTACGCACTGGTGGACTTCGGCCTGGCTCAGGGTACAGCCGACACCCAGATTGAAATGCTGAAGGTGGTGAGGCAGAAGTCGTTGCAGAAAGGTGTCGGGGCCACTGAGAAGCACGGTTCCACACAGGACAGCAAAGCGCCACTTAGAGTTCCTCCAAAGATCACCAGCAAAGCTGCTGCTGCCGCCACCACTTCCTCCGCTCCACCGCCTCGGCCTGCACAGCAACCAGCGGCCCTGCCACCTTCCTCCTCCTCCTCCTCCTCTTCCTCCTCCACCAGCACGTCCTCCTCTGCCACTCAGAAAGCACCAAATAAAAAAGCGCGTTGCGTCACCACCACCTTTACAACCACCTGCTCACGCACCAAACACACAAAGGTGTCTGCACTGGGTCGATTTTTATATTTGATTACATTTCTTTCTTCCCTACCCTTTGTCCACTGAGAAAGAAGCAGAAATCACAGTTGATGCCACAATATAGAGTTGATGTTGGGTTTGGGATTGTCTGGATAGCTTTACTATGTGACTCACTTTTGGTATTTACGTTTGTATTTTTTCTTTAGGATTTGACCAGACCGTGCAAAGCGCCAAGGCCGGTGTTCGGAGAGAGGAGCCTGAACAGCTGCACACCAACTCCTTCCACCACCAAACAAGCGCCGTGTAAAATAGAAGTGAGTCAGAAGGAAAGTCGGATCCTGAAAGATGACTACGTCGTCACACAGTCCCATTCTTCACCACAACTGTCAAAACTTTTTTTGTCAAAAAAAAAAAGAGAAGAGAAATAAACATAGCATTCTATTTAGAGGGTGATTGTAGGAATCAGTAATTGAATATTATAACAGTGCTGCAGTGTGTTTCTTCAGTGCTGATTACATCATCCACACAGACTTATTTTGATAGCCAGTTTGCACAAACTACAAAAAATACTGAACAAATTCAGTCCTTTTCATGTGTTATTACAATATTGGCTGCAGTTATTACATTTATATATATATATATATATATATATATATATATATATATATATATATATATATATATATATATATGCTACTCCTTAATGAAATAACTTATTAGATTATTGTTCAAATGTTACCATAATCGAT